>NC_091087.1:37417500-38042500 GCF_032405125.1 Capricornis sumatraensis | reverse complement strand
GGGTAACCCCCAGCATGGGCCCGTTTTGCCAGCACTCCTAGAGTTTTTCCAAGAACTCATATTGAGATAGGTATCCACTCCCATTGTGCTTTAACAAACAAAACCCAAGCTCCTGTGATGTTTGTGTTTGAGGGCATGGTCTCCAAGAGCCCACTTCCTCCTGGAACTCAGCCCGCACACAGAGCGACTGCCTCCAGAGGTTAGGGGGGGCCTCCCATTGTGTCGGAGAAAGAAAATGAGGGAGTGGTCAGCCTGCTCCGTATTTATACTTTACAGTGTTTCCACCAGGCACCCCATCTCGTGTGGTCGCAGAGCCCAGAGAGGACGTGTATCCATGCTTTCACATGTCAGGACAGTACGTTCTGCCTCCCAGCACTGGGGAGGACTGCAAGAAAATCCGAGAGACTCAGAGCCCACAGGGGCCAGCCGGGAGGTAAACCTCCACATCCGAGTTGTGATGAGAGCCACGAAGGAGGAGTATTCTCTTGAGATCTGAGATCTGAATGATCATGGAGGGTGTGTGTGTGTGTGTGTGTGTGTGTGTGTGTGTGTGTGTGGTGTGTGTGTGGTGATTGTGTGTGGTGATGTGTGTGTGTGTGTGTGTGTGTGTGTGTGGTGATGAGAGCCACCAAGGAGGAGTATTCTCTTGAGATCTGAGTGATCATGGAGGTCGTGTGTGTATGTGTGTGTGTGTGTATATGATGTGATGTTCATGTTGAGACCTAGAGGTTGAGAAGGAGACTGCCCTGTGGTCCACTGGTAAAGAGTTCCAGGCATAGACAACGGCCCAGGTGAAGCTTCAAGGTGTAAGAATTTGACCTTTTCAAATAATCAGTGTTTCTGGAGCAGAGATGGAGTGGGGTGTGGACCAGTGTGCAGAGTTGGATTTTCAGAGTTAAAGCCCCCACAGGGCTTTAAGTGGTGTACTTTAAGAAACTGTTGTATATTTATTCCATCATATTTATTGTTGTCCTTTACTTCAACAAAATTGCTATATTGTTATAAACAGCCTCACTGCATACTTTGTGTTCTATTTTCAGTAATGCCAGATGACAAAACATTTCTTGAGTCATTGTGGCTCCAAGTTTTAATTTGGAGACACTTTGCTCTTCTGAGCAAAGCAGCACTTAGATTCAGAAGTGAATCACAAATTTTATGCATCATACTCAAACATTGCAGTGGGGTCACATAAGAGTTCCTGTAGAAACTACAAATATTTTAATTCTATCATACAGTTACCAGTTTTTTAAAGCAGCTTTATTGAGGTGTAATTGACACACAATGACTGGCATGTAGTAAAGTGTACCATTTGTAAGGTTTGATATATGTGCATATCTATGAAACTATCAGCCTTAAGGTCGTGAACATTCATCACTGTCCACCGTCATGAGAGCATACACTTAAAAGATGACCGGCCCCACCTTGCACTAGTCAGCTGCTGAGCTGGGCCCAGAAGCCTGTTCTGCTGTGTCCTGATTTTGTTCTCTTCAGGAAATAAACCCATTAGCACCCTTGGGTGTGACGCTTGCTCTGCCATTCTCAAGCTGTGTGACCTTGGGCAAGCTACTTAATTTCACTGCCTTGGTCTCTCATCGTGAAAGATGGTCTGTGAGGCATATCTAAGATTATATATATGATGATACATGCACATACATAAATAATCCAAATGAAAAGCCCTTAAGATAGTACTTGGCACAGAATGCAATAAATATTGGCCTTTGCTGTTTGATGCAGAGAGCTGTGTAAATGCATTTGCCTAGAAGTATCACATGGGGGAATACAAAAAGCCTCGTAGGATGGAAAGCTGAAATCTGTCTCCCTTCTCCAAGGGAATTGAACTGAGACACTCACCAAATGATGATGCTGTTGTCGGATACCGTGTGTGTCTAGTTAATGCCACTCTTACTTAATAGTTTCTTCAGATCTGTGCATGTCCTGGGCTGGTCCTATCTCAGGTTAAGTATGGTGCCTAGCAAATTACAGACTCTCCCAGACCAGGAGGGAGGAGCTGGTGTCTCCCTTAGACACTCAGGCTGTCACCAATTCCCTCTCTCTCTCCCCCCATTACCAGAGGCTGTGGCTGCTGCTCAGAGAAGTCTCCCAGGTCTGTCCTCTGGCTTAAGGCAAGCCCTGTCCTCCTTGCCTTGCCCCCTCTAAGCGTTCTCCTTCCTTGCCAGCTACTTACGCAGCAGCCAAATGGTGAAATTCCAGAAGCTCAGTTCTGTTCCAGTCACAGCCCAGGTCTAAAGCGTCTGATGGATCCCTGAACAGGATAATCAAATCCAAATCCTTTCCCTTGGCATTGAAGTCTCTCCATGGTCTTAACCCGGCTCACCCTTCTTGGCTCCAAGTCCCACTCAGAACCCTTATTTGTACTGTCAGAATAGCGCAGTGCTGTTCCCCAGCTCAGGACTTGGGAGAACAAGCCTGGAATTTGTTCAGAAGCAGAGAGACGCTGCAGTTCTATTATGATGACGGGGACATAACATTTAAAGAAACATGGACATCTCAGTACCTGGCTTTGAGCTGTTCTCAGAACGGACACCATCTTTGAAAAAAATATGTCAGGAAACACGTTAGAGAGGAGTTTGAGATTTTCTGGGCAGGGCCTTAAAAGACGATGGCAAATCACCTGGCATGACACACAGGAAGACTTTTTACATCCTGAGGAAGGAGTGTGGAGAAGAGAAGAGGGCAGAGAGCTGGTAAGACGAAGAGCGGCTTGAATGATGGGGGCTGTCTGCACCTCTGTCTCCTGACCTCCTCTGCACCCACCCATCTTTAGCCTCTAAACTCACAAACGTGGGCAGGGGGGTTGTGAGTGAGTAACATTAATGCATGTGTGCAAGGGTGTGTGTGTGTGTGTGTGTGTGTGTGTGTGTAGGGTAGATCTGGAAGAAGGGGTTGAGCATATTATACAGGGACCTTTAGCCTCTGGGAAGCATAAAAGTTTTCAGGAGAGCTCTAGAATGCTACAGGCTGTCCAGTTTGGGGGATTTGAGCCTATTTTACCTGCTTTAATGATCATTTAGTTTCATTTATAATTGTTATTTTTGTCATTACCAAAAAAATACCCTCTAAAAACCTACTGGGAGAAACACAGAAGAAAAAACAGAATCTTGCTGCAAAAAGAGATCCTTTAGAAATGCTTGCTTGTCAGAAATATATTTTTCTTTTCTGGTTAGCTGACAAGTAGTTTGTAGAAGAGGGCCCTAGAAAACATCAGGCTCTGAACAAAGAAATGAAAATGGCCAGTAACCATCCTTCAGAAGTTCAGCCTCACTGCTCATCAAAGAAATGGAAGTTTAAACAGCAGCAAGGCATACTGTTTGCCAGCAAGGGCCAGGAGAGGCTGAATCTCTGCAGAAACCTCTGGTCGCTGTGCAGTGGAGCGAGAAAGAGCCATGAGGCCAGGTGACAGGTGTCTTGAACTTGGGTCCATGTCCCACTTGCAGCATTCACAAGAAGCACATCCCACTATACACCCAGAGACAGGAGGCAGAGCTCAGAAAATCCCCCCCGTTAACCTGAGAGGGACCATCATAAACCCCTCAAAAGGCCAAACTTTTATCATATTAAGAGTTTTGTGTACTTTATTAATATACATTATACATAGTAAAATTCTCAGTCATCTGATCAGTGACCACCATCCAGATGGAGAGAGAACATTTTCATCACCCTAGAAGTTTTCATGACAGTAGTCACGCCTTACCCATGGTTTCACTTTCCACCATTTCAGTTAACCTAAGGTCAAAGTTTTAATGTCCAAAAAATTCCAAAAATAACTCGAAAATTTTAAATTGCATGCCATTTTGAGTAGCATAATGAATTCTCACACCATCCTGTGTATCCCACCTGCTAGTCACTTAGTAACCATGTCTGTTATCAGATCAATTGCCATAGTATCACAATGCTTGTGTACAGGTATCCCCTATTTTACTTAATGGCCCCAAAGCCCAAGAGTTCAGTTCAGTCGCTCAGTCGTGTCCGACTCTGCGACCCATGAACCGCAGCACGCCAGGCCTCCCTGTCCATCACCAACTCCCGGAGTTCACCCAAACTCGTGTCCGTCAAGTTGGTGATGCCACCCAACCATCTTATCCTCTGTTGTCCCCTTCTCCTGCCCCTAATCTTACCAGGGTCTCTTCCAATGAGTCAGCTCTTTGGAACAGGTGGCCAAAGTATAGTGATGCTGACAGCTGAGATAACACCAAAGAGAGGCCATAAAGTGCCTCCTGAAAGGGAAAAGGGAAAGGTCTCAATCAGGAAAGAAAACAAACTGTATGCTGAGGTTGCTGAGATCTAAGATAAGAAAGAATCTTCTATCAGTGAAATTGTGAAAAAGGAAAAAGAAATTTGAGCTAGATTTGCCGTCACCCCTCAAACTGCAAGAGTTATGGCTGAGATTTCCCTGGTGGCCCAGTGGTTAAGGCTCTGAGCGCCCACTGCAGCGGGCACAGCTTTGATCCCTCATCCAGGAACTAAGATCCTACATGCATTGCAGCACGGTCAATAAAATAAAATAATAAATGTATGTATTATTTTAATAAGAATAATAAATATCCTTTTAAAAGAATTATAAAAAAAGAAAAAGAAAAGGCTTAATGGTCACCGTACATGACAAGTCTTAGTGCAGGTGGAAAAGGCATGAAATTTGTACAATAAGGAATTTTGAGAGGACGTTCACAAAAATTTTACTATAGTGTATTGTAGCCATTTCCTTCTCCAGAGGATCTTCCTGACCCAGGGATCAAACCCAGGTCTCCTGCACTGCAGGTGGATTCTTTACCATCTGAGCCACCGAGGAAGCCTTACATATTTCCATCCAGTTTCAAACTGGGGACCTTTCGCTTGTGAGACAAACGATAACAACTACACTATGGAAATGCTCACCTTAATTGTATTTTATTATTGTTATTATCAATCTCTTAATGTGCCTAGTTTATAAATTAAACTATCACAGTTATATATGCATGGGGAAAAATAGTATATGTGTGGCTCAGTATTGTCTCTGGTCTCAGGCATCCACTGGGGATCTTGGAACAAACGTGCCTACAGATAAGAGGCAAGCACTGCATCCTGAGCTGTCACCGCAGATGGAGTCAGCTCTTACTGTTGAACTCCACATGCATGGGGCCATACAGTATGTATATTTTTTGGTCTGGTTACTTTTGCTCATTGTATATTTGAGATTTATCTATGGCTATATATGTATCAGTAGTTCATCTGCACTGATGAGAAGTATTCTGTTGTTTGGATAGAATGCTGCTACTGCTAAGTCGCTTCAGTCGTGTCCAACTCTGTGCAACCCCACAGATGGCAGCCCACCAGGCTCCCCTGTCCCTGGGATTCTCCAGGCAAGAACACTGGAGTGGGTTGCCGTTTCCTTTTCCAATGCATGAAAGTGGAAAGTGAAAAGTGAAAGTGAAGTCGCTCAATCGTGTCCGACTCTTAGCGACCCCATGGACTGCAGCCCACCAGGCTCCTCTGTCCATGGGATTTTCCAGGCAAGAGTTGTTTATCCATTATCCTGATGATGGACTTTTGCGCTGTTTCCTATTGTAGTCTGTCATGAATAAAGCTGCTGTACAAATCTTTGTTTAAACATATGTCTTCCTTTCAGGGCTTCCCAGGTGCCCTAGTGGTAAAGAACCCAACTGCCAATGCGGGAGACATAGATTCAATCCCTGGGTCGCGAAGATTCCCTGGAGGAGGGAATGGCTACAACACACTGTAGTAAAATTTATGTGAATGTCATCCCTCTTAAAATTCCTTACTGTACACATTTGCCTTTTTCACTTTCACTAAGCACTCCAGTATTCTTGCCTGGAGAATCCCTGTGGACAGAGGAGCTTGGCAGGCTACCGTCCATAGCATCACGAAGGGTCAGACATGACTGAAGTGACTTAGCGCACACACACGCATGCACATGGCTTCATTTCTGATCAGCAAATACCCAGGAGTGGGCTTACTCGGTCATAGCATAGGTGTATATTTAATTGCTAAACAGTGTTTCCTAATTACTCCTTTCTGGGGCTTCCCTGTTGTCTCAGCAGTAAAGAATTCTGCCAGTGCACGAGACAAGGGTTCAGGGTCGGGAAGATTCCCTTGGAGAAGGAAATGGCAATCCACTCCAGTGTTCTTGCCTGGGAAATCCCTTGGACAAAGGAGCCTGGGGGGCTATACAGTCCATGGGGTTGCAAAGAGTTGTACGCGACTGAGTAAACAACAGCAACCCCCATTATATATGCCCACCAGCGAAGTGTGAGTTCCAGTTGCCTTTGTCTTTGTCAGCACTACGTTTTGTCAATGTTTTAAACTTTAATCCTTTTTTGGTGAATGTGTAGTCATACATCATGGTTTTAATCTTCATTTCCCTGAGAACTAAAAATGCTGAGCAACTTTTTGTGTACTTAATGTTTCAGAATTTACTGGGGTAGATAGATCAAGGACACAGAAAATAATGGAGTGAGATCCCCTGAGGGCAAAACACCTCCAAATTGAGGAGTGGATTTTCTTTTCTATCCCTTTTGCTTCTATGCAGTGATCCCAGGAGCCAAGGGAGGCAATTCTTGGCAGCCATGGTAGGGTGACAGTGGCCAGCCTGCCTGGCTATGAAGTAGTCAGCATATCTATTGCTCCCTGCTTCTTTGCTCCCTGGAGCATCTTGAAAAAGCTCATTCTCAAGGCTGGGGGCCCCTCATCCTGTCAGTTCTGTAAGGCCTTCTATAGCCTTCCTGTTGAGTGGGGCAACATTACTGATTCCTGGCTAATGGAAAGTTAAGGGAAGGTACAGACACAACTTCAGGCCCACAAAATCCTCCTGCATAATCCTCCACTCTCTTTCTCTCTCTGCAGGCTGCTTCTTGACTGCTGACCTCCTCGGAAGCCACGTGTGGAATTGTGGAAACACCTTAGGCCTGGGCATCTATATGGCTGTGTGAAGCAGAGTTCCCCCGCCCCTACCCCCGCTCCCCGCCAACACACATACCCATACTTCTCAGGAACAGCCATTTGGGGCTTTATATGTGCAATAAGTAAATCTATGCTATGTAAGACTATTGCAATTTGGGGACTTTCCTAATACAGCAGCTAACTATATCCTAACTGATAGAGACCACCAAAGCCAGTTTCTGTTGCCTACCATCAAAAACTCTGACTGATAAAACCTATCTGGCTAGGAACTTCAGAGAGCCCATTCGGTTAGCAAAAGTCATGACCCTAGGCTCTAGAATCATGACCCTAGGCTCTAGAGTCTTCCCTGAGCTACACTGCCCCCACCCCAGCAGTTCCTTCAGCTGTCCCTCATTTGTCAAGATCCTTCCCCGCCCCCCCAGGACCCTTCCTCAGAGTCCTGTTTGTCAACAGCCACTCAGAGCAGGGCCCAGAGCTGAACACATTGTGAAAGGCTTGACCTCCTGGCACCTGTGGTTAGCACATCTGCGAAGCACTGGGAAGTCCACAAACGCAGGCCCCAGGACACTGGCCTGTGCCCCTCCCTCTGCTCTGATCCCTGTCCAAGCCCCAGCCTCCCAAGGCCTCATGGGCAGGCCCCTGGGTAGAAGGACCCCAGGACACAGTCTCTGCACCACCATTGGAGGCTCTGCTCTCCAACGGCTCCTAGTCCATTTTATATATGCTTTGTTTAGTCTGGATCAGCAACATGTCTGAATGGTCAGATAGACATCTTCTTTGGCCTGGTCCCAGCAGGACACCTAGCTAACCCAGGGAATTCATGGAGTACTGGGAAAGCAGATACGCCTACTAAGGGCTGGGTAATTTTTTTTTTTTTTGGCTGTACCATAGCGCATGTGGAATTTTAGTTCCCCAACCAGGGATCGAACTTGTGTCCCATGCAGTGGAAGCGTGGTCCTAACCACTGGACCACCAGGGACGTCCCCAGGCACCTTTTACTTAACCTTCATACCTGTCCAGAAGAGAGGGGACACTCACTTCACTTCACCAGTGAGGAAACAGACTCAGAGAGGTTTAGTAGCTTGTCCAAGCTCACACACAGCTAAGACAGGAGCACTGCCAGAACTCTAACCCAGACTAAATGATCCCAAGCCCACCATGTTCTTTCCAGGCCACCTCACACCTGCTTCTGTGGCCAAGGTCAGATAGCTGGGCCGTAAGTAACAGAGCCAAATCTTCACATGACCACTCTAACAAGGGAACAGAAAAACAGCTCCAGCTCCGACCAAACCTTAGAGTCTTTTCTTTCTTTTTTTAAATGAGGAGTCAGGTTAACCATAGTTCAAGCATTTTGCTGAGTTTCTGAAAAAATTGTGTAATTCACATACATTCCTAATTTTGGAATAAGGAGTCGAGACCTGAAAAGAGGCCATAGCTTGCAGGGTCACACACCATCTCCGTTCAGGAAGTAGTCTAGAACCTGAGCCTTGTGATTCCCAGCCACCAAAATACCCTAATTACTATAGTATGCTCATGAATAATTTAAAAACCAAACTTCTCATTGCAATATATAATACATCCATGCTGCCGCTGCTATTTAGTCGCTCAGTCATGTCCAACTCTTTGCAAACCCATGGACTGTAGCCCACCAGGCTCCCCTGTCCATGGGATTTCCCAGGCAAGAATACTGGAGTGGGTTGCCATTTCCTTCTCCAGATCTTCCCAACCCAGGGATTGAACTCCCATCTCCTGCTTGGCAAGCAGATTCTTTACCACTGTGAGCACCTGGGAAACCCCATAATATACCGGTAGAAAATACAAAAGTCACAAGTGTGCAGTCCAGTGAATTATCACAAAGTGAGCACTTGTGTTTTACCCGTCTAGAATTGGAACATTGCCAGCTCTCCAGAAGCGCCCCTGTGGTGCCTCTCAATCACTATGCCTTCCCATTCCCCCAGCCCCCAGGGGAACAAACCACTATTCAGATGTCTAAAACAGATCCGTTTTGCCTCTTTGTAAACCCAGTATCAACAGAGTCAGGTCATAGGTATTCTTCCGTGCCTTGCTGCTTTTGCTCAATATTAGGTTGGTGAGAATCATCAGTGTTATTGGGTTGAAGAGTAGTTTGTTCATTCTCACCGCCATCCAGTGTGTAGTCCATTCTACTATAGCAGCCATCTGCCCCACTATTGATGGACGTCTGGGGGCACCAGAGGTCATTGCCGTCCTGCCATGAGCCTTCCAGTGTACATGTTTTGGTGCATGTATGTTCATACTTGTGTTAGGTACACCCCTAGGAGTGAAATTGCTAGTGGGCTGGGGGTGGCTTGCTTCTCTTGCCTTCCCCCTGCAACCTCCCCCAACCCAACACACACACACAATAGAGACTCCTACTTGGTGCTTTGAGAAATCCCCTGTGGGCCCTGCCCACACACATCCCCTGTTGCCCTTGAGACCCTCAGGCTGCACTGTGGAGGCTTAGGCACAAATTTGCTGCAATGCAGCCATACCTTTTCTACCTCTCACACCTTTGTTCCTAGAATTCTCACACCCCCAATCCCCTGGCTGGCTCTGGCACATCTGCTGAGAAGTGCTCTCCTCAGAGCTCTTCAGATAACTCCTTTTAAACAAAGGCCCTGCAATTGCCAGTCGGGAACCAGTCCTGTTCAGCCTGCCAGTTAGTGATAACTGCAGCTCATCTTACACCAGCCTCTACCCTGATATGGGGGCTGGAACAACTGTAGCTCCTCCCAGGGCAGGGACTGCAGAGTTCCTCTTGCCATTATCTCCCTGCGGCTCATCATGGTACGTGGGAGGTGCTCATAAACTTTTGTGGGATTGGATCCAGCTTTCTAAAATGACAATGGGGTGATGCTGCTGAAAGTCCTGGTGACCTGTGCTGTGCTCGGCCTCAGCTCTGTGTCCGTTTCCTACAGCTGCTGTAACAAATTGCCACAGATTGAGTGGCTTCAAACAACACATATTTATTCTTCCAGTTCTGGAGGTCAGAAACCTCCAGTCTTGCTGAACTAAATCAAGATACTGGCAGGACTGCATCCTCCTAGAGGCTCTAGGGGAAGGATCCATTCCTTCATCTTTTCCAGTTTCTAGAAACCGCTTGCATTGGCTCAGGACCCACTCCTCCATCTTCAAAGGCAGCAGCACAGCGTCTTCAAGTCTCTTTTCATCTTCTTCTACCATCACATCCCCTCCTCTCATTTTGGCCTTCCTGTCTCCCTCTTATAAGGACCCTTGTGATTAGAGTGGGCTTTCCTGAATAATCCAGGATAAACTTCCTGTCTCAAAACCCTTCACTTACTCACATCTGCAAAGTGCCTTTAACATGTAACATGTTTGCAGGTTTGGGGTATTAGGACATGGACATCTTCAACAGCCATGATACTGCCAGCCACAAGCCCCAAACCCTTAGCCTGCCAGTCAGGGCTGCAAACCTATGAACTTGCACTTTCTTCTGGTCAGTCCACTTCCACACCCTCTTCTCCTGGCCCACATGCTCCTCCCTGGTCACTCTGCATATGTGGCACTTTTCTGCCTCCCACACTTTTGTTCCTAGAATTCTCACACCCCAGAACCCAGTGCCTCTCACCCAGTCTCTCCTTCAAGCCCCCACTGAAAATTCAGCTTCCCAGGAAGCCATTCCTGATCCCCTAGATGAGAGTGCCCCCTCCCTCCTGGGTCACACCTGGGCGATGGCTCTGACAGGTGGCATTGGTCAAGTTCAAGCCTGGCTCTGTCATTTGCTACCTGTGTGACCTCAGGCAAGTTAACGTCTGTGTGTCTTAGTGTCTCTTCATATATAACATCTATAATTTAGAAAAAAATTTAATGAATAATAGTGGTGCTTTTATAAGATTGTATAAGGGTTAAATGAGACAATGTACATAAGATGCTTCAGCACAGAGCCTGGTATGCAATAAAAACTTGATTTAAAAAATAGTCCTGGGGACTTCCCTGGCTGTCCGCTGATTAAGACTCGGCACTTGCACTGCAGGGGATGTGGGTTCATTCCCTAGTTGGGGAATGAAGATCCCGCATACGGCACATTGCAGCCAAAATATAATAAAAATTAATTTTTAAAAATACTTGCATTATTTAAAAGGAAGAAAGGAAGTCCTATTTCCATTGTTACTGGTGTGCAAGGCTGTAACTCATAAGCAGACCAGTGTTACTCATCCCTGTGCCCCCAAGGGGCCCCCTGGCACAGTCACAGATTCTGGGTGATCTGCATGAGAGGGATGGAGGGATGGATGCGTGGCCGCATTTATTTGCCATTATCTAGCTGAGTGTGATCAGACCCTTGGAGCCAGCAGGAGAAGCAGGCTCCTATGGCCCCAGGCTGAGCAGAAGTGGCAGTTTAGCTGTCAGGAGCAGACAGGCGTCTCCACGGAATGTATCAAAGAAAGCTGGAGAATGTAGGGGTATCTGGAAAGCTTCCCAGAGAAGGTGAGTGTGGGAAGCTTGGAGTGAAGCGAGGCAAGGGGACAGCTGGCCTCTCTCCCTGGGCCCTCTCTGTCTGTCTGCCATTTAATATCACCTTCTCCAGCCTCCCAGGCCCTGCAGTGCAAACGTTCTTTCAAACAGTGGCAAAGCCCAAGAGAAGCTGGTTTATAGGTGCTGAGAGGGTCCCTGGGGTTGAGATGGCTTTTTTGTGACTGTAAGAAACGCCGCGGGAAGAAGGAACCACCCCTATGGACCCTTGAACAGGGCCTTTTATTGGGCGGTCGCTCTAGGGCAGAACTCCCGGGGGCGGGTAAGCAGAGGAGGGACAGGGAGGTCTGCGAAGCAAAGGGAGTCTGCGAGGTGTGAGGGGTGGGGAAGGGGTTTTATAGCCCAGGCCAGGGCTCCCATATAAGGAAGAAAACGTGGGCTCAGGGGTGATTGGTGTTCAAGGGCTCCGTGTCGGTTCCTGATTGGACGGCGAGGGCTTCGTGTAGGCTCCTGATTGGTCGGCTTGGTTGCCGGGGTGTGTCTGCAGCGCCCTCTGCTGGGGCATGTCCCGACATGCCCGGGCATGCCTGACCTTGCCCAGGCATGCCTGACCTTGCCCTGACCTTCATCCTGACCTCGCCCTGACCTTTCATCCCGGCCTTTTTGATATAGGACAAGGGGCGCCGACTCTCTCTGGCTACCTCCTGCTGAACGGGGGCGACGTGGGGTAGGGTACGGCTGGGATGGGGTAGGGTAAGGTCGGGATGACGGGTGTCTGCCATTAATCTTGCCACGGAGTGCTTGTTGGAAGCCCTTGGTACTGTTGTCGCATCACCATCAGCTGGACCGTGTCGAGCCTCTGTTTGATAAAGGCCAAAAGCTTGTTCAGGATACAGGGCCCGAAAGTCAGGAGCAGTAGGAGAATGATGATCAGTCCCACTAGTGGTCTCCCCAAGAGCACTGAGGTGGGTTGGACAGAATGGATAAGTTGTAGGTAGCATTTAAGCCCACGGCCTCGTAGTAAGGTGGATGTAGGGTGTAGCAGAGCCAGCAGGATTGGGTCGCGTTAGGATTGGAGTGGTTGAGGGCCTTGTAAGTTTCTTTGACCAAGGCCCACAGGGGTTCCTGGGTCTCTAGCGGGTCAGTCCGGGTCAGCTGAAGGGAGGGTGTGAGGGTAGGCGAGGTCACAACATTTGTGGCGTTTGTCCCCCGTGGTGAGGGGCGGGGAGGTGCAATAACCTGGTTGGGCCCCACAGCATGGGCCTGAACAGGTTCTATTGTCTGACTAACAACGGCTTTGCTTCAAACCACTCAGCATAGAGTTGGAAGCCCCATGATAGCCCAGATACCCAAGACCTCTCCAGTTTAGCCGCTTCCTGGTTGAACATTACTTTCACCTGAGCAATCCCACGATAGGGTCAGACAAACGAGAAATTGACTAGGTCCCGGTTCCCGACCTCCCATCTCCATCTCCCATCATTGGAGGTGACACAGCTCCAGGACCAGCAGAAATAGTGTTGCAGCCCTCCACAAATCTCCCAATTATGTGTCTTTAGGTGTCCGGGACATGCCCAGAACCCAAAGTTTCTGGTCCGGGTCGCTGACCAAGAAGTCTTTATAAGGTCTTTGAGATTGAAATACAAATCTGGCCACCACGTATTAGGGGGGTGAATTCCAGTGGTCAAATTGAGTACCTCGCGAGTCAGTCCGTTCCGGAGCATCCAAGTGATCTGAAAGGACTGGTGGGGGTTTTGGTTGGTGTGTCCCCCTTCCTCCAGGGCCCCCAGTACCCCCAGAACAACCCAGAGTAGAGAGCCCTGCATTGTTCCGGGGTTGGGGTGAAAAGGGGTGCGGTGGATAACCAGCCTCGGGGGTCCTGTGAGGATGGATCTGGTAACCAGGTCAGGGTGTCCAAAGGGAATAGCACCCCAGGAGTAGGAAGCAGGTGGTCAGATATGTGAGGGCTAGGGACAGTCAAAGAGTGGGGGACCAATCCTTCGGTTTCTCTCCGTCTCTCTCTTTTCCTTCGATTCTGTCTCTCTTTTCTCCTTCTCTGCCTTGCTCTTTCCTTTCCCCTTCTGTCACACTCTCTAATTCCTTTCTGTCTCTCGTCTCTCACTCTTTCAGTTTCAGTCTTTATCCTTCTTCCTTCCTTCCCTTCTCCGCCACTCTATCTCTCTTTCCTACTTTCTTTTGCCTTCTCTTCTTTTCGCTCTTCAACTCTTCTCTTTCTTTTGCTTCCTTTCACTTCCTTTCTTCTCTTACTCTCTTCCCCCTTGTTCTTTCCTTCCCTCGTCTCCCTTCCTCTCTGTCCTACTCCTTCTGTCCTCTCTCTCGGTTGCTCTCCCTAATGTCTTCCCGGGGCCACCCCTGTCTCCGGGAGACCCGGGGGAGCTCGTCTAAGTCGGGTCAGGTGATACCAGGGCTCGTGTCCCAGGAGTTTGGCTGCTGTAGGAGTGGTGAGGATTACAGTATGGGGTCCCGTCCAGCGAGGCTGTAGTGGGCGGGGACTCAGGGTTTTCAGCAGTACCTGATCTCCTGGTGCTAGAGGCCGGGTGGGCCCTGCGTCGTCTGTTGGTTGTGGCAGGACCTGGTCTGCGTGTTCCCTCAGCAAGGATCGTAGGAGGGAGAAGAGGGGGAGGTATCCCACGAGTGGGGGAGCCTCTCCCTCGGGGAGGTGAGTCAGGAGATAGGGCCTGCCGTAGAGCAGTTCAAAAGGGGTCAAACCTGTTTTGGAGTGTGGTGTGGTGCGAATGCGAGTGAGCGCCAGAGGAAGGAGGTCGACCCAAGATAGGCTTGCCTCAGAACTGCGGCTGTCTTGGTCAGATGTGTCTTGATGATGCCGTTCACCCGCTCTACCTTGCCTGACGATTGGGGCCGATAGGGGATGTGGAGATGCCAGCCGATACCTAGGGCCGCAGCCACCTGCTGAGAGATCTGCGAGGTAAATGCAGGCCCATTGTCAGACTGGAGAGAGTTTGGCAACCCAAATCTGGGAATGAGACGGGCCGCCAAGACCTCCGCCACTGCCACTGCCGTCTGCCGGGCTGTGGGGAAGGCCTCGACCCATCCTGAAAAGGTGTCCACCAAGACCAGCAGACAGCGGTAGGTTCGATGTCTGGGCATGTGGGTGAAGTGGGATGGTAAAAAGGCATCCCTGTGAAATGGGAGGTCTGAGGAGGTATGGGAGAAAGGAGGGTGTAGGGGCTAGGGACAAGTGGATGGGCAGGGATCACCGCCGCGTTGATCAGGCGGAGATCCCGCACTAGCCGGTAGTCTCCCGAAGCCTTCTGAACAGGGAGGATAGGCGTGTTACAGGGGGAGGTCGTGGGGATCAGGAGACCCTGTCCCATGAGACGGTCGATGATGGGCTTTAGCCCCCTGAGGTTGCAAGTAGATAAAGGAAACTGGGACCGGGCTGGGAAACAGGTGGGGTCCCTTAGCCGGATGAGGACCGGAGGGTGGTGCCGAGCCACCACCGGGACTCGGGTGTCCCAGACCTCAGGATTAACAGAAGAGGTTGGAGGGTCAACCAGTAGCATTAGGAAGGCCCCTGATGTGGGAGCCGATCCTGGAGCTAACTGAAGAGTGGCCTTCAGCTTAGCAAGTATGTCTCTTCCCGAGAGAGGAGTAGGGCAGGAGGGAATGACCAGAAAGGAGTGGGTAAATAGACAGGAATCTAACTGACAGGATAGTGGTTGGGTTTGCAGCGGACACGAGGGTTGGCCATCAATGCCCATAACCGAAACCTGGGAAGGACGTAAAGTGCCTCCAAAAGAGGGAAGGACCAAATAGGTAGCACCCGTATCAACCAAAAAATTGATGGACTTACCCGCTACCTGGAGCGTTACCCTGGGCTCGGCTTGGGTTATTGGGGTCCCCGAGTCTGGGTGGCGTCAGTCACCGTTGAAGTTCAGCAGCTCCAAAGCCGAAGGAGGGCAGGAGGTCTCCCTGGGGCGCTCTGGTCCCTGGCCCCTAGAGGCCAAGGCCCGAGAGGCCTGGGGACAGTCACTGGCCCAGTGTCCTCGTCGTTTGCACAACGGGCACGGCATGGAAGGAGGTCGTGGATTGGGGCACATCCTGGCCCAGTGCCCTTCTTGGCCGCACTTGAAGCAGGCCCCCAGAGGGGGGTTTTGGGGCCCCGAGCCCGCCACCGGCCGCAGGGCCGCTACCAAGGCCTGGGTTTGCTGGTTTAGGAGGCTTGCCTGAAATTCGGCCTTTTGCTTGAGCCTTGCCTTCCGGCTGGCCTCAGCAGTTTCCTCGCGGGCATGGTAGACCTTAAAAGCCATTTTTACCAGGTCTCGGATAGGGGTCTGAGGGCCGTCCTCGGCCTTGGCCAACTTTTTCCGGATATCGGGGGCAGACTGGGAGATAAAACGATTGGCCAAGGTGGCCGCCCCGATGGGGGACTCAGGTGATAGCCTGGTGTATTGGACGAGGGCTTCGGTCAGCCGATTAAGGAACATGGCTGGGTTTTCGTCAGGCCCCTGGGTCACCTCATCTAGTTTGAGGAGGTTTACAACCTTATGAGAGGACGTTTCCATCCCATCGAGGATACACTCGACCATATAGCGTACTCGCAGCTGGCCACCACCCCTCTCCTGGTAGTTCCAATCAGGGTCAGTGTCAGGAACTGCCTGAGCCCCTGGGGGGCGCTCAGGGGAGGGGTTGGCATAGTGCCGCTGGTCGGCCTGAGCCTTGGCTGCCGTCCAGATGGCCTGCCTCTCCTCAGGGGTGGTGGTAGACCCCAGGATGACATATATGTCCTGCCATGTCAAGGCGTAGGAGCGGGTCAGACCAGTAAACTGCTTAACGTACTGAGTAGTGTTGGAGGAGAAGGAACCCAGTTTGGCCTCAATCTGTGCTAAGTCTTGGAGAGAGAAGGGGACATGGACTCGGGCCAGACCCTCAACTTCGGCTACTTGTCGGAGAGGGAATAGCGGGGCTGGGGGAGGGGGAAGGGAGGCTCCCGGAGGGTTGCTGTGGGAGCGAGTGTGGGAGCTAACCGGGGAAGGGGAGGGAGTGACGGGGGGGAGGGGAGGACACAAGATAGGGTTAAGGGCCAGAGGATCCGGGACCGGTGGTGGAGTCTCGGGGGCGGGAGCGGAGGTAGGAGAGTCCGGAGTGGAAGGGGTAAGGGCCGTGGGAGAGGTATAGGGAGGAGGGGCCACCAGATCTTCTGGGGGAACAGAGAAGGCAGAGGACTCAGGGACGGGAGGAGCTGGTTTGGCCCGGGAGGGTGGAATCGGGGGAGCCAGGATAAGCAGGATTTGGTGGGGAGTGCACGTGGTGCACGGGGTGGGGCGAGAGCGCAATGCCCAAAAGGCCTGAACATAGGGGGCCTCAGACCATTCTCCCGTTCTCCGGCAGTAGTTATCTAAATCACAGAGGACGTCAAAGTCAAATGTCCCTGTGGCTGGCCACCGTGAACCAATATGGCAGATGTATCCCTTTAATCTTAGGGTCCGCAGGTTAGCCAGCAGGCACCCTAAGGGGGTGGAATATTGGGGATCAGGTTTGGAGGCCGTCGATCCCATGGCGATCACCAAACGGAGACTAACCCCCGCTGCCCAAACGTCTTCGGGTGCCAAGGGAAGCCGGGGATCCACACAGCCATTCGGAACGTCTTCCTCCCGTACTGTGGGACCGAGGAAGGCCGAAGCCGGAGGATCCGCACAGCCGTTTGGGACGTCTCCCTCCTGAGCTGGGGACCGAGGAAGGCCGAAGCCGGAGGCCGAAGCCGGAGGTCTACACAGCCGTTCGGGACGTCTCCCTCACGAGCTGGTGACCGGGAGGACCCAGTAAGTGCGCACCCGTTACTGGGTCCTAGGAAGTGGTCACCAGGGAGGGCGGGCTCCAAAGCCGAAGGGACTTACCCCGTATCCTGCTGTCCGGGGGGTTGGTCAGCCGCCTGGGTCCAGGGGGCTACCGCGGCGGTGGAGCTCGAGGGGCCCTCTACGGCGAGTGCCGGAAGCCCTCACCTCGAGCCCCACGTTGGGCGCCAGATGTAAGAAACGCCGCGGGAAGAAGGAACCACCCCTATGGACCGTTGAACAGGGCCTTTTATTGGGCGGTCGCTCTCGGGCAGAACTCCCGGGGGCGGGTAAGCAGGGGAGCGAGGCGGGGGGGGGGGGGGTCTGCGAAGCAAAGGGAGTCTGCGGGGTAAAGGGAGTCTGCGGAGTCTGCGAGGTGTGAGGGGTGGGGAAGGGGTTTTATAGCCCAGGCCGGGGCTCCCATATAAGGAAGAAAATGCGGGCTCAGCGGTGATTGGTGTTCAAGGGCTCCATGTCGGTTCCTGATTGGACAGCGAGGGCTTCGTGTAGGCTCCTGATTGGTCGGCTTGGTTGCCGGCCCATCTCCGGGGTGTGTCTGCAGTGCCCTCTGCTGGGGCATGTCCCAGGCATGCCTGACCTTGCCCTGACCTTCATCCTGACCTCGCCCTGACCTTTCAGTGACCAGGGGTCCACGGAAGGCTGATCAAGGCTGTTCCCGCTCAGCCAGGGTTTGGGGGCTGTTTCCTCCAGGCCTTCTTGGTGGCAGGGGAGGAGAGTCAAGGTCTGCCAGGGCTCTGCCTCAGAAAGACCCCCATAAAGAAAAGAGCTCCTAAGATTCTACCAAGGCAAGAGTGGTCTATTGGGGTGACCAGATTCCTATTTGGGAAAAGGAAAAAAAAAAATCATTTTCTAGACACTTGGGCAACATTACAGAAAAAAGGCCCAAGTTCACTCACCTGAAACCCTGCCCTGCACTGTGAGTGCCTCTGGGCTTTCAGAGAACAAGCAGGGAAGATCCCGTTCCTGGGTCACTGCACCTGCTCACCATGCTGTGGCTGCAGAGGCCTCCTCTGGGCTTCCACCACAGCCCGGCTGGCCCTCGGCACTGGAGACCAAGGCCTGGATTGAAAGTCACACTGCCTGGTTTCTGATCCCACGTCCGTGAGAGCTAGCTGTGGGGCCTCGACATGTTCCCCCCCTCAGGGTGTCCCTCCCTGGAGGATGGGTAATAATGCCTCCTGGCAGGGCTGTCATGAGGCACACATGAGCCTTGGATGAGGGTGCTTGGCATGGCTCTGGGCACACACAGCACCGGGGTAACCTGCCTTCTGCCCTTGTTTCAGAAGGCTGGGGCTCCCAGCACCATTAGAAAGCCATCACTCGCACCTGACTGTGAGCTTCTCTGGGTGCAGCTAGGGCCCTCTGGAGATCAAAGAGCAGGTCCTGGGAGAGAAGAGGGTCACCCCAACCCTGACAGGAGAGAGCCCCAGCCCGGCTCAGCCAAAGACTCTTCATCCCCTACAAAGGGCTCTTCAACCCCCACAGCCTGGCCTTGGAGGTTTGTCGTTGAGCAGGACACTGGGTCTGAGCCTGGAGCAGATTCTCCACGCTCGGGTGTTCAGCCCTCCTGGGGAGCAGCGCTGACCTGTCCCAGCCTGCCTGGGCCTGACTCCTGGCTGCCCGGGCCGCTCGCCAGGATGCTGAGGCCTTGGCTGATTGTCTGTTGTTCCCACTCCTGGCCATCCCCTGGGGAGGTCACAGACACAGCCAGTCTAGGCAGACACTGGCGAGGCCCCAGGCTCAGAGGAGACCCCACTGCCTGCTCCCTGATGTTGGGGTGTGCCCCAGAGGAGGGTCTTCCCAGGCCAGCGCTCAGGCTCAGAGAGGAGGACCTGTGTGCCCCTCCCCCAGGGCACCCCTCTGTCCCTGTCCAACGCCACAGCCCCTCTCCCTTATGTCAGCCAGGTTATTTCCCCTCTCTGGACCTCAGTTTCCTCATCTGCGAAATGGAGGCAGAAGGCTAGAAGACGTCGACTCCCAGCCTTTCAGGTCTGAAGTTACGGACCTCACCCGAGTGCTCACTGGGTTTCTGGGTTGAACTTTTGGGGCACCCTTGGCTCCTGCCCAGGGGAGGAGCCTCAGAAACAGTTGTGTATACGTTATAGTCACTGTCGGGTGAGGAAACGGAGGTTCTGAGACGTGACGGCCGTGTCCAGGGTCACACGAGCTGAAAGCAAGTCATGCTGGCTCTCAGCCCCTTGCCCATCGCGGCCCACTCTCCCACCCTCAGGGGCACCAGCCCAGTGGGGTGCAGCCCAGGCCACAACCTCAGCCCTGAGGTTGTAACTGATGAGAGACCCTGAAGAAAGTTGTCCAAACCTCTGTTTTTCTCATGATGGCCTGCCTCTGTCCCAATTTACAGTTTCCCCGGGCTTTAGGGTAACAAAAATAATAAACATTCGTTCTCACTGAAAGCTTCCACTCTGTTGTTGGTGCTTTCTGTGTATTAACTCAGTATGACCCTAAGAGTTAGGAATTATTGTGACTCCATTTTACAGATAAGAACACTGAGCCACGGGCTTCCCAGGTGGCACCAGTGGTAAAGAATCTGCCTGCCAATACCAGGAAACGTAAAATACCCGGATTTGATCCCTGGATAGGGAAGGTCCTCTGGAGGAGGGCATGGCAACCCACTCCAGTATTCTTGCCTGAAGAATTCCATGGACAGAGAAGCCTGGAGGGTTATGCAGGCTTGGAGGGTCACAAAGAGTCAGACACAACTGAAGCGACTTAGCATGCATTCACATTGAAGCACAGAGAGGTTAAGTAATGTGCCTAAGTCACACAGCTTGTAAGCAGCTGTCTCATCCCCATGTTCCCTAGAGAACAGAGCCTAAAGCAAAGCTTATGCTCTAAGGAAGGCTTTGTTGGGAGTGCATTGTAGGGCACAAAAGTAAGGAGAGGGGAAAGAAGGAAGGAAGAAAAGGGAGGAAAGCAAATACAAGGTAGGTAGAGGATTTCTGAGCTGGACACCATCCCACAGGAGAACACAGCTCTTTGCTACATCATGGAGGATGTCTGGACAGGCCCTGTGCTCTGCTCCTGGGAACATTTTGTTGAGGGGAGGAAGGGAGGGGACTCACTGCAAGCTTTCTCCTGTGTGTCCAGAAGAAGGAGCCCATGCAGAGTGAGAAGTGTGGTGACCAGGAAGGAGAAAGGACAGGAGAGGTGAGAGCCAGCCATCCATGTGGCAGACTGGATCCGGGTCCCAGCCAGCACCCTGCATCCTCCCGTGTTTAGTTGTTAACCTTGTCTTGGATTGTGTGGGTCATTTTGCTGTCCTTTTTGCTTCAGTTGGTTTCATTCAGGGTTTCTGGTCCCTGGCAACTAAGAGTCCCCATTTTACAGATGAGCAGACTGAGACTCCGAGTGGAAGGTGACTCAGCCTGGGTCACATAGCTAATCCAGAAACCAGTGTGCTCAAACTTGGCCTGTCCCATCCAGACCCTGAGCATGAGGGTCATGCGGCCCTCCGTCCAGGCCTCTCTAGGTGAGGGAGGATCAGGGTAAGGGGAGAAGGTGTGTCCTCTGCAGACGTGGGGCAGGCATCTGAGTTTGCTCCCTTCCTTCCTCTCTGCCCTAACTTCTTCCACCAAAGGACTTGGTCCTAAGTGACCCTGTCACCCCTTCCAGTCTTTCCCCACTTGTTATCTATAGAGTTGTCTGTGCTCCTATGTTCCTCTGCTCTTGCCTTCAGAAAAGTTCTACCCTGGTGGTCTGAGTCTCTTAGAAGCTGAGTCCCTGGAGAGGAGATTGAACCTCAGAAATCCCTGTCTTCTGTCTGCAGCTGGAGGAAACTCAGCTCTCCCAGGACCGACCGCTGCACCCCCCTCCCCTATTCATCACAGACAGGGACCCACCCAAGAGGATGTGGCTGCAGCCCAGGGCCAGGGCGCTCTCCGGTGTACAGGGGTCTCACAGCTGAGGCCTTGGGGCCCGATGTCCAGGGCACACTACGGTGGCTGACACAGGTATCCCGCGGGGATGAAGGAAGACAGTTTCTGTGGGTGGGGGTGGTGATGGCAAGATCCATGGATCTCGAGAAAAGAGAAGTTGGGAGGCACTGTGGCCAGCAGGGGTCAGCAGAGGCCTGAAGGTCTCCTGCCCTTCCAAGCCCTGGGCCCATGAAGCCTCAAGCCAGAGCCCCAGGATGCAGCATTTCAAAAAAAAAAATTACATATGTAACACATATACATGGTAACAAAAAAGGAGCCCAGAGGAACTGATACAGAAAATATACAGCGATGCTCCCCCTCCCCAAGCCCAGAGCCACCTGGTGGGGTGGGTGTGGGAGGTGTTCTGTATTGAAGCCAAGTCAAGTGGCTCAGTCCTGTAGGATTCTTTGCGACCCCATGGACTGTAGCCTACGAGGCTCCTCCCATGGGATTTTCCAGGCAAGAGTACTGCAGTGGGTTGCCATTTACCTCTCCAGAGGATCTTCGCCACCCCGGGATCAAAGCCGAGTTTCCCGCATTGTAGGCAGACGCTTTACTGTCTGAGCCACCAGGGAATTTATTCATTTATTTTTATTGAAGTATGTTGATTTAACATATGGTGATACTGTATGATATCTCTCATATGTGGAATCTAAAAAATAACACAAATGAATGTGTACACAAAATGGTAACAGACTCACAAACAAATTTATGGTTGCCAAAGGAGACTGGGAGTGAGGAGAAACAAAGAAGAGGCATGGGGTTAGCAGAGACAAAAGTTTGGGTTTTTTTAAAACTGGTTTTCTTCTTTTTTTCTAGCTGTTTCTTTAAACTTTTTTTAAGCTTTTTAAAAAGTTGAATTATAGTTGATTTATAATGTTGTGTTAGTTCTTTGAGGTATATGGCATAATGATTCAGTTATATATAATTCTTTTTCAGATTCTTTTCCATTATATGTTATTACAAGTTATTATAGATATAAATACAAAATATAAATATCATTGTACTATACAGTAAATCCTTGTTGCTTATCTATAAAGATTTCTAGGTTTAGGGCTTCCTGGTGGCTCGGATGGTAAAGAATCAGCTTGCAATGCAGAAGACCTGAGTTCGATCTCTGGGTTGGAAAGAGCCCCTGGGGAAGGGAATGGCAACTCACTCCAGTATTCTTGCCTGGAGAATTACATGACAGGAACCTAGCAGACTACAGTCCATGGTGTTGCAAAAATTCAGACACGACTGTGACACTCACTCACTCATTTCTAGCATATGCTTATCTCTCTAGAGTTCGATTTGTATTCTCAAAGGACACCTGTGAACAATGATTACACTCATATACTTAGTTCCCCTCCACACTTCCTTCCAGTGCTTGATCACTGACTCCAATTTTTGGTTCTACTATTCATTTCTGTAGCTCTAAACAAGGCAGTGGCACCCCACTCCAGTACTCTTGCCTGGAAAATCCCACGGACAGAGGAGCCTGGTGGGCTGCAGTCCATGGGGTCGCAAAGAATCGGACACGACTGAGCGACTTCACTTTCACTTTTCACTTTCATGCATTGGAGAAGGAAATGGCAACCCACTCCAGCGTTCTTGCCTGGAGAATCCCAGGGACGGGGGAGCCTGGTGGGCTGCCGTCTGTGGGGTCGCACAGAGTAGGACACAACTGAAGCGACTTAGCAGCAGCAGCAGCAAACAGCATCTTATCTCTCTATCTCTGTTCCATCCCCCTGCCACGGTATCTCAAAACTCTCAGTGTAAGATGAAAGTCTGAGAGAACCCTAATCCCATCTATCCTGTGACTTCTGTCAGCTGGCCCTTAACTCTGACTTTGTTCAGATGAATAACGTTTACATTCTTTAATGAAAACAAAATTCAAATTTCCAAGCTTTTTCTATAGCAGTTTCCAAAAGTATCCCATGAGCAAATATTATATATATATATATATTATTATATATATCCTATATATCAAATATTATAAATCGAACCTGGGCTCCCTGGATTGTGAGCGTGTGGTACATGGACAAATACTTTACAAAACTGTTTTACATTTATTTTAATATGCATTATGTATGCATGTATATAATGAGTCCTTTGGTATGTGTTTTCACAAATCTAATTGCTTAGGATGAAGCTAGAGTCAATTCCTAAATGTTAAAACTGAGTTAAGGTGAAGAAAAATATTAAATGATGGTAAACACCCAAGGCATGCAGATGTAGGAAAAATCATAAAAGGGCTAAGAGATTGATTGGAAAACTGGTTTTGATTCTCAAATTCAAAAACTATTAATAGCTGGCACAGCAATTGCTTTGCTATGACAGTACTTCTCCTCCTCTGCTGAGCCCAGCAGCAAACCGCAATGATGTTTCCTTCTGTAATTGGGTGTCCCGGAGCCTAGGGACACCGTTGCTTCTCAAGAAGCAACGTGCCAGCACTGAGAACACTGTATGGTCAGGCCATTCAAGATGGCTGTTCTCTTGCTCTCTGTATATCCCCTGCTAGACTCGTCCCTGCTTCATTCACGTGACTATCCAATCCTCTTAATTATAGGCCTTGCTTAGTCCCTGGTAACTAATTAGCCCAGCTGATATCTGTTCCCCCTATAAATGGTAGCCTCTTCTCCCCAGTGTTAACAAAGAGGGCTGCCACTTCCTGCTTGCCAGGTGCCGCCCACAGAGTGAAGTTGTCCCAGGACTCTTTGAGACATACAAGATCCCTTGCCTAATAGACCATCAATGTCTCTGCCACAAACTTCAGGCTCTTTCTTCAGTCTCAAGGCTGGGCAACTAGCCGTCTTGCAGACCTGCAGGATGCAGCCCAATCCACGTATCAGCCCTGTCTTCTTCCACTTAATTGTTTCCAAGTGTTTCACTTTCGTTGCTGCACCATTTGTTTCTGCAAGTTGTTTCTCTCAGTGTAATCACCCTTCTTTTTTTTTTGTCTCAAACAGCACATCTTCAGATTTAATCATTGTCTCAGTCATCCCACTGGTTACATGGAGGGGCCCTTTTTGCTTGGAGATACCCAAGAAATGTTGATTATGTTGCAGTGGTTAGAGGCCACATCTATACTCACAGATCAGAAGTCGTTCAGTTGATCTGCCAACGCCCCCCCCACCCTGCCCCCTACCCCCCGCCACAAGCCTCCTCCAGCTTGTGGAAGCCTGTGCCCCAGCTGGCCTGTGTGGGCATGTGTGCTTCAGGATGCAAGCGAAAGGAACACTTGCAGAGATGGGGCAGACACAGTGGGTCCAGGGACCTACCTCGAGGTCTTGGAGGGCCTCCTAGGGAGGCAGGGTTAGATGCAGCACTCCATGGGGATAAGAACACCAATAGTGGAGGCATCAGAGAACTTTTAATTTTCTTACATATACAAAATCTTATTTTTTATTTTATTTTGTTTTCTTGTTGTTGTTGTTGTTGTTGTTGTTGTTTTTGCTATTGTGTTTTGCTTTGGTGTTTCATTTTTTTCTGATATATTTTTATTTTTCTAATTTCATCTTTTATTCTGTTATTCTGCTCTTTTCTGTCCATTGTCTGTTTTTGTTTTTTGTTGTTATCTGTTCATTTGATATTTTTGTGTTGTTTTATCTTGCTTTTATCTATTTTATTTTTTATTTTTGTTTTTGTCATTTTTATGTGTTTGTCTTTTGTCCTCTTAGCTTTTCTTTCAGTTTTTAAAATTTTGTTTTCTGTTTAGGTTAGTTACTGGTCTTGATTTGGGAGCTCATGTTTCTTTGGCTTACTTGTTTTTGCTTTCCTTTTTTTTTTTTCACTTGGTTTGCTTTTTGGCTGCTTGGATTTGTTTTTGCTGTTTGTCTAGGATTGTATTTGTCTGTTTGCGTTCTTTTCTGTTTGTGTGTTTGTTTTTCTTTTTTGTTCTGTTACATTTTTATCATTTGTTTTGGCCTTTGTTTGTTTTGGGAGGTTTTGTTTTTGTTATTTGTTTTTTGCGCAAACCCATGACTTGGAGGGTCTTGGTTCCCAGGGCAGGGGTCAGGCCTGAGCCCCCATGATAGTGCCAATCCAAGCCACTGGACCACCAGAGAACTTCAGACTCCAAGGAATAGTAATCAGTGTGAGCTCTCCTGAAGGTCCTCATCTCAGCACCAAGACCAGGTTCCTCCCAACTGCCTACAAGATCCAGTTCTGGATGCCTCAGACCTAGCAATCAGCAAGACAGGAAAACAGCCCCATCCATTGCCAAAGTATGAAACAACAGAAAAATATGTCACAGATGAAGAAGTAAAGTAAAAACTTACTAGGCCAAGTAAATGAAGAGGAAATAAGTAACCTACCTGAAAAAGAATTCAGAGAAATAAACGTAAATATGATTCAAAATCTTAGAAGGAGAATGAAGAGTATGGGCTGAGAAAATAATGTTTAACAGGGACCTGCTTATTTAACTTCTATGCAAAGTACATCATGAGAAACGCTGGGCTGGAAGAAGCACAAGCTGGAACCAAGATTGCCGGGAGAAATATCAATAACCTCAGATATGCAGATGACACCACCCTTATGGCAGAAACTAAAAAGCCTCTTGATGAAAGTGAAAGAGGAGAGCGAAAAAGTTGGCTTAAAGCTCAACATTCAGAAAACGAAGATCATGGCCACCTGGTCCCATCACTTCATGGGAAATAGATGGGGAAACAGTGGAAACAGTGGCAGACTTTATTTTTTGGAGCTCCAAAATCACTGCAGATTATGACTGCAGCCATGAAATTAAAAGACGCTTACATCTTAGAAGAAAAGTTGTGACCAACCTAGATAGCATATTAAAAAGCAGAGACATTACTTTGCCAACAAAGGTCTGTCTAGTCAAGGCTATGGTTTTTCCAGTGGTCATGTATGGATGTGAGAGTTGGACTGTGAAGAAAGCTGAGTGCCAAAGAACTGATGCTTTTGAACTGTGGTGTTGGAGAAGACTCTTGAGAGTCCCTTAGACTGCAAGGAGATCCAACCAGTCCATTCTAAAGGAGATCAGTCCTGAGTGTTCTTTGGAAGGAATGATACTAAAGCTGAAACTCCAGTCCTTTGGCTACCTCATGCGAAGAGTTGACTCATTGGAAAAGACCCTGATGCTGGAAGGGATTGGGGGTAGGAGGAGAAGGGGATGACAGAGGATGAGATGGCTGGATGGCATCACTGACTCGATGGACGTGAGTTTGAGTGAACTCCGGGAGTTGGTGATGGACAGGGAAGCCTGGCATGCTGCAATTCATGGGGTCGCAAAGAGTTGGACATGACTGAGGACTGAACTGAACTGAACTGAGAAGAACAAACAAATAGTGATGAACAACGCCATAACTAAAATTAAAAATATATACTAGAAGGAATTTACAGCAGAAAAACTGAGACAGAATGGGTAAGTGGGCTGGAAGATCGAATGGTAGAAATAACTGCTGCAGAGCAGCATAAAGGAAAAAGAATGGAAAAAAAAATGAAGACAGTCTCAGAAACCTCTGAGACAACATTAAATGTACCAACATTCAAATTATAGGGGTCCTAGAAGAAAAAAGAGAAAGAATCTGAGAAAATATTTGGAGAGATTATAGTTGAAAACTTCCCAAACATGGGAAAGGAAATATCCACCCAAGTCGATGAAGTGCAGAGTCTCATATAAAATAAACCCAAGAAGAAACATACCAGGCACATATTAAGGACATTAATAAAAATTAAATATAAAGAAAAAATATTAAAAGCAGCAGGGGAAAGTAACAAATAACATATCAGGGAATCCCATAAGGTTATGAGCTGACTTTTCAGCAGAAACTCTGTAGTCCAGAAGGGAGTGTCAGGATATATTTAAAGTGATAAAAGGGAAAATCCTAAAACGAAGATTACTCTACCCAGCAAGGATTTCATTCAGATTCAGTGGAAAAATCAAAAGCTTTATAGACAAGCAAAATTTAACAGAATTCAGCACTACCAATCCAGCTTTACAATAAATAATAAAGGAATTTCTCTAGGCAGGAAACACAAGAGAAGAAAAAAGACCTAAAAAAAAAACAAACCCAAAACAATCAGGAAAATGGTAACAGAGACATCAGTTCTGTTCAGTTCAGTCGCTCAGTTGTGTCTGACTCTTTGCAACCCATGAACTGCAGCATGCCAGGCTTCCCTGTCCATCACCAAATCCCAGAGTTTACCCAAACTCATATCCATTGAGCAAGTGATGCCATCCAACCATCTCATCCTCTGTCATTCCCTTCTCCTCGCCTTCAATCTTTCCCAGCATCAGGGTCTTTTCAAATGAGTCAGTCCTTCACATCAGATGACCAAAGTATTGGAGTTTCAGGCTCAACATCAGTACTTCCAATGAACACTCAGGACTGATCTCCCTTACCATGGACTGGCTGGATCTCCTTGAAGTCCAAGGGACTCTCAAGAGTCTTCTCCAACACCACAGTTCAAAAGCATCAATTCTTTGGCACTCAGCTGTCTTTATAGTCCAACTCTCACATCCATACATGTCTACTGGAAAAACCATAGCCTTGACTAGATGGACCTTTGTTGGCAAAATAGTCACTGCTTTTTAATATGCTATCTAGGTTGGTCATAACTTTCCTTCCAAGGAGTAAGCATCTTTTAATTTCATGGCTGCAATCACCATCTGCAGTGATTTTGGAGCCCCCCAAAATAAGGTCTGACACTGTTTCCACTGTTTCCCCATCTATTTCCCATGAAGTGATGGGACCAGAGGCCATGATCTTCGTTTTCTGAATGTTGAGCTTTAAGCCAACTTTTTCACTTTCCTCTTTCGCTTTCATCAAGAGGCTCTTTAGTTCTTCACTTTCTGCCATAAGGGTGGTGTCATCTGCATATCTGAGGTTATTGATATTTCTCCCGGCAATCTTGATTCCAGCTTGTGCTTCATCCAGCTCAGCATTTCTCATGACGTACTCTGCATATAAGTTAAATAAGCAGGGTGACAATATACAGCCTTGACGTACTCCTTTTCCTATTTGGAACCAGTCTGTTGTTCCATGTCCAGTTCTAACTGTTGCTTCCTGACCTGCATACAGGTTTCTCAAGAGGCAGGTCAGGTGGTCTGGTATGCCCATCTCTTGAAGAATTTTCCAGTTTCTTGTGATCCACACAGTCAAAGGCTTTGGCATAGTCAATAAAGCAGAAATAGATGTTTTTTCTGGAACTCTCTTGCTTTTTCGATGATCCAGCGAATGTTGGTTCTCTGGTTCCTCTGACTTTTCTAAAACCAGCTTGAACATCTGGTAGTTCATGGTTCACATATTATTGAACCCTGGCTTGGAGAATTTGGAGCATTACTTTACTAGTGTGTGAGATTAATGCAATTGTGCATCAGTTTGAGCATTCTTTGGCATTGCCTTTCTTTGGAATTGGAATGAAAACTGACCTTTTCCAGTCCTGTGGCCACTGCTGAGTTTTCCAAATTTGCTGGCATATTGAGTGCAGCACTTTCACAGCATCATCTTTTAGGATTTGAAATAGCTCAACTGGAAGTCCATCACCTCCACTAGCTTTGTTCGTAGTGACGCTTCCAAAGGCCCACTTGACTTCATATTCCAAGATTCTTCACATCCTGCACAGCACTGGAGTGGAGAGCAGCAGCTGTGCAATGCTAGAGTGGCTGAGAGGAGATACTCCACATCCAAGGGCAAAGGAGAAGCCCCAGCATGACAGTAGGAGGGGCAAATCTGTGTTTAGAATCAAACCCCATTCCCTCCAGAGACACTAAGAGGGCTCACACAAACCTTGTGTGCACCAGGATCCAGGGACCCCACAGAGACTGGGACAGAACTGTGTCTGAGCATCTCCTGTGGAGGTACGGGTCAGCAGGGGCCTGCCACAGGGACAGGAGCTCTGACTGCAGCAGACCTGGGTATGGCATATGCCCTCTTGGAGGCGGTCACCATTAACCCACCATAGAACTCCCAGTACTTACACAGAACTGGGAAATAGACTCTGGGAGGGCACAGTCAGAACCTTGTGCACCAGGACCCAGGAGAAAGGAGCAGTGACCCCACAAGAGACTGACCCAGACTTGCCCATGAGTGTCCAGGAGTCTCCGGCTGGGGCGTGGGTTGGTGGTGGCCTGATGCAGGGTTGGGGGCTCTGAATGCAGCAGTACACACATGGGATGTTTTGAAGAAGGTCGCCAGTATCTTCATTACCTCCACCATAGTTTCGCCCCAGGTAAATAGCAGGAAGGGAACACAGCCCCACCCATCAACAGAAAATTGGATTAAAGATTTACTGAGCATGGCCCTCCCATCAGAACAAGACCCAGTTTCCCCCTTAGTCAGTCTCTCCCACCAGGAAGCTTCCATAAGCCTCTTATCCTCCATAAAAGGGCAGACAGACTGAAAACCACAATCACAGAAAACTAACCAATCCAATCACATGGATCACAGCCTTGTCTAACTCAGTGAAACTATAAGCCACACCGTGTAGGGCCACCCAAGAAGACGGGTCATGTTGGAGAGTTCTGACAAAATATGGTCCACTGGAGAAGGGAATGGCAAATGACTTCAGTACTCCTGCCTTGAGAACCCTATGAACAGTATGAAAAGGCAGAAAGTTAGGACACTGAAAGATGAACTCCCCAGGTTGGTAAGTGCCCAATATGCTGCTGGAGATAAGTGGAGAAATAACTCCAGAAAGAATGAAGAGGCGGAGCCAAAGCAAAAACAACACCCAGTTGTGGATGTGACTGGTCATGGAAACAAAGTCTGAGGCTGTAAAGAGCAATATTGTATGGGAACCTGGAATGTTAGGTCCATGAATCAAGGCAAATTGGAAGTGGTCAAACAAGAGATGGCAAGAGTGAACATCGACATTCTAGGAATCAGCAAACTAAAATGGACTGGAATGGGTGAATTTAACTCAGATGACCATTATATCCAGAGAAGGCAATGGCACCCTACTCCAGCACTCTTGCCTGGAAAACCCCATGGACAGAGGAGCCTGGAAGGCTGCAGTCCATGGGGTTGCTAAGAGTTGGACATGATTGAGCGAATTCACTTAGAATTTTCACTTTGATGCATTGGAGAAGGAAATGGCAACCCACTCCAGTGTTCTTGCCTGGAGAATCCCAGGGACGGGGGAGCCTCATGGGCTGCTGTCTAGGGGGTCGCACAGAGTCGGACATGACTGAAGCAACTTAGCAGCAGCAGCAGACCATTATATCTACTACTGTGGTCAAGAATCCCTTAGAAGAAATGAAGTAGCCATCATAGTCAACAAGAGTCCAAAATGCAGTACTTGGATGCAATCTCAAAAACGACAGAATGATCTCTGTTCATTTCCAAGGCAAACCATTCAATATCATGGTAATCCAAGTCTATGCCCTGACCAGTAATGCTGAAGAAGCTGAAGTTGAATGGTTCTATGAAGACCTACAAGACCTTTTAGAACTAACACCCCCAAAAAATGACCTTTTCATTATAGGGGACCAGGATGCAAAAGTCGGAAGTCAAGAAACACCTTTGGTAACAGGCAAATTTGGCCTTGGAGTACAAAATGAAGCAGGGCAAAGGCTAATAGAGTTTTGCCAAGAGAATGCACTGGTCATAGCAAACACCCTCTTCCAATGACACAAGAGAAGACTCTACACATGGACATCACCAGATGGTCAACACTGAAATCAGATTGATTATATTCTTTGCAGCCAAAGATGGAGAAGCTCTATAGAGTCAGCAAAAATAAGACCAGGAGCTGAATGTGGCTCAGATCATGAACTCCTTATTGCCAAGTTCAGACTTAAATTGAAGAAAGTAGGGAAAACCACTAGACCATTCAGGTACGACCTAAATTAAATCCCTTATGATTATACAGTGGAAGTGAGAAATAGATTTAAGGGACTAGATCTGATAGACAGAGTGCCTGATGAAGTATGGAATGAGGTTCGTGACATTGTACAGGAGGCAGTGATCAAGACCATCCCCAAGAAAAAGAAATGCAAAAAAGCAAAATGGCTGTCTGAGAGGGCCTTACAAATAGCTGTGAATAGTAGAGAAGCAAAAAGCAAAGGAGAAAAGGAAAGATATACTCATTTGAATGCAGAGTTCCAAAGAAGAGCAAGGAGAAATAAGAAAGCCTTCCTCAGTGATCAGTGCAAAGAAATAGAGGAAAACAATAGAATGGGAAAGAGCAGAGCTCTCTTCAAGAAAACTAGAGATACCAAGGGAACATTTCATGCAAAGATAGGCTCAATAAAGGACAGAAGTGGTATGGACCTAACAGAAGTAGAAGATATTAAGAAGAGGTGGCAAGAATACACAGAACTGTGCAAAAAAGATCTTCATGACCCAGATAATCATGATGGTGTGATCACTCACCTATAGCCAACAGGGGCATACATATCGATAATTACCTTGAATGTAAATGGATTAAATGCTCCAACCAAAAGACACAGATTGGCTGAACGGATACAAAAATAAGACCATATATATGTTGTCTATAAGAGATCCACTTCAGACCTAGGAACACATACAGACTGAAAGTGAGGAGATGGAAAAAGATATTCCATGCAAATGGAGATCAAAAGGAAGCTGGAGTAGCAATGCTCATATCAGACAGTATAGACTTTGAAATAAAGACTGTCAGAAGAGACAAGGAAAGATACTACATAATGATCAAGGAATCATTCCAAGAAGAAGATATAACAATTGTAAATATATATTCACCCAACATAGAAGCATCTCAACCCATAAGGCAAGTGTTAATGACCATTAAAGGGGAAATTGACAGTAACACAATACTAATTAGGAAGTTTAACACCCCACTCATACCAATAGGCAGATCATCCAGTCAAAAAAGTAATAAGGAAACACAAGCTTTAAATGACACATTAGACCAGGTATACTTAATGGATATTTATAGGAAATTCCATCCAAAAGCAGCAGAACACACTTTCTTCTCAAGTGCACATAGAATATTATCCAGGATAGATCACATCTTGGGTCACAAATCTAGCCTCAGTAGATTTCAGAAAATTGAAATCGTATCAAGCATCTTTTTTGGCCACAATGCTATGGGGTTAGAAATCAATTATAGGAAGAAAACTGTAAAGAAAAAAAAAAAAAACACACACACACACACAGACACATAGAAGCTAAACAATATGCTACTAAATAATCAAGAGATCACTAAAGAAATTGAAGAGGAAATAATACATCAAAACAAAGGACAATGAAAGCCCAGTGACCCCAAACTCATGGGGTGCAGCAAAGCAGTTCTAAGAAGTAACTTTACATCAATACAGTTCTACCTCAAAAAAATAAAAGAAAAATCTCAAATAAACAACATAACCTTACACCTAAATAAGAACAAACAAAACTCAAAGTTAGTAGAAGGAAAGAAATCACTAAAAGCGGAGCAGAAGTAAATGAAAGAGGAACAAAGAAAACAACAGCAAAGATTAATAAAACTAGAAGCTGGTTCTTTGAGAAGATAAACAAAATTGATAAAATTTTAGCTAGACTAATCAAGAAAAAAAGGAGAGGATGCAAATCAATAAAAATTAGAAATAAAAAAGGAGAAATTACAACTGACACTGCAGAAACACAAAGGATCTTAAGAGATTATTACAAACAACTATATGCCAAGAAAATAGGCAACCTGGAATAATGGACAAATTCTTAGAAAAGTACAACCTTCCAAGACTGAACGAGGGAGAAATAGATAATATGAACAGACCAAACATAAGTAATGTAGTTGAAACTGTGATTAAAAAGTCTTCCAACAAACAGAAGTCCAGGACCAGATGGCTTCACAGATGAATCCTATCAAACATTTAAAGAAGAACTAACATCCATCCTTCTCAAACTCTTGCAAAAATTGTGAAGGAAGAAATATTCCCAAGCTCATTCTACAAGGCCACCATCACCCTAATACCAAAACCAGACAAAGATATCACAAAAAGAGAAAATTATAGACCAATATTACTGATGAACATAGACACAAAATACTAACAAACAGAATCCAACAACATATGAAAATGACCATACACCATGATCAAGTGGGATTTATCCCAGAGATACAAGGATTCTTTAACATGTACAAATCAACCAATGTGGTACACCATATTAACAAATTGGAGAATAAAAACTATCTCAATAGATGCAGAAACAGCTTTTGACAAAATTCTACACTGATTTATGATAAAAAAAAAAAAAACAACAACTCTAGAAAGTGGGCATAGACGGAACCCACTTCAGCATAATAAAAGCCACGTATGCCAAGCATCATTCTCAGTGGTGAAAAATGGAAAGCATTTCTTCCAAGGTCAGTAACAAAAGAAGAAAGTCCACATCACTACTATTATTCAACACAGTTTTGGCATTCCTGGCCATGGCAATCAGAGAAGAAAAGGGGAAAAAGGAATCCAAACTGGAAAAGAAGTAAAACTGTCACTGTTTGCAGGTGACATGATACTGTATAAAGAAAAATCCTAAAAATGCCACCAGAAAGCTACCAATATTAATCAATGAATTTGGTAAAGTTGCAGAATACAAAAGTAATGCAAATAAATCTCTTGCATTCTTATACACCAACAACAAAAGATCAGAAAGAGAAATTAAGAAGACAATCCCATTTATCATTTAACAAAAAGAAAAAATACCCAGGAGTAAATTTACCTAAGAAGGCAAAAGACCTGTACTCAGAAAACCATAAGATGCAGATGAAAGAAATCAAAGACATCACAGATGGAGAGATATAGCATGTTCTTGGATTAGAAGAAACAATATTGTGAAAATAACTATACTTCCCAAAGCAATCTACAGATTTAATGCAATTCCTATCAAATCACCAATGGCATTCTTCATAGAATTAGGATAAAGAATTTTACAGTATGTGTGGAAACCCAAAAGACCCTGAATAGTCAAAGCAATTTTGAGAAAGAAAAACAGAACTGGAGGAATTCGGCTCCCAAACTTCAAACTATACTATAAAGCTACAGTAATCAAGACAGTATGTTACTGGCACAAAAACAGACATATAGATCAATGGAACAGAGTAGAAAGCCCAAAGATAAACCCATGCACCTACCGTCACCTAATCTATGATAAAGAGGCAGGAATAAACAATGGAGAAAAGACAGTCTTCAGTAAATGGTCCTGGGAAAACTGGAGAATTACAGGTAAAAGAATAAAATTAGAGGGACTTCCTTGGTTGTCCAGTGGTTAAGACTCTGAACTCCCAGAGCAGGGGGCCTGGGTTAGATTACCTGGTTAGGAAACTAGACCCTGCATGCTGCAACCAAGACCCAGCTGAGAAAAAAAAAAAGAAGAAGAAGAAGAATGAAATTAGAGCACTCCCTAACACCAACACCATACACAAAATAAACTCAAAATGGATTAAAGAACTAAATTTAGGCTGGACACGATAAAACTCTCGAAAAGTGAAAGTGAAAGTCACTTAGTCATGTCTATTTGTGACCCCATGGACTATACATTCCATGGAATTCTCCAGGCCAGAATACTGGAGTGGGTAGCCACTCCCTTCTGCAGGGGATCTTTCCAACCCAGGTATTGAACTCAGGTCTCCTGTATTGCAGGCAGATTCTTTGCCAGCCGAGCCACCAGGGAAGCCCTTAAAGGAAAATGTAGGTAGAATGGTGTTTGACATAAATTGCAGCAAAATCTTTTTTGGCCCACTGATAGAGCAGTGAAAATAAAAACAAAAATAAGTAAATGGGGCCTAATTAAACTTACAACCTTTTGCCTAGCAAAAGAAACCATATGCAAGACAAAAAGACAACCTTCAGAATGGAAGAAAATATTTGCAAATGAGGCAATTGACAAGGGATTAATCTCCAAAATATACAAACAGTCCATGCAGCTCAATATCAAAAAAACAAACAACCCCCCCCCAAAAAATGGGCAGAAGACCTAAAAAGATAAATCTCTTTTTAATATCTTTAATACCTTTAAATTCTATCTATTAAAATTTTTAATTTAATATCTTTAAATATCCAAAGAAGACAAACAGATGCCCAAGTATCACATGAAAAGATACACAACAATGTCACCCATTATTAGGGAAATGCAAATAAAAAAACTACAATGAGATTTCACCTCACACTGGTCAGGATGACCATCACCAACAAAATCTACAAAGAATAAATGCTGAAGAGGGTGTGGGAATGTAAACTGATATAGTCACTATGGAGAACAGTATCGAGGTTCCTTAAAAAACAAAGAACGGGACTAATGTATGACCCAGCAATCCCACTTCTGGGAATATACCTAGAGAAAACCATAATTCCAAAAGATATATGAACCCCAATGTTTATTAGCAGCGCTATTTACAACAGCCAGGAAGCAACCTAAATGTCCATCAACAGAGGATTGGATAAAGAAGATACAGTACGTATGTATATACAATGGATTATTACTCAGCCATAAGGAATGAAATTGAGCCATTTGCAGAGACATGGATGGACCTAGAGACTGTCACACAGAGAGAAGTCAGAAAAAAAAAAAAAAAACCACAGATACCATTTACTAATGCATTCAAATCCTGAAAGATGATGCTGTGGAAGTGCTGCACTCAATATGCCAGCACATTTGGAAAACTCAGCAGTGGCCACAGGACTGGAAAAGTCAGTTTTCATTCCAATCCCAAAGAAAGACAATTCCAAAGAATGCTCAAACTACCGCACAATTGCACTCATCTCACACGCTAGTAAAGTAATGCTCAAAATTCTCCAAGCCAGGTTTCAGAAATACGCGAATGGTGAACTTCCAGATGTTCAAGCTGGTTTTAGAAAAGGCAGAGGAACCAGAGATCAAATTGCCAGCATCCGCTGGATCATGGAAAAAGCAAGAGAGTTCCAGAAAAACACCTATTTCTGCTTTATTGACTATGCCAAAGCCTTTGACTGTGTGGATCACAATAAACTGTGGAAAATTCTGAAAGAGATGGGCATACCAGACCACCTGACCTGCCTCTTGAGAAACCTGTATGCAGGTCAGGAAGCAACAGTTAGAACTGGACATGGAACAACAGACTGGTTCCAAATAGGAAAAGGAGTACGTCAAGGCTGTATATTGTCACCCTGCTTATTTAACTTCTATGGAGGGTACATCATGAGAAATGCTGAGCTGGATGAAGCACAAGCTGGAACCAAGATTGCCGGGAGAAATATCAATAACCTCAGATATGCAGATGACAGCACCCTTATGGCAGAAAGTGAAGAGGAACTAAAAAGCCTCTTGATGAAAGTGAAAGAGGAGAGTGAAAAAGTTGGCTTAAAGCTTAACATTCAGAAAACGAAGATCATGGCATCTGGTCCCATCACTTCATGGGAAATAGATGGGGAAACAGTGGAAACAGTGGCAGACTTTATTTTTTGGAGCTCCAAAATCACTGCAGATTATGACTGCAGCCATGAAATTAAAAGACGCTTACTCCATGGAAGAAAAGTTATGACCAACCTAGATAGCATATTCAAAAGCAGAGACATTACTTTGCTGACTAAGGTCCATCTAGTCAAGGCTATGGTTTTTCCAGTGGTCATGTATGGATGTGAGAGTTGGACTGTGAAGAAAGCTGAGTGCCAAAGAATTGATGCTTTTGAACTGTGGTGTTGGAGAAGACTCCTGAGAGTCCCTTGGACTGCAAGGAGATCCAATCAGTCCATTCTAAAGGAGATCAGCCCTGGGATTTCTTTGGAGGGAATGATGCTGAAGCTGAAATTCCAGTACTTTGGCCACCTCTTGCGAAGAGTTGACTCATTGGAAAAGACTCTGATGCTGGGAGGGATTTGGGGCAGGAGGAGAAGGGGATGACAGAGGATGAGATGGCTGGATGGCATCACTGACTCGATGGACATGAGTTTGAGTGAACTCTGGGAGTTGGTGATGGACAGGGAGGCCTGGCGTGCTGCGATTCATGGGGTTGCAAAGAGTCGGACACGACTGAGCGACTGAACTGAACTGATATGTGGAATCTAGAAAATGATAAAGATGAACCTATTTGCAAAGTAGAAATAGAGATACAGACATAGAGAACAAATGTATGGACACTAAGCAGGGAAAGGGGGAGTGGGATGTACTGAGAGATTGGGATAGACATATACGGGCTTCCCTGGGTAGCTCAGCTGGTAAAGAATCCATTTGCAATGCAGGAGATCCCAGTTCTATTCCAGGGTCGGGAAGTTCCCCTGGAGAAGGGATAGGCTACCCACTCCAGTATTCTTTGGGCTTCCGTGGTGGCTCAGACAGTAAAGAATCCTCCTGCATTGCGGGACCTGGGTCGGGAATATCCTCTGGAGAAGGGAATGGCAATCCACTCCAGTATTTTTGCCTGGAGAATTCCGCGGACAGAGGACCCTGGCAGGCTACAGTCTATGGGGTCGCAAAGAGTCAGACACGACTGAGCAACTAACACTTTTCACTTTCACATATACATATATTTGATTCACTTTGTGGTACAGCAGAAACTAACACAACATTGCAAAGCAACTCTACTCCAAGCTTTTTTTGAAAAGTTATTCATTTGACCACCATTTAGTTAGCACTTACCCTACACCAGGCACTGTTTTGTTTTCTTTTTTTAGAAGTGGAAAGGTTACATTTTATTTTCCAAAATGACCTCACAGGCCTTCTTTTTAGGAACCCAGTTTTAAGCAGTTGTATAATTATTTTTTTCAGTTAATTTTTACTGGAGTATAGCTAATTTACAATGCCCTGTTAGCTTCTGTGCATAGCAAAGTGGATCAGTGCACATTTATCCACTCGTTTTTAGATTATATTCCCATGCAGGTGATTATAGAGTATTGAGTAGAGTTGCCTGTGCTATGCAGGAAGTTCTTATTTTATAGATAGTAATACTAGGCATTGTTCTTAAGAAAGGAACTAAAGAGACAGAATTGCTACCTTGTAGGAGCCTGCATCCTAGGGGACAGATAGATGTTGACGCACAGAGTATCCTGAAATGAGGTGATGGTGAAGGCATGGAGAAAAAATAAACAGAAAGAGAGTGGGGTGCTGGGTGGGGGTATAGGTTTAGCTGCAGTGGTTGAGGAAGGCCTCACTGAGAAGGTGATTATCTGAGTGAACACTGAAGGGATGAAGAGGGAGTTAGACGATACGTGGGGACAGTGTGTCCCAGGCTGAGGGAACAACCTGTCCAAAATCTGTGGGCAGGAGGTAGAACATGGGCAGCAGGGAAGGGAAGCGAGGCAGGCGGGAGGTGTTGTCGGAGATGAGCTCAGAGAGGGGGTCAGGACCAGATCAGAGAGCCCCGTGGCCCTGCGTGAGGACTTTGGCTTCTGTTCTGACAAGAGAAGCCTTAGAAAGTTCTGGCAGAGTGCAGTATGCTTTCAGACTTCAGTCAGAGCAAGGCCTTTGAGGCCTCAGCCCTGGTTGGGGCGGGAGAGGTGTGTGATCTGAGACCCACTGCTCAGGGAGGCTCACGGGGGCCCAGGGCCCAAAGGCTGGTCATCCACATCTGATGGGGTTGGGGCCCTCTCATCAGCACACCCTGTCCTGAATCCCTCTAGCTCCTCCCTTCCCGTGTACTCCCTCAACTCCCACTCCATCTCCTCTCTTTTCTTATCTAATCTCAGGGGGAGGAACAACTGGTTCTGTGCATCCCTTTGCATCAGCATGTTTTAGGACAGATGTTTCTGGGAATCTCTGTTTCTGCCTTAGTGTCGACCAGCGGAGGGAACGTGGTGCCCACCGGGCCCCAGGGGAAGGAAGGAGGCAGAGAGGTAGGCACCAGATTATCATCAGAGACACAGCAGGGCCTCAAGAAAGCCCCAACACACCCCAGCTCCTCAGTCTTCTCGTCCTCCTTACCCACAACTCCAGGAAGCATTGATTATTGACACCCATCACTATGACAAAGCTCAGGCTTAGAGAGCTTTGATCCCTGGGTTGGGAAGATCCCCTGGAGAAAGGCATGGCAACCCACTCCAGTATTCTTGCCTGGAGACTCCCTTGGTTAGAGGAGCTTGGTGGGCTGCAGTCCATAGGGTTGCACAGAGTTGCACACGACTGAAGTGACTTAGCATGCACGCAGGCTCAGAGAGGTGGGGCCCTAGCCCAAGGTCGTTCAGGTCATAAGCAGGAGATGCAGAATTTGAACCCAGATCTATTTAAATGCGAAGTTTGGGGTTTCCCACGTCCTGTGGTTCCTCACTGTCAGATACAGATCCTGAGGGTCTACAAAGAGCTAGAAGCATTTTCCCCAAAAAAGGCAAACACACACACACGCACACAAAACATTGCCTGTGACTTCAGGGGATTTCCAGAGTCTAGTTAAGAACACCCATACCATCCTTGGGCTGTCTCTCTGAAAGGCACTCAGTGGACTGGGCCCTCCTTGCAATGCAAAGCCCTTGGCCCCCAGAGCATCCTAGAGATCCCTAGAGTTCCTAGCCAGCAACCACATCCCCCTGCCCCCCACGTAGCCAAAGCAAGAGGAGAGCCCTCCAGCTGATGAATAAAACATTTTAGCCTCACACACACACACAGAAGGAAGAGATATTTCCAGTCAACAAACTGGGCAAAATTGAAACTTTATTTTTCTGTAACTCCATGAATTTTTAAAATCTCTTCCCACTTCCTCCTATGACAGAATAATTAATGTATCCATTCCACACACAAAAAACTGTCATTTTCCGGTTTAAACTAAGTCGAGTCCCAGCAGTTCCACTTCTAGGGATTTATCTTAGAGCTAGACCAACTCGAGTGTGTATGGTGCAGAAATAAGATGGTTTTAGCAAAAGACTGAAAACAACCTCGATGTTCATTGCACAGGACAGATTAAATGCATCCCGGCCAGACCATCCATGGAACGCTGTACATCCCAACAAAAGCACTAAGAAGCCCTCAATACAATAGGAAAGGTTCTCCAGAGAACATTGTCAAGTATGAGAAACAAGATACAAAACTGTATACTGTGTTATCATTTGTAAATATCTAGAATACTTCTGTGCTCAGTTGCTTCAGTCATGATTCTTTGTGACCCATGGACTGCAGCCCTCCAGGCTCCTCCATCCATGGCAAGAATACTGGAGTGGGTTGCCATGCCCTCCTCCAAAGGATCTTCCCAACCCAGAGATTGAACCTGCATCTCCTGCATTTCAGACAGATTCTTTAACTCTGAGCCACAGATGAAGCCCCTAGAATACTTCTAGAATGATGCAAAAGCAAGTTTTAACAGTGGTGGCTCTGGGAGAAGAAATGGGTGAGCAAAGGAGGGAGAAGGATGGAAGGAAACTTCATGCTTTTCACTGTGAAGTTCTCTGTGCCTCTTTTAAGAAAAGAATTTATTGAGAAAAAATTCACGTAGCATTGCCATTTTAAAGTGCACAATTCTGTGTTATAGTGCACCTCACCATGGTGTGCATTCACCATTCTGTGTAGCCAGCACCTCTATCTATTTCTAAAACATTCCATCACCTCAAAAAGGAAACTTTGTGCCCGTTAAACAGTCAACTCCCTTTGTACACTTTATGCTCCTGCTTTATCAGTGAGGGTCCCCATAAGAAAGAGATGGCCCACTCAGAAGGGCAGTTAGAGAGGGGAGGGCAGAGTAAAGGGGCCGCGAAGGATGGGAAAGCCACAGCAGCGACTTGGACCACTCCTGAGGTCCCAAGCCGTCTGGGCAGGAGGTCAGACAGGACCTTCAGCTGCCAGGACCAAGAGGAAGCTGCTGCCAAAACTGCAGCCAGCGGGGAGAGAGCAGGAGGAATCGAATTCCCAACCTCTTTCTATCGGCCCTCCTTTCCGCTGCTGTCTGTATAGGCCTAACTCGACCAGAGGCCAGGGGCCTTGGAGATGCCCGTACAGGTCAGCTCCCGGGGGACCGAGCCCATGGAGAGGGAATCCGGTGGCAGAGGCCGACTAACCAGCACGTGGTTATAGACACTTTTTCAAGTGAAGTTAGGCAACTGTTTTTAAAGCTCAGCAAACTCAGACTTTGCTGCTCCCTGTCCCAACACTTCTGGATGAGATCTGTGGTCTTGGGCCTCAGGTGGGATCAGCTCTTCCTGCTGGACCCACTGAGTACCCATTCCCCCATCAGCCTCTGTGGCCAGCGTGCTGACCCTGCCCTCTGCTCATGTGGACCCTTGCTCCGTTGCTGCACTGAGGGGGGCTGCCCAGGCCCTCTTGGTTCTGGTGCCCTGCCTCCTCCTCCTCGGCAGCCTGCGCCGCATACTGCAGGGCCTTGTCACTTTCTTGGGAAGCCTCAGGCCCTACTAACTTCTTCCCTTCTTACTGCACAGGAAATGTACCCTAGGGAGCTCCTCTCCGAGCCCCACTCAGGGTCTGGCTTCCTTTTTGAAGTTTCTTCCCTTCTCAGCTCTCAAGATCCCTAAGAATCTGAGGGTTGGGGTTGGGGGAGGGAGAATTTATTCTGCCACATTGCACATCTTTCCAAACCTTTTCAGGCTTTCATCTTAACCAAAGCTTTTGAGCTTAAGAATTAGATGTCTTTTTTCTCTGATTCAGTATCCCCTTGCGGCGGGGGAGGTGGGAGGCTCACCACTTAGCACTCACAATGATGTCCTTCTTGGGGTACCCAGTAAGCCCATGAGCACGACTTGGCCCATCACCTTCTCATGTCCAGCTAGAGCTGGTAGCCACCTTGGCCAGCCTCCAAGCCATCACCCTTGTGATCCAAACAGTCAATTTGAGGCCCAGAGAGGGACAGAGGCCTGCCCAAGGTCACAGGGAGAAGAGGTGAGTGGAAGATTCAGGCCTCAAAGCCAGACTTCAGGCCTCCTGTCTAATGTATTTAGTGTTTCAATGTATTGGGAGACGGCACCCTGGGGTCCACACCCTGAATTTTCATGAATGCTGACAAATTCTTTCTCAGCCACCTGCATCCACCAGTTAAGACAGTATTACCTGTGACCTAGCTGAAACTACTAACCACTTTTGGGGACATCTCGCAGGAATCTCCACTAATGCCTCCTGTAGACAGTTTATATTCAGCAGAATCATGTTCCCTCAGAAGTCATGCCCACCCACAGCCTCGGAATGTGACCTTATTTGAAAATAAGGTCTTTAGAGACATAATTTTTTAAGATGATGTCATATTGGATGAAGATGAGTCCTAGTCTGATGACTCTCATCCTTAAGGGGATATAGGGGCAAAGACACAGAGCAGGAAGACAGTCATGTGAAGACTCAGGCAGAGATTGGACAGATGCAGCTATGAGCCAAGAAACTTCAAGGATTGCTGGGAGCCACCAGAAGCTGGAAGAGAAAAAGAAAGATTCTTTACTGGAGCCTTTAGAGCAGGGCCTTGCCAACACCTTAATTTCAGACTTCTGGCCTCCAGAACTGCAAGAGAATACATTTCTCTTTTAAGCCACCCAGCTCATGGTACTTTGTTCTGGCAAGGACTACCCAAGGGAGATTCCTGGTATTCTGAGAAAGCCCTCAGTTCGCCCTGCCGTATGTGAATTTCCCACATTTGTTTACAGATGCTTGCAAACCCACCATCAACACCCTGCTTTCCTTTAACTGAAGGAGCGGATCCACACTTCTACTAGGTGGCCCTGGTGGTCATGCTCCTGGGTCCCTTATTACATCTGCTTCCATGCAAATGCTCCTGTCAACTATGCTGAAGTCCTCAGTGTTGGCAATGTCTCTCTCCTTCCCCCAGACTGGAGTTCCTTGAGGGCAAGAGCCACGGGTCCTGCTCAGAGCTCCAGCCTTCAGTGCAGAGCCTGGGGGAGGTGGGTTGAGAGGGTAAAACCCCTTCCTGGGTGCTGTGTCGACAGTGAGGCAGGTTTGCAGGGTGAAGTTAGCAGCTACTGCAGGATCTTAATCCAGACTGGTGCTGAGAACCCCTTGTGCTCTGACATGGCCTCTTAAAGCCAGTGAGGAGGTTTTCTGGGGACCCAGAAGCCCTGAGCCCATTGGCCAGACTTCCTGGGAGAACCAGAGCAGATTTGCATGAAAAAGAACACTGGCTTCATTGAAATTCTTCTCGTCTTGAGTGAAAACAAAGCCACAAAGAAAAGGAAAGTTTTAATCTTGAGCAATTTCACCGTTGAGGAGTGTTTTGAGTTTCTAAAAATGGAGAGGAAATGGTTCTCTTTGGGCCACTCCGGTCGCCGCCTCCCCCCGGCCCCAGGCCCGCCCCCCTGCCCTGTCAAGGCCAACCTCCCAGGCTGAGGGAGACCGCTCTCTCTGGCAGATGCCCGAGGCTGGTGCCACACAGTTCTGGAGCTGGACGCAGCTGTCCCCCCTAGAACCCCAGCATGCCGGACAGCAGAGCAGCCCCGCAGGAGAGCCTGCTGGATGCAAGCCTGGGGACCACCCAAGAAAACTTGGGAACCAGGTAAGTCGGAGGTCGGGTCTCTGCCCACTGAGCCCATGGCCAAGCTCTGGACCTGACTCTGCTGTGTGACCCTGAGCAGGCTGCTTCACTCTCTGAGCCTCAGTCTCTTCATCTAGGAAACGAAAGAAAGGGGCTGGATGGTTGCGAAATGGGGCAAGCCCTGGAGTGGGACCTGTGTGCTCCCTGCGTGGCCCAGAGGGGCTCGACCGAAGAATGAGGGCGTGAGTGGGGGCTGCAGTTGGATGGAGGAAGAAGTTAGCAGACAATAAGAGTGTTTCCCTGTCTTCTCAAGGGGGAACTTTGGCATGTGGGGTCAATGTCAGACAAGGACAGGGGAAAGCCAAAGAGTCCAGCTCCAGCTTGCTGTGTGACCCTGGTGGGTCCCTGCCCCTCTCTGGGCTGCAGCTTCCCTGTCTGGACATGAATGCAAGATGTGAAGTTTCCCTAAAGCCCTTCTGCTGTATGTGTTCTACTAATCTGGGTTTCCCTGATGGCTCAGTTGGTAAAAAATCCACCTGCAACGTGGGAGACCTGGGTTCAATCCCTGGGTTGGGAAGATCCCCTGAAGGAGGGCATAGCAACCCACTCCAGTATTCTTGCCTCGAGAATCCCCATGGACAGAGGAGCCTGGCGGGCACACCCCAATGGGGTCACAAAGAGTCAGAAATGACTGAGCGACTGAGTGCAACCTGTGATCCAGAGGAGGCAGATTCAATTTGTCAGTCATCACCAGTGCCCACTCTGGCCTGGGCCCTCCCCGTTCAAGGATGGGGGATCCTGAGAAGTTGGGACCCAGTCCTGGCCCCAGGATTCCCCAGCAAGAGGGCAGGGAGAAGGCAGACACACAGACCTCCAGATGCCTGTGATCTGTGCCCAGGAGGGGTACAGGCCCAGAGGAGGCGAGAGGGGCTTCTAACAGTGGCCTGTTTTGTTTGTTCTGGGAGGGCGGGGTGCTGCACCGGGTCTTAGTTGTGGCATGCAGGATCTGTAGTTGCAGCATGCGAACCCTTAGCTGCAGCATGCGGGATCTAGTTCCCTGACCAGAGATTGAACTCAGGGCCCCTGCTTTGGGAGCTTGGAGTCTTAGTCACTGGACCATCAGGAAAGTCCGGAACATCAGACAGGCCTTGGATGGCCAGGAGGGCACTGACATTCAGAGGAAGAGCTGTGCGGCTAGAGGGAACAGCGTTGGGATGGTGAGAAGATGCAAAGAAAGATGCGGAACGCAGGGAGGGGCGAGGTCTGGCTGGCTGCAGTGCGCAGTGCAGAAGGGGAGAGGGTCAAGGGAGAAATGCCAGGGGCTGAGCCCTCTGGGGAGAAGTTGCCGGTGCTTGAGATGCACAGTGAATGCCCATTGTTCTCATGGGAGTTATGAGGAAGGAAAGAGGGAGTAAATGAAAGAAATGTCAATGTGACGGATAGACAGAGGACCCCACCCCCACCCCCACCCCGAGGCTGAGGGTCTGGGCCCTGCCCTGGGTCTCCAGAGAGCCCAGAATGGGCTCCTTTCCTCACAGAAGTGGAGGCACCTTACCTGCAAAGCCTCCATGAGCTTGAGGTCCAGCCCCTCCCTGGACGTGGGCCACACGCAGAGGGTCAATAGGATTCAAGGGGGCTGGCTGGAGCCCCCTCACCCTGGGGAGTGGGCTCACAGAGGCGGGGGCCTCTTTTGCAGACTCTGTGAAAGGGAGGCAGAGCAGGGAATGGTAGGTGTATGAGGGGGCCTATGAGGGAAGAGAGGGCAGAAAACTCAGAAGGTCAGTCCCCCTCTTTTCTTGCTTAGCAATTTTGGGTAAGTTGTTTAGCTTCCCTGAGTCTCGTTATCACTCTCTGTTCAAAGGAAGACAAAGCCTCACTTCTGTTGACTTTGCAGAAAATCTGTGCAGAGTCTATCAGCTGTTGTGTATGAAATGCTTCCAAACGCACAAGGGCCACCCCTCACAGGCACAGTGACCCTTGTAGGCCTTGCAGAATCGCTATGAGGAAGGAGCTTTGAACCCTTGTTTAACATGTTCTAAAGTCAGAAGCCATTACCACGGCTGTGATGCTCCTCGCCCCTTCAGGCCGGCCCTAGGGGCACAGGGCTCCATCTCAGGCTTGCCCATCTCCCCGGGCCTTGTGGCCCCTGGCAGGCTGCTGCTCCTGGGGGAGGGTGGGTCTGCACTCCTCCGATAGTCTGGGAGAGGCCTTATCTGTCCCCTCTCCCCTTTCCCAGGGTTTCGGAAGGAAGGCCGGAGGTCAGGGAGCTGGAGACAGAGAACAGAGAAGGGTTTGCATGCCAGGCTCACCCAAATGAGCTCCCTTTTGTTTCACACCACTTGCAGGACTGGGAGGAAGGAGCCTCTGTGGGGCTGGAGCTGGGGCAGGTCTGATGCTGACCTGGTAGCTTGTGCTCTGTGTCCCTTGAGGCCACAGTTGTAGACTGTGCCGTCCGTCAGGGGTACCCATCGGATATGTCCAGAGTCCTGTTAAACTCTTGGTCCAGTAGAGACACCTGCCTCCCTGAGCTGGAAGAAGCCCAAATTGGAGGAAGGACTTTAAAAGAACCAGAGAAGGAGACAGTTCATTCTGGTTTTGAAGGGCAGTAGATGCCCTGGTGGCAGGCAGGGGCATTCTGTGGACAGAAGGTGTGGCTGTGGAAGAGTTAAGGTGGCCATCAGACCAGTTAGATTGGGCCAGACTAACTGCTAGGTCTGGATAGGCCAGTGTGGCCAGACTAGGGGCGACCAGAGTCAGAAGAGGCAAAGAGGAGACTTGGGAGGCGTGGATGCATCAGAAGCAGGAGAGGAGCCTAGTTTGTGGAGGCGGCTCTGGCAGCCGTGAATACAGGCTGGAGTTGGGTGGGCTGGAGGCAGATGCCAGAGGAAGGGAACCTGCAGAGCTGAGTGTGGCCCAGGGGAGGACAGTGAACTCTGAACTGACCGTACTCCTGGACTCCCAGCTGCCTTTCCCAGCTCTATCTGCTCAAAGACTGGGTGCAGAAAGGAGACCCCTTGGAGTCAGGGGTGTGGGGCAGGCACAGAAGACTGCTGCAAGCCTGGTGAAGAAGGCTGCTCTCACTGCTAAAGCTTCCTGTGGATGGTGGGGAGTGAGCTCCCCATCTCTGGGGTATGCAAGTCTGGGAGGAACAAATAATCATAAATACTATGGAAATTATACAGGCATCCTTGAGAATATGGAATAGCCAGGACCTTCGTTTTCCCAACTTCCCTCCCCTCACTTCCCCATGATACAAAAAATGGTTATTCTAGTAGAATTACTGTCTTTCTCACATTTTGGATTCTTTGCTGTTTATCGGTTTCTGTAAGTATCCGTTCATCTATTGAAGATTCTCTCTCGTTGGGACGTCCCTGGTGGCCCAGTGGTTAAGACTCTGCTCTTCCAACGCAGGGTGTGCAGGTTTAATCACTGGCTGAGCAACTAAGATGCCACATGCTTCCTGGTATGGCCAAAATTTTTTAAAAAATAAATAACAGCAGTGTAGTCTTCAAACTCAAAAATATATAATATTTATTGTTGAATACATATTGTCCCAGAGGACATGGGAGTATATTATAAGTGCCACTGGGAGGCAAGGTCAGGAGTCTTAGGATAAAGGGCAGAGCACATCCCAGAAATCAGAGTCCCTGGGGCAAAATAACCCTGTCCCGGACACATGAATACAGATCTGGATGACTTCAGGTCAACCCAGGCCAGTGCTGGGTTTTTGCAGGGGCTACAAAGTCGCCAACTGGGAACAGCAGAACCCGAGCTGGCCTGAAGTCAGAACACTGAACCGGAAGCTGACTCACTCTGTCCCCAGGCAAGTTCCCTATTGACAGCCTCTCTGGCCAGTGAAGTTTTTCTTTAGGTCATTGAGTCTAACCCAATATTCACATATTATCAACCTACTCTGACTTGAATACCTCCAGGGACGAGGAACTCACTTACTTAACTCTTTGTCCCTGCAAAAGACAGGGATAGTGGTGGGAGAAAGTCCTGTATCACATTTGGTTCTAGGCGTGCCCCCTAGGTCCTGGCCCTATAGCCCTCCTCCACAGGCAGCCCTGGTTCCTTGCAAAGGAGCCTGTGAGGAACATTTGAAGTCAGGGCTAAGAAGGTACTTTGGAAACTGCAAAGGTTGTGACCATGTGAAGGACATCTAGGACCTAGCTTGGACTCTAGCCCCAAGAAGCTGTAACAGAAGAATTTACATCTGCAAAATGTAATGGGTTGTGTTTTTTATTAATGGAAGCAACTTTTTCACTAGATGGCTTTTGACAAAAAGTATATACCCATGTAATCAACAACTCAATAGAAATATAGAATATTTTCATCACTCCAGAATGTTGTCTGTGCTTCCTTCTAGTCGACTCTCACCCCCACTCATCCTTAAATAACTAGATTTGGAAAGCCACTGTTCTGTCTGCTCTTGAACTTCATACGAATGGAACCCACTGTATGTGCTTTGCTATGCCTGATTCCTTTCACTAATCACAGTGTCTACAAGATTCCTCCACACTGTGAAGTGTTTCAGTAGTAGTGTTGTTTTCTACTGTTGGGTAGAATGCCATCATGTGGCTATACCACAATTTGTTTATCCGTTCTCTTGTTGAGGGGATTTGGGTTGTTTCTGGTTTGGAGATTTTATGAATAAAGCTACTGCAAACACTCTTGTATAAGGTTTTTTGTGGACACATATACTGATTTCCTTGGAGTAGTCTCTAGGTTGTTGTATCAAAAGATCAGTTCAGTTCTGTTGCTCAGTCATGTCCAACTCTTTGTAACCCCATGGACTGCAGCACGCCAGGTTTCCCTGTCCATCACCAACTCCCAAAGCTTGCTTAAACTCAAGTCCATCACATCGGTGATGCCATCCAACCATCTCATCCTCTGTCATCCCCTTCTCCTGCCTTCAATCTTTCCCAGCATCAGGGTCTTTTCTAATGAGTCAGTTCTTCACATCAGGTGACACAAGTATTGGAGTTCCAGCTTCAGCATTAGTCCTTCCAATGAATATTCAGGACTGATTTCCTTTAGGATGGACTGATTGGATCCCCTTGTAGTCCATGGGACTCTCAGGAGTCTTTTCAACACCACAGTTCAAAGCATCAATTCTTTGGTGCTCAGCTGTCTTTATAGTCCAGCTTTCACATCCATACATGACCACTGGAAAAACCATAGCTTTGACTAGATGGACCTTTGTTGGCAAAGTAACATCTCTGCTTTTTAATATACTGTCTAGGTTGGTCATAACTTTTCTTCCAAGGGGCAAGCATCTTTTAATTTCATTGCTGCAGTCACCATCTGCAGTGATTTTGGAGCCCTCAAAATAAAGTCTGTCACTGTTTCCATTGTTTCCCCATCTATTTGCCATGATGTGATGGGGTGAGATGCCATGAACTTAGTTTTCTGAATGTTGAGTTTTAAGCCAACTTTTTCACTCTCCTCTTTCACTTTCATCAAGAGGCTCTTTAGTTCTTCTTCACTTTCTGCCATAAGGGTGGTGTCCTCTGCGTATCTGAGGTTATTGATATTTCTCCCGGCAATCTTGATTCCAGCTTGTGCTTCATCCAGCCCAGCATTTCGCATGATATACTCTGCATAGAAGTTAAATAAGCAGGGTGACAATACACGATCTTGACGTACTTCTTTACCTATTTGGAACCAGGCTGTTGTTCCATGTCAGTCAAAAGATAGGTATACATATAAGGGGATTAAATGAGTTAGTCCTAAAGGAAATCAATCCTGAATATTCATTATAAGAACTGATGCTGAAGCTGAAGCTCCACTACCTTGGTCATCTGATGTGAAGAGCCAAGTCATTGGGAAAGACCCTGATGCTGGGAAAAATTGAAGGCAAAAGGAGAAGGGGGCAGCAGAGAATGAGATGGTTAGATAGCATCACCGACTCAATGGACATGAGTTTGAGCAAATTCCAGGAGATAGGGAAGGACAGGGAAGCCTGCCATGCTGCAGTCCTTGGGGTCGCAAAGAGCTGGACATGACTTAGTGACTGAACAACAAATACGTGTATAAGGAAGCCACCAGAGGTTTTCCAAAGTGGTCCTAGCATCCTCACAAGAAGTTTCTGTTGCTCCACATCTTTGTCATCATTATCTATTGTTACTCTTTTTCAATTATAGCTTTTCTGGTGAGTGAATGGTGGTATTTCATTGTAATTTAAATTTCCCTGATAATGATGTTGAACATATTTTCACATGCCTGTTGGCCATCTCTGCATCTTCTTTTGTGAAGTATCTATCCAAAACTTTAGCCCATTTTGTAATTGGGCTTTTATTATTAAACCTTTTATTATTGATTTGTAGAGATTTCTCCATAAATTCTTGATATCAGTCCCTCTATGAACACATAGAACTCTTTCTCTTTATGTTCTATGAGAAGTTTTATGGTTTGAGTTTTTATATTTAGGCCCATGATCCATTCCAAATTAATATTTTCCTTTTTCTAACATATTTATCCAGTTCTTCAAATGCCCTTTGTTGAAAATGATTTTTTTTTCTATATTAAATTGTTATGGCCCCTTTGTTTAAAAAAAAAAGTCAACTTGCTACATGTATGAGTCTATTTCTGGATTTACTTCCACTAAACTATTTTTCTATCTTTATGTCAATACCACACTGTCTTCATTACTATAGCTTTATACTAGGTCTCGCATCAGGTAGTGTTTGTCTTTCAACTTTGTTCCTTTTTTTTTTTTTATAAACAAGATTGTTTTGGCTATCCTGGGTGCGGTAGACAGCCTCTAAGATGTTCCTCAGTGACTCTTGCCTTTTGGATTCTTGTGTAATTCCATATCCTTGGATGGGGACCAACCTACTAGCTTATTTCTAAGAAGCAGAATATGGCAAAAGTGATGGGATTTCACTTCAGAGGTACGGTTATAAAAAGACCATGATTTCATTTTTACTGCTTTCTCTCATTTTCTCACTTTCTCTGAGGGAGAGGCCCAGGTGGCAAAGACCTAAGGGAGACCTCTGGCCATCAGCCAGTGAGGGATTGAGATCCTCAGCCCAACAACCTGCAAGAAACTGACTTCTGCCCACAACCCCATGAGTTAAACCTTCTGCTGAGACTGACAGTTTGATGACAACGTTATGAGAGATTTTGAGCCGGAGGCACTCAGCTAAGCCTAGATTCTTGACCCAGAGAAACTGTAAGATAATAAATGCCTATTTTTTTAAAGTCACTACACTTGGGGATGCTTGTTGTAGTATAATGGGTTAATAACACAATAGCTCCTTTGTTTTGTTTGTTTGTTTGCTTGCTTGTTTAATATTTATTTTTATCTATTTATTTGGCTGCACCAGAGCTTAGCTGAGGGAGGCAGGATCTTTAGTTGTGTCATTCGAACTCTTAGTTTTGAGACAGAGCAGGACTGTATGGTCTTTGCCCCCCCAACCCCCCATCATGTTCTTTGCCTTCCTTTTGTCTGTGGAAAACTTTTGTCAAAGAATAAGTTTAACCAGAGAAGTGAGAATTACTGAAACAAAGGAAAACAGTCTAAGGAGACTAAATAATAATAATAATGTAATTATTAAGTCAAGGACCTTTAGTTCTTTCTCAAGGGCTGTAGATAATATTCTGAGCCATATCGTGTGAGCTGTCTTAAAGATACCAAAACACCAGGTGGCAAAGTTAACTGCTCGATGACCAGACTGAGCCCAGGACTTGAGCTGCCACAATTCTGAAAACTGACCACAAAAAAAATGAGAACAAGTGCACCCCAGAATTGAAGGCTAATCTTACCTAAAACAACCAAGATGATGCTAGTCAGACCGCTGATAACCGATTGAAGATGACTGTTAGAGATGACTATATTGTTTCTGCATGTAACAGCATCCCCTACTGTCTATAAATGCTCTCACCCTATGCTTGTCAGGGGAAGGAGTCAGCCTTTGGACAGATATCTGCCACCCTCCCCCGACAGTTACCAGCACCTCAAATAAAGCAAACTTTCCTTTCCACTGATCTGGCCTGCTTATTGGCTTTTGAGGGGCAAGCATCTGGACCCTCTCCCTTCCCTGCCCCCACTCATTTCCATAATAGTTTCAGCATGTGGGGTCTAGCTCACTGATCAGGAATCAAATCTGGGACCCCTTCATTGGGAGTGCAGAGTCAGCCACTGGGGCACCAGGGAAGTCCACACAAAAGCTCCTTTGTAGTCTCATGCAAAATTTAGAATTATCTAGTTATGGGACTTTCCTGGTTAAGAGATAATGAATCTGCCTGCCAATGCAGGAGACTCAGGTTCAATCCTTTGTTCGGGAAGATCCCCTGGAGAAGGAAATGGCAACCTACTTCAGTATTCTTGCCTGGGAAATCCCATGTATAGAGGAGTCTAGCCAGTTATAGTCCATAGGGTCTCAAAAAGTCAGATAAGAATTAGCAACTAAACGAGTCAGTCTCAACAAAAAAGACTGTTGGAATTCTGACTAAGAACAAATTGAATCTATGTTTCAAACTGGGGAGAATTTCCTGATCAATGAACATGGTATGTATTTCCATTTATTTAGATCTTTGATTTCTCTCAGCTATGAATTGTAGTTTTCAGTGTAGATGTCTTACACACTTTTTTCCTAAACCTGTTCTTTAGAATTGTATGTGTTTTGATACTATGTAAATTGTATTTTGTAATTAATTTTCTGATCATTTGTTGTTTGTATAGAAATACAATTGATTTAAAAAAAAATATTGACCTTGAATCTTGCGGTCTAACTTAATTACATTTGTTAGTTCTAGTGCTTTTTTTTGGTAGATTCCTTTGGATTTTTTATGCATACAAATTCGTCATCTATTTTAACAGATAGCTTTATTTCTTCTACTTGCTTCCAGTCATTTCACTTTTTAATTTGTCTTGCCTTGTGCACTGACTAGGACCTCCAATATAATGCTGAATAGAGACAGTAAGAGTGGATATCCTTGCCCTGTTTCTAATATATTTAGCATTTCCAGTGATTTTTATTCCCTCTTGTAGATCTGTTGTAGGAAGGGGGACCCCTTCCAGGGCCTGAAACTGGGCTCTTGTCTAACACTAGGAAATGAATTGTCTGAGGAGACACATGTGCTGACAAAGCAAGAGATTTTATTGGGAAAGGGCACCAGGAGGAGACCAGCAGGGTAAGGGAATCCAGGAGAACAGCTCTGTCAAATAGCTTGCAGTCTTGGGTTTTATGGTGATGGGATTAGTTTCTGGGTTGTCTTTAGCCAATTATTCTGACTCAGAGTCCTTCCTGGTGGTGCATGCCTTGATCAGCCAAGATGGATGCCAGAGAGAAGGATTCTGGGAGGTGATCAGACATGTGATGTCTCCTTTTGACCTTTCCCGAACTCTTTTGGTTGGTGGAGGCTTATTAGTTCCATGTTCCTTACCAAGACCTCTTGTCCTAAAACAACTCACACAAATGGTTGCTATGGTGCCTGGCCAGGGTGGGCGGTTTCAATCAGTGTGCTTCCCCTAGCAGATCTATGTTTTCATCTGGGGTAATTCCCATTATAAACCTGAATAAACATTATTCCCTGAATAAACTCTTGTAGCATTTCTTGTAGTGAAAATGTTGCGGTTATTCTTGCTGCTTAACAAGTCACTCAAAACTGTGGTGCCTCAAGCCGACACCAATTCCTTATTATCTCTCATGGTTTCTATGGGTCAGTAATTCAGGAGCAACTTAGTTAAGTGATTCTAGCTCAGGGTCTCTCATGAGCTTACGCTCAAGATGTCAGCCAGGGTAACACTCATCTGGATGGAAGATCCTCTTCCAAGCTTATTCATAAGTTCTGTTCTTCATCGGCTGTGTTTGTTTCCTGTTGCCACTGTAACAAATCACCATAAGCTTAATGGTTTAAAACAGAATAAATTTATTCTTTCATAATTCTAGAGGGCAGAAGTTGAAATCAGTTTCATGGGGCTAAAATCAAGGTGTCGGCAGGGTTGTGCTCCCTTCAGAGGCTGTAGGGGAGACTCTCCTCTTCTTTGCCTCTTTCCTTTTTCCTCTTCTTTCCTCTACCAGCATCTACCCTCGGCTTGCGGTTATACCACTCCAGTCTCGGCTCTGTGCTCACACTGCCTTCTTCTCTTTTGTGGGTGTGTCAAATCTCCCTCTACCTCCCTCTGGTGACACATGGGACTGCAATCCAGTTCAGTTCAGCTCAGTTGCTCAGTCGTGTCTGACTCATTGCGACCCCATGGACTGCAGCACGCCAGGCTTCCCTGTCCATCACCAACTCCCGAGGTTACTCAAACTCATGTCTGTGTTGGTGATGCTATCCAACCATCTCATCCTTTGTTGTCCCTTCTCCTCCTGCCCCCAGTCCCTCTCAGCATCAGGGTCTTTTCCAATGAGTCGGTTCTTCACAGCAGGTGGCCAAAGTATTGGAGTTTCAGCTTCAGCATCAGCTTCCAATGAATATTCAGGGCTGATTTCCTTTAGGATGGACTGGTTGGATCTCCTTGCTGTCCAAGGGACTCTCAAGAGTCTTCTCCAACACCATTGTTCAAAGCATCAATTCTTCAGCACTCAGTTTTTTAATACTCCAACTCTCACATCTATACATGACTACTAGAAAAACCATAGCTTTGACTAGATAGACCTTTGTTGGCAAAACAATGTCTCTGCTTTTTAATATGCTGTCTAGGTTGGTTATAGCTTTTCTTCCAAGGGGCAAGCATCTTTTAATTTCATGGATGCAAACACCATCTGCTGTAATTTTGGAGACCAAAAAAATAAAGTCTGTCACTGTTTCCACTGTTTCCCCATCTATTTGCCATGAAGTGATGGAACCGGATGCCATGAACTTAGTTTTCTGAATGTTGAGTTTTAAGCCAACTTCTTCACTCTCCTCTTACTTTCAACAAGAGGCTCTTTAGTTCCTCTTTGCTTTCTGCCATAAGGGTGGTATCATCTGCGTGTCTGAGGTTATTGATATTTCTCCCAGCAATCTTGATTCTAGCTTGTGCTTCATCCAGCCTGGCATTTCACATAATGTACTCTGCATGGAAGTTAAATAAGCAGGGTGACAATATACACCATTGACATATTCCTTTCCTGATTTGGAACCAGTTCTATGTCCAGTTCTAATTGTTGCTTCTTGACACATACATTTCTCAGGAGGCAGGTCAAGTGGTCTGGTATTCCCATCTCTGTCAGAATTTCCCACATTTTGTTGTGATCCACACAGTCAAAGGCTTTGGGGTAGTCAATAAAGCACAAGTAGATACTTTTCTGGAACTCTCTGGCTTTCTCGATGATCCAGCAGATGCTGGCAATTTGGTCTCTGGTTTCTCTAACTTTTCTAAAACCAGCTTGAACATCTGGAAGTTCACAGTTCACGTATTGCTGAAGCTTGGCTTGGAGAATTTTGAGCATTACTTTGCTAGTGTGTGAGATGAATGCATTTGTGCAGTAGTTTGAGCATTCTTTGGCATTGCTTTTCTTTGGGATTGGAATGAAAACTGACCTTTTCCAGTCCTGTGACCCCTGCTGAGTTTTCCAAATTTGCTGGCGTATTGAGTGCAGCACTTTCATAGTATCATCTTTTAGGATTTGAAATAACTCAACTGGAATTCCATCACCTCCACTAGTTTTGTTCATAGTGATGCTTCCTAAGGCCCACTTGATTTTGGATTCCAGAATGTCTGGCTCTATGTGAGTGAGCATACCATCGTGATTATCTGGGTCATAAAGATGTTTTTTGTCTAATTCATCTGTGTATTCTTGCCACCTCTTCTTAGTATCTTCTGCTTCTGTTAGGTCCATACTGTTTCTGTCCTTTATTGTGCCCATCTTTGCACGAAATATTCCCTTGGTGTCTCTAATTTTCTTGAAGAGATCTCTACTCTTTCCCATTCTATTGTTTTTCTCTATTTCTTTGCATTGATCACTGAGGAAAAACTTCTTATCTCTCCTCGCTATTTTTTAGAACTCTGCATTCAGATGCTTATATCTTTTCTTTTCTCCTTTGACTTTAGCCCCTCTTTTCTCAGCCATTTGTAAGGCCTCCTCAGACAACCATTTTACCTTTTTGTATTTCTTTTTCTTGTGAATGGTCTTGATCCCTGCCTCCTGTACAATGTCATGAACCTCCATTCATAGTTTTTCAGGCAGTCTGTCTATCAGATCTAATCCCTTGAAACTACTTGTCACTTCTACTGTATAATTGTCAGGGATATGATTTAGGTCATACCTGAACGGTCTAGTGGTTTTCCCTACTTTTTCAGTTTAAGTCTGAATTTTGCAATAAGGAGTTCATGCCCATCAAGATAATCCATGATCAACTCCTTGTCTCAAGATCCTCAATTTAATCACATCTGCAACCCCCCCCCCCCCCCCCGCTTTATTGGATGGGGGGCATATAAGGTAATATTCAGTTCTGAGAGATTAGGAGATGAATATTTAGGTAGGGGGCATTTTCAACTGACCACACTTGCTGTTCACCAGAGACCTTAGTTTCGCCAGTGGGCTTCTCTAGTATACTTTGCTTGAGTGTTTTCTTGACATGACAACTGGTGGCTGGGCCTGGGGTTGTCTCAAGTGTTCTTTACTCATATATCTGATGCCTGAGGTGGTGAAACTCAATAGGCTGGGGTTTGGATCAACCAGGAAGCCTCAGTATCTCCTCTATTTAATTTCACATGGTCTCCTTCATAGTGGCTTCAACGTAGCTTGACTTCTGACATGATAGGTCAGGGATACAAAAAGTATGTATTGTGAGAGAATCAGGTGAAAACTGTATTACCTTTTATGAGCTAGCCTTGGAAATCACATAGTGTCACTTCTGCTACATTGTAGAAGCTGGTCATTAAGGCCATCTCATATTTAAGAAAAGGAGAATAAGACAATTGATTGATGGGAAGAGTGTAAAGAATTTGCAGACATGATTTCAAGTCATCACATAAGTGTGCTGATGAAAAAACTCTCATATTTCATTTAGATATCATTTTACTTTAAAAAAAATTATTGAAAATGGTTGATTGACAATGTTGTGTGAGTTTCAGGTGTACAGAAAAGTGATTCAGTTATACATATATGTGTGTGTATACATATGAAAAAAATATACATATATACACATTCTGTTTTCGACTATTTTCCATTATAGGTTATTAAAAGGTATTGAATATAGTCCTCTGTACCAACAATAGGTCCTTGTTTGTATCTATCTCATATATACTTTCATTTTGAAAGATATTTGATGTTTTACATAGCTGAGGCTCCATTAATTTTTTTAATATAACAGCTTTATTGAGATATAAATTGCATACCATAAATTTTACCCATTTAAAGTATAAAATCCAAAGATTTTTAGTATATTTCTAGATTTGTGCAAACATCACCACAGTCTATTTTAAAGTATTTTCATTACCCAAAATGAACCCCTAAGCCATTAGCATTTCTGTTTTCCCTCAAGCCCCCAGCCCTAGGCAACCACTAATCTAATTTTGTCTATATAGATTTGCTTAGCCTGGATGTTTCACTTAGATGATCTGATATGATATATCATCTATTGTGAATGGCTTCTTTTATTCAGCATGTTTTCATGATTCATATTCATGTTGTATCACGTATCAGTACTTCATTATTTTTATGGCCAAATAAATTCCAATGTATTGACATGCCACAGTTAGTTTTCTCATTTATTGGCTGATGAACATTTGAGTTTTTATTTTCTGGCTATTATGAAAAATGCTTCAATAAATATTTACGTATAAGTTTTTGTATGGACATATGTTTTATTTCAGATATAAACGTAAAAGTGGAATTGTTCGATCGTATAACTCCATGCATAATCTTTTGAGGAACTAGCAGACTGTTTTTCAAACCAGCTGCATTACCTACCACCAGCAGTGTACAAGAGCTCAATTTCTCCACATCCTCACTTGTGGAATCTTAGTTCTCTGACCAGGGGCTGAACCCATTCCCTGGGAAGTAATGGTGCAGAGTTCTAATCATTGTGCCATGAGGGGATTCCCAGTATCCATCTTTTTTATACAGCCGCTCTGGTGGGTATGAAGTGTTACCTCCTTCTGATTTTGACTTGCATTTTCTGATAGGTGATAATGTTGGACATCACACATTTCTTCTCCATTTGTTTATCTTTGGAAAAATGTCTATTCAAATCTTTTGCCCAGTTTCAATTGGGTTATTTTTCTTTTTTGTTGAATTATTAGAGTTCTCATGCTGCTGCTAAGTCGCTTCAGTCGTGTCTGACTCTGTGCGACCCCATAGACGGCCGCTCATCAGGCTCCCCCATCCCTGGGATTCTCCAGGCAAGAACACTGGAGTGGATTGCCATTTCCTTCTCCAAGAGTTCTCATATCAGGATAAATGATTTGCTAATTCTCTTATCAGATAAATGATTTGCTAATATTTCCTTCCATTCTGTGGGTTATCTTCTCACTTTCTTGATGATGTCCTTTGAAGCACAAAGAGATTTAATTTTGATGTAGTCCAATTTGTCTATTTTTCTTCTGTTTCTTGTACTTTTGGTGTCGTAGCTAAGAAGGTTTTACCTAATTCAAGTCTATATAGATTTATTCTTATATTTTCTTCTAGCATTTTTACAGTTTAAGCTCTTGCATTTAAGTCTTTTATACATTTCAAATTAATTTTTTGTGTATGGTGTGAGGAAAGTGTCCAGCTTTATTCCTTTGCACATGGATATTGAGCCGCCCCAGTACCACTTGTTGAAAAGAATACTTCCCACATTGAATTGTCATGGCACCCTTGTTGAGAATCAGTTCAGTCGCTCAGTCGTGTCTGACTCTTTGTGACCCCATGGACTGTAGCACGCCAGGCCTCCCTGTCTATCACTAGCTCCTGGAGTTTACTCAAACCCATGTCCATTGTGTCGGTGATGCCATCCAACCCTCTCATCCTCTGTCGTCCCCTTCTCCTCCCGCCCTCAGTCTTTCCCAGCATCAAGGTCTCTTGAAATGAGTCAGCTCTTTATATCAGATGGCCAAAGTATTCGAGTTTCAGCTTCAACATCAGCCCTCCCAATGAATATTCAGGACTGATTTCCTTTAGGATGGACTGGTTGGATCTCCTTGCTGTCCAAGGGACTCTCAAGAGTCTTCTCCAACACCACAGTTCAAAAGTATCAATTCTTCAGCACTCAGCTTTCTTTTCAGTCCAACTCTCACATCCATACATGAGTCCTGGAAAAACTGTAGCCTTGACTAGACAAAGACTTACTTTGTTGGCAAGTAATGTCTCTGCTTTTTAATATGCTTTCTAGGTTGGTCATAACTTTCCTTCCAAGGAGTAAGCGTCTTTTAATTTCATGGCTGCAATCACCATCTGCAGTGATTTTGGAGCCCCCCAAAATAAAGTCTGCCACTGTTTCCACTGTTTCCCCATCTATTTGCCATGAAGTGATGGGACTGGATGCCATGATTTAGTTCTCTGAATGTTGAGTTTTAAGCCAACTTTTTCACTCTCCTCTTTCGCTTTCATCAAGAGGCTCTTTAGTTCTTCTTTATTTTCTGCCATAAGGGTGGTATCATCTGCATATCTGAGGTTATTGATATTTCTCCCTGCAATCATGATTCCAGCTTGTTGAGAATCAATTGACTATAAATGTGAAGGTTGATTTCTGGATTCTGTATTCTATTGCACTTATCTGTATGTCTGTTTTACGCCAGTACGCCTTTATCCTGATTATTGAAGGACACACTGTGCGTGCGTGCTCCGTCGCATCAGTCGTGTCTGACTCTTTGTGAACCTATGGACTGTAGCCTGCCAGTCTCCTCTGTCCATAGGGTTTTCCTGGCAAGAATCCTGGAGTGGGTTGCCATTCCCTCCTCCAGGGGATCTTCCCCACTCAGGGACTGAAACTTCGTCTCCTGCATTGCAAGCAGATTCTTTACTGCTGAGCCACCATGGAAGCAGGACACTGTAGGTTTATAGTATGTTTTGAAATCAAGAAGTGTGGATCCTCCAACTTGTTCTTTTTCAAGATTATTTTGTCTATCTGGGTCTTTTGAAATCTCATAGTAATTTTATACCAGTTTGTTAATTTCTGCAAAAAAAAAAAAAAAAAAACAGCTAGGATTTTGATAGGGATTGTGTTGACCTGTAGATCAATTTGGGATCTACAATATCAAGTCTCTTGATCTTGAGATGCCTTTGCATTTACTTAGCTTTTTGTCATCTTCTTTCAGCAATGTTTTGTTCTGTTCAATTAAAAAATCTTTTTCTCTCCGCTCTTTGGATTGAATAATTTCTATTATTCTGTCTCAAGGGGAATGAACTTTCAGGTATATGAACTTTTCAATCTGCTGTCAAACTCATCTGGTAAATTTCTCATTTCAGAGATTGTATTTTTCTTATATTTTCTATTTTTATGTTGTGATTTTCCATCGGTTCATCAGTTGTATCATTTTTTTCTTTAAATTATTGAACTGTTAGTAACCATTTTAAAGTCTTTGTATGCTTATTCCAGGGCTTCCCAGATGGCTCAGTGGTTAAGAATCTGCTCGCCAATGCAAGAGACTCAGGAGACTTGGGTTCAATCCCTGGGTCGGGAAGATCCTCTTGGGTAAGAAATGGCAACCCACTCCAGTATTCTTGCCTGAGAAATTCCATGGACAGAGAAGCCTGGTGGGCTATAGTCCATAGGGTCACAAAGGGTCAGACAGGACTGGGCAATTGAGCATGTACGCATGCTTATTCCAACATTTGTGTCATGCCTGAGTATGTTTCTATTGGCTATTTTCTCCCATTGATTTTGGCCCCCATTTCCTGATTTTTCAGATGTCTGATCATTTTTATTACATGTTGGATATTGTAATGACATGTCAGGAGTATATTGATTTGAAGAATTTCAGATTACATGTGCATTAAACTAGTGTCTCAACCACAGTGCTCTGCCCTCCTGAGTCAGTTTCTCCTACCAAAGCCCATGTTGCTGAAGTGTGTGGAGAAGAATAAGGAGCCTCAGAGAGCCTCACTCAATTTTAGGCAGTGCACAGTATGGTTCATAACATAAAATCTGGAGCCAGATTGCCTAGGTTTGAATCCCAGCCATTCTAGTTACAAGCTCTGTAGACTTTAGCAAGTTGCTTCATTTCTCTGTGCTTCATTTGCCTGTTTCATGGGGATTATAATTTGGTACCTGCTTTCTAAGACTGTTGAAATAAGTAAATGTGTTGACACGTATGACATTATTGGAACAGGGTCTGGCACATACTAATTGTTCAGTAAGTATTAGTTCTCACTGTTAGTAAAGTGAAATGATGTTCTCCTAGGAGATCAGTCTCCTGTGTCCACACTGCACAACACCCTGGCCTGCCATGCTCACAGATGTCTCGTGTGTGTGTAGGCCATATATGTGTCTGTCTCCTTCATGCCCATCTTTAGACCGTGGGTTCCTCCAGGACAGGGACTAAGTCTGGGAGCCAAAATCCATAAGCTGCAAGGGCACAACACCCCTGTTGGCAGAAGTCTAAACCCCAACCTTGCCCCCATCCTGACACCATGAAGTTTCTCTGGCTAAGAACTGGTCCAGAACCTGAAAAATGCCAGTGTACTTCCTTCCTCTCATCTCCCTAGTAGAAACGTGGAAAACTACCTCTCATCAGAGCTGGAATTTAGAGACCATCCCTTCCACCTCTTCATTTTATGGATGGACTAACTGAAGCCATAACAGGAGAAAAAGTGTAACGCAAAGTCAGACTTGCGGGTCTTCAAATAAAAACGGCCGGTGATGGGAGATGGCAAACTTCTTTGCTGTGTGTCAAATTGTGTTAACTCCAAGTTTCACACTGCCCTCCCAGTTATGATGCAAAACACCAGTTGACAGTTCTCTCTGTCAGTCATCAATACAACAGGAGAAAATGGTTTGAGGATTTAAACCTTGCTTCTACCCCCAAATTTTTCAAAATTTTGGAGGAAGGATGTAATAAAAATGTCTAATGATGAATGCTCGGGAGTGGGAGTTCACAGGACCATGGGACGTCCACCTTTCTACACCTCACTCGCTTTGGCCCCTGCCCCTCCCACTCAAATCACCCAGCAGGCCTGAGACTATCAAGTCCAGCCTGTTAACAGCATAAACACTGAAGCTGCCCAAGTTTGCATCCTACTCTGCTAACCAAAAGACCTTTGGCAAGTTACATAATCTCCTTGTACCTCAGTTTCCTCATCTGTAAAGTGAGGATAGTGATAGGAGCTGTTGAGCTGTTGATAGTGATTGGGCTGTTGAGAGGACTGAATGTGTCAATATATGTATAAGGTGCACAGAACCCTGCCTGGCACACAGTTAGTAGTGCAAACGTGTTGATTATTAGCCATTACTAACATTATTCTTGCCTTGTTCTCCCCAGCTTCTCAGGCCTTGGAGTCCAGAAACACCCAGTCCTGTATCCTTGTCCTTGCCTGGCACAGCAGAATTCCAGCCCAGACATCCAAATTACCAGTCATAGACAGAAAACTGGAAAGCCCTCTGCCTGTGACTTGCCTGGGGAACTGAGTCCCAGAGAGGACCAGGGACTTTCCCAAGGTTATCCAACTGAGGTGGAATTTGAACTAGAATCCATGTGTCCCAGTGTCCAGGGACCTGTCTAGGGCATGACCAGACTCCTCCTAGGCCATGCAGAGGACCTTGGTGTGACTCTGTAGGCTGTGTGATTGGCTTGAGAAGGTTAAGCATTTGGTGCTGCAGATTGGGTTAGAAGTCAGCTGACTGGTGGGATGCCCACATCCACAATGGCAGGAGCCAAGATGAAGCTGAGACAAGCCTTTGGCCTCTCAGCAAGCACTCCTGTTAGGCAAAGATGGAGGAGAAACACTGATCCTCCTTGCACTGGGGATAAGTCACAGTCAAGGGCCCTGGGTGCCTGCCCTGAATATGTTCCTTCTGATGGACCTGGCAAGATATGTCTTGGGCCACCCCTGCCCTGCCCTCACCCTTTCTGAGAAACCATGTGTCCCCAGAAGATCTCTGCCTTGGATGAGTTCCCTCTGTGGGCTGGGGTCCCAGGCCTGGGGATGGCCCACAGCCTGAGTCTATGACACTTGGACACTCTCCTGTCCGCACCAGCTTCCTCTGCTCCACCACTCCCTGGGGCACTTGTCCTCTGCCTCATGTTAAGTAAACCTTCACACCTGTCCAACTTTCCTCCTTCAGTTTTCTTGTATCCTTACCCCAGCCTGGTCTGGTGACCCCACAGTGACCTTGAAAGCATCTTTACTTATTAACTGTCAATTCCATCATCTCTAAGACTTTGAGGCAGGAACCAGGCTCTGCCTTTGAGACAAGGGCTCGCCTCTGCCCAAAGTCTCCCAGCAATGTCTGCAGAGGAGGTACTCAGTAATTATAGTAAGAAGGAGGAGCCTCCTGGAGCTGGCAGTCATGGGGCAGGCAGAGAGCATTTCCAACTCTGAGAATATGGGCTTAAGACTTTTATTTCATAGTAGACAATTCGGTTTAAAAAAGTAACACCCAGCCTCTAAACGTTAAGTGCTCTGGGATGGACACAGCCAGCATGGCTCCAGCAAGAAGCATTAGAGCTGAGGGTCCTTCCCAAAGGGCTTCCTGGAGGAGAAGGGGTCTGAAGAACAGTAGGAAACATCTGCCAGGGAAGGCAAGCTTGCAGGTTTTGAGAGGGGATGGAAAGGGATGGTGACACATTTCCCAAGTCTTCCTGCCTAGAATAAGCCCATTTGCCCAGCCTCCTCATCAGTTTGGAAACTCTGCATTTAGAGGAGTTGTCAAGCTGCCTGGGAGGAGCTGAGGGATCTGTGCATGCATTCCTGCTAGCCCCCCCAAGTGAGGACATTTCTCCTGCCATCGCCCCCAACTTTGACCCCCAGTGCCAACTCCAACATCAATGCTCTATCCTCACCAGGAAAGTGGGAGGAAGAGGAAAAAAGTGGGGCAACCCACACTTGCTTTAGGACAGAGGAAGGATCCGCATTTCTTTCTGGGGTTCACTGGGGTTGGGGTGTATGGATTTCCAAACCACCCTGGGTACCCTGAGACTGCAAGAGCATTTGGGCACATTGATAGGGGTGAGCGGAGGGCTTCCAGCAAGTTCTCAAAGGGGCTCCTGACCCATGAGAGGCTCAGGGGCAGCACCCCAGACCTGAATTGTCAGGTACCCCGAAGTGGTAGTGGGCGAGGATCACTGTTAAGAAAAAAACTGTTAAGAAATTGGAATTTGAAAGGGGAGTATTCTCTTGAAGTTGGTGAGCTGGTAGTGACATGCCAGCTTAGTGTAGCAATCCGGGAGTCAACTGCCATCTGAGTGGGTGGAGAGCCTTGGAATAACCCCTGCCCCATCCTGCTGTGGTGCCCGGCACCTGAGCCTTCAGTTTAGGCCTTGTTTAAATTTTCCCCTAACACCCAGTGGCCTCTGTTTTTTCACCTCTTCCAACACCTTCTCACCCCAGAGGCAATTGGCAGGTGACAACTCAGGTGGGAAGGGGATTTGGGGTTGGAAGGTGAAATAGCACAGTGACTGGCAGGGGCATTTCCAGAGAGCAGGGCCCAGGTTTTAGAAGATGCAGACATAATGCCACAAACCTGAGTCTCTGGAATGAGGTGGAAGTGGTGAGGGTATTAGAGGACAAAGGGCAATGTGCAGAGATACTGTCTCCATGGAAGAGGGGCTCTCTAGAGGCAATGTGAGATGGAGCTGTCAGCCAAGTTTTATGATGCAAATAATGGTCAAATTCAGCTTACATGGTGTCCTGGTTTCAAAGTCAGTTATGGAAAGCTGGATTTCAAATGACATCTCTGCCTCTTGCTGGGCGTGTGACATCGAACATGTCTAAAGCTCTCAGGTAGCATTGACATATACACCATCATTTGTAAAATATGTGGTTGGTGGAAAGTTGCTGTATAGCAAAGGACAGCCTGGTGCTCTGTGATGACCTAGAGGAGTAGGAGGGAGGTTTAAGAGGAAGGGGATATATGGAACCTTTCCCTTCTCCAAGGGATCTTCCTAACCCAGGGATCGAACCCAGGTATCCCACATTACAGGCTTATTCTTTACCAGCTGAGCCACAGAGAAGCCCATGTATATATACAATTATTTTTTTTTGTGTGTGTGTATATATATATATATATATATATATATAATTATGACTGATTCACGTTGCTGTGCGGCGGAAACCAACACAACATTGGAAAGCAATTATCCTCCCATTTAAAAAAAGGGGGAGATAAAAGAGGAAGGAGAAAAAAATAAAATAAAGCTCTCTGGGCCTCTCACCTGGAAAATGGCACCATTAATCCACATTGGGCTGTTGCAAGATGCGACGAGCCAACACACATAAAACACTTGGTGCAATATGTGTATTTACTAAAGAAAAGTTTGAAAAAACAAAGAAAAAGAAGGTCAGGTTGCCTGCCTAACCCCTGTGGCCAGCACCAGCTCCAGGCAGAAAGCCCTGCAGCAGGAACAGTGTCTTCCTGCGTCTCTGCCAAGGATGACAGACAACACACCCACTGGCATCTGCAGGCTCCTCCCTCGCTTCCCGCCCCTTTTTATGTGAGCCTCACAGGTGGGCAGCAAGAACCTGTGCCAGGTAGGTCAGAGGTATCTGTGGCCACACCTCACCGGCAGTGCCAGGGCAGACTGGGGCGGGTCCCCACGCCCGCCCAGCCCTACTGCCTCATCACCTGGGACCAGGGACCCTGAAGCACTGGCTCCCACACCTACAATGCCTTAGCTGAAGGAGCACAGCGAATGCTGTGCCCTGTGCCTACCAGCCCCAAAGAGGAAGGTGAGCACCCTGTGGCAGCCAGACCCTCCCTGGAGGTACACAGTCCATCACTGTAAGTCCTCGGTGGGAGTCTTCCGGCTGGGAATTAGGGATCGCAGGAGAGATGCCAGGGCAGCCTTATCGTTGAGATGAGACAGGCAGGTCAGGCCAACTAAAGAGCGGTATGGAGTGCGGGGTCTGCTGTGCGGGGCAGCAGGGAAGCCAGTAGGAAGTCACCGCCGTCAAGAGCTCCAGCTGTGCAGAGGGACCAGTCTGTGCGCCCAGGACCATGGGATCAGAAGGAGGCACAGCTCCCCTCCCTGCTCGGGAGGTTTTAGGATTTGGGAAAGTATTTGGACAATGCCCTCAACTGAAAATATCCTGCAGTACGTAGAAGACAGGTTCTCCCTTTGCCCCCAGGACAGAGAGAGGTGAGAACCAGAACAAGAAAGGGATGGGAAAAAGTGGTGGTGGTGGTGGTGGTAGGGGTTTACTAACAGTTGGCAGGAGTCAGGAAGCTGGGAATCTGATGTGTTTGCTCATCCTGGTAACTGATTGGCCCTGGGGCCCAAGGCAGCCACCTGCTGCGAGGCTGTGTCATTCCCAATGTGATCAGAGCGTGTGGGCTTAGGTGATGGTGAATTACAGACAGGTACTGAAGCCAGGAACCAGTGAGTCATGCCCTGGAAGGAGGGCAGTCGCCCCAGACCCGGCCAAGCCACAGGTGACTCCCTCTGTGTCTCTGTTGCAGGGCGGTTTGGAGGTGCTGGGCCTCTCTGGGGCTGATGCGGCTCTCCCAGGGGATGCCTGAACAGGCTCTCTGAGGTTCTCGTTCTCTCCGGGGTGAGCTTGAAGGGTGTGGCCACCTCTCGGGGACCATGCCAGAGGCACTCCTGCTCAGGTCTGCCAGCTCCATCCTGAGGACCATGTAAGGAACAAGGATTCTACCCACCTCCCACCTCCTGGCTCCCACACTGCCTTCCAGCAAGGAGAGTTCTTGGGCTCGGCAGGGTACCTGGACCCCCAAACTTGGATTGGGACTTTTCACCCTATTTAGTAACCCTCCTAATCTCACCAAAGAATTTCCTCCTACTTATTCACCAAAAGATTTGTGAGAGCCTAAGCATTACACGTATCCTGTTATCCTCACAATAGCCATAGGATTTAGGCAGAAAACTTGAGGCTCAGAGAGATACATAACTTGCCAAAGGTTGTACAACAAGTAAAGTGACTTGAATCCAGGCAGGCCAACTCTGGTAAATCTGAGTGCTCTATTGTTTCAAGAAAGCATTTATGGAGTACTTACTGCATACAGAGCAGAGTGCTAAATGGGAAGAAAGGGCAACAGAAATAAATAGGCGCTGGATCTCCATCCATGAGGGGTTCATATGGAAAATGAAGGCTCCCCTTGACTTAAATGTCACACACATAGTGATGTCTTGAGAAGGATTATATCCAACCAACATTTACTGAGCTCCAACTGCCTGCCAGAGAGCACTTAGGGCCAGAGGACAGGGTCGAATCGGGCATGACCCCTGCTCTCAAGAAGCTTCCCAAGCTACGGGTGGCCTTCAAAGCCCAAACCCGTGTATTTGAGGGCTACAAGGGTGAGAGGGCGTTGGGGATCATCTAGGAGGGCTTCCCCGAAGGAGGAGCTGAAGGAGGCTATTGGCAGGCTCTGTCTTTAAATGATTCCCATCAGAGCTTCTGGAAAGTTAGGAGGAGGAAGGAGAGCCAGTTTAGAGAAAGGAGAGTGCAAGCCCTCCCAGACGCCTCTGCTTACCTCCCACACCGCAAAATATACCTGGTCGTACGTGACCTCCAAGTGTTTCTTGCTCTCAGTGCTACTATTGGGCAGATGCTGAAGGAGTTTTTGCTTCTGTGAAAGTGAGTAAGGCAAGATGCTCACAGTCCGTGTGTGTGAACCGGGGCTGACGGCAGTTTGCATCCTTGTGCTAAGGCGCTTCAGTCACGTCCGACTTTGCGACCACATGGCCCATAGCCCACCAGGCTCCTCTGTCCATGGAATTCTCCAGGCAAGAATTCTGGAGTGGGTTGCTGTGTGCCTCCTCCGGGATCTTTCCGAATCAGGGATTGAACTCGCATCTCTTATGTTTCCTGCATTGGTAGGCAAGTTCTTTACCACCAACGCCACTTTTGCTTCCTATCAGGGATCCTTTTTCTGATTTTCCTTTCTCCTAGGAATGGAAAAGCAGAGGCAAGTCAGTGCCCTTGGGCTGTTCCCTCATCATCACTGTCATTCTGCTACTTAGGAAATTTCTCCTGTGACACTGAGCCAAGTTCTGGAGTGCCATGTTCCAGGTGTTAGTAGAAGATTCCAGAATGACGGGAATACTGTGTTCCTCACCTTTGACAGGCTCCACAGGTTGACTTTATAATATTCACACTTCCCCTGTCACAATGATTTGCCAGCCACTTGGAGAAGGAAATGGCAATCCACTCCAGCACTCTTGCCTGGAAAATCCCATGGATGGAGGAACCTGATAGGCTACAGTCCATGGGGTCGCAAAGAGTCGGACACGACTGAGCGACTTCGCTTTCACTTGTGATTTCTGGAAGAGCAGCAAGAATCAGAAGGGGCCCAAATTGCTCTTGAGGAGTCAAAACAGAAGGGATTTCTCCCCAGATCTCTTTTCTTTGAGGAAAACGTTATAAATTTCACTTTGGAAGCCATCTCCTCTGACTTAACAATTCTAATGAGCTTGGCTATTTCCTGTACTAGTCTGCTACCGAAAAAAACCCCGCAGAGTAGGAGGGAGGTGAGCCACTGGAGGCCAGCACAGTGACAGCGGCACGAAGTGACCACTAGTGACGCAGGTGAGGATTAAAGACTAAAGACAACCATGGCCAGCAGCGGCCCGTGGGGCAGCAGCCGCCTCAGGAAAGGACAGATGGCCCTCCACGCCCGGCAGTTTGACTCACTTCTGTGTTACGAGCCAAACCTGTAGATTTTGTTACTTGTATGACCCTGGGTGAGCAGGAAAAAGTCATAGGAAGGTCAGCACATTCTCTTTCAGTCGATGGGCAAGGGTGCCCTCCCCTTAAGGGGACTAAATCTTGAAGGTTTGAGCCAAGTGGCAGAGTACTCTTTACTCATTTGCATAATTAGATTTTGGCCTTGTCTTAAGCATTCAGTATTCTTCAGACCCATAGAGGGCTGAGTATGACCCTCCGTGGGCCATCCTCAAGGGGTTCTTGTCCCACCAAGTACAGGCAGGGGGACAGGATCCACCCTCGCCTTGAGGGAAGGAAAGCACAGGACACGGGAGAGGAGAGGACAGCAAAGGTGACTGACTGAGTCCCAAGAGGCTTGCTGCTGCAATGGGCAGGGGCGGCGGGCAGACGCTTCCCGAAAGGCCCTCGCAGGAAGTCGCTTCCTACTGTCTCTCCTCCCCATAGACTGAAGAAGGTTCTAATCTGATGGTTAGGCTTGGCCCTTGGCTTCCTGAGGTGTCCTTTCATTTAGTGTTTGTTTAGCTATGTTAAAACCAGAACCGGTTTACGCAGATTTGATTAGGTGGCAGAAACGCTGCCTGTACCTTTTGATGGTGGGGATTTAAAAACAAGCTTGTTTGAGAGGCAGCAGTTAAGATGGTGGGAGATTATAGCCAACGATGCGCTTGGCCAATTTGGGGGTGGCTACCCAGAGGGTGTTTCAAAAGTTGATCACTTTAAGCAGGCAGCCCTATCTTTTGAGGGTAGGGACCAAGATAGAGCATGGATGTTATACCGAGTTCACGGGATACCATCCCCCACCCCCAGTGGAACCCTCAGTGTGGGACCCTCAGCCTAGCTGGGTGTGTGTCCCCCAGCTTGCCCTGTAATTGCCTGAGCCCAGAGCTCCGGGGTCACTTGGTACATCACAGTCTTCTTCGTCCCAAAGTGGAGGCAGCTTTTACTCAACGACCCAAGAGAGTAGTGGCAGTGCCCAGTGATCCAAAGTCACAGGACATGTCTTATGGTTTTCAGAAGCCTCTGTTTTCCTCTGCTGGCACAACAGGCCTCATCCCAGAAGCATGCTTTTCAGTCCTTCTGGTAGCCTCCTGGAGCAGGTTACCGTAGCAACAGAAGGGCTGCTCCAGCCCTGTGGCCCAGCCTTGCTCACAAAGTTCCCAAGAAGGGGACCAGCCTGGCACCCCACTCTTTATCTCCCTCCTCCTCACCCTCCCCCTTTCAAAACCTCATGATGTCTTTTGCTTTCAAACCTATCTCAGGTTTTTAAACAGACTACTGTCAGGTGGGCCTGAGTGTGTTCGCAAACTCAGTTTGAACCTGCGGTACCACCAAGAAGTAAGACCGAATGTGAAAAGCAGGTAACTGAGCCAGGTGCCTGGGAACTGGGCAGGGATGGGACCAGCTCCACCCTCTCAGACAGGTGAGACTCTGAAGCCAGGGTCCTGCCCTCAGGGCTGCCAAGACCAGCTGCACAGGTTACACACTGCACAACTCCAGGCTCTGTTTATATAGCCTATCACTGTGACACTTGTCCCCAGAGGTGAGTAATACCATAGCCTTGTTTGTCCCTGAGGTGTACTGAACTCCATCTGCTCATCCACCCAGAAGGTTGAGGTCTGGCCAGATTCCTCCAAGGAGGAATCATGAGGAGGAGCAGTGAGGCTGAGTATATAGCAGAGGCCCAATAACCCCGTGGGCTGTGTTGATCACAAGAGGATTCATTGTGCGGGGCCACCAAGCCTTGAAGGGATCTAGACCAGGAGTGAAGACAGATGGCAAGAGCCCCAGGTTTCCCTGGTCCCATGCTTCTCCTCTCCTCAGGGAATGGGCCCAGGGCACCCTCACAGACACCACTGGGAAGAGGGCCTCATTTGGGGCCCAGCTTAGGAGCCAGGAGAGCTGTAGGAATGTCCTCAGCTCTGCATGAGTTTCTAAGAACGGCTGCTCTCAGTGCCTGAGGGCTGGTGGGTGTGGGAGTGAGGGACTTGGAGGCACCTCCCAACCCTCAAAGCTTGCTTGCCCGACTCCAAGCCTTTCCCTGTCCAGATGGGGACACTGAGCCCAGAGAGAGTCATGTGCTTTCCCAGAGTCACACAGCAAATTAGAGTAGAGCAGGGCTTGATTTTTCTTTCTACTGAGCCCTTAGAAACTGAAGGGAGAGCGTGGCATGGGGGTGAGGTTAACTCCTGCAAATAGTAAGGTCTTGTCCTCCGAGCCCCCTAGGATGCAGCGATGCCAGTGTCACCCCCAGGGGTACTTGACGCATTCTGGGCCAGCATCTGGAGCCCAGGCCAGCCTGTCATCTTTTAACAATTGTTTTCCCCTTACCCCTCCAGCTCCCTGACTGATGAGCAGACGCTCTCCAAAGAGCCCCTAAGCCATGCTCTCAAACTCTCGACCCCAGAGAAGGTGAAAGATGCCCAGCTGAATCCTCCAGGTGAGCTGGCTGGGAGGCTGCCGGGCAGGACTGGGTGAGCGGGGCAGGGATGCAGATGTACTGGGAGTGCTGGGGGCGGGTAACAGAGCACTACGAAGCAACCCAGGTGACCCACAGGACAAAACCTGGGGGGACAGCCCAGGTAGAAACACTGATCTCCACGTCCCCAGGGACCCCACTTCGTCCCTTTTCCTTCCACACCCATTAGGGCCAAGCTTGATGGAAGGCGGTGGGAGGAAGGTTTTTCTCTTTAGCAAGCTTGGGAAGAAGAGAGGTCAGCGATGGAAAGACACTTGGGGCCTCATTCGGTGCACGTGTTGGGTACCTGGGATCTCGGCTTGGGGTTGGTAAAGGAGAAGAGCAGGCCCAGATAAACAAGGCCTTGGAGTTTCCAAGTGGGTTGAGGCAGTTTCTTGCTGGGCTAAGGGGCAGGCTGGCCGGCTGGCACCGGCAGAGTTGTTTTTGCTTTGGGAGGCCACGTGCTCTTCTAATGACGTTCACTTCCAGATAATTGCACCTTGAGGGAGGCATTTACCCTGGCGAGTCATCAAAATGATAGTAACAACACGGCTTTTGTTCACTTTTATTGGCTGTACAACGATATTGTAGCAACAATGGAAGTTTAAAAAAATGGAAGGGACTGGTGCCCAGGGGAGCGGGTCACTGCCTCCCCGGTTCTGAGATGTCCTTGGGACAGTCCATTGTTGCCATCGTGTCTCCGGTCTGTGTCAGCTGCTCGGGGAGATGAGATCCCTCAGAGGTGCTGGTTTTCTCAGAGCTTTCCCAGCTTCCTCCAGAGAAGCCAGGGGTAGCGGTAGGTCCCTGAGCGCCCCCCTGGCTCCCTCGGGGGTTTGGATGGGAGCTAGTCAGGGAGATAGAAAGTTGACTTTTAGATGGTTGACTATTTTGTAGGATGATCTCCAACGTGGGTACGCCTGGTGTCTTCAGACAGGGATTGTGGGTTTAGGGGTAGCAGGTGGTAGAATTTGAAGTGGCGGCTGGGGAGGCCAGTTCTAAGGGTCCCCGAATGGGGCAGTGAAAGAGGCCAGAATCAGGGACAGGAGGAAGGGGAGGAGGACTGGGGCCTTTATTCCGAGGTCTCTTCCCTCAGCTTTCCTTCTGACCTGGGTTTCCTGGGGAGAGGACAGGCCTGGTGTGAGGGCAGGGACAGGATCAGGACCTCTCTGCTCTGCCACAAACACCGTCATGGACTGGAGGCAGAAACTGGGCCCAGACCCCCATGCTCCTGGTTGCTGAGGAAGCTGAGACCGAAGAGGTGGTGACGCCAGCCCAGGGCTCGGGATACCCCACTCCCCCGCTGCCTGGTGACCTGGAGACCAAATGCCACTCCCCTCACCCTGGTGGGGCTCGCAGCTGCCCCTCTTCCAAGCTGGGTGTCTCGGAGTGGCCTTGGCAGGGATCTGGCCTGTAATGTGTACTTTCCTGGACTCTGCCTCTCTGCTCTTCCTCAGAGATGAAGAAAGACTAGGACCAAGGAAAGGATTGACTGATTTCTTCTCCTTCTTTTTTCTTTTATTTGACTGCTCCAGGTCTTAGTGGTGGCATGTGGAATCTAATTCCCCAACCAGGGATTGAACCCGGGCCCCCTGCAGTGGGAGCGCGGAGCCTTAGTCCCTGGACCTTCGGGGAGGCCCCAGATTGACCGATTTTTGAAGGGAAGCATTAGAAAGGCACCAAGAGAGCCCAGGAGAGGGGCCAGCTGGGCCCAGGCAACTCCAGCAGCTCGTCCTGGGATCCAGGGCAGCTGGCTGACTTGCTGTGTCTCACCTCTGGCAGGTCCCATTGGCTTGCTCAGGCTTGCTTTCCTGACTAGATAATTCTGTCTCCACAGTGCTCACACAGCAGCCATTAGCACCTGGGGAATGTGCACAGCAAAGCCCTGGAGCTCAGAAGTCTTGGCTGTGGGTGATGGCTTTGGTGTTTTGCAACTTGAAGGGCAGGAAGGGAGCTAAAGTGGTGCAAGCTCGGTGTCCTCAGAGCACTCGGTGCCCAAAGTGTTTCCAAGGAGGAATGAGTAATCTCCAACCCCGCTGGCTGTAATCGCTTAACCTGAATTAGTACCTGGCAGCCCTGCAGCAGTAGGGCAAAGAGACTAAGCAGATTTCAAACAGGTGGGTAGGGAATCCCAGAGAGGGTCCCATCAGCGAGGGCTGGCAGCCAGGGGCCAGGCCAGAGTGAGGTGGGGGCAAGTTACCAGCTTTAACGGAGGGATGGGGAAGGAGTAGGAATAGGGGAGGCAGCAAGTCCATTCAGATTTGCCAGGACTTCCAAAAGCTGTGGGGACAGCCAGGCTGGGGGTGCATCTGGACTCCCCATCCTTTGTTCAGGGCTAGGCTGCTGGGGACACTGAGATGGACAAGTTTCTTTTCTGCCCTCCAAGAACTCCTAGTCTGAGGGCAGACAGGCTCTGGGTGAAGGACACACTGAGGCTGAAGAAGGAAGGTGTGCTATTTAGGAATTGGGTGATCAGGGCGGACTTCCTGGATGAGGACAATTTCTAGCTGGTCTCAGACTTTTAAACTCCCCTTAGGCCTAGGCCTGAGCTGAGTGGTCTGCCCTTGGGAGTTTAGCATCTAGAGCTGGGGATTAGGAGACAGGGACAATCTGGGAGGGACTGAGGCAGCTTCTCAGCACAGTTGCCCAAGGGACCCCAGGCACAGGGTCCGAGGACAGTGCCAAGCCGGCCTCATTGACTCCCACAGACCTGGCCCATGGGTCATGCTCTGCTCAACTCCATCTCATGCAGCCTCCAGGGTTTTGAAGTATGGAGGGGGAGGCTCTGGAATGCAGCTGCACTAAGATCCAGATTCCCCACGGCTTGAGTGCCCACTGGCTGCCAGTCTGGCCCTGGGTCTTAGTTTCACAACTCCGCAGAGACTCCAAGAGGCCAGCCTCTGTGTGGAAGAGGATCCTGGAGCAGCCACACACGGGGAGGGGCCTCAAACTGCCATTTCCATAAAACTGAGAAAAAGCAACTATCTGCACCAAAGCCTGTTAGGAAGAAGCTTTCAGGGGATTATGAGATGGGTTAAATACCCACACATCTGCCCTCTGTTAATAAAAGCAGCTTTTGCTAGGATCGGTGCCGGGCTTCCTGGGTGGTGCTAGTGATAAAGAACTCACCTACCAATGCAGGAGACTAAGAGATGCAGGTTCAAGCCCTGGGTCGGGAAGACCCCCTGGAGACTGGAATGGCAACCCACTCCAGCATTCCTGCCTGGAGAGTCCCATGGACAGAGGAGCCTGACAGGCTACAGTGCACAGGGTCGCAGAGTTGGGCACGACTGAGGCCACTTGGCACAGGCTCCATGCTAAGGGACTGGCTTGCGTTCTCTCATCTTCTCTTGCTGGCAGCAGTAGGGTAGGTACTTCTATCAGTCGCACTCGGTCGCACTTGGTAGGAAACTGAGCTCAGAGAGGTTCCATGATTTTTCTCAGAGTCACATCTGGTCTTAAAGTCGAAACTGGCACAGCCCTCTTTGGGACTGTTTAGGTGAGGTCTCCTCCCCTCCTGCACACCCTGGCCAGCCCCTGTCTCCTAACTGCGGAGCCGCCGCCTCTCTGGGGAGCTCTTGGAACCTTGCCTGCAGGATTCAGTGTTCACCTGAGTCTCTTCAAGTTCCCAAGGGGCTGGGAGGTCCTTGAGCTGTGCTCCCCAGGCTGGGCTCTGAGCAGCCCAGATGGCTGTTCTCCCGGGAACAGCCCCACTGTGTCAGGCTGCAGAGCTGTGGGGATTTGACCTCCATACAAAGGCAGCCTTGTGCTGAACCTAGCCATACATTTTTTCCTAGCCCTTTCTAAGTTGAGCAGGAACCCCAGCTGGAGCAATGCAATGTCAAGACCACAGGGAGGGGAGGGTGTCCAGGGGGAGCAGCTGCTGAGGATGGGGCTGGTAGAAGTGCTGGTCGGGCCTATTCCCCACACCCACTCTCCCTAGGCGACTCTCACATCCACAGGGGAGCTTTGAGCTGGAGGTCAGGAGGTTGGGAACTCAGCCCGGCTAGGTTTCCAGGCCTCCCTGTGTCCCACGCTCCTACCCTCCCACCCATTTCAAGGGCAGACACGGTGTTTCTGCTGGAAAGAGCTCAGGGAGCTCAGACCCTGCGGTTGGGGCAGGCAGGGCTCCTGGAGACAGTGCGAGGTAGAAGATTGGCTATCATTTCAGCCTGAAGCGAGTGTAGGGGAAGGTAAGAAGGACTTCGCAGAGGTCAGAGGAAATGGGAACACGTGGTAATCTTAACCTTACCAGTCTAAAAAAGCAGAGCCTCTGGGGATACTTGTGGAAAACTTACCTTAATGAAAATGTCCAGTTCTGCCAATTATAGGTGTGCCTGGGGCTGGATACACTGCTGTGGCCCAGGCAGGCCTTGACTTTAATCTCTTGTCAGGTCCTGAAGCCACCATGGCCTCTTTGCCTTATATATCCCCGGAGTGTCTGGCAGGGCTAAATGGATTCCAAAGACTCTTAGCAGAGGGTCCCTGTGTGAAGGGGCATCCTGCTGGTGCTGGTCACCAGACGGGCCCTTGCAGCAGAGGCTGTGGGATCCGGTACCCTGAAGAGAGGTCTGTCCTGGCGGGGGAACAACATGGATTGATCCAGGATCAGAGTTTCCCTCCTTCTGCTTAATCCGCTTCGTTCTAAGGCCTTTCCCACAGGTTTCAGAAAACACTCTGGGTTTCTCCTCTCCACTCTTGCTCTCCTGTTTCGACCTTTCCCCGTGAATTAAGAGTGACTTTCTCTGCTGTTTAGAAGCCTTTGTTCCAGAGCCCCAGAAAACACAGCTCCCTGCCTGCTCAGTCACCCGCAGCATAAAGGGCGATTGATAAGATGCAGGACCGGTCAGGCCAAGAGGAGCTGGAGCAACATGAGAGGGAGGGAGGGAGGGGGAGGCGGGGGAACGAGGAAGGCAGTACAAAGTGCAATCTGGGCCTTGGGAAAGCCCACCCCAAGCCTCAGCGGACACTCTCTGGATGTGTGCTTGAGGCTGTTGGTCTGCTGTTGGTTGCTTTCTAGAATTAGGTCTGTTGTGGCTCTTGGGTGCCTAACTGGGTGACAGGGACCTTGATTGGATCCTGGCCATGTTTTGGCTATGATGACAGCAGTGAGCTTGGCTGGGCACAGGGCAGACCTATGCCCCCGTTGAGTTTCAAGGCAAGGAGATAGGGACAACTATAAGGGCCTGGCAGCCCATTCTGATTTCTTACATCTCTGCTATCCTCCAAGAACTCACTCCTGGGAGGCAGGCTGAGAGGTACCACAGCAGCCCTGAGCCCCTTCATGACCTCTCCCTCCTGCTCACTTCTGAGCAGGTCACTTTGTGGCAGAGGGTCGGGGGACCCAGGCACCACTCTTCTCTTCCTCAAGGGAACAGACCATGGACCCCCAAAGCCTAAACCTCATTCACTAACCAGCCCCCTAGCTCCTGAGCTGATGCCTTGTCCCAGTTCTGCCCCTAACGTGCTGTGATGTTGCCATTCTTGCCCACTCTGAGACTCCATTCCTTCTCCTTCTGTGTACTGTGCGTAGGAATGCCCTGCCTCTACTTCTCAAGGATGCCCTCCCCTTCCTCCCAACCCTGAGGTCTCAGTCGATATCCCTGCTGGGCAATGTATGTGTAGTTTTATTTATTCTTTTGGCAAACATTTATTGCAAGTCCAACACTTGCATCAGAAGTTCAGAGTCTAGTCAGAAAGGCCAGAGCTATTTCTTGAGCAGCCAAAATGTGCTAAGCTTTTTAACAATATTACTTTGATGCAAATCTTTTCATTTTTATATATGTATTTTTATATGCACTTTTATTTGCTCCTCTTTTTAACTGGAAGTTATATTGTGAATATCTCCTTGCATTATTAAATGTGTTTTAAATACTTTGTTTTGATGACTGCTTGTGAATCCATGATATGGCTATGCTCTATCGAATTTAGCCAGTCCCCTATTATATCGATTGACACTTTCGCATGACACAGTGCTCTTTCCACAGTACAAGGGCCAACTCTTGTCTGTCTATTTATTACAAATCTTTGCTACTTCATGTTCTTTGATTTCAGGAGAAACCCAGGTACATAGGAAGGTAGTTGAGTTCAGATGGCTTTAGTGGATGAAGGTTACAGTGAGGACAGGCAAGGAAGAAAGGAAGCTTAGAAAGTGGCTATGTGGGGGTGGGCGTGGCAAGAAATAGACTCCATGGTTCCCTGCTCCAGCGGCAACCACCACTGCTCAAACCTAGCCTCTCTGCCTGGCTGAAGCCACCCGCTTCTCTCTGCTCCCTAAACCGTGCTCCGACTCCTTCCACCCCATGATCTCTGCAGGAGGGACCCACAAGGAGCGTTCCTACAGGGCCCTGCACAGTGACCTCACGGCCCCCATGCAGGTGTGTGGGGTTCTGGTCGCATCGCTGTGGCCAGGGGAGCGGGGCCGATGTCTAAGAGTCAGTGCTTCATAGGCAAGGGACCCTTCTGACTGCTCTGCCCACCTCACTGACAGCTAAGACCGGATCTTCCAACATGCTGTCCAGAGATTTCTCCTCTGACAGAGATGAGATTGGGAGAGGAAATGGTGTGAGCAAAGGCCCAGAGATGGGGATGCATGGGTATGAGAAGACAGAACGTGAGAAGGGAGGACAGATGAGACACCTCAGGCAGGGGGACTCATCTACCTTCCTTCCCATCCGCTCCTAAGCCCAAGGCCGCAGAGCTATGGTGGACTCAGGAGGACACTGAGCAAGGCTGGGTCTTGCCAGCCCTACCTAGGGGCGCTCAGGACAGAGGTTCAGCCTGGCATGGGCTGCTGGAGCAGGCACCTGCTCTGGGGGCCCACGTCTCTCTATACCTGGGCAACAATGTGTCCTGCACCACCCTCAGGCCACCTGGGGAGAAGGGAGGCGGGGAGGGAGGGGCAGGCCTGGGTGCCCTGGATACACAGTCATTCGGTCCAGTCCTCTGGGATCGGGATGGGACAGAGGCTGACTCCTGCTTCCCTGAAGGCCCCCTGACCTCTGCTCAGAGCCAGGCTTCTGTGATCAGGACCCAGGGAGGAGTCAGACTTGGAGAGCCCTTGGAGAGCCACTAGCCTGATGGGAGAGGCAGATCCGACCAGGACTCGGCCCGCAGTGAGGCTTGGGCACTGAAGTCCTCAGTGAGGGGGTTGCCCTTGGGGCCTGAAGGGCGGGAGAGGGCGATGTGATGGAAGAAGGGTGTTCAAGGCAGAGTCACAGCCTGGGCAAAGGCACGGGGTGGCCAGGAATGCAGAGCTCTGGGAGCAGCTCAGGCTGGCCATGTCAAGGTGGCAAAGGCTGGCAAGCCCTTCTGGGGAGGGCCTTCCTTAGAGACCACGGTAAGGGCATCACCCTGTGGTCAAGGGGAGATATGGGAGGCTTTGAGCAGGTCAGATATGGGTTAAGAAGGGTGGTTCTGGGAAACTCTGGAACGTAGGGAAGTGGAAGTGGCCAGAGATCATGACTGTTGAAGGTCACTGAGCCTGAGCTTGAGCACAGGACTTGGGGAGGCAACAGGATGGTCCGTTCCCAGGGGAGGTGTGGGTGCTGGGGTCAGCCTGGAACCCTACTGCAACCCCAGCGTGGGTTTGGGAGTCAGACCGTGGGTGGGGATCCCTGCTCTGCCAGCTGTGGCTTAGCCTTTCTGAGCATCATAGAGTGAGTGATGGCACAATATGGAAGGTGGTTCAGTGTGAGGTCACACAAGCAGATGGCACGCAGCCCACCTGGCACAGGAGGGTGCTCAGTAGACAGGAGCTGTGATCATTTTAACTCCTTCATGGGAAGGACAATGATCTGGGAGGCCGGGGCAGGGTAGACCCCTTCCCACCGAAGTCTCCCCTTCTGGTGGTCTGGGGGTTCCGACAGCTGAGCCTGTGTGGTGAACGTAAAGAGAGGGCCAGGCCGGAGCCACGCTGCCCGGTCACACTTCCTGAAGGGCGTGGTTCCACCAGGGGCCAGGGCTCTCATCCCTGTCACAAAGCAACCAGGCTAAGAAGAGACTGAACTCACAGACCAACTGCCTTTCCTTCCCTTGTCTGTTCCTTCTTTTCTTCTTCCAAGAAGGAAGAGAGACAACTTATTCCTGAATCATAGGCACCATGGGTAAAAAGAGAGGCGTGTGTGTGTTAGTTGCTTCAGTCGTGTCTGACTCTTTGGACCCTGTGGACTGCAGCCCACCAGGCTCCTCTGTCCATGGGATTCTCCAGGCAAGAATACTGGAGTGGGTTCCCATTTCCTCCTCCAGGGGATCTTTCCAACCCAGGGATCCAACCAAGGTCTCCTGCATTGCAGGCAGATTCTTTACCATCTGAGCTAAAAAAAAAAAAAAAAAAAAAAAACCCAGTGCAGCAAAAAGACAGAACCATGTAGTCTGTGGGAGAAAAGAAACCAGATAAAGGAACTCTATCCAAAATAGCCATCGAAATTTAAGTGCTTTTTTCTTCAGATGCAGTAAACCCACTTCTAGAAATCCATCCTTAGGAAAGCCTAGAACTGGGCTGAAAGCTGGAAATCATTTGAGTATCTTTCAGTGGGGAGGCTGTTATGATATGTACATTATGTTATGAAATTGATATGGCCAATGGGATAATATGTAGCCACACACACACAATGAGGGAGAGAAAGAGAGATTTTTTTTAAGTTAAAATCTTTTGTTTTACTAGATTTTTAAAATTTAATATTAATTTATTTGGCTGCACTGGGTCTTAGTTGCAGCCCTTGGGATATTTCATTGTGATAGACGGACTCCCTAGCTGTGGCTCGCCAGATTAGTTGCTCTGCAGTACATGGGATCTTAGTTCCCTGACCAATGATTGATCCCAAATCCTCTGCATTGCAAAGCAGATTCTTAACCACTAGACCACCAGGGAAGTCCTGAGAGATAGATATTAATGTCACAAAAGCTAAAGATGGGTGATTTGGATAATGATAATGTTTGATTGGGTCCATATAACATTTTTTTAAAGTGTGAGCAACATTAAAAAAATCAAGTGATCGTACTTAAACACCCAGATTTCAGGTAGCTCTTGGTTTCCATTCCTCCTGGGCACCAGATCCTAGAGCCAAGGAGCAGCTGCCCCCTTTAGAGGCTTGTATCCCCCTGCCAGTCTCTGCTACTCCCTGTTACCTCCCTGGCCCTGAGTCTGGGGTGGGGACAATGGTCCCTGCCCTTGTATTACAGCATCCCTTAGCGAAATATTGCACTATTCTCTGTCTTTGTCAAAAACAGAGAAACAAAAGGCGGACTACAGGAGCCACGTGTCTCAAAGAAAATGAGAGGGAGCCTATTTCTTTGTGAAAAGCAAGACTGCTTCTGAGTTTCACTTGCAAATCCTGGGGCAATTCATTTATTTATTGTTTAGTATTGTACATTATTTATTATTGATGTTGATACATTACCTACCTGCCCCCATGGGGTCGCACAGAGTCGGACACGATTGAAGTGACTTAGCAGCAGCAGCAGCACTCTTGATTAATACAATAGTAACATGATTCTTTTTTTCCCCCTTTGGTTAAAAAGACAACAGCCACAAAATTAAAACGAATTCCTTGTGCATATATTTGTATACACAGTGCGTGCGTGCGTGCGTGCTAATCACTTCAGTCGTGTCCGACTCTGTGCGACCCCATGGACTGCAGCTGCCAGGCTCCTCTATCCATGGGATTCTCCAGGCAAGAATACTGGAGTGGGTTGCCATTCTCTTCTCCAGGGGGATCTTCCCGACCCCGGGATCGAACCCACGTCTCTTAGGTCTCCTGCATTGGGAGGTGGGTTCTTTACCACTAGCGTCAGCTAGGAAGCCCCTGTATACGCGGACACACACCAAATGACAACAGTGATTACCTAGACTTAAGGAAGACCTATCCATTTTTACATTATGTACTTCTAATGTTTCCTGTTTCTTAGAACAAACATATAGTTTTGTAATTTCTTTTAAAAAAGGTTATACCTAAAAAGTGATAAGTGAAAACTCTTGGCTGAGGGAAGCTTTCACAAGCGGTTGTAAGACTTATCTCTCATTATCTCGGCAAGCCTGGGGGAGCAGGTAAATGTAGTGGAACCTGAGCAACTAGAACACCCACAGGAAAACACACCTTTTCTGTCCTAAGCACCAGGAAGAACCTGTACTAGGGACGGGAAGACAGCTGCCAGCTACCGGAAAGTGACTGCCAGACACTGGGCACTCCGGTTGGCCTACCTTACAGAATTCTCGTGCCAATTTGAGGGGTGGTGTTAGCATTCTTCCTCCTTTTTTCTTTTTTCTTTTTTTCTGGCTGTATCTCATGTCTTGTGGGATTCTTGACCAGGGACCAAACCAGGGCCCTTGGCAATGAAAGTGCAGAGTCCTAACCACTAGACCACCAGGGAATTTCATTTCCTCCCATCCTTCCATTTTTAAAAGCGGTTTTATTCAGGTGTACATTATATGCCATTGAATTTTCCCTTTGTAAATGCAATGATTTTTCACTTTTTCATTGAAAAAAAGTCACCTTTTCAATGATTTTTAGCGAATTTGCAAATGTACCAGCTTCATTGAAATTCAAATTTTAGAACATTGCCATCACCCCAAAAAGACCTTGATGCAAATTTGTGGTCACTCCTCATTCCCAAGTCCCACTCATCTGCTTTCTACCACTCATCTGCTTTCTATCATTTCCACCTTTTCTGGACATATCATATAAATGCAATCAGACAATATGTGGTCCTTTTGGCTTCTTTCGCCACATATGTTTTGAGTTTCATTCATGGTGTTGCCTGTATCAGCACTTTGTTCCTTTGTAGAGCCAAATAGTGTTCTCCTGTATGGAGAGGCCATAGTTCACTCACCAGTTGATGGACATTTGTTGTTTCTACCTCTTGACTGCTGTAACTCATGCTGCTGTGAATGTTCCTGTACAAGTCTTTGTGGGGTATGTGCTTTCATTTCTCATGGGTAGATACCTAAGAATGGAATTGCTGGGTTGTATAGTAGCTTTACGTTTAACTTTTTCAGAAGCTGCCTAACTGTCTGCCAACATGGCTGCACCATTTTCTATTCCTCCCACCTGTACGAGGCTCTGGTCTCTCCTGCCAGCCCTTTGCGCTTGGAAAGCATCCAAATGGAGCTGGGAGGAGAAAGACTTGCCAAAGTCACGCAACAGGGAGCGGCAGATGGGAATTTGAACCCAGGTTGACCTGACTCTACAGGCTGTCTTTACCCTGGTCTGCTCATGTGAGCGGACTTGCACAAAGTGCAGGGGTTGGAGACTGTAAAGAGGTTGATCTCTGGGGTCTGCCAGGCTGGGGTTCCAGCAAGAAGAACCTGGAAGAAGGGACTTGGAGAAGTCTAAGGAGCAATTGGAGAGGCCTCCTCAGCAGGCGCTGACTCAAACCTCCACTAGGGGCCGCGGGGATCCAGCAGCAGCTGGTGATGGGCCTCTGTCAGAGAAGGCAGCCATGGATGCCAGCCAGCCTGGTCTTGGCCTTCAACAGTACACAGTGCCTGGCACTGGGTGACCTTCTCTCTGCCACAGCCTGCAGATCCAAGCAGCCATGCCCCTGCCCTAGACATTCTGTTTTCCTATTTGGGCCTGGATATGTCCCCTTTTAACGGCTTCTCTGATGGCGCAGTGGGTAAAGAATCCATCTGCAGTGCAGGAGACACAGGAGACGCGGGTTCAATCCCTGGGTCAGGAAGGTTGCCTGGAGGAGGAAATGGCAACCCACTCCAGTATTCTTTCCTGGAGAATTCCATGCACAAAGGAGCCTGGCGGGCTACAGCCCAAAGGGTCCCAAAGATTCAGACGCGATGGAGCAAATAAGCACGCACGCCCCCTTCTCCCCGATCCTTGGCCTCCATGGGAGGAAGGATGGGCTCTAATGTCCCAGCCCCAGGGCCTCCACCTCTTTCTGCCAACTTCAGGGTTCACATGAAACCCTAGAGTATTGAAGGAAGAGACAAGGTCCATCTGCTGGCTGCCTCAGAAGCGTCTGTCATACAGCTCACTGTTGGTCTTGCCTCAAGATGGATGTCCAAGGAAGTGGGACCTCTCCATCTCACAGCGGGTTGGCCAGCAGGTGGCGCAGTAGCCCTTGTGGTCCTCACTCCCTCACCCATGACTCACCTTCCTAGAATGACTGCTCTGGCCCCAGAAGGCAGCCCCATGGACAAGTGTCTAGACCACCCATTCCCTTTGCAAATGATCTGGGGAAAGGGAGGAAGAACAAGGTGTGCATTTATTAGGCACCAACTACATGCGGAAGCTCTCATTCTTTTGAACCTCATAACATCCCTGGGAACTGAATCCTCAGCTTTCCCCTGAGAAAACAGACTCAGAGGTCAAATAGCTCACCCCACATCTCACGGACTAGATGGTAAAGCTCTGTTTCATCTATTGCACTCAGTAAACTTAACGGGTAGATGGTGCCTGGGAAAGTGTCAGGCATGCCTTTCCCACTGTGTGACATGGGGAAAATAACTGAGCCTCGCTGAGCTGCAGCTGCCCTATCTGTAAAAGGGGGCTACCAGACCCATGTTGTGCAGATGAGATTAGATCCCCACTTGAGGGTTTCGCATGGGGCCTGGTCCTGGCAGGGATAAGCAAAGAGATGGTTAGATGATTTCATGGGACTGGGAAATTTTCCAGGCTAGTGATCAGAGCCTGCTGGTTTCCAGTCTCCTCTAGCCCCCTGGAAGTGTTGCTGTTTTTGATGTTTTGGTATTCTGCCATTTGGGTCTGTCCCCAACCGCTTCTCAGGAGACAGAGGAAGGGTAGAAACCCCAGAGGATCTGAGAGTCCTGCTCTTCTAACCCCCACATCCACTGCTGACTGCCCAGCCTCAGGGGGCAAATTCCAGCTGGCATGATGGACCTTAGCAGAAAAATGTCTAGGGTCCCCAAAGCCTCCTGCCCTCGCTCTTCACTGCTGCCTCCCTAGAGCCTTGCCCATCCTTCAAGGCCGTCAGGCGTCCCCCTCTAGGCAGCCTCCTCACGAGTGTGCCAGCCCTCGTGGCTCAGTGCTCAAGGCATTGTGGGAACCAGAGGCCTGGGCACTCTGCCCAGGAAAGGAGCAGGGATCCCCTGGGGACAAGCCCTGGCTGGCACGATGCAAGCTGTGGTCTCCCTGCAGAGGAGGCGCTATGGACGACTCGGGCCGACGGGCGCGTCCGCCTGCGCATAGACCCCATCTGCTCGCAGACTCCCCGCACTATTCATGAGATGTTCTCCGCGACTCTGGACAAGTATGGGGACCTCAGTGCTATGGGCTTCAAGCGGCAGGGCACATGGGAACACATCTCCTACACCCAGTACTATCTGCTGGCCCGCAAAGCCGCCAAGGGCTTCTTGAAGGTGAGGAAGCCGCCCAAGGCCTGACCTCTCCACTCCCCAGCCCTGCCCTCAGTTCTGGCCTTCACAGACTTCCTTCCGATACCCCACTGGGCAAGCCCTTAGACAGGATCACTGTGCAACTGTCCCGTTCATTGAGCTAATGGTCCATTCTGGCCTGGGGCTGAGGGTTTACCTTCATTGGACCCTTACTATGTGGCAGGATGTGGCACGAGCTTCTCATTTGTCGTCCCGCTCGAGGGGGGCTGGGAAGCCTGGTGCACTGGGCTGAGGGGTGGGCTCCCTGGGAAGGCCTGGGAGGGTTAGCAAGGGCTGTTGAGTGGCTGGTCCCCCAGGGCACACTCTGACCCTGGGAGGTGGTCCCTGAGGTGGGCCGGCAGAGTCCCCTACTGTCTGGGAGGGGGGTTTGGTGAGAATGAGAGGCCCCTTTCCTGCTGGTTGACCCGGCCTGTCTACCTTTGGCCTGGAGCTCGGCCTGGAGCGGGCCCACGGCGTGGCCATCCTCGCCTTCAACTCCCCGGAGTGGTTCTTCTCAGCAGTGGGCGCAGTCTTCGCAGGGTGAGTGGCTGAGGGAGGGGCAGAGTCTCCAGTGGGTTGGAGGGAGGCAGAGAGTGAAGAGAGGGTTGTTATCTCTTTTTAGGGGCCCCCAACCCCTCCCCAACATCCCATCTCTTCCCTGGGGCCCTCTCCAGACCCGCTTTTGTCCCCTTCTGCTCAGGGCAGCTGTGTTGAGCTGCCTGGCCGGCCATGGGAGCTCTCTGGGGCCAGGGGCCGTGGGTATGTCGGGCAGGGGTCGGGGCTGAGGGGGTGGGCTGCTGTACCCGCCCAGACACGCATCCTCCTGGGTCTCTGACAGTGGCATCGTCACCGGCATCTACACGACCAGCTCCCCTGAGGCCTGCCAGTATATCGCCTGTGACTGCCGCGCCAACGTCATCGTGGTCGACACACAGAAGCAGCTGGAAAAGATCCTGAAGGTTTGGGGGAAAGGGGGAAGCAGCCACGGGGGTCAGGCTAGGCATCCTCACAGACCTCCACCTTCCCTGCCAGAGTCACCCACCATCCTCAACAGCAACCCCCCCCGGCACATGCACACATCAGCACAGCAGGGCAATGGCCACTGATTCATTTGTCGGGTCTGAAAACTGAGGCCCAGGAAGCTCAAGGAACATACCCCTCATCCCCCTCAGCCAGCCCATGGCCCTCCATGGTTTTCCCTTCAGGGAAGGGTTGAGTGCCCTGAGGGTGGTTCAGGGCACTGACACGTGAGCACTCACGTCCGAGTCTTGGTGGGGAATGGGGATACAAGCTGCCACAGGGTGGGGCTTGGGCCAAGCCAGAGCAAGTGCTGCAGTGTCTCCTAGAGACCCTAGGGCACAGTAGGAGCTCAAAAGTGCCTCTTGGGGCAGCTGGCACCTTTCTGGAGCACTGATGCCTCCTGGTCCATTTAAGGCCCCTTCCTGACTGACCCTGTCGCATAAGCACCATGCTGGCATTCGGTGGCCTGAGGACACCTTTGTGCCCCAGCTGTACCCAACAGCCTGCAAGGCCCTCTGTGGCTCCTGGCATCTCAGAGAGGCTTCCTCCGGGTTGACTTGGCCCTGGTTCTGGAGCTGTCACCTGGACCTCAGTGCCCCCCTGCACCTGAGGCCAGGAGAAGTGGTCTCCAACCTCCTGGGACAGTGGGACCTGGAGCCCCGGACTGGTCAGATTAGATGGCCTCCCTCAGTTCAAGTGGAGAAGGCCTTTTCTGTCTCCACTCCTTTGAACCCCGTGTTTCCAGGGTTCCCTCATTGTGGGTGCCTCTGTTCTATCTGACTCGGATCAATGCTTGAGTTGGGGAGAGGAGGTCTGGGTGCAGAGGAGGGGGTCTGGAGTGAACTGCTCTGAGAGGCTGTGGTGAACCTGGGCCGTGCTTAGCACCCCTTTCCTTGCCCTCCCCAGGCACTCAGGCCCTTCACTTAACAGAATGTCCCAAGTCACTTCAGTTGTGTCCGACTCTCTGCGACACTATGGATTGTAGCCTGCTGGGCTCCTCTGTCCACAGGAATTCTCCAGGCCAGAATACTAGAGCGGGTAGCCTTTCCCTTCTCCGGGGGATCTTCCCAACCCAGGAATCAAACCGGGATCTCCTGCGTTGCAGGCGGATTCTTTACCAGCTGAGCCACAAGGGAAGCCCTCACTTAATAGAAAGGTGACAAATATTTAGAGAATAGTGCACAGCAGGGGTGTCCCAGGCCCCTAGGACTCAGTGGGTCCCTGATTCACTCAGGTTTAGATTCTTCGTAGATGCCAGAGGCCCCTGACCCAAGTTCCCCCCAAGGCCAGCTTTCCCAGAGACCCTAGTGTTTAAGATTCCTTGAGAACCAAGCTGGCAGGAGCCTCAGCTGCTAAGTAGCGACGGTTAATTCGCCTCCTCAGCCTCGCCCGAGGGAGTCACACGCCCCTCCACGTGGGCACTCAGATTGGGGAGGGTGGTAGAGCCATAAAAACGCCCCATAGGGGTTTCCCTGGTGGCCCAGTGGTTAAGACTCCACGCTTCCAGTGCAGGGGGCGCAGGTTTGATCTTTGGTTGAGGAACAAAGACCTCACATGCTGCATGGCCAAAAAAAGAATTTTTTGAATTAAAAAAGCCCCCCCAATAGATTTTGCCCCCTCCCTCAGGGAGACAACCCCCTCTGCATAGATGGTTGATCTGATCCAAATGCCCTTCCCCTGCCCCGTTTACCACTGAAGAAACTGAGGCCCAGGCTTATTGAATCAGAAATGTCCGCCCTAGGTAATCGCTTAAAATTTGTGTTCTGGAACTTTCCAGACAAACATAAGTAGAGAGAAGAGTATAGTGGAACTTCATAGAGTGATCATCCAGATTTAATAATCATCAATGGTTTTTCATCACACCCATCAGTAGGAAGTATTTGAAGGCAAATCTCTGATATCACAGCATTTTACCCCCTAAATAGCTCAATATTTATAAAATATAAAACAGTTTCTTCATCACAGCAACTTTACCACCTTTATTTACACTAGTCAAAGAATTCTTTCCTATCATCTAATACCGACAATGTGTTTTTCCAGGCAATTGGTTCTAATCAAGATCTAAACCAGGCCCATGTGTTGCGTTTGGTGGTGTCTCTTAAGAGTCTTTTAATTCAAAACAGAGCCCCCACCTTTTGTCCTGTACCATAGACCAGTGCGGTCCAGGACCAGTCACATCACCTGGGAACTTAGTTTCAGAACCCACCCAGACCTACGGATTCTAAACAACAGGGTGTGGGGCCCGCGCCTCCTGGTGATTCTGACACAGGCTCAAGTGGAGAGTCTCTGTCATAGACATGCTGCAGAAACTAGGTCAGCCGTCCTGAGCTGTTGTGTAGCTTGTCCCTGTAACCTCCACACTTCCTGTTAGATCACAAGCGTCGATGCCCTTCAGATTAGATGCTAATTGGCAAAAACACCCCATAGGTGGTGCTGTGTACTTCCCATTGCACAGCTTCAAGAGGCACGTGATGTCGGGTAGTACTACTTATACTGACGCTGAGCTTCATTCCCTGGATTCGGGGGGCCACCTGATCATCCACTGCGACGTTCCCCATCACTCTCTACTGATGAACTTTGCCTGAATTAATTATTATTGAATACATGAGCCATGGGAAAACACTGGTTTTCTAATTCATCAGCTAGGATTCTTTTCCAAAGAAAGAACTTTCTCTCATCACCTGGGGCTCTTTGCTACCTGAAACACCCTGTTTGTACAAAGTAGATGTGGTAGATAAAAAACTGGCCTATGTTGGTGACTGTTCCATGCATAGTTGAATGAATGGGCGTTCTTCAGTTTGTTGGGTAGAATAAAACTTCTAGAAATGTTAATAATGTCAACTTGATTGATATGTTGTTTAACTCATCTATATCCCTGTTAATTTTCTATCTGTTTGTTCTATTGCTGACAAATACTGTGGGTTGAAATCTCAATTATTATTGTGGATTATTTATTTATCCTTTTAAATCTGGTTTTGCTTTGTGTATTATGAAACTGTATCGTGTATGCACATAGTTATGTTGTTATGTCATCTGGATGACTTAACCCCTCTATCATTAAGAAATGTCCCTCTTTACCTCTGAGAACCATTCTTCCAAAGCTACTTTGTCTTATATTAATATAGCCACTGCAGATTTCTTCTGATCAATGTTTGCATGGTATATATTTTTGCATTGTTTCTCTTTTAACCCACATATGTCCTTATATTTAAAGCAAGTCTCTTTAGACAGCATATAGTTGAGTTATACATTTTATCTAGTCAGACAAAATTGTCTATAAAACTACCACTTGGTTCTTTCCTATTTGTTCTTTGATCCCATCCATCCCTTGATCCTTTTCTCCTCTCTCATGATTTCTTTTGATTGGAGTTTTTTGTTTTTGTTTTATTTTTGAGTATTCCATTCTATGGGTTTCTCTGGTGGCTCAAAATTCTTCAAGCCAGGCTTCAACAGTACGTGAACCATGAACTTCCAGATGTTCAAGCTGGATTTAGAAAAGGCAAAGGAACCAGAGATCAAATTATTAACATCTGTTGGATCATGGAAAAAGCAGGAGAGTTCCAGAAAAACATCTATTTCTGCTTTATTGACTATGTCAAAGCCTTTGACTGTGTGGATCACAATCAACTGTGGAAAATTCTGAAAGAGATGGGAATACCAGACCACCTGACCTGCCTCTTGAGAAACCTGTATGCAGGTCAGGAAGCAGCAGTTAGAACTGGACCTGGAACAACAGACTGGTTCCAAACTGGGAAAGAAGTACATCAAGGCTGTATATTGTCACCCTGCTTATTTAACTTCTATGCAGAGTACATCATGAGAAATGCTGGGCTGGAGGAAGCATAAGCTGGAATCAAGATTGATGGGAGAAGTATCAATCACCTCAGATATGCAGATGACACCACCCTTATGGCAGAAAGTGAGGAGGAACTAAAAAGCCTCTTGATGAAAGTGAAAGAGGAGAGTGAAAAAGTTGGCTTAAAATTCAGCATTCAGGAAACTAACATCATGGCATCTGGTCCCATCACTTCATGGCAAAAAATGGGGAAACAGTGAACACAGTGAGAGACTTTATTTTTCTGGGCTCCAAAATCACTGCAGATGGTGATTGCGGCCATGAAGTTAAAAGACACTTGCTCCTTGAAAGAAAAGTTATGACCAACCTAGACAGCATACTAAAAACTGAGAGATTACTTTGCCAACAAAGGTCCATTTGGTCATGTATGGATGTGAGAGTTGGACTATAAAGAAAACTGAGCACTGAAGAACTGATGCTTTTGAACTGTGGTGTTGGAGAAGACTCTTGAGAGTCCCTTGGACTGCAAGGAGAGCCAACCAGTCCATCCTAAGGGAGATCAGTCCTGAATATTCACTGGAAGGACTGATGCTGAAGCTGAAACTCCAATACTTTGGCCACCTGCTGACTCATTTGAAGAGACCCTGATGCTGGGAAAGATTGAGGGCAGGAGGAGAAGGGAATGACAGAGGATGAGATGGTTGGATGGCATCACCAACTCGATGGACATGAGTCTGAGTAAACTCTGGGAATTGGTGATGGACAGGGAGGCCTGGCGTGCTGCAGTCCATGGGGCTGCAAAGAGTCTGACACGACTGAATGACTGGCGGCTCAGATGATAAAGAATTTGCCTGCAATGCAACAGATGTGGGTTCAATCCCTGGGTGGGGAAGATCCCCTGGAGAAGGGAATGGCAACCCACTCCAGCATTCTTTTCAGAAAAATTCCATGGACAGAGGAGCCTGGTGGGCTATAGTCTATGGGATCATAGAGAATGGGACATGACTGAGTGGCTGACACTTTCCTTTTCATTCCATTCTATCTACTGGCTTCTCAGCTCTCCCTCTAGTGTTTGCTCTAGGGCTTACAATATGCACCTTTAACTCACCACAGTCTACTTTCAAATACGATTAGAATGTAATATTGTACTACTTTGCATGTAACATATGAATCTTACAACAGTGTACTTGCATCCCTTTTCCATACTTTGTGCTATCGTCATTCATGCTTAACTTCTGTGTAAGTTATAACTCCTGCAATGTAGTATTTTATTTACTTACTTATTTATTTATTTGGCTATGTCAGATCTTGTCAGATCACATGGACCACAGCCATGCCGTGTGGGGCCACGCAAGACGGACAGGTCATGGTGGAGAGGCCTGACAGAATGTGGTCCACTGGAGAAGGGAATGGCAAAGCACTTCAGTATTCTTGCCTTGAGAACCCCATGAACAGTATGAAAAGGCAAAATGATAGGATACTGAAAGAGGAACTCCCCAGGTCGGTAAGTGCCCAGTATGCTACTGGAGATCAGTGGAGAAATAACTCCAAAAAGAATGAAGGGATGGAGCCAAAGCAAAAACAATACCCAGCTGTGGATGTGACTGGTGATAGAAGCAAGGTCCAATGCTGTAAAGAGCAATATTGCATAGGAACCTGGAATGTCAGGTCCATGAATCAAGGCAAATTGGAAGTGGTCAAACAAGAGATGGCAGAATGAATGTCGACATTCTAGGAATCAGCGAACTAAAATGGACTGGAATGGGTGAATTTAACTCAGATGACTATTATATTTACTACTGCGGGCAGGAATCCCTTAGAAGAAATGGTGTAGCCATCATGGTCAACAAAAGAGTCCGAAATGCAGTATTTGGATGCAATCTCAAAAACAACAGAATGATCTCTGTTGGTTTCCAAGGCAAACCATTCAATATCACAGTAATCCAAGCCTATGCCCCAACCAGTAATGCTGAAAAAGCTGAAGTTGAATGGTTCTATGAAGACCTACAAGACCTTTTAGAACTAACACCCAAAAAAGATGCCCTTTTCATTATAGGGGACTGGAATGCAAAAGTAGGAAGTCAAGAAACACCTGGAGTAACAGGCAAATTGCCCTTGGAGTACGGAATGAAGCAGGGCAGAGGCTAATAGACTTTTGCCAAGAGAACTCACTGGTCATAGAAAACACCCTCTCCAACAACACAAGAGAAGACTCTACACATGGTCATCAACAGATGGTCAACATCAAAATCAGATTGATTATATTCTTTGCAGCCAAAGATGGAGAAGTTCTATACAGTCAACAAAAACAAGACTAGGAGCGGACTGTGGCTCAGATCATGAACTTCTTATTGCCAAATTCAGACTTAAATTGAAGAAAGTAGGGAAAACCACTAGGCCATTCAGGTATGACCTAAATCAAATCCCTTATGATTATACAGTGGAAGTGAGAAATAAATTTAAGGGCCTAGATCTGATAGATAGAGTGCCTGATGAACTATGGACGGAGGTTCGTGACATTGTACAGGACACAGGGATCAAGACCATCCCCATGGAAAAGAAATGCAAAAAAGCAAAATGGCTGTCTGAGGAGGCCTTAAAATAGCTGTGCAAAAAAGAGAAGTGAAAAGCAAAGGAGAAAAGGAAAGATATAAGCATCTGAATGCAGAGTTCCAAAGAATGCAAGGAGAGATAAGAAAGCCTTCCTCAGAGATCAATGCAAAGAAATAGAGGAAAACAACAGAATGGGAAAGACTAGAGATCTCTTCAAGAAAATTAGAGATACCAAGGGAACATTTCATGCAAAGATGTGCTCGATAAAGGACAGAAATTGTATGGACCTAACAGAAGCCGAAGATATTAAGAAGAGGTGGCAAGAATACACAAAAGAACTGTACAAAAAAGATCTTCACGACCCAGATAATCACGATGGTGTGATCACTCACCTAGAGCCAGACATCCTGGAACGTGAAGTCAAGTGGGCCTTAGAAAGCATCACCACGAACAAAGCTAGTGGAGGTGATGAAATTCCAGTTGAGCTATTTCAAATCCTAAAAGATGATGCTGTGAAAGTACTATACTCAATATGCCAGCAAATGTGGAAAACTCAGCAGTGGCCACAGGACTGGAAAAGGTCCGTTTTCATTCCAATCCCAAAGAAAGGCAATGCAAAAGAATGTTCAAACTACCACACAATTGCACTCATCTCACATGCTAGTAAAGCAATGCTCAAAATTCTCCAAGCCAGGCTTCAGTAATACGTGAATGGTGAACTTCCATATGTTCAAGCTGGTTTTAGAAAAGGCAGAGGAACCAGAGATCAAATTGCCAGCATCCACTGGATCATGGAAAAAGCAAGAGAATTCCAGAAAAACATCTATTTCTGCCTTATTGACTAGGCCAAAGCCTTTGACTGTGTGGATCACAATAAACTGTGGAAAATTCTGAAAGAGATGGGCATACCAGACCACCTGACCTGCCTCTTGAGAAACCTATATGCAGGTCAGGAAGCAACAGTTAGAACTGGACATGGAACAACAGACTGGTTCCAAATAGGAAAAGGAGTATGTCAAGGCTGTATATTGTCACCCTGCTTATTTAACTTCTATGCAGAGTACATCATGAGAAACACTGGGCTGGAAGAAGCACAAGCTGGAACCAAGATTGCCAGGAGAAATATCAATAACTTCAGATATGCAGATGACAGCACCCTTATGGCAGAAAGTGAAGAAGAACTAAAAAGCCTCTTGATGAAAGTGAAAGTGGAGAGTGAAAAAGTTGGCTTGAAACTCAACATTCAGAAAACTAAGATCATGCCATCCAGTCCCATCACTTCATGGGAAATAGATGGGGAAACAGTGGACACAGTGAGAGACTATTTTTTTTGGGTCCAAAATCACTGCAGATGGTGATTGCAGCCATGAAATTAAAAGACGCTTACCCCTTGGAGGAAAAGTTATGACCAACCTAGATAGCATATTCAAAAGCAGAGACATTACTTTGCCAACAAAGGTCCACCTAGTCATGGCTATGGTTTTTCCAGTGGTCATGTATGGATGTGAGAGTCGGACTGTGAAGAAAGCTGAGCGCTAAAGAATTGATGCTTTTGATGCTTTTGAACTGTGGTGTTGGAGAAGACTCTTGAGAGTCCCTTGGACTGCAAGGAGATCCAATCAGTCCATTCTAAAGGAGATCAGTCCTGAGTGTTCATTGGAAAGACTGATGCTGAAGCTGAAACTCCAATACTTTGGCCACCTGATGCAAAGAGTTGACTCATTGGAAAAGACCCTGATGCTGGGAGGGATTGGGGGCAGGAGGAGAAAGGGACAACAGAGGATGAGATGGCTGGGTGGCATCACCGACTCGATGGACATGAGTGAGTGAACTGTGGGAGTTGGTGATGGACAGGGAGGCCTGGCATGCTGTGATTCATGGGGTTGCAAAGAGTCGGACACGACTGAGCGACTGAATTAAACTGTCAGATCTTAGTTGCAGCACTTGGGATCTTCAATCTCCACTGTGGCATGGGAGCTCAATTCTTAGTTTTGACATGTGGGATCTAGTTTCCTGACCAGGGATTAAACCTGGGCCCTGTGCACTGGGAGAACAGAGTCTTAGCCACTGGACCCAGCAGAGAAGTCACTGCAATGTAGTATTTAAATAGTCATGTATCATTCAAAAATTTTTTTAAAGAAATGGAAGATGTCTTTTTGTTTTACCCACATATGTGCCATTTCTGGCTCCCTTCATCCCTTCATGTCCTCCCCGAGTTTTCATCTGGTTCATCTTCCTTCCTCCCAAAGAACTTTCTTCAACATTTCTTGGAATACAAGTCCAAGGGCAATGCCTTCTGTCAGCTTCTCATTTTTGCCTTCATTTTTCAAAAGGTATTTTCATTTGGTTTAGAATTCAGGGTTGATGAGGTTTCTTTTTTTTCCCTTTTAGCTCTTTAAAGACTCCATTCCAATGTTTTCTACTTTGCACAGCTTCTGATAAATAGTCTATACTTTCTTATCTTTGTTCCTTTCCACATGGTATATCTTGTTTCTCTCACCTCTTTTAAGATTTTTTCCTTTATCACTGGTTTTCAGCAATTAGATTGTGTCTTGGGATGGTTTTTCTTTGTGATTATCCTGCTTGGGATTCACTGGGAGTCTTGAGCTGATGGATTTATAGTTTTAATCAAATTTAGAAATTTCTCGGGCTTTTTCAATTAAAAAATGTTTCCTGGGACTCCAATTACAGGTATGTTAGGTTTCTTGGTTTTCTCCCCCATGTTAATTTATTCCAGTTTTTTTCTCTTTCTCAACTTCGTTTTGAAACTTGTGTTTAATGAAGGCTTTCAGGGCAGGTTTACATAGCCTTTCCTCTAAGGCTAATTTAGCCCCATAACTAACACTTGTCACTTCTGAAGTCTGTATTTCATACCTCCTAAGGGCCCTTCACTCTGGCTGATGGAAACACAGATATCTCTGGCCCTGTACAAGCTCTTGTTTATCTTCCAGCCCCAGCTATTGATCTTCCTCCAGCATCTGTTCTTCCAGTTTCATAAAGTTTCACCTGTGCCTGTGCGGATTCAGCTCAGTTCAGTTGCTCAGTCATGTCCGACTCTTTGCGACCCCATGAATCGCAGCATGCCAGGCCTCCCTGTCCATCACCAACTCCCGGAGTTCACTCAGACTGACGTCCATCGAGTCCGTGATGCCATCCAGCCATCTCATCCTCTGTCATCCCCTTCTCCTCCTGCCCCCAATCCCTCCCAGCATCAGAGTCTTTTCCAATGAGTCAACTCTTCGGAAGAGGTGGCCAAAGTATTGGAGTTTCAGCTTCAGCACCAATCCTTCCGATGAACACCCAGGACTGATCTCCTTCAGAATGGACTTGTTGGATCTCCTTGCAGTCCAAGGGACTCTCAAGAGTCTTCTCCAGCACCACAGTTCAAAAGCATTGATTCTTCGGTGCTCAGCTTTCTTTACAGTCCAAGTCTCACATCCATACATGACCACTGGAAAAACCATAGCCTTGACTAGGCGGACCTTTGTTGGCAAAGTAATGTCTCTGCTTTTGAATATGCTATCTAGGTTGGTCATAACTTTCCTTCCAAGGAGTAAGCGTCTTTTAATTTCATGGCTGCAGTCCATATCCTGCCAAAGACTCAAGAAGACACCTAAAGAAGATTTGTCAAACTCTTTCTCTGCCAGTTCTCTCCTGTCTGGTATTCTATCTCACAAATTCTAGGCACCCCAGCTTTCCTGAACTCTGACCTCTGACACCTCAACTTAGTGAGATAACTGAGTTCTGATTTCCTCAACCCCTCCCTCCGTGCTTCTCTCTTCCATAGCTACACAGTCCTCTGCTCCGTTCAGCCAGGCCCCAGCTTGTCTGGCTTTCCTTTAATAGAAGTCATTCCCTGCCGCCTGTTTATTCCACCTTTGATGCTCCAAAGTTCTCATGATGGGAAATTGGGCGTTAAAGGTGGCAGGTGTCCTGCTGAGTAAAAGGTCAGAGCTGGGGACCAACAACCTTTGCCACAAGGCTCCTGCCAGGCTGGCAGACACCTGGGGATGGGGCTCTTCTTAAGAAGTGCCTTTTATTTTTAATGAAACCCCACTTATTTTCTCTGTCCACACAGATCTGGAAACACCTACCACATCTGAAGGCAGTAGTGATATATAGAGAAGCTCCTCCGACGCAGATGCCCAACGTGTACACAGTATGCGTAGAGAGGCCTGGGGGGCGGTGGGGGCCTGTGTGAGTCCACCCAGCTCACCAGGACTGCCCCCACTCTCCCACCTGGTGCAGATGGAGGAGGTCATGGAGCTCGGGAACGAGGTGACTGAGGAGGCCCTGGACATCATCATCAACGCCCAGAAGCCTAACCAGTGCTGTGCACTGGTCTACACGTCGGGCACTACTGGGAACCCCAAGGGTGTGATGCTGAGTCAGGACAATGTAGGACGGATGCCCAGATGTGTGGGGTGGGCTGAGGGTGGACCTGGGCAATGGCCTTGCCCCAGCAGCCCTCGAGGGGGCTCCTTCAGCCCCTCTGTTCAGGGATCTAAGTACGACGGCTCTTAAGTCTGTGGTCCTGACTGAGCCCAGCAAAGTGGAGGGGGATGGAAGGGCAAGGCCTGGCCCAGAGGGGTTCCTGCAGAGATGCCCAGGAAGGTGTTCAAAGAACACTCCAAAGAAGTACCCCAAGCCCCTAGGGTGGCTCCAGGTGTGGGCACTTCCAGAGCTGACTTGAAGATACTGCCTGGGGCCCATCTGCCCATCCTCCAGATCACATGGACGGCACGGTACAGCAGCCAGGCTGGTGACATCCAACCTTCGGAAATCCAGCAGGAGGTGGTGGTCAGCTACCTGCCGCTCAGCCACATCGCCGCCCAGATCTATGACCTGTGGACAGGCATCCAGTGGGGGGCCCAGGTCTGCTTTGCCGAGCCTGATGCTCTGAAGGTCGGTCTGCCTCTCTGCCTGTACGTGTGCCCATGTGTGTGCTTGTGTCTGTGGGCCCTGTGCGAGCATTTGTGAGCCTGCCGGTCCTCTGTGTGTTCACAGCCTAACTCAGATGACCAAACAAGAAGGGAACTCAATGATATTACGTAAAGCGAAGTTGAGTCAGAGTGGATCTGTGGGTCTGCAACACCAGCAAGGACAGGCCACCCTCAGTGTAAGGATGGTCATAGATGGCCACAGCCCTGCCCTACATCACGGTCCCATACTACACCTGTGCTTGGGCTCCTTCTTTTTACCGTGAGGAGCACATCCCCAGAAGCCCTCTAGCACTTCTTCCTCCCCCTACATTGGCCCAAATCATGTCCCACGTCCATTCCTCAACTAGTCACTGCTTGTGTGTGTGCATGCTAAGTTGCTTTAGTCATGTCTGACTCTTTGCGACCCTATGGACTGTAAACCACCAGGCTCCTCTGTCCATGGGATTCTCCAGGCAAGAACACTGGAGTGGGTTGCCATGCCCTCCTCCAGGGGATCTTCCCAACTCAGGCACTGAACAGATTTAGCAGATGGGTTCTTTACCACTAGCGCCACCTGGGAAGCCCAGGCACCGCTTAGAGTAATAGGGTGACCATGTCTGAATTAGACTGATAGAAAAATCACTGCCCCCAGCACTGGCCACCCTGGCATCTGAGCAACATCAGGGTTCTATTAACAAAGAGGAGCGGGGAAGGGGTGGCTGTTGAGTCCTAGCCTATAGTACGGTACGTGAGTTGCATGGTGTGCACCTGTGTGAGTCCCTGTGTGCAGGGGGCCTGCACGGGTGCATGCTGACTCTGGGGACAGGCCTCCTGGCTCCCAGCTGGCTCTCCACTGCAAGCCTGTCTCTCACTGGTGGCAAACAGGGGAATCTGGTGAACACGCTGCGGGAGGTGGAGCCCACGTCCCACTTGGGAGTGCCTCGGGTGTGGGAGAAGATCATGGAGCGGATCCAGGAGGTGGTGGCTCAGTCTGGCTTCATCCGGCGCAAGATGCTGCTCTGGGCCATGTCGGTGACCTTGAAGCAGAACCTCACCTGCCCGAGCAGGTACAGGGGGCCAGGGGACAAGAGGCCTGGGGAGGCAACAGGGCTGACTCATAACCCCAGGATACAACCTAGGACCTGAGAGGCCAGGCTTATCCTGACCCCTTTGCAGAGGCCCCATCAGTGGCTGGGCTTGAACCCCTGTTCTCCTCCCAGATCCCACAGGAGACAGTAACCCCATCTTTGCGTTCTGACTGCAAAGACTGACTTGCTCCCTCTGGAGTAGCATGCACCTTCCTGGGAGCAGCTTCTGGCAGTCTCCTGAGGGGACTCCTGACTTCAGAAGGTGGCTCAAGTAGAGGCCACAGTGATGGGGGCTTTTCCAGCCTTCTCAACATCCCAATCTTCCACCCACAGCCTTTTGATTGCTTTTAAATTCTTACCCAGTGCTGTAGCATAAATCTGGCCTGTTTCAGTTTGGAAATGTTTTCCACCACTAGTGTGTCTGTGAAACTGTACATGTCACATCCGATGTGTACACATGTCTGTACCATTTCATTTGCCTGGATGTGAAAAGTAAATATGTATAAACAACTCATTCAAGAGTTTCAAATGGAATCAGACACGTGTGCTCACATGTCCATGCATACATCCTTCAAGTGTCTACATGTGCATATTAGTGTGTGTGCACTTTTGTGCATCTGTGTTGTCATACACAGCTGAATCTGTTCTTCTGACTTCTTGCTCAAGAGGTATTTGCACAAAACTACATGTGTACACCCATGTGTGCATGCATGCTCATAGGAAGGGCCAATATTGAAAATATTTAGCAATGGATTCAGCATCAGCACTAATCGATCAGAGTAGACAACTGAAATTGCCATTCAGCGTACCCACTGACCACCCCCCTCCCTTTTAATGCATGTGTGTGCATGTGTTGTCTTCTGTGAGCCATTCTCTCTCTCCCACCAGTGATCTGAAGCCCTTCACAACCCAACTGGCAGATTACCTGGTGCTAGCCAAGGTCCGCCAGGCGCTAGGCTTTGCCAAGTGTCAGAAGAACTTCTACGGGGCAGCCCCCATGACTGCGGAGACACAGCACTTCTTCCTGGGCCTCAACATCCGCTTATACGCAGGCTACGGCCTCAGCGAGACCTCAGGCCCCCACTTTATGTCCAGCCCCTACAACTACCGACTGTACAGGTGTGTCCCAGGTTTGGGCACAGATGCTGGCCTGAACATCTTTGCTGATGCCTGTCGGTGCCTATCTGCTGATTAGGACCCTGGGCCCAGATCGCTGGACCATGGATCCCTGAGTGCCAACAGCTCTATCTTGGGCCAAGTCCCTTTGCCAGGCCTGAGTCTTGTGGGGGTGGTCCCTGTGACAGTATCACATGGGTCTGTGGATATAAACAGCCCTGCAGCCCAGAGGCTCCCTGAGCAGGGTTCTGAGGGAGGAACATCCCTTTGTTCCCTCCCTCCAGTAGCATGGGGTGTGTTAGAGGGTGTCCCAGCATTGTTGATGGCCCAGGCTCCAACTGCGATGGGAGCTGGTGGCGGGGACTGGGCTAGTCCTCTGATGAACTGGGGAGTGAGTTGAAAGATTCTCTGTTGTACTTAAATATCTCCCCTCCCTGCCTGCCCATCACAGCTCTTGAAGTTATCTCATTAAGATTTTGCCCATTCATTCATTCATTCACCTGAAAACCTTTAACTGGCCCTACCTCTTAGCTATGCTGCTGCTGCTAAGTCGCTTCAGTCGTGTCCGACTCTGTGTGACCCCATAGATGGCAGCCCACCAGGCTCCGCCGTCCCTGGGATTCTCCAGGCAAGAACACTGGAGTGGGTTGCCATTTCCTTCTCCAATGCCGGAAAGTGAAAAGTGAAAGTGAAGTCGCTCAGTCGTGTCCGACTCTTAGTGACCCCATGGACTGCAGCCTACCAGGCTCCTCCATCCATGGGATTTTCCCGGCAAGAGTACTGGAGTGGGGTGCCATTGCCTTCTCCACTCTTAGCTATGAGGACCCCAAAAATCCCGAGAGGGGACATTCTAGCTGTCGATGAACACTGAGAGGTTGGGGGCCCCAGGGCTCCCTGTAGGGGCTGATCCAGGCCTTGGAGTAAACTGCTCCCTCTGACCATGTCTCCTGGCCTCTCTACACCCAGTTCCGGCAAGGTGGTGCCAGGCTGCCGGGTGAAGCTGGTGAATGAGGACGCAGAGGGCATCGGGGAGATCTGCCTGTGGGGCCGCACCATCTTCATGGGCTACCTGAACATGGAGGACAAGACATGTGAGGCCATCGACACTGAGGGTTGGCTGCACACGGGAGACATGGGCCGCCTGGATGCCGACGGCTTCCTCTATATCACGGGGCGTCTCAAAGGTGAGTGCCACCAGCTGGGTTCGAGGCTGTGGTGGGACGTGGAAGCAATTATACTGCCACCACTATTTATACCCACTATAAGTATTGAACTCTTCGTTAATGCCACATGCCTTGCCATTGATGAACACTCGAGAGGTTGGGGACCCTAGGACTCCCTGTGGGGTTGATCCAGGGCTTGGAGGAACCTGCTCCCTCTGACCACACCTCCTGGCCTCTCCACCCCCAGCTTCAGCAAGGTGGTGGGTGCCAAGCTGCCACAGAGCTGAGAGGTAGGACCAGTTAAAGGTTTTTAGGTGAATGAATGAATGGCCAATGAAAAATAATGAACGAATTACATTGTTTTACTTACTATTGTCTCCCGTGGGAAAGATTCTGCTATTACTCCAACCTAACTAATGAGGACAACCAGAGAGGTTAAGTAATTTGCCCAAGGTCACACAGCTAATAAATGACAAAGCTGGAATTCAAATTCCCTCTGTAAACAAGGCAAGCCTTTCCAGAAAATTGGAGGACATAATTTTTGGGGGGAGGGAAGGGTGGGACATGCTGCTCGACTTGCAGGATCTTAGTTCCCCAACCAGAGATTGAACCTGGGCCCCAACAGTGAAAGCACTGAGTCCTAACTACTGAGATGTGAGGGGTAATATTTTGTATTTCTATATGCAAACATGGATATGATGCTGAGCAGAAAACAAATTAGACATAAAATTTAAAATAAAGCATGAAACTTCAAATTTCCCATGAGCAACTTGGCTCCCCCAGGGAAGAAAGCTGGGGACACGTCCGGGGAAGAGGTGCTTTATTTATGTTGCCCAATGCCCGCAGCATCCCTGTGGGAACCCCACACCTCAATTTCCCAGGGGAAACTGAAGCTCGGTGAATGGGTGAATACCTTTCTGGAAATCATGCAGGCAGGTGTGTGATCGAACCTGGGTCCTTCTGGCCATAGAGGGTCAGCTCTCCAGGCAGAGTCTGGGTGTACTTGTCCTGAGCCCCTGGACTAAAGCCTATGCGGGGGGCCTGGCCTTGCCTCATCAGAGTTAATCATCACGGCTGGCGGGGAAAACGTGCCCCCTGTGCCCATTGAGGAGGCCGTGAAGACGGAGCTGCCAGTCATCAGCAACGCCATGCTGATTGGAGACCAGAGGAAGTTCCTGTCCATGCTGCTCACCTTGAAGGTGTGTCTAGGGGGTGGGGGAAGGAGCAGCAGGTGGCTGGTCTATGGGTCTGGCCTCAGGCAGAAGCAACATTTGGCCAAGACAGTGCGGATGTCACAACCGTATTCTGGAATAAGTAGTCAGTTCTTCCTGTACTATGGGGCAGCCGTGGCATACAGGAATACCTTCTGCCCTGTTTTAGAGTTAGTAATGTGCTGTCTTGGTGATCCTGTGTTTTTTAGTACAGTCCAATGTACAAAGTGCTGTAGATACCTCCCAGTTTGATGTCTTGTATCTGATTCTGGGGTAGTAGACGGGCCCAGAGTTGTGGCCCCTGTTTTAAAAGATGATCTCATTGGCTGAGGTCATCTAAATCTCAGTCCTCCCTTCCTTCCACCTGCCCTAAGGGGCTCAAGCAGTCTGAGTAGCATGTGCTATTCATTCTAGAACCATCTCTCTGAAACAGCTCACAGTGATCCACATCCGTGACGATCAGCAGTGAGACCTCCTCCAAGGCCCCGGGCACGCGGCCTGTGGAGTGAGGGTTGGTTCTGATCTGTCTCCGGCTTTTCAGTGCACTCTGGACCCTGACACCTTTGAGCCCACGGATAATCTGACGGAACAAGTTATGGAGTTCTGCCGGAAGGTGGGCAGCAAAGCCACCACGGTATCTGAGGTTGTGGGGAAGAAGGATGAAGCTGTGTATCAGGCCATCGGAGAAGGGATCCAGAGAGTCAACATGAATGCAGCTGCGCGACCCTACCACATCCAGAAGTGGGCCATTCTTGAGAGGGACTTCTCCATTTCAGGTGGAGAGTTGGGTAGGTGTTTTCTTTACACAATTGCAGGGGCTGTGCAGGTGGGCAGAGGCCATGGCAGAGCCTGGGAGGTGCCCACTAGGAAGCAGCCTTGGCAAACCAAAGGTCCCTGATGGCACTTCGGTGACACCTACCTCCCTCCTGTGGGAGGACCTTGACTGCTCAGTGCCTGGGCTTGTGTTTGGGTAGATCCTGTTCAATGTACATGTGCTGGAACTCATTCATTTGAACATACGACATTTAACTTTGCTTTGACTAAGGAATCATTTTCCTCTGAAAGCACAATGGGACCACCAACCAGACACCAAGGCCCTGTTAGAGTCTGGGCTAGAGTTTCACCTGGCTCCAGGGAGTGAGAACACCATAATCTTTTGTAAAGGCAGCTCATGCAACAGGTAAAGGGATGAAACCCTTCTGGACCAATGGTCCACAGAATCAGAAAAGACCACTTGTGTGGCCTCAGCCGGATGGATGAAGTCGCTCTTGTCTGTAGCATCTTGGGGTGTTCATGACACAGGGTGAGGTCGAAATGGCTTTTTCAGTGAGACTCCCTCCAACCCGTCAAGGCTGAACCCAGAGGCAACAATCTACAGTAATGCTGAGCTGCTATCAAAGACCCTGAGTTTATCTGGCTATCTGGCGCTAACAAATTGAATGTAAGGTCAACCAGAGAGATGTCCTCTCTAAGCAGTTTCTATAAATGGCTTTGATCTTGAAGTCTCCAGTTACACAGCCAAGTGTGAGTTAGCACAAAATGGAATCTAAGCTACTCAAAGCAGAGCCCTTTCAGCCTTTCCTGAGAGGAGAGAACGAAGGCCAAGAAAAGTGATACAAGGAAGACCTCTTGTAAAGACCATGGCAGAGGCCCTCCCTGGCCAGGTCTTTCCTTTGCCCCCATCACAAGCCATCAAAGCATAATGTCCAACATCGTATTAGCGATCACTGAAATGCAGGGATGATCTGCCTACTAGTTACGTCATGTAAACTACCCAACTTCCTCTGTATTAGACCAACCCTGGCACAGTGTGGGAAGGAGCCACACAAGGGGTATGACTGCCAGGTACAGGGATCACCATGATGGGCCATTTTGGAGGCTGGCTACTTGTTGGTCTGGCTTAGTTCCAGAGTTATGGAACTTAGTGAGTCTAGAGCTTTACCGCATAACCTTCACAGACATCTCAGAGCCCAGGCCTCACTCATCTCTTCCAATTTCTCTTAGGTCCCACAATGAAACTGAAACGGCTCACAGTCCTGGAGAAGTACAAAGATGTCATTGAATCCTTTTACCAAGAGCAGAAAAAGTAAGCAGGGATCATCCCTCCCTGGTTTCTCCTTAAGATGGCAGGCTGACTGTCTTCCTGACCCCCACGTCCTCTTTGGTCTGGGCACATGGATTTTTGGCAAGTCTCTTAGGTTCTCCAGGTTAGGCACAGTCCTGGTATCTGCCAGGTCTTACACCAACAACAGCCGACAATCTCGAGAAGCTTCATGTGTGGACAGTTTTAAGTAATGCTTTTTGTTCAGGTGACAATGAGATTAGCTCTCCTTCTCAGAACTAAAGGGCTGACAGTTTGGGACCTTAGTTTCAGGTAGATTTAACAGGCTGATAGCTCACTTCACCAGCCAGCTGGAGGTGGACTGAGTGCTGAGGGGAGGGAGGAGAGGGAAGACGGCTTGGGTGAAGTATGCGGCTGGGAAAGCGCTCAGTTGTAACTCCCCTCTCAGCCTGGCCTACTGTGGACTCTCATTGGATGCCGCCACTCCCATCATCCCATTACCAGGCATTCCATCAATGCACACGCCCACTGACTCTGATGCTTAATAAAACTGCTGCTGCCTTTTTGATTGTATTTAATGTGTAACTTGAAATTAAACTTTTTAACAGAACTGTCAACAAGCAGCTGATTTTGTCAACTGAGCAACAGATGAGTCCAGAGTGGTGGGTATTCAGCCCACAGGACAGTGTGCGATGGGTATACGAGTGACCTTTAGTGCCCTGGAATAAGCAAAGGTGAGGGAGGGGTCAAGGGGAATGTTCTCATGAAAGCAGTTAACTGGTGCTAGTCTGTCGCCCCTCTGCCCACTCTGAATACTTCGAGCAGCCATCCTTAGTGGCAAGCTGAGCCAAGATGAAACAAGGCATCTAAATGGGTAGACGAAAGCATACAGCTCAATTCGTTTGGGAATTCTTTATTTGTGTAAACCGAAGGGTCACAGATAATTAGCACAATTCAATAAAACAGAAGCAGCAGCAGTTTAAACAAAGTAAAATACACATAAGATTATTTGTCTGGTTACGAGCTTCAAAAAAGGACCCAAACAGGAGTATTGGTTGTGGTTAAAAACTCCCTTGTGACAACGCAAAGCCGCAGGTTAGAGATGTTACACAAGGGCCAAGGAGGACATGAGTTGCCTTTGGTGTTAGACCAAAGGGTTCATGAAAATAGTGACTCAGTTTCTGAAGATTAAAGACAAATCATGCTAAAGGTGAGGATTGGAGGAAGGATGGGGAGGTGCCTGAAGGTCAAAAGCTGAGCCAAGCCCCAAGGGTGGCACAATTTTGTGAATCAATTCAGGCTGTTTGCAGCTCCTCTTTCCCTGGCGGTGCTGAGGCAGAGGGTGGTGATTTGGTGCTTTGGGGAAGGAGAAGCCAGTGAAATGTAAAATTAATAGCCAGTACTCCAGGTTCCTCAATTGCAGTCAAAATTTATATGGTGAGGCCTGTTAGCCCTATCAGCAGGAGTATGGTCCACTTCCAGACAGCAACAGGCAGGCTGCGGAAGAGGGACTGCTCCCAGGTCCGAGTCAGGGTCCCCCAAGGGACCAAGGGACAGGAGATCGAGGGCTGTGTTATGCACCATGCTTGATATACATCCAGTGAAAAGGAAGGACCTCCCCTTCACTTCATTAAAAGCTCTTACCAAGAACAGTAAACCTCAAGATAACAAAAATAACTGAACACACAATCCACTTGTGTCTTTGTACCCGCTATATTACCTGTATGCTATGAACAAAAATTACATCTCTCATTATATATTTCTCCAATCCGAAGTCTTTATTCATACTCAGTAATTCATGTAAAGTACAAATTAGTCTTTGCTTGCCATATCACTAAGAAATATACCACATTCACTGTTTTTGATGTAAACTTTCCCAGGAAATTTCTCTTGTGCCCATTTAGTTTTATAAGAATGTCCTCTCATGCTATTATGCCAACATTCTACTTTATCTCCATTATATTTTTTTGTAAACCAAGAATATCAGTCTTTTTCTTTAAAAAGTTAGATGTTTTCTCTTAGTATTTCTGTCTCATGATATTTACAGTGAAAGAAAAACTATTTTAACTGAAGCATAATATGGTTAACAACAGCAAATGATAACAGTTCACTTGAGAGTTTACCAAAAAAATGTATACCAGATAGACGTTTAATAAATAAAACAAGCACTTGGAAGAAGTCCTTTGAAAGCAGGTCTAGGGACATTACCTGCATCCTCTGCACAGATTTTAAGAAAAAGGCCAGGTCTAAAAATGTACTCTGTCAAGAAACGAGCAACAAATGCATAAATGCATACATAACGGGAAGTACTCTATCACAGGCTGATGTGGCGTCCACTAGGAGTGACTGGTGCAGATACCGTCTGTAGAAGCCTTAATCGAAATCTTTTACTCGGCGACAGATTTCTTCTGTGAAGTCCGAGCATTTTGAATTGCCTCCCAAATCTTTGGTTAAGCTCTGAGAAAAGGAAAAAGCAAAGACAGAAAATGTACCCACATGTTAAACCGAAGCAAAAAACATTTTTATTTAAAGTCCTCAGTGAGACACTGGCTGAGTGAGTTACCTGGCTACTCTTTCATTGAGTTCCTCATTTCAAAGTAAGACAGGCTCTACCACCATCCACCTACCCCAGGCGGACTTGGAAAAGCTAACTGGATAGTGTACGCAGAAACACGGCGAGAACAAGAACAAGTCTCCTGGGACTTCCCTGGTGGTCCAGTGGTGAAGAATCTGCCTTCCAGTGCAGGGGACATGGGCTCAATCTCTGCTCAGGGAACTAAGATTCCAGGAGCTGCAGAGCAACTAAGCCCGCGGACCACAACAAGAGAACTCCACTAGCATGCCTCAGCAAAGACCCAGCACAGACAAAGTTAAAAAATAAAACAAGATGCTCTCACCCCAAAGGGAAGGAGGGATGCCCTCCAAAAATCTTCCCTTGATCTGCACAATAGAGTCTAAGGAAGCATGTGATCACGGACATTTCATTGACCGGAAATCTAAACAAGAGGTTGGATAAATCTCTTGAGGAATTTAAGTTTGTTTTTTAAAAAACACATTTTGACCTATTTTGGGAGGCTAAGAAACCAACACTAGGGAAGTATTTAAATTAATAACTCTTCAACTCCCCTCTTTAGGAGAGAAATCCTCCCATTTCCCCTGTTTTCTACCAGCTTGTGCTCTTTACTCCCAAATAGAGCTCAATATATTTAATTTTCTCATCTCATCACATCCTATGCAATTTAAAGAGCCTACTGTGTAATTTAGGCATCTCTCTGCTGGGTTCTATGAGTAGCTTCTCTAATACAGTGTCAGAACAGAAAATATATATAATACATGCCCTTCAATATGACTATATCAGGCTGTTAAAAACAAGCTTGGGTTTCTTATATTTTGGCCACAGAAATTTCAAAGTACAGAATTTAAAAAAAAAATAAGCAGCAAACCTTGAGCTAAGTGAAGTAAGGCAGTCAGAACAGTACAAGGGTGTGATTCAGCTTATGTGAGGTGCCTAAAGCAGTCAGATTTACAGAGACAGAAAGTAGAATGGTGCTTGCCAGACGGTGAGGCAACAGTAGAAAACAGGGAAAGTACTGTTTAATGGGGACAGTTTCAGTTCAGGAAAATGAAAAAGTCTGGAGATGGATGGTGGCGAGGTCACACAACAATGTGAAAATGCTGGGTATTCAATACCCAATAGACTGTGCATCTCAAAAATTATTAAAGTGGTCAATTTTGTATTAGGTATACTTTATCCTTTTTTAAAATGATAACTTGAAAAAAAAAAAATGAAGAGATCTCAGGCTAAGGATCAACCTTTCGGGCTCAGCCTTGTAAAGCCATGATCTCCTCCATTCTCCCACTTTCAGAATAATCGACCACAACCCTCCCACGGGCCACAACCGCTTATGGAAACAGTAAAGCTTGTTGGGTAAGAGCCAGACTAGGTGTGAACCCCAACTCTGCCAGTTAGGAGCTGTGAGACCTTGGACAAACTTCCTCATCTATGTGCTCAGTCACTTCAGTCCTGTCTGACTCTCTGAGACCCCATGGACTATAGCCCGCCAGGCTTCTCTGTCCATGGGATTCTCCAGGCAAGAAAACTGGAGTGGGTTGCCATGCCCTCCTCCAAGGGCTCTTCCCAACCCAGGGATTGAACCTGCATCTCCTGCATTGGCAGGTAGGTTCTTTACCACTAGAGCCACTTAGGATGCCCTCATCTCTAAAATGGGCTTAATTACAGTATCTACGCCACAGAGTAGCAGAAATGTGCTGAGATTTTATATATATATATATATATATAGAGAGAGAGTATAAGATCATGTAAGTATTCAAGCATCAGCCATTAATACATCTATAAAACTTCTATATTACTTTTATATCACAGATGCATTTAAAGTGACACAGAGCACCACTGTACTACAGACAAGTCTACACCTGTGCCTACTGCTAGATTTCCAGCTCCTTGAGGTCTGAGACCTTACTTTATTCCTTATTTTATTATATCCTCCATACTTTATAATGTATGCAACAGATGTTTGCTGGAAAGAGGAAAAAGCTACTGAGAAAAATTACTGGACTTAGCCAAGATCCCATGGGTAGCAACAGGATAACCAGGTCTGCCCTGCTCTGACCCCCACATCACTGTCCTTCCCACTGCACACTGGCGCCCCTGCCTTGGTGCTTCTCAACCCTCTCCTGAGGAAACACACGGGTCCTCCCTTCAGAAAATGCAACATGTGCACACCCCCTGAGTTCACCCAGGGAGCCTGCATTAGGAACGCCAATCCTTTGGCCCTCTTGAAAAGAACCATCATCTGTCCTTCACATACAAAACCCAAGGAGGAAATGAATTTCACCCAGCCCAAGTGTGGCAAGATCACCGATACCTTTCCATCCTTAATTGTAGCAAAACACGCCGTCTCAATCTTCGCAGCGTGGTCAAAAAGCCCCATGTGGCGCAGCATCATCACAGCACTGAGCAGGAGGGCCGTGGGGTTGGCCATGTCCTTGCCCGCAATGTCCGGGGCAGTCCCGTGAACCTGCGGGGTTGGGGGTGGGGCACAGTCAGAAGCGGGACAGAAGCGAACAGTTCTCCTCTGGGGAAGCTGGGCTCTTAATCACCTTTCCCCTCCGACGGAAAACAGCTACAGAACAGCTATCCAGACACAGGTTTTAGAAATAAAGCCTCAGAAAAATGAAGAGCTAAAGTAATTTCTTTTAAGTGTAAAAAGATGAACAAACAATCTCATCCAGTGAACTTCTGGTAAAATATTTTAACTGAGGAAGGAAGCACATAAACAATAAGGATATAAAAGAAACCAGAGGGAAATGAATGAATCAACTGAGCTTATACAAAAAGCTAAACAAATCTTCACTTTCTTTTGACAACTGGAAAAACTCAAGAGTTAACAGATGTTTATGCAGATAATCCCTCTTGGGTTCTCACGTCACTCTGATTTGAATTCAGCTTCAGGTGTCACCAGGGTCCTTACCGACTCGAAGATTGCAACTCCATTGGCTCCAATGTTGCCGCTTGGTGTCACACCAAGACCTCCAATCAACCCCGCACACAGGTCACTGGGGGCAGAAAAGCATTTCAAAGGACATTTTGAAAAACAAAACAGCTTACCTAGTGGTCAGACTTCTATCTTTACATGCCATTCTCCACTAAGAGAACCTTGGGCTCCTTGAAGAAACAGCTGATTTCAGGACTAGTCAGGAACATATCGGATGAGCCTGAAGCACCTTACTGTGCCAGAGAACAAATAAGGGTCAGGGCCAAGAGGGCACAGACACAGCTCAAAGGGACTGACACTGGCCAAGCCTGCGCAATCTGAGCACCAATGTCGATGAAGATAGTGAGGGACAGGACCCCTGAGTAAAACAGAAGCCGAGAGTCCAAACGGACATAGGTGAGTCAGTAAACAAATGAGACAGAAAGAAAAGCGGATCCTTCCAGTAGAATGCCAACTAAGAGATGCAAAAGGAATGATGGATTTACAAAAGCACCATCTGGCCACCAGCATGCGTATGTGTGCAGAGACAGAGAAACGAGGAGGAGGCAGGAGGGAGTAATGAAGTAAGTCTGATAAAAATGTTAACATTTGGTGAATGTGGTGCTGAGTACACAGGATTTCTTTGTACTGTTCTCGCAACTTTCCTGTAAGTCTGAAATTATGCCAAAAGTTACCCCCCAAAAAACCGTGTAAAAATGAACACCTACCTTCCTAGCCATACATGATACAACACTGAAATCAACCAACCAACCAATAAAATATCTGTAAAGTGGGAAGAGGGAACTAATGGTCAGGGAACTACAGTCCAGAGCTAATTTGGCAAATGAACAAAGGAATAACCTACCCAACATGTAACCATTATCACCACCTGAACTATCAGAATTCAACCCATATCTTCTAACAAATGCTATTTTTATAACCCTTGATTAAAATTCTTAAGCCACAATTTATTTTAGAACATTTATAAATAAACTGTAGGCTAAAAGGGCGCAGCCAGACTTACCTAAGGATGTCTCCATACAAATTTGGCATAACAAGAACATCAAACTGGGACGGGTCTTGGACCATCTACAAAAAATGCATTTGTGCATTCAGCAATCAAAAACTGCACCACATGAACACACTATACACCACAAAACATAGCAGGTAAGTGTGAATATATACTTACATTCAAACATACTGTATCAAGGTACATCTCATTAAATTTAATATCTTTACAGTTTTCTGCAACTTCCCTGCATTTTTGCAGAAAAAGCCCATCTGACATTCGCCTGTATTTAATCAAATAAAAATTGTTGAAAGCAAAGACTTGCAGAGAGAAAAAGATCAAATCAGAGAAGTAAAGTTCAAGAAATTCAAGTTCCAGAAGCCAAGATGTCTGATTTCAATTACAGTAAAAAAATTTTGGGGGGCAATCAGTAAAATGCAAAGTTAAATGTTTGGGGATACTTCTGGAAGCACAGAAGGGTAAAAAATGTAAAGGAGTTTGATCATAATGAAGAAGACTATATTATCTAGCAAGAATTAAGAAATATCTATTAATAAGGAAATGTTAAAATTGGCTTAAAAAAGTTAACTTACTCAATTATTTAAATAGTTTTACTATTTTACATGCTCAACACTTTTCTTAGGTTAGGAAACCTGCTTCTTAACACATCGAGTTAGCCTTTACTGCACTAGGGACGAGGAGAATTCAAACTGCTAGAATGATACATTGGATCAGATTAGCACTATGAGCACTATTTTAAGCTCCTGAACAGGTGGCCATTTCAGAAACATTCCTGCTATTCCCCTCCTAACACAGGAACGACTGCCCTTTTATAGACATGACTTAGCTAACAGGCCACCTCATCTGGGGACCTGGTCTCTCTGGCTTCCTTCTCTTCCCCTGCCTTAAACTGCCAGGACCTGAATTCCTGCTCCTTCCAAACTTGTTCATCACCCACCCGAGGAAACACATTAAATAGGAGACTGTGATACAAGAGCAATGCCCGACCCTCTGACTGGCTGCAAGGCCATCTTCCAGAACTATCAGGAAGCAGTGAGCAAGCTGCAGAGAGGAAAAGCAAGCCTTGCCACTGCTTGGCACCCACACAGCTGGAGGGAGCACCGCCCACTGGGACTCACATGATGTTGGCTTTGTGCACAGCCGTGACGTTGCTCCGGTGGTTGTTCCGTGCGTATTCAAAGGCAAATTCCGCGATGCGCTTGCTCGCCGCCTCGGTAATGAGCTTGATACTCTGCACAACGCCATCCACGATCTGAAAGAGAGGAAGTCCTGTCTTGTTGGAAGGGTGTGGCTCCAGACCGCCGGTGTGTGTGGACAACACCATCTGTGCCAGGCCTGCATGGCGCCAGCTGCCAAGGCGAGCATCATGCATATGGCATGTCGGCAGGGTGAGTCATGTTCACCCCAGCCTGGTGAGCCACATATTATAAACCCCACTGCACAGATGAGGAAAACCGAGGTACAGAGATGGTCACCCATGGAGCTGAGGACTCAAACTTCAAACAGAGGACAAGTTCCCAAGCCTGTGCCCTCAAGCACCACGCTCCCTCCCCGAGGCATCCATTTGAGGCGACAAGACAAATACCCACAACTCTTCACTGAGTGAAAGGGAACTGTCTTTGGGAAATATTTTCACCTGGGAATTTGAACAACAGTCCCAAGTACACAGAAAGCAACCTAACTAAAAATGAAAAAGGATCCAAATGAACATACCACATGCTCAATTCCACTGTATTCTCCTTCTGTGTTCTCTCGAATGGTGACAATATTTACATCATGGTAAGGGGTTTTATAGCCTTCGATTGAGACACATGGTCGGACATTTGCATAAAGGTCAAATGTTTTACGCAGCAATAAATTCATAGATGGGTGACCAGCAGCTATTGGTGTTTTTAAAGGGCCTATAATAAAGAAGAATATGCAGATGACAACAAAATACATTCTGGTCTTTTCTTTTTCTTTCTAAACACAAGCTCTTAATGTTGATACTTGTCCCTCAGCATTGAGTTGGGGAAAAGACCTAGCAGATACCAAAATCCATGGATGCTCAAGTCCCTTATAAAATGACACAGTATTTGCATATAACCTACATACATCCTCCTTCAAATCATCTCTAGACTACTTATAGTGCTTAACACAATGTAAACAACTATGTTAATAGTTGCCAGTGGAAATATTCAAGTTTTACTTTTTGGAATTCTTAATATTTTCAATACATGGTTGGTTCATGTTATCCATGAATGTACAATGCATGGATATGGAGGGCCAACTGTATTTGAAATTCTAATTTTCATTTTTTCCACTATTCCATCAGAGCTATATTTAGGATCCTTTCTTTGGACATGAAGTAGCTGTGTGACATGTCTAACATGCATGCTTCATGAAACGAGGGACACTTTTGCCAGCATCATTTGAAAGGACAGTCAGGGGCTCTGTTTGAAAGTCTGATGCCCTCTTCATAAATGAGCCCACGCATAGCTGGTCACTCTCAGGCAGCACTGAGCACACGCTACACACCCTGTAAAAATGTGTTCTGCTCTAACTTGACCCTCTGCTTCAGATTCAGATATGGAAGAAGTTTCCTCAATGAAGCTTTCTGCAATATCAACTGCACTGCACACTGACTGACTGAGGACCAAGCACTGTATCAGGTCCCTGACATTAGCTAATCCTATGACACCACCTCCCTAGTGCTTAATTCCAAGCTGTCACACGCCAGTACTTTGAATCATGGCCTGGAGCGTGTATAAGCTAAAATTAATAAAAATGTAAAAATCATGTGAAAGATAAGCCCAGGTAAAGATAAATATAACATCTGTCACAGAAATCAATAATAACGATTGTACCACATCAGCACTACCTTTCAAGCCCATCTTGTTCTTATCCATGGACTCTTTGGCTTCTGGAGGGATCATCCACTTGCCTCCCGGCCCTTGAATGGCGGTGACGTTTCGCTCTTCCCACTGAATAGGAGCCTAGATGCCACACCACAGAGCACAGTGAACTGGAAAGAACTATATGTGACTCACATTCACACTGCAGCTATAAACAAACTTCTTCAACTTTGGATGCAATTGGTGAAAACACATACAGTCAAGGTCCAGAAAGTTCCTGGCATGCAAGAAGAGAAGTCATTCTCCAGCATGCCCAGAGGGATTCTCCACATCACCCTTGTCCAGTCATCACTCCTAGCTGCCACCTGCCCACTGCTTGTTTTCACACTCTTAGTGTGGCTATAATAGAATATCGTGCGGAGCAGAGAAACAGGATTCATAGAAGTATCACATGGTACTGATGCGTGGATGAACTTGGAAAACATTATGCTAAGTGCAAAGAGCCAATCATAAAAGTCATGTAATTTTAACACTCTATTTATATGAAGTGTCCAGAATGGGCAAATCTACAGAGAGAGATGGCAACCCACTCCAGTATTCTTGCCTGGAGAATCCCATGGATTGAGGAGCCTGGTGGGCTGCAGTCCACGGGGTCACAAAGAGTTGGACACGACTGAGTGACTTACTTACTTACAGAGAGAGAAAGTAGATCAGTGGTTGCCTAGGGCTGGTGATGGGAGGGGGTAGGGTGGGAGAGATAAGGGTCATGGGGAATGGCTGCTGATGAGTATCGGGTTTCTTTTTGAGTGATGAAAATGTTCTAACATTAGTTTGTGGCAATAATTACACAACGCCATGAATGAAATGAACTGGATACTTTACATGATGAACTGAACAGTATATGAATTAAATCTCAATAAAGCTGTTAAGAAAAAAAAAAAAGAAATATTATATAACCTATAAAGGCAAGAATTTTAAGGTATAAACCAGTGCTATCCTTTCTTTTCAACCACACTTTGCATTGTGTACACACACATCTGACAACCAACGGGGAATGCACTAGGAACAGGAACCAGAGCAAGACTTGGTCCTGGCTCATAAGGAGCTCACAGCTGAGAGTGAGCATCGTTCACCTCCCTCAGGGAACACTTTTACATAAGCATCATTTCCTCTGTAGGAGTTTTAATTAGAAATGCATATAGAAAAACAATGTATATTTAGCATAAATAAATTGAATTCCTTGACTTTTATCTGTTGGTATCAAAATTAACCACTTATTTAATTTTATACATTATTTCACCTAGCAGCTATAAATAGCAATAATAAAGCATCAGGTCAAACAAAATCCAACTTTCCTAAATTCCCACTTTTAAATATCTACCTGCATTGAAGGATAGACTATTTGACAATAATACCTCATATTTGGTATTACCACACCCAAAAAAAAATCTTTCAAAATCTCCTATATATCAATAGTGTTTTGAAATATCTATTTTGTTTTCTTTCTTTTTTTTTTTGGCAGGAAGGTAGAAGAAGGTAGCATGAGGGAGACAGGTGACTTGGCAGGACTTAAAGACCTTAAACCAAGGCAGAGTTCAAAAATCCATAAAAATTACAGTACTACTTGGATTCCTTTATGCATAACTGATGCCAACGCAGTAGCTTAAACCATTCACAATGATGGCAGCAACAACACTCTTCAAGTCAGAATCTGTGAAGTTTTAATGAGAGACCTCACCAACTTCATACAGACGTGAACAATTCATCCTAAGAGTTCATAGACTCCAAAGGGCTAAGAAAACTTTTGTACAATTTATTATCAAAAGTATGTAAACCCACTTACTTTGGCAGCATCAAAAATCTTCATAACTGCAGCAGAAATTTCTGGGCCAATTCCATCTCCTGGAATTAAAGTTACTGTCTTAACCTGAATATAAGAAATCATCAGAGGAGACAGTCAGAACTGATTTTTGAAGGTTTAAAAAAAGAACATCGTTCAAAAAGAAATCCAGTTTAGGGGTTCTTAACTCATAAGAAATCCCTTTAAAAAAAACAGACCTACCTTCCAACGGCTCATCAAAGTAGAGGCAAGAATCAAGAGATGCCACAACTCTACTTCCTAGCTGAGTCCAGAGGTTTCAAAAAGAACTTAAGCAATGCTCTCCAGAGAAAACAAAAATAAACCACCAAGTAAACTTCCCACCTGAAATTTCTTTTCAGACAAACTACAAAGAGACCACTTGAACGAAGTCCGTAAAACCAAGGAGAGCAAAACATTTCAACAGTGTTCTCTCACTAAAATTTAGAGGGTTTCCTATGAAGGCAGGCATATCCCTCTCCAACAGGAGCCTAGAAATTTCCATTGCTCATGTAACTCATTCAGTCTTACAAAACACTCTCAGACACCTCCAGAGTAGCACTGTGGTCTATTTTAACACACAGAAAATCAGACTTCACATCGAGAGAGGGTCTGTTTTCCTGAGTTCCTTTATAAAACTGGCCCCTAATGACAGCAGTAATCCAAATAAGCCCAGTGAAGTTTATTCAGAACCATTAAGAATATGGTATGTGATCATGCCTGCAATGTCTGAATCACACATCGAATGACAAAGTGTATCTATAATGAAACATCAACAATGCACTGCAAAGGCTTTCAAACACAGGGGAAAAAAGTATGTAAAGGGAAATGATGAGAGGATTTAAGTGAGGACTTCCATGTGGAAACTAAATATGTCATTATTTGTGGACTTTCCCCTACCTAGAAGTTTGGCCCAGACAATGGTCCCTGGCCTTTCTCAGTTCTAGTTGCCTATGCTGGTTTGGCTAGGCTAGACAAAATAATCTAAGATGGAAAAAATTTTCTCTAAGAATTAAAAAAATAAAAACTTTGATTAAAAAAAAAAATCACTGATTCATTTCCCTGGTCTTAGCTTCCAGTGATGCTGCCTAAGGGGCTTCCCAGGTGATTCAGTGGTAAAGAATCTGCCCGCCAGTGCAGGAGACTGGGGTTTGATCCCTAGGTTGGGACTATCCCCTGGAGAAGGAAATGGCAACCCACTCCAGTATTCTCGCCTGGACAAATTCCATGGACAGAGCAGCCTGGTGGGCCACAGTCCATGGGGTCACAAAGAGTTGGACAGGACTCAGCAAGCACACATGATGTTCCCTAAGCAGGTGGACTAATTAATTCTGAATTTAGCTATACAATGGAAGGATTCTTTTAAAAAATTAGCTTCTCTTCTTATTTCTCTCAAATATAACCACCTTCCCACCAGGATAACATATATTTTAATGGAAAACCTGAAAATTAAGTAATAGCAGAGAGCAATGATCATCTCATTAGCTTTCAGAATGCATTTGAAATGCTAACAAGCCTCTTTCTGCATCTTTTGTAGCAAAAGCAGAGCCAAAAGAACCCCTTTGGCTTCTTCTTCCTGTTCTCCCAACACGTAATACAAAATGTCATCAGGCCACCAGAAAAATCTACTTCACTTCCAGAGTTCAGAAAGTAAATGGAAAAAAAAAAAAAGTACTATGCTCTTATAAATACCTGATGGGGTAAGATGTTATATGGGAGTATAGGAATTATGAATCCAAATCAGATTCTGTAAAAAGGAGGTAAAATAAAAACATACAGGAAGTCACTGACCCACAGTCTTAGAATGCTCTAAAAATGTGGTATCAGTTTTTAAAGCACAGAACTCTAATGCGGGGAATTCTAAAAGCAGCAGATTTAATGAGAAACAGATGATCTGTTAACAGGAGAGTCTATGAAGACTATGTAAGGAACATATCAACACATATAAGCCTACAGGGCTTATAGATATTTGAGGCATTCTTAATTGGTGATCAATCTACTGTTTTCAGGGAAGCTTACAAAATAAAAATGCGAAGCAGGTTTTGAAGCTTCTCAACAATTTTCTCTCAACTTGTACTAGTTTGGAAAAAAAAACTGTCTTACCCAAATAAGATTGCGAAATAAAGTAACAGGCTCAAGGGTAATTTCTATCTATTTTTAAACAAGCCTCCTTCAAGATATCAATGCGACAGGCTTATATAGCCAGCTATAATACAATCTTTTTTAAAATGTACAAGTGACCTAATAGATTTACACATGTTCATCAGTAACTTAAATATATAAGTATGGCCACTTTTCCCCAACTTTAAATAAATGGAGATTAAATGCCATATAATAAATGTGTTAGAGCACTTTTCTTGAGAAACTTCTAAAAGGGAAAAAATAAAAGACATAATTATACTCACACCACCAGCAAAACCTCTGGTCACCTGTTTTTGGTTGTGGAATGCCCCCAGCAGCCGAGAGACCTAAATTTAATATCAACAAAGAAATGTCATGCACAGAATTAACCACATAGTGTTAAAAGGCAGACATGGCACCGTCTCTGACAGCTGACAATGCAGCAGCTTCACACAGATATATTCAGGAATTTCCGAGGAATATTTTTCTCATGTATTAGCTCAACATAGCAAGCTCTCTTGGATTTGAAAACCAAAATTTTCAGTTTACCTTTGCTTTGAGAATTTAAGTACTATAGTATGTACTTTTAAAGTCGATTTTATCAATATAAGTCGTCAAAAGATGTTGAAAATAGAATGAAACTCTACTTTTTTAAAACTCAAACACTGAATTTTCCTCAGATGATCTGGACAGTTTTATGTCCACATTCTTGACCACAGGATCAATTTGGGGGTCACACACACCCTAGGAAAACTACCACTAATTTTAAGAGCCAGCAGGGTCCTTATGAATCCCAGAGCCCAACTCACTCATTATACAGTGGAAACAGTGGGTCCAAAGAGTAGGGATTTGTCTAAAGCCACAGAGACCACAAAGAGACCAGAATCTGGGTCTCCTAACTCCTATTCCAGGGCTCCTCCAGTTACACTCAGCCGATTCTTTTCCCATGAATATCAAGAAAGTATACTTTGTAATAAAAATCTAACAAAGTTTATTGAATACCATCTTGACATGCGTCATACAGAATGAAGATTTTAAATTATCTACTTCTGATAATATAGGTAATTTCATTATTATTGTTAATTGCTAGGACAGGGAAAGATACAAAAATAAATAAATAAATGTGATCTACTAACCCCATTTGGAGAAGGAAATGGCAACTCACTCTCATATTCTTGCCTGGAGAATCCCATGGACAGAGAAGCCTGGCGGGCCACAGTCCATGGTGTTGCAAGAGTCGGACACAACTTAGTGACTAAACCACCACCAACCCCACTACCCAAAGATGTTGCTGTTGGTACATCTTTTTTCCACTTAACACTATGACACACCAAAAATATAAATTCTAAAGGGTTATTTTGAACTTTAATAATTCAGTTCTTGAAAACTGGTACAAAGTCACATTACAACACACAGAATAAATTAAAGAAACTGGCTACATAGACCAAAGGTATTAAAACTAAAATTCATTAAAAGTTTTAAAGGTTAACTTTTTTTCATGCTAGATACTTGAGCAAAGATACATTTGTTATATCCTTAGTCTTCCTTTTGGGGGACAGTTCTTAAAAGTCCTGAACCTTTGGCTATAATATCAGCATGTAGTAAAGAGACACCAACAGCCAAGGAGCTGAGAACAGGTTGTATCCTCTAACCCAGCAACTAGTTATCTCTCTGGACTGAAAATAAAATAAAAGATAGGGCATGACCCAAAAGAATATGCTATGCCAAAACCACTGGCCAAAAACTCAATCCTAGAGCGTGGTTCATCTACCAGCAAATGGGCTATTGGAAGGAAGGGAGACTACTTTAAGGCTATGTTATAAAATTTGCGTGAGTCCTTCTCCCCACCCTTCAAAAAGAGACAAAAAACATTCACTCAAAACAGGCCCATGTCTTTGTGGCAAAAGACCCAACCAAACTAACTGACTTACAATGTAAATCCACAAGGCAAAGATTTTCATGTTTTGTTCACTGCTTTTCTATCTCCAGTGCCTAGAAAGTGCCTGGTTCTGAGCACACATAGTAGGTGCTCAGAATACTTTTGGAAAAACTGAGGCCAGTCTCAAGTATCGCCCTGTCTGATGAGTTCCCACCCACTCCAGCAAACAGCTTCAATACTTGAAATAGTTTTCTCTTAATAACCAGTCTTTTCCATATTTGTCATCTCTCCTTTGTGACCTTAAAGTAAGGCAGTACTGCACCTAAATCACCCAGAACTTAAAGTAAAAGAAGATTTTTTAAAGCACAGACTGTCTTCTACTTTATATTGTACTTGTATAATATACATATATAGTTATATGTATTATATACATATATTACATCATTTTATTTTTTATAAAACCTGGGGAGATTATATTAGTAGCCCTTTTCAGGTAAAGAGACCAAGACCAGGCTCAAAGAATATGGACTAAACCTGTGACTTCACCCATAGCACCTCATTTCCTTTTTTACTTTCATCCTCCAACTTAAAAACATATAAATACGCTCTTGAAAGTATTACAGGTACTCAATAAAAGCCTGCTGATGGGAAACTGCCTCATTATAATTATAGTATTTTACAGCCAGAAAGGTCTTTAGAAACCCTTTAATTTTCTCTAAATAAAGCTTCTTTAGGGAAAAAAAAATTATATATATATAAGCTTATACAGATCTTTTTCAAATAGAACCTGAAATGGAACTCTTAATAGAGAACTTATTTTGACTGAAACTCACAACCAGCTCAGCATCCCGGGACGTCAACTTCCGAGGCACTGCCTACTCCAGTCCCTAAAGGGAGCCTCCAAGGCACCACCTACTCCAGTCCCTAAAGGGAGAAACTGGCCCACAAAGGTCAAATGACTGCCAGAGGTCAAATGACTGCCAAAGGTCACACTGGGAGTCCATGTCAGAGAACCTCATCGCCTGATTCCACAACCCAACACTTTGTGAACACCTACGCATAGTTTTTTTCTTAGAGACTACACTAAAGGAAAAACAAATTTAGTAGCACTTTACTAGCTGTTTTAGTCTCTCATTCTGAACTCTTATGTATCGATCAAAGATAATTAGGTGTTAGGTGTAAGCTCAGTGATTAAAGGATTGACTTCTGTTTAGACGATGACACAGAAGTTGCTTTACCTTCAGGAGTGAATGTGAAATAAGTTACCATTACACACAAGTCCAGGTCTGAAGAGGGTAACAAAGCAGAACCCAGTTACTAAATAAAATGCAGCTACTGATGCCCAACTGTCTGCTTGAAGGCTGTAAGATAAGTATGTTGATCAGTAGGAGAGCTTCAGACTTCTGTGTTGCTTCTGTATGTATTAGGTGCTCTCACATTATTTTATTCAATCCTCAACATCTCTGTGAAGCAAGGATAGATATTTTACAGGTGGCTTATTAAGACTCACAAATGTTAAGTAATTTACTCAGGGTCACATGATCAGTCGGTGGCACTGCCAAGATTTAAACCTAAGTCTCCTAAATTCCTGTGTAGAGCACTTTTCACTAAATTAAACGTATGCAAACCTCACTTTATACTCAAAGCAAGGGAGAAATACAGTATCAAATTTTCTAGAGAAAAATTAAATTGCTTATGGTAGGTTTTTAGGGGATCATTCTCTAAGAGCAACAGACCTGAGGGCCCATTTCTCCCTCTGCCTATGGAGAAGGCGATGGCACCCCACTCCAGTACTCTTGCCTGGAAAATCCCATGGACAGAGGAGCCTTGTAGGCCGTGGTCCATGGGGTCGCGAAGAGTATGACACGACTGAGCGACTTCACTTTCACTTTTCACTTTCATGCATTGGAGAAGGAAATGACAACCCACTCCAGTGTTCTTGCCTGGAGAATCCCAGGGGCGGGGGAGCCTGGTGGGCTGCCGTCTATGGGGTCACACAGAGTCGGACACGACTTAAGTGACTTAGCAGCAGCAGCATGATTTGTTGTCTGACCTTGACCACAGACAGAGCAGGCAAAATGGGACTTGGGACTGGTAATCCTGAGACACCTGAGTTCCTCTTCCAGTTCTGACAGGTATTTCCTGTGTGACCTTGAGCAATTACGTTTTCAGGCAAAGTTAGTTCCACTGAGGAACCAAGGAACTGCAGACGGTCTGCAACCCTTTCCAGCTCTGGCAGGCATCCCAGCTGTCAAGGTGAGATCACAGGACTCTCACCAACACAAGGTAAAGGAAAGGCGTTGCTGGTCTCCGTCTCCCAGTCTCTGGGTGCTCAGGTTCCAAGGTGCAACGTGTCCCGTGTGCTTTGAAGGGGAAATAGCTACAACAGCAGACTGGGAAGCGCTCCAAGGGAGAAAAAAATCTGGCAGGAAAATGACCCCGGGATTCCCTCACCTGAGAAAACCTCTCAAGCCCAACGCACGTGCCGGTGGCTAGGGAGGTTACCCGGCCGGGGCCGGAGTAGAGACCGGGGGAAGGCCCAGGTTGTGCTGAGGCGGACTCTGTGCGCGATCAGCAGGCTGCAGGGCCGCAGCTTCGGAAATAGCCGGGATGGCGGAGCCGGGCCGGCGGCTCCGGTGACCTTCCCGGGCTCCGCGCGAGGCCTGGGCTCCGGCCGGGACAGATGCCGGCGGTGGCACTGGGGTCTCATCGGGAACAGGACCGGCGCTCCCCGCCTTGACCTTGATGCTGTCCCCGCCCCAGGCGCGACCTTCCGGGAGCGGGGCTGCCTACACACCGCCTGCGGGCCACCGAGCCACGCGCACGGGCGGCCAGGACCGGCTCCCTGACTGTTCCCAGCCAGTCGCGCGCCGACGCCTTCCCATCGGGGCCCGCGCGCCAGCCCCCGCCCAGTACCCAGCACGCCCGCCAGCCACATGCGGGCCTGCCGGGGGCTCACCTTGGAGATCCACGCGGGCCCTGCCATCGCGTCCACTCCTCTCACCCCGGCGACAGCGGCGGCAGTAGTGCGCAGCCGCCCAGCCAGCGTCTGGAGCCCGCCCCCTTTTGGCCCCGCCCCCTGGAAGCCCGCCCCGCAAGTTCGCGTAGGGGATTTTCCGAGCACCCTCCTGGTCCCGGCCCTGGACACCCGGCTCCGCTGGCCAATCGCCGGGCTCGTCTCGCAGCGGCGGGCAGAGCAGCGACCCGGAAGCTGCTGGCAGGGATCTCTGGTCAGAGTCCTTCCTCTCCCGCTTCATTCATAGATTTCAGGGTTTAGGTGGGCTGTTTGTTCCGCGTCTACTGGATGCCAGTCACTCTTATGGATTTGGAGGATATAGCTTCTCTTACCGAGTTTACAACCTCAGGGAGGGAGATAGATCATTTACTCGTTTCACAAATGTTTTATTATTTTAACAGCTTTATTGAGGTATAATGTATACGTATAACATATACAATAAAATTAACTCGCTGTAATTTCGCAGTAATTTTCAATAAATGTAAGCACTTGCACAACCATCACCACAATCCAGTTTTCCAACCTGTGAAAATGCTCCTTGTGCCTATTAGCTGCCAGCCCAGCTCCCATCCCACGTCCCAGCAACTACCGATCTACTGTCTGTCTTCAAAGCTCTAAACATTTCTGAGTACCGCCTAATTACCAGGCACTGTTCTCAGTGTTAGTTTTACAGTCCAGTAGAAAAGACAGACGCCAATAAAGTATGACAGAAATATGTAAAGGAAAACTGTGATAAGTATCAGAAAGGGAAGGCGCAAGGAGCAATGAGAAGGTAAAATCAGGGGACCTGATTCAAATCTAAGAAAGAGGGCAGAGGAAATAACGTCATATTCCCCTCCCTCCTCATCTTCTCAGCAACCAGAGTCCTGAAGCTCTGCTGATCACAGGTCCCATAGTTGGGTGTCAGGGTGATTTAGACCAAGTCTTCCCACACCACCCCCTGAAAAAGGTTCTTTCCAGAGAAGAGCTACCCACCTACCTAGAAAAGTGGTGAATTCGATGCACAAGTGATGCCATTGACTTTGATGAGGTAATAAAGTACTGCTAAGTCTGTGGCATCATCAGGATACAGGGACCTCATCTTGGCCTTTGCTCTCATCAGGCCCTGGCAGTTCCACCCTAAGGTGTTCTCGGCAGTGCCCCTCCACTCCCCCCCACTGCCATCACTGCCCTCCTTCAGGACTGACCGTCTCATGTCCAGACAATGGCAGCAGCCTCCTCCCCCAACAACCTGCCCCTTCCAATCTTTTCTCCACACAGTCCTCTCCTCTCACAGCTCCGACCACAGCCCATGCCGGCCCTAACACCTCTTGGCTCTCCCATTCATCTCTCAACACTGTCTTTTATTCAGCTGTATTTCCTGTCACTCCTTCCAGCCCCAAAGTCCTGGAGTGCCCGCCAAGTAGGGCTCCTGGCCAGCCCACAAATGCTTCCCATATTTTACCCGCCCTATGCTCATGCCGTTCCCTCTGCTTGAATGTTCTTTTGTGCCATTTCCACCTGTTGAAATTCCAGCCACCCGTCAAGACTCAGTTCAGATGCTGATTCCTTTGGGAAGCCCCTCAGACTCACGCATGTGTTCCTTCTCCATGCCTGGAGCCAGTAGAACTTGGTTCCCACCTCTTCCAGGAGCTTTATCGCTTTCTCCCCTGCTGTGTACCACTGAAGAGCCTCCTCAAACTCAGAGACAGTCTGTTATGTCTTTGTTTCTGGAATATAGACTGAAACTACTTGCTGCTCATTGATTAGAAAACAAAATGTGAAATTATTTTCTCCAAGGTCTATTTAATCCTCACCACAGTCCCGTAGGAAAACTGAGGTATAGCTAGTAAGTGATGATGCTGACATTGTACTAGGATGCTTCCTAATTACCAAGGCGGTTCTCCTCATGGTTAAACTTCCCCTGGGAAGGAGGGTCATTCAACTCAACAAATCCTTCCTAAGTGGGGTCCCTCTCAGGTGCACTGTGAAGACAAGGGAATGAATCAGCCCCAGCCTTGCCCCTGGAGTCTAGTGAGGGAGAAACACAGAAGAGATTCAGCCAGGTGCTCTAACAGTTTGGGGAGGGAATGCAGTGGAAGGCGAGAGGGGGTGTGGATTAGGGAAGATTCCACTGCGGAGATGGCATTTGAATCACCCTTGAAGAGACTGAGGGCTTCCCTGGTAGCTCAGATGGGATCTCAAAGAGTCAGACAGGACTGAGCAACTAACACTTTCACTTTGAAGAGATCGAAAAGGTCAGCAGCCTGAGATGGGGCCCTGAGGAAAGACCAGGGCCAGCCAAGACTTTGAGGCAGAAAAGTGACAAGTCCTTGGAAGCTCGGGCTCTGGGGATTGACAAGACCTCAGAGGTTTCCTAGTCTAACTCCCATATCAAGGTGCTTCCTGACTCTGGAGCAGCTGGAAGGACAGCAGGGAGAGAGAAAGCTACCTCCCCTGCAGCCAGGACCTGTTCCCTGAGTCCAGAACTGCCAGCCACTATTCTTCATACATGGTCCAGAGTTCCTCCAACATGCAGGTCACTCTCCTCTGGAAAAGCCCCCTTGTCCTGCCTCCTGTGCTCTGTAGTGTCCAGAGGTCCCATCAGCGAGCCGTGTTTGGACCAGACAGTGGGAAAACTGCCTCTCAGGAGAAGGATCTGTGAAGTGTTTGCCACCCCATGGACTGTAGCCTACCAGGCTCCTCTGTCTGCAGGATTTTCCAGGCAAGATTATCAGAGTGGGTTGCCATTTCCTCCTTCAGGAGGATCTGGAAGGTGCGCCCTTATCTGTGATGACAACACTACCTGATCCAGGCGTGCTTCACTCTAAGTAAAAACGTTGTATCCAAGATGGCAGTTTTTAAATTAATAAAACTGGAATATAATTAATCACATACCAAAAGCTTTTCAAAAAATTTTTACCAAAGGGGCACAAATCTATTTCAACAGAATATCCCTAGTTTATTTTCCTAACTATTAGGGCTTTAGTAAATAAATGGGAAAAGGTTCTGAATAACCAGTTCACAGTCAAAGAAATGCAAACATTTTATTTTACAAATATTTATTTATTTAATTTATTCATCTTTGACTGCATCAGGTCTTAGTTTCGGCACACGGGATCTTCACTGTGGCGCTCAGGCTTCTCTCTAGTTGTGGTGAGGGCTTCAGAGCACACGGGCTCAGTAGTTGCAGCACAGCAGTTCTCCCGCTGTGGTGCATGGGTTCTCTAGTTGAGGTTCATGGGTTGAGTAACTGTGGCAGGGCCTTAGCTCCCCCCTTGCATGTGGAATCTTAGTTCCCCAATGAGCGATTGAACCTGAATCTCCTGCATTGGAGGGTGGATTCTTAACCACTGGACACCAGGGAAATCTCACAAATAAACTTAAAAAAATTTTTCTTTTCTTCTTTTTTTAAATTTTTTTATTGAAGGATAATTGCTTTACAGAGTTTTGTTGTTTTCTGTCAAACCTCAACATGAATCAGCCATGAGTATACATATATCCCTTCCCTTTTGAACCTCCCTACCATCTCCCACCCCATCCCATCTCTCTAGATTGATACAGAGCTCCTGTTTGAGCTTCCTGAGCCATACAGCAAATTCCTGTTGGCTATCTATTTTACAAATGGTAATGTAAGTTTCCATGTTACTCTTTCCATACGTCTCACCCTCTCCTTCCCTCTCCCCATGTCCGTAAGTGTATTCTCTATGTCTGTTTCTCCACTGCTGCCATGAAAATAAATTCTTCAGTACCATTTTTCTAGATTCCATATATTTGCTTTAGAATATGATATTTATATTTCTCTTTCTGACTCACTTCACTCTGTATAATAGGTTCTAAGTTCATCCACTTCATCATAACTGACTCAAATGTGTTCCTTTTTATGGCTGAGTAATATTCCATTGTGTATATGTACCACAACTTCTTTATCCATTCATCTGTCTATGGACATCTAGGTTGCTTCCATGTTCTAGCTGTTGTAAATAGTGCTTCAGTGAATAATAGTATACATGTGTCTTTTTCAATTTTTGTTTCCTCAGGGTGTATGCATAGGAGTGGTTTTGCTGGGTCATATGGTGGTTTTATTCCTAGTTTTTTAAGGAATCTCTATACTGTCTTCCCTAGTGGCTGTATCATTTTACATTCCCACCAACAGTGCAAGAATGTTCTCTTTTCTCCACACCCTCTCCAGCATTTATTATTTATAGACTTTTTGATGAGGGCCATTCTGACCGATGTGAGGTGATATCTCATTGTAGTTTTGATTTGCATTTCTCTAATAATGAGCGATGTTGAGCATCTTTTCATGTGTTTGTTAGCCATCTGTATGTCTTCTTTGGAGAAATGTCTGTTTAAGTCTTTTCCCCACTGTTTGATTGGGTTGTTTGTTTCTCTGACATTGAGTTGTATGAGCTGCTTGTATATTTTGGAAATTAATCCTTTGTCAGTTTTCATTTGCTATTATTTTCTCCCATTCTGAGGGTTGCCTTTTCATGTTGCTTATAGTTTTCTTTGCTGTGCAAAAGCTTTTAAGTTTAATCAGGCCCCACTTGTTTACTTTTGTTTTTATTTCCATTACTCTAGGAGGTGGATCATAGAGGATCTTGCTTTGATTCATGGCATCGAGTGTTCTGCCTATGTTTTCCTCTAAGAGTTTTATAGTTTCTGGTCTTACATTTAGTTCTTTAATCCATTTTGAGTTTATCTTTGTGTATGGTTTAGGAAGTGTTCTAATTTCATTCTTTTACATGTAGCTGTCCAGTTTTCTCAGCACCATTTATTGAAGAGACTGACTTTGCCTCATTGTATATTCTTGCCTCCTTTGTCAAAAATAAGGTACCCATTGGTGCATGGGTTTACTTCTGGGCTTTCTATCTTGTTCCATTGGGCTATATTTCTGTTTTTGTTCCAGGACCATACTGTCTTGATGACTATAGCTTTGTAATATAATCTGAAGTCAGGAAGGTTAATTCCTCCGGCTCCATTCTTCTTCTCAAGACTGCCTGGGCTATTCAAGGTCTTTTGTGTTTCCATATGAATTGTGAAATTTTTTGTTCTAGTTCTGTGAAAAAATGCCATTGGTAATTTGAGAGAGGTCACATTGAATCTGTAGATTGCATTTGGTAATATAGTCATTTTCACAATATTGATTTTTCCTACCCAGGAACATGGATTATCTCTCCATCTGTTTATGTCATCTTTGATTTCTTTCATTAATGTCTTATAATTTTCTGTATACCATTCTTTTGTCTCCTTAGGTAAGTTTATTCCTAGATATTTAATTCTTTTTGTTGCAGTGGTGAATGAGATTGATTCCTTAATTTCTCTTTCTGATTTTTCTTTGTTAGTATACAGAAATGAAAGTGATTTCTGTGTATTGATTTTGTATCATGCAACTTCACTAAATTCACTGTTTAGCTCTAGTAATTTTCTGATACTATCTTTAGGGTTTTCTATGTACAGTATCATGTCATCTGCAAATGCTGAGAGCTTTACTCTTTTCTGATCTGCATTCCTTTTATTTCTTTTTCTTCTCTGATTGCTGTAGCTAGGACTTCCAGAACTATGTTGAATAACAGTGGCACTATGTTGAATAACAGTGGCAAAAACAGACACTTTTGTCTTGTTCCTGATCTTAGGGGGAATGCTTTCAGTTTTTCACGATTGAGAATAATGTTTGCTGTAGGCTTATCATATATGGCCTTTACTATATTGAGGTAGGTTCCTTCTATGCCCATTTTTTTGAGGAGTTTTAATCACAAATGGGGGCTGAATTTTGTCAAAGGCTTTTTCTGCATCTATTGAGATGATCATATGGTTTTTATCTTTCAATTTGTTAATATATTGACAATTATATATGACAATGTGACAATTAAATCACATTGGTTGATTTGCATATATTCAAGAATCCTTGTATTCCTAGAATAAACCCAACTTGATCATGGTGTATGAGCTTTTTGATGTGCTGCTGAATTCTGTTTGCTAAAATTTTGTTGAGGATTTTTGTGTCTATGTACATCAGTGATATGGCCTGTAGTTTTCTTGTGTTGTCTTTGGAGAATTCCATGGACTGTATAGTCCGTGGGGTTGCAAAGAGTTGGACACGACTGAGTGACTTTCACTTTCACTTTTGTCTGGTTTTGGTATTAGGGTGATGGTGGCCTCATAGAATGAGTTTGGAAGCGTTCCTTCCTCAGCAATTTTTTGAAAGGGTTTTAGAAGGATAGGCATTAGCTCTTCTCTAAACGTTTGATAGAATTCTCCTGCAAAATCATCTGGTCCCTGGGCTTTTGTTTTTTGGGAGAGTTTTGATCACAACTTCAATTTCAGTGCTTGTAACTGGGTTGTTCATTTATTTCTGCATTGTCTGCTGTAACCTCTCCTTTTTAATCTCTACTTGATTCTTCTCTCTTTTTTCCTTGAGTCTGGCTAAAGGCTTGTCAATTTTGTTTATCTTCTCAAAGAACCAGCTTTTAGTTTTATTAATCTTTACTATTGTTTCTTTTGTTTCTTTTTCATTTATTTCTGCTCGGATCATTATGATTTCTTTTCTTCTACTAATTTTTTTTTTGGGGGGGGGTTGTTGTTCTTCTTTTTCCAGTTGTTTTAGGTGTAAAGTGAGGTTGTCTATTTGATGTTTTTCTTGTTTCTTGAGGTAGGATTGTATTGCTATAAACCTCCCTCTTAGAACTGTTTTAGCTGCATCCCATAGGTTTTGAGTTGTCGTGTTTTCATTGTCACTTGTTTCTAGCAATTTTTTGATTTCCCTTTTGATTTCTTCAGTAACTTGTAGGTTATTTAGAAATGTTAGTTTCCATGTGTTTGTGTTTCTTACAGTTTTTTTCTTGTAATTAATACCAGTCTCATAGCATTGTGGTCAGAGAAGACGCTTAATATGATTTCAGTTTTCTTAAATTTACTGAGGTTTGATTTGTGACCCAAGATGTGGTCTATCCTGGAGAATGTTCCATGTGCACTTGAGAAGAAGGTGTATTCTTCTGAATTTGGATGGATTGTCCTGAAGATATCAATGAGATCCAGCTCATCTAATGTATCATTTAAGACTTGTATTTCCTTATTAATTTTCTGTTTTGATGATCTTTCCATTGGTGTGAGTGGGGTGTTAAAGTCTCCTACTGTTACTGTCAATTTCTCCTTTTATGTCTGTTAGTGTTTGTCTTATGTATTGAGGTGCTCCTATATTTAGGTGCATAGATACTTACAATTGTTATGTCTTCCTCTTGGATTGATCCCTTGATCATCATGTAGTGTCCTTCCGTATCTCTTGTAATCTTCTTTAGTTTAGGGTCTATTTTCTCTGATATGAGGATTGCTACTCCTGCTTTCTTTTGCTTCCCATTTGCATGGAATAAATTTTTCCTTCCTCTCATTTTCAGTCTATATGTGTCTTTAGGTCTGAAGTGGGTTTCTTGTAGACAGCATATATACGGGTCTTGTTTTTGTATCCATTCAGCCAGTCTGTGTCTTTTAGTTAGAGCACTTAGTCCATTTACATTTAAAGTTCAGTTCAGTTCAGTTGCTCAGTTGTGTCTGACTCTTTGCAACCCCATGAACTGCAGCACGCCAGGCCTCCCTGTCCATCACTAACTCCCAGAGTCCACCCAAACCCATGTCCATTGTGTCGGTGATGCCATCCAACCATCTCATCCTCTGTCATCCCCTTCTCCTCCTGCCCTCAATCTTTCCCAGCATCAGGGTCTTTTCAAATGAGTTAGCTCTCCACATCAGGTGGCCAAAGTATTGGAGTTTCAGCTTCAACATCAGTCCCTCCAATGAACACCTAGGACTGATCTCCTTTAGGATGGACTGCTTGGATCTCCTTGCAGTCCAAGGGACTCTCAAGAGTCTTCTCCAACACCACAGTTCAAAAGCATCAATTTTTTGGCACTCAGCCTTCTTTATAGTCCAACTCTCACATCCATACATGACTACTGGAAAAACCATAGCCTTGACTAGACAGACCTTTGTTGGCAAAGTAATGTCTCTGCTTTTTAATATGCTATCTAGGTTGGTCATAACTTTCCTTCCAAGGAGCAAGCATCTTTTAATTTCATGGCTGCAATTACCATTTGCAGTGATTACATTTAAAGTAATTATTGATATATATGTTTCTATTGCCATTTTCTTAATTGTTTGGGTTGATTTTATAGATCTTTTTTTTTCTCTTGTGTTTCTTGACTACAAAAGTCCCTTTAACATTTGTTGTGAAGATGGTTTTGTGGTACTGAATTCTCTTAACTTTTGCTTGTCTGAAAAGTTTTTTATTTCTCCATCAGTTTTGAATGAGGTCCTTGTCAGGCACTGTAATCTTGGTTGTAGATTTTTCCCTTTCAATACTTTAAATATATCCTGCCATTCCCTTCTGGCCTGCAGAGTTTCTGCTGAAAGATCAGCTATTAAGCGAATTTTCCCTTGTATGTTACTTGTTGCTTCTCCCCTGCTGCTTTTTTTTTTTTTTTAATTTTAATTGGAGGTTAATTGCTTTACAATATTGTGGTAGTTTTTTCCATACTTTGACATGAATCAGCCATGGGTGGACATGTGTTCCCCGTCCCCTTTTAGTATTCTTTCTTTGCGTTAATCTTTGTTAGTTTGATTGGTATGTGTCTTGTGTTTCTCCTTGGGTTTATCCTGTATGGGACTCTTTGTGCCTCTTGGACTTGATTGACCATTTCCTTTTTCACGTCGGGGAAATTTTCAACTACAATCTCTTCAAAAATTTTCTCATACACTTTCTTTTTCTCTTTTTCTTCTGGGACCCCTGTAATTTGAATGTTGGTGCATTTGATATTGTCTGAGAGGTCTCTGAGACTATCTTAATTTCCTTTCAGTCTTTTTACTTTATTCTGCTCTTCAGAAGTTATTTCCACCATTTAATCTTCCAGCTCACTGATTTGTTCTTCTGCTTCAGATATTCTGCTATTGATTGCTTCTAGAGTAGTTTTAATTTCAGTAATTGTGTTGTTTGTCTCTGTATGTTTATTCTTTAATTCTTCTAGGTCTTTGTTAATTGATTCTTGAATTTTCTCCATTTTGTTTTCAAGGTTTTTGATCATCTTTACTGTCATTGTTCGGATTCTTTTTCAGGTAGTTTGGCTATTTCCTCTTCATTTATTTGGACTTCTGTGTTTCTAGTTTGTTCCTTCATTTGTGTAGTATTTCTCTGCCTTTTCATTTTTTTTTTTTTTAACTTATTGTGTCTGAGATCTCCTTTTCCCAGGCTTCAAGGCTGAATTCTTTCTTCCTTTTGGTTTCTGCCCTCCTAAGATTGGTCCAGTTGTTTGTGTAAGCTTCATATAAGGTGAGCTTTGTGCTGAGTTTTTGTTTGTTTGTTTGCTTTTCCTGAAATGGGAAAGGCTGAGTGAGGTGGTAATCTTGTCTGCTGATGACCGGGTTTGTATTTTTGTTTTGTTTGTTGTTTACATGAGGGGTCCTGCACAGGGTGCTACTGGTGGTTGAGTGATGCCAGGTCTTGTATTCAGGTGGTTCCTTTGTGTGAGTTCTCACTATTTGATACTCCCTGGGGTTAGTTCTTTGGTAGTCTAGGGTCTTGGAGTCAGTGCTCCCACTCCAAAGGCTCAAGGCTTAATCTCTCTCCAAAGACCAGCCTAGGTCCACTCTAATTCCTTACCAAGAGGAATTTCACCCGAAATGAAAGGGCCTTTACTTGAGTTCCAAAAGCCAGTGCACAAGAAGACAACAGAGATCTCTGACTCAGCAGGAACTTGATACTGCCTGCCACGTGGACAGGCCTCCTTGGATTGCCACAGATGACTAGAGGGTCTGTCCTTGGCAGTGGTCAGCAGAACTCTAACATTTTTAATTTAAAATTTTTGTTTGTTTATTTTCGGCTGTGTTGGGTCTCCATTTCCGCATGCAGGCTTTCCCTAGTTGCTGTGAGTGGGGGTTTCTCATGCAGCGGCTTCTCTTGTTGCAGAGCACCGGCTCTAGCTGTGCCCTGTAGTTGTGGTTCACGGGCTTAGTTGCTCTCTGGCACGTGGAATCTTCCCTGATCAAGGATCGAACTCGAGGTTTGACCCACATTGCCAGGAGGATTCTTAACCCCTGGACCACCAGGAAAGTCCCATAAATAAACTTTTTAAAAGTCCAACCTAACCATAATCAAGTACATGCAGAAAATTTTTTAAATTTGAAGCTTTTACTCCTTTTATTAGAAAGTGTAAATAAAATGCTAATATCCTTTACTATCTAATTTATGGTGAAACTGTCACACTCTTAAGTTTGGTTTGCCACAATCCTTGTAAAAACAGTTTAGCAATGTGTCTTTAAGAGCTATTAAGTGTTCTTACTCTTTCACCTAGTAAATCTATTCCTGAGAATTAATCCCTTGAGAAATCTAAGAAAAATCCACAAAGACAAAGCACAGAGATACTCATTATAGGATTATCTATCATTTTAAAAGTAAAACTGAAACAGTCTAGAGAATTACAAGGAAATGATTATGTAATTTAGGGTAAATGAATTGAATGGAACAGCACACAGCCCTCAAAGGTGGTCGTTATGAGGACTCTTTAGTATCTCAGTGTTTATGGTTTAGCGTTCAGGAAAAAATTATCAAATTTAAAATGTTTGTTCTGCTCTGTATAATGTCTTTTTATAAGGGAGCAAAAACTAGCAGGGAAACTACTTCCTCCCACAGTCTTCCCTCTCTTAATAAAATCCAGCAGCAGTCTCCCAGTTGCTCAGACCACAAGACTTGATGGGGAGCTCTATTTTCAAGATAGATCCAGAATCAGACACTTTTTCCCACCTCCACTGCTCCCACCCTAAGAAAGTGAAGTCGCTCAGTCATGTCTGACTCTTTGCAACCCCATGGACTGCAGCCCACCAGGCTCCTCCATCCATGGAATTTTCTAGGCAAGCGTACTGGAGTGGGTTGCCATTTCCTTCTCCAGGGAATCTTCCCAACCTAGTGATCGAACCCAGGTCTCCCGTGTTGTGGGCAGATGCTTTACTGTCTGAGCCACCAGGGAATTCCTGGTCCATATCAAAGTCACCTCTTGCCCAAGTCAATACAGTAGCCTCCAAACTGGTCTCCTTGCTCCCACTCTTGCATTCTTACAGTCCATCTCCTGCCTTATGGATTCTTTTAAAACATAAGACAAATACATCCTCCACTGCTCAAAAAAAGACCAGTGACATTAAGTGGTCCATAAGGCCCTACACAATCTAGTCTTACTGCAGATGCCAAAAACTTGGCCTCTTTGCACCAATGCTGAATTGAATCTCGTATATAAGAGTTTGGAGTGAAGTAGAAAAGAATAGCTTTATTGCTTTGCCAGGCAAAAGCAGACACAGCAGGATCCTGCCCTTGAAAACTGTGTGTCCCAAACCAGAAAGATTCGGTGAGGAGTTTTATAGCAGTGATTCAAGGGTGATTTGCTGATAAGATTAGGGATTGTGCATGGATTGCACTTCTTTAATCTGGTCTCAAGTAATTTATGTTTTTAGACTGGCTCTGCAGCATGTGGGAACTTCCTTCCTCTACCAGGGATCAAACTTGAGCCCTCCTGCAGTGGAAGCATGGGGTCTTAAGCACTGGACCACCAGAGAAGTCCCTCAGGTAATCTCTTGATGAGCTTCTCTGGTTAACTTAATTTGGCCTCAGGTGGTCTTCTGGGGTGTGAAGAATGCTGACATCTTCCATTTTTTGCATTTTTAGTTCTATGTTGTTGTTCAGTTGCTAAGTTGTGTCTGACTCTTTGCAATCCCATGGACTGCAACATGCCAGGCTTCCTGGTCCTTCACTATCTCTCAGAGTTTGCTCAAACTCATGTCCATTGAGTCAATGATGCCATCCAACCATTTCATCCTCTGTCACTCCTTCTCCTGCCCTCAGTCTTTCCCAACATCAGGGTCTTTTCTAATGAGTCATCTCTTCCCATCAGGTGGCCAAAGTACGGGAGCTTCAGCTTCAGCATCAGTCCTTGCAATGAATATTCAGGGTTGATTTCCTTTAGGAAGAACTGGTTTGATCTCCTTGCTGCCCAAGGGACCCTCAAGAGTATTCTTAAGCACCACAGTTTTGAAAACATCAGTTCTTTAGCCCTCAGCCTTCCTTATGGTCCAGCTATCACATCCGTATATGACTACTGGAAAAACCATAGCTTTGACTATATAGACCTTTGTCAGCAAAGTAATGTGTCTGCTTTTTAATACAGTGTCAAGGCTTGTCATAGCTCTTCTTCCAAGGAGCAAGCACTTTTTAATTCCATGGCTGCAGTCACCATCTGCAGTGATTTTGGAGCCCAAGAAAATAAAATCTGCTACCGTTTCTATTTTTTTCCCCATCTATTTTCTATGAAGTGATAGGACCAGATGCCATGATCTTAGTTTTTTGAATGTTGAGTTTTAAGCCAGCTTTTTCACTCTTCTATTTAAGCATCATCAAGACGCTCTTTAATTCCTCTTCACTTTCTGCCATTAGGGTGGTATCATCTGCATATCTGAGGTTGTTGATATTTCTCCCGGCAATCTGGATTCCAATCTGAGCTTCATTCAGCCCAGCATTTTGCATGATGTACACTGCATAGAAGTTAAATAAGCAGGGTGACAATATATAGCCTTGCTGTACGTCTTTCCCAATTTTGAAGCAGTTCATTGTTTCATGTCCAGTTCTGTTTCTTCTTGACCTGGATACAGTTTTCTCAGGAGGCAGGTAAGGTGGTCTGGTATTCCCATCTCTTTAAGAATATTCCACAAAGAGCTTAAAGATATTGTTATGTGTATCACTTGAAGATTCTGTTAGGTCCATACCATTTCTGTCCTTTATTGTGCCCATTTTTTGCATGAAATGGTCCTTTGGTATCTCTAATTTTCTTGAAGAGATCTCTAATCTTTCCCATTCTATTGTTTTCCTCTATTTCTTTGCATTGTTCACTTAAGAAGGCTTTCTTGTCTCTTGTTATTCTTTGGAACTCTGCATTCAGATGGATATATCTTTCCTTTTCTCCTTTGCCTTTCACTTCTTTTCTCAGTAAGGCCTCCTCAGACAAACATTTTGCCTTGTTGTGTTTCTTTTTCTTGGGGATAGTTTTGGTCACTGCCTCCTGTACAATGTTACAAACCTCTGTCCGTAGTTCTTCAGGCACTCTATCAGGTCTAATCCCTTGAATGTATTTCTCACTTCCACTGTATAATCGTAAGAGATTTGATTTAGGTCATACCTGAATGGCCTAGTGGTTTTCCCTACTTTCTTCAATTTAACTCTGAATTTTGCAATAAGGAGCTAATGATCTGAGCCACAGTCAGTTCCCAGTCTTGTTTTTGCTGACTATATAGAGCTTCTCCATCTTTGGCTGCAAAGAATATAACCAATCTGATTTTGGTATTGACCATCTGGTGATGTCCATGTGTAGAGTCATCTCTTATGTTGTTGGAAGAGGGTCTTTGCTATGGCCAATGCATTCTCTTTGCAAAACTCTGTTAGCCTTTGCCCTGCTTCATTTTGTACTCCAAGGCCAAACTTGCCTGTTACTCCAGGTGTCTCTTGACTTCCTACTTTTGCATTCCAGTCCCTTGTGATGAAAAAGACATCTTTTTTTGGTGTTCATTCTAGAAGGTCTTGTAGGTCTTCATAGAACTCTTCAACCTCATCTTCTTTGGCCTCAGTGGTTGGGGCATAGACTTGGATTACTGTGATGTTGAATGGTTTGCCTTGGAAAGGGACAGAGATCATTCTGTTGTGTTTGAGGCGGCACCCACATACTGCATTTCGGACTATCTTGTTGACTATGAAGGCTGCTCCATTTTTTGTAGGGAATTCTTGCCCACAGTAATATATATAATGGTCATATAAATTAAATCCACCCTTTCCTGTCCATTTTAGTTCACTGATTCCTAAAATGTTGATATTCACTCTTGCCATTTCCTGTTTGAGTGAAAAAGCTGGGTTAAAACTCAACATTCAAAAAACTAAGATTATGGCATCTAGTCCCATCACTTCATGGCAAATAAATGGGAAAAAAATGGAAATAGTGATGGACTTTATTTTCTTGGGCTTCAAAATCACTGCAGATGGTGACTGCAGCCATGGAATTAAAAGATGCTTGCTCCTCGGGAAAAAAAAGTTATGACCAACCTAGACAGCATATTAAAAAGCAGAGATATCACTGTGCTGACAAAGCTATGATTTTTCCAGTAATCATGTACAGATGTGAGAGTTGGACCATAAAGAAGGCTGTGCACTGAAGAATTGATGCTGTTGAACTGTGGTGTTGGAGAAGACTCTTGAGAGTCCCTTGGGCAGCAAGGAGATCAAACTAGTTAATCCTAAAGAAAATCAACCCTGAATATTCATTGCAAGGACTGATGCTGAAGCTGAAGCTCCAATACTTTGGCCACTTGATGGGAAGAGCTGACTCATTAAAAAGATAGTGATAGTGGGGAAGATTGAGGACAGGAGCAGAAGAGTATGGCAGAGGATGAAATGGTTGGATGGCATCATTGACTCAATGGACATGAGTTTGAGCAAACTCTGGGAGATAGCGAAGGACCAGGAACCCTGGGATGTTGTAGTCCATGGGGTTGCAAAGAGTTGGACATGACTTAGCAACTGAACAATCCCACCACCAAATCATTTGAGGCAGTACCAGTACCCTGCCCCAATCTGCACCATTGTTTCTAGGTTGCTCCTCCCTTGTCTCTGCATCCCCTTCCTTCCCTGATTAGTAAATGTTCAAACCTGCCCTTTGGAACTCAGGGAAGGTCATGGAGGCTATAGGACTGTGCTCCCCACAGTCCAAGAGCAGGAGACATAGAAAGACTTCTGTTCCCTGGAGCCCCACAGGGTCCTGCTGGGTTTCACTACCTGATCTCTTTTCTCATCTCCCTGATGACACTGTCCCTGTCATCACTCTCTTCTAGAGACACCTTCTTCCTTGCTGTTTTTTGATCAGACCACCCTTCCTCCCACCTTAGGGCCTTTGCACTTGCTGTTCCCAGTGCCTGGAATGTTCTTCCACGTGACTTGCTCCCTCAGTTACGCCTCATCCCCCTACCATTCCAGTCCCTAGCAGCTTTATGTCTCTATGTCTTCACCTACACTGTGCATTTCATATAAATGGAATCATTCAGTTTCTGTGCTTTTTGTGACTGGCTTCTTTCACTTAGAAATTGAGTATAATGTGTTTAAGATTTATCCATGTCTACTGGAAATACCTCAGTCCGTTCCCTCCTGTGCCTCTCCTAACTCTTACACTACTGCCATACCCACAACACTTCTAACACTTCCAGTCACAAAATGTAGGGGGAGGTTTCCCCACCAAGCACCTCTCTGAGACCCCAGCTGGGTGTTCTGCAATCTAACTCAGCTCTAATGCCACTTACCTGGAGGCAGCGCCAGCCCCACAGGACTGCTCCCAGCCCACTTCAGATGACGGTCGCCAGTCCAGGTTTCATCTGTGCTTCCAACCAACGGGCTTTAAATCTGAAGTTCCCAAGATCTCCTCCTCAGTTTCAGTTAATCTGCTGGTGCGGCTTCACAGAACTCCAGGAAACACTTACTACCAGTTTATTAAATTAACCACTTTAGTAACCAGTTTATTAAAGGATCTGATACAGGATACAGTTGAAGAGCCAGATGAAGAGACATTTAGGGTGAGGTCTGGGAGGGTCCCAGGCACAGGAGGTTTGGGGCATATCACCCTCCTGGTACATGGATGTGTTCACCAACCTGGAAACTCTGCGATCCCCACACCTCCGGGCTTTGTTTGGAGGTGTCATCATGTAGGCATGATGGATCATTTACTCCATTTCCAGCCTTTCTCCCTTCCCAAGAAAATGGGGAGCAGGGCTGAAAGTTCCAAGCACTAACCATAGTGCCCAAATATAAAATTCACCAGAGGAAATTTGAAGATGTAATTGACTCTAACGGAGAAGGTGATGGCACTCCACTCCAGTACTCTTGCCTGGAAAATCCCATGGACGGAGGAGCCTTGTAGGCTGCAGTCCATGGGGTCGTGAAGAGTTGGACACGACTGAGCGACTTCACTTTCACTTTTCACTTTCATGCATTGGAGAAGGAAATGGCAACCCACTCCAGTGTTCTTGCCTGAAGAATCCCAGGGACGGGGGAGCCTGGTGGGCTGCCGTCTATGAGGTCGAACAGAGTCGGACACGACTGAAGCGACTTAGCAGCAGCAGTGATGAGTGAACTGAGCGGCAGCCCATCTAGGAAATAGAAGGAGCACCATTGCTGATTGCTCTAACTGATGGAGACTAGAGATGGAGTTCCATCCCCTATCTCGAGGGAGCCCCCACCCTCTGAGGGTCTGGGCAGGTACACAGATCGCCACAGAGGGGCCACACACACCTGCACTATGAGCCTCTCAGTGCCTGTGAATCTATCCACCCTCACGGAGCCACTCGCAGTGTTTACTCATCAAACGGATGAACTCACACTCTGACTCTACTTCCTGCTCTTCAGTGGCAGCAGTCTAGGCCTGAAGAGCCACTGCCCCTCAAATTCCAGAGCTCTCCAAACTTCTACATTGAAAACTGAACTCATCACTCACTCCCTTAAACTGCCCTGCCCCCTGTGTGCCCCATCTCAGCCAAGGTGTCACCCTCAACCCCTTCATCATTCAGAAGAGATTCTTTATGCGGTTACTATATTCCAGGTCCCTGCCAGGCACAGGGGCGGAAGCAGTGACATAGGGGAGGCGAAGTCCCTGCCCTCTAGGGCTTTAGTGTGCTTCTCAACAGTGTCAGATAGGACCACCCCTTTTAATAAATATTTTTAACATTCTCCTCTTTAAATTCATCGATGATATAACCCACTTATACATATATTGAAAAGTCAATATAAGATGATGAATATAGAAGGGGAATAAAAGGAGCAGGAGAATAAAATGGGCTTCAGTCTGTAAATGCTCAGGAAGCGGCACAGTGGTAAAGATGGGAGAGATGCAAGGGACGCGAGCTTGATCTCTGGGCTGGGAAGATCCCCTGGAGTAAATGGCAGCTCACTCCAGTACTCTTGCCTGGGAAATCCCATGGACAGAGGAGCTTGGTGGGCTACAGTCTACGGGGTCACAAAACAGTTGGACCTGACTTAGTGACTAAACAATGACAAGAATAAATATACCAGAAAACATAAGGAAACAGTCACGTGCTTACACCTACAGAGAACAAAGAAGTCTGGACTTAAGAGAGGGAAGACAGGGACCTCCCTGGTGATCCAGTGATTAAGAACCCATCTTATAATGGAGGGGACATGGTTTCATCCCTGGTTGAGAAACTAAGATCCCACATGCTGTGGGGCACTAGGCCCTGCGCCACAACTAGAGAGTCCCACAACAAACACAGACAGATCCAGACATCCCATGGTCAAGCAAAATCCTCAAGCAATTAGATTTGTCAGCAGGCATCTGGGTGAATTTCTTCTTTCTCAATCGTAAGTAATGTTGCCATCACGGATGTGATTTTCCAAAGTGGTGGTAAGTCCTTACTATCATAAGTAAGAGCAAAGCAAAGTCTGAAAGAGCAAAGATAAGTCTGAACAAAACAAATCTTGGTCTCCCCTTGATTTATACAGTGGTTGCATTCCTGGAAAAGTCAGCATATGTTAAAACCAAGCCAAAGAAAATACTGAGTTTATTTGTGAAAGAGTTCATTTCCAAGCTCAGTTAACTACAATAGACGTGTTACCCACAGGAACATCTGGTTGGACTTCTCAAAGTCCTGTGGGAACATTCTCTGCTGGGCAGGAGTGTCCCAGTATTGCTGGACAGCCAGCATCCCCAGCCAGTGACCCCTGTCACTGCATCCACTGAAATACCCCATGCAGTTGAAAGCATTCCTTAGGGAACAGTATCCCTTTCATGAGGAACACTGGTCTAGAGGGTCAACATGCAAACAGTTGATCCCAACCCAGTATAACACGTGCTCTGATACAGACTGCAAGGTCTATGGGAGTGCCAAACCTGGGGTATCTCAGCAACTGTGGGTTTAAAGCAGACAGATTGCTACAAGCAGATAAGACTTAAGGGAGGCCAATTTTGCAGGCAGAAAGATGGGAAGGAAAAGGGGGGCCAGGCAGAAGGCCTTTAGTTGAATGACAATCTATGAGGTGTGTGGGGAAATACAAGGATTAGAGCCCAAAGGGTCAGGTGGTGAGAGGCTGGAGGAAGAGGCAGGGTCTAGATCCTCCCACACCTATCTCAGAAAGCAGTTTGGACTCTGTTCTGGGGAGGATAAGGGGAACCATCTCACGTATGATGTGTTTTACTCATAAGTGTATTACTTTTTAATGAACTCTGATCAAAAGAGTTGTCCCCTTGAGGCCCATTTTGGGGATAGTATCTTACTTCTCCAGAAGTAAGGCCTGGAAATGCAGGTGCTGATCAAACCAAACTGACCCGACCTATCCCTGTTTGGCTTCCCTGGTGGCTCAGATGGTTAAGTGTCTGCCTGCAATGAGGGAGACCCAGGTTCGATTCCTGGGTTGGGAAGATCCCCTGGAGAAGGAAATGGCAACCCACTCCAGCACTCTTGCCTGGAAAATCCCATGGATGAAGGAGCCTGATAGGCTACAGTCCATGGGGTCGCAAAGAGTTGGACATGATTGAGCGACTTCACTTCACATCCCTATTTGCTTACTCTGGGACCTGGCTTTGGTCCATCTGCCGTCTGTAGGTTAAGTACTGAGAAGCTATTTAAACAGTGATAAAGCTTCCCTGGAAGCAGATCATGACTCCCAGCACAGCCCTCCCCCTAGGAAACCCAGCCTGTGGGCTGCAAGGTTAACGGCATAGGCTCCAGAAAGCCCATTTCCACAGTCCCCACCGGGGACAGAAGAGCTCACGACCGCTTGTAAGGGACAGTGCCCCCTCTCAGTGAAGGTGTCAGGGCAATAAAGGCAAGATCCCCAGGCAAACCTGGTCCCCAGTCTCATCCCACAAAGCGTTCTGAAGATTCTGTGATTAATGTGGCATCCTATAACATCTTTTAATATGCTTGAACAAGCAGAAGCTAGTATATTGGCAAAATACCTGTTGAATTCCCCCATCCTGCTGGATTAATCAGAAAAATGCAGGAAAGTGAACTAAATCAGTCTTCCTACACAGACTTCCAAAGAGTCCTCCAAACACAGAAATGAAAATTGCATCATTCGGGGCTGCACCATCAGCTGGGTAGCTCCACAGAGAATTCTGGGAGACAGTTCATGTTAGAGTAATGGGGTTTGAAAAGGGTTGGGGTTCCCAGACAGATTCCTTTGTTCTTTTTGTATAAACCATCATCCCAGGGCCTCTTTCCAGCTCGATGAGGCTTTCCAAGAGGTCTTCCTGAACCATCTTTCTATGTGATTACACCTTCCTCGCAGCAACAGTGAAAGCAACCTGACTTCCAGCAGTGTGGGACCTAAGGCACTTGGACATCGTTTTACCCCACAGACACTCCCACCTCCCTCTCTGATACTGAAAGTGTGGGAAGGACCATAAAGATTATTTCACAGGTGAAGAAGTTGATGCTCAGAGAAGGACAATTGCTTGCCCAAGGTCACAGGAATTGGAAACCCAAGCCTAGGCTTATCACATACACACAAGTGTGTTAGTCACTCAGTTGTGTTCGGTTCTTTGTGACCCCATGGACTGTAGCCTGCCAGGCTCCTCTGTCCATGGAACTCTCCAGGCAAGAATGCTGGAGTGGGTAGCCATTTCCTTCTTCAGGGTATTTTCCTGACTGAGGGATCAAACCCATATCTCCTGCATGGCAGGCAAATTCTTTATCATTTGAGTCAACCACTTGCATGCAAAACCACACATAAATATATCTGTGAAAGTCTTCCTGGTCCCCAGGGCAGTGACTAATTGAACTGTCACTAAGAGGGAGTTGTTCATACAGTGAAGAAATGAATGTTCTAGATCCACATTCAGTGCTGAAACCACTGGCCATGTATGGCTATACTTGAAATGTAGCAAGTTCAAACTGAGACCTGTGTTAAGCATGAAATGCACACTGGATTCCAAAGGATTAGTCGAATAAAAATGTAAAATATTGCCTTAGTAATTTTTTATATTAATTACTAAAATTACAGTGTTTTAGATATATCTGGTTAAATAAAACTATTATTGAAATTCACTTCACCTGTTTCTTTCTTATTTTTTCACTTTTTAAAATGTGGCTAATAACTATGAAGAACAGTGTGGAGAATCCTCAACAAACTGGAAATAGAACTGCCATACAACCCAGCAATCCCACTGCTAGGCATACACACTGAGGAAACCAGAATTGAAAGAGACATGTGTACCCTCATTGTTCATCACAGCACTGTTTACAATAGTCAGGACAGAAACCTAGATGTCCATCAGCTGACGAATGGATAAGAAAGCTGTGGTACATATACACAATGGAGTATTACTCAGCCATTAAAAAGAATACATTTGAATCAGTTCTAATGAGGTGGATGAAACTAGAGCCTACTATACAGAGTGAAGTAAGCCAAAAGGAAAAACACCAATACAATATAATAATGCATATATATGGAATTTAGAAAGATGGTAATAATAACCCTGTATGCAAGACAGCAAAAGAGATACAGATATATAGAACAGTCTTTTGGACTCTGTGGGAGAGGGAGAGGGTGGGATGATTTGGGAGAATGGCATTGAAACATGTATAATATCATATGTGAAATGAATTGCCAGTCCAGGTTTGATGCATGATACAGGATGCTTGGGGCTGGTGCACTGGGATGACCCAGAGGGATGGGATGGGGAAGGAGGTGGGAGGGGGGTTCAGGATGGGGAACACGTGTATACCCGTGGCGGATTCATGTCAATGTATGGCAAAACCACTACAATATTGTAAAGTAATTAGCCTCCAATTAAATAAATTTATATTAAAAAAAGAAAATATATAAATAAAATGTGGCTAATAGAAAGTTTAACATTACACATGTGGCTTGCACTCTGTATCCATTGGACAGAGCTTCTACAGGCATTGAGGATACAGCAGAGCACAAAACTGACAAAAGTCATGCCCTCCTGGTGTTTACCCCTGGGGAGGAGAGAGACAACAGATAAACAAGTGAAATAAGTGCTCTAGAAAAATAAAGCAAGGAAGCAGGTTAGAGGAGGAAGGAGAGGTTGACATTTAACATAGGTTTATCAGGACTTCTCTTGTGGTCCAGTGGTTAAGAATCCACCTGCTAATGCAGGGGACATGGGTTCAGTCCCTGCTCTGTGAAGATTCCACATGCCATGGGGCTCCTAAGCCCATAGGCCACAACTGCTGAGCCCATGTGCCGCAGCTGCTGAAGTCTGTGGGCCCTAGAGTGTGTGCTCCACAAACAAGAAAAGCCGCTGCAGTTGGAAGCCCATGTATCACAGTCAGAGAGCAGCCCCACTCACCACAACTAAGGAAAGCCCACACACAGCAATCAAGGACCCGTGCAGTCAAAAATAAAAAAATAATAAAAGTGATAATAATATTAAAAAAAACAGAATGATCAAGAATGGCTTTATTTATATTAGCCTTCAAGAAAACGGGAGGAGAGACAACTTCATCCCCCTCTAGGAGGGTTGTAATCACAAAGACAGGTAATAACAAGTGTTGGAGAAGATGTGGGAAACTGGAACCCTGATAACACTGCTTGTGGGAATGTAAAATGGTGCAGCCACTTTGGAAAACAGTCCAGCACTTTCTTAAAAAGTTAAAGAGTTACCATATGACCCGGCAACAGTCCAGCACTTTCTTAAAAAGTTAAAGAGTTATCATATGACCAGGCAATTCCCTCTTGGGTATTTACCCAAAAGAAATGGAAACATGTCCATCAAACACTTGTACATGAATGTTTATAGCAACATTATTCCTATTAGCTAAGAAGTGAAACACCCAAATGTCCTTTAATTGATGTGGTATGTCCATTCACGAGAATATCATTCCACCCTAAAAAAGAATGCAGTTCCAAAACATGAATCTTGAAAACATTATACTCAGTTAAAGAAGTCAGTCACAAAAGAGCATATAGTATCTGATTCCATTTAACCATTCCATCTAATTCCATGAAATGTTCAGGATAAGCAAATTCATTGAAACAGAAAATAGATAGGTGGGGAGGGTTGAGGAAACCAGGGAGAAATGAGGAGTGACTGCTAACGGGTCTGAGGTTTCTTCTTGGGGTGATGAAAAATGTTCTAACTGACCATCGTGAGGGTCGCACAGTTCTGTAAATATACTAAAGCCCACTGACCTGTATACTTTAAATGGGTGAATTGCATGCTATATTAATTATAGTAATAAAACTGTTATGAAAAAAGAAAATAAAGACTTCACTGAGAAGCGATATTTGAGCAGACATTTGAGTGAGCTAAGTGGCTGGTGGCGGGGGGGTGGGGGGGTGGAGTGGGGTGTGTGTGTGTCACCTTCCAGGCAGAGAAAACAGAAAGTACGAAGGCCCTGAGGAAAGAGCAGGCTTAGCTTTTAAGGGACAGGCTAGAGCAGGATGAGGGGGACAGCAGGAGTTGAGTCAGAGGGATGGGGCAGCAGGTCATGTAGGGTGCTCCAGGCCATAAGAAGGACTTTGGTTCCTCTGCTGCTGCTGCTGCTAAGTTGCTTCAGTCGTGGTCGACTCTGTGAAGCCCCATAGATGGCAGCCCACCAGGCTCCACCATCCCTGGGATTCTCCAGGCAAGAACACCAGATGGGTGCCATTGGCTTCTCTACTGAATGAGATAAGTCACTCGAGGCTTTAGAGCAGAGAAGGGCCAAGACGTGATGACCAGTCTGGCTGCTGTGTTGAGAGTAGCCTTCAAGGGTCATGTACAGAAGCCATGAGAAAGTTGTTATATTGTCTGAACATTCCAGTTGAACTAACATGATATATGCCTGTTATAGGTTTGAACCCACTAGAATAGGGAGTGTGTGCATACATGGTCGCTCAGATGTGTCTGACTCTTGGTTACCCCATGGACTGTAGGCCACCAGGCTCCTCTGTCCATGGGATTTCCCAGACAAGAATACTGGAGTGGGTTGCCATTTCCTTCTCCAGGGGATCTTCCCCACACAAGGATCGAACCCGAATCTCCTGAATTGGCAAGTGGATTCATTACTGCTGAGCCACCAGGGAAGCCCCCTGACGAGATGATTTCAAATTTTGCATGGGAATGCAAAGGCGCTATTGTGGAGACTTCCTCGGCAGGTGGATTCTTTACCACTGAGCCACCTGGGAAGCAGAATGGGGAGGGGTTGGCAAATTGTAACCTGGGGGGCGGGGGTAAAATTCAGCCTACCACCTATTTTTGGCCAGCCTGTGAACTAATTACTTTTACATTTTTCTGAATGGTTGACAAAAATCAAAAGAATAATACTTCATGAGACATGAAAATCATATGAAATTTCAAATCTCAGTGTCCATAAGTAAAGTGTTACTAGAACACTTTCAGGCCCATTTGTGTGTATCACTACTTTCACAGCAGAGGTGAGTAGACGGAACAGGGACAAGAGACTGTGTGGCCTGCAAAGCCTAAAACACTTCCCGTCTGGTTCTTAACAGAAAAAATTTGCTAAAAAAAGAAAAGAAAAAATTTGCTGAACAATTCCCAAACATTTTGGTCTCAGGACTATTTTTCATCTTAAAAATTGAGGATCCCAGATTTTGTTCATAGAGGTTATCAAGATTTACCATTTAGAAATTAAAAGTGAAGCAAATGGCATTTCTTCATTCTTTTTAAGCACAGGGAACTCTGCTCAGTGTTGTGTGGAAGCCTGGATGGGAGGGAAGTTCGGGGGAGAATGGATACATGTATTTGTATACTGCTGAGTCCCCTTTTCTGTCCATCTGAAACTGTCACAACATTGTTGATTGGCCATACTCCAATATAAAATAAAAAGTTTTTTTAAATGTGCATGTGATCTCCTACAAGTGTTTTTAAATATGTAGTAAGCAATTAAAAAAAATGATTAACCCACCGCAACACTGAACCTGGTTTCGATGGACTGGCTTACTCATGTCATGATGTAACGAAGTGCTAGAGTTGGCTGTAGACAGGCTGGCTTCTAGACATAATAGGCTGTGCTAATGGACCAAGCGTGGGGTGTGAGGAGAAGAGAGGAATCGAAGATGCCTCCAAGGATTTTAAAGGTACTTAAAGGGATCAGTGGGGCAGCCTGCGGGAGAAACAGTTTGGTTGGTGAGACTGACCCCTCTTCCCTCAACAATAAGACAGTCACCATCAGGTTGGGGGTCTCATTCTAAGCCATGCAGGAACATCCAGAGTAGCTTCTGGGCAAGGGTCTAGAATAGGTCCAAAGAGGTGATTCAGGAAGGAAGAAAGTGAGTTCACTCAGCTTGCTCTGTATGAAAGGGCTTAGGCAGGAATTCCCTGGAGGCCCAGTGGTTAGGACTCCGAGCTTCCACCGCAGGGGGCACAGGTTCAGTCCCTGGTTGGGAAAATAAGATCCCGCATGCTGTGCAGCCAGCCCCCTGCCCCCTACCCCCCAAAAAGAAAGGGCTTGGTCACTTAATCCTCCAGGAGGAAAATCTATTCCAAGTCAGGTACATTTGGGTAGCTATTTGATTCAATGTGTAAACAGGTCCAGAAAATGTATTCTTTTAAAGAAAGTTGATTCAGTATTTACTAGGACCTTGTCCTAGAGCCTGGGGATAGAACAAAAAGAAAAGAAAAGAAAAGAAAAATGTGGTGCCAGTCCTCCTGAATCTTAGCATTTGAGAGGACACATCACCTTTTCTGAGATTATTTTTTCATCTGTGAAATGGGATAACAATACCAAACTCTACAGACTTGTAAAGTGCTCATGGAATAATCCTATTCAGTAAACATAAAGGACCCAACACAGTCCTGGGCACAGAGTAAGGAATCAACGCTCCTTCTCCCTCTCCTCACTCTTCTCTCAAGCACACATCCCTCCCTCAAAAAAGATGGCCCCAAGCTATGTATGCATTCATCCACCAAATATTCATGAAGAATCTACTATATGTAAAATGAGGGAGATACAGGAAAGTTATAAGACACACTGTTCACTGCTAGAATATGTGAAGTGAAGTCGCTCAGTTGTGTCCAACTCTTTGCGACCCCATGGACTGTAACCTACCGGGCTCCTCCGTCCATGGGATTTTCCAGGCAAGGCATCTGTGTGCGTATGAGATGAGATCGACCAAGTAACAGCTCATGGAATAGAAACAGCAGCTATGTCAGGGGAGAGGCCAAGGTAAGTGCTTTCTGAACAAAGATAAGATTCCAGGAGGAATGAGGTTTAAATTATCCCTAAGATAGAAAGGACTCAGATGAGCCAAGATAGTTAGAGGTTACTAGTAAGTGGCCTGAAGCTGATAAAAATTTTAGAGGTAGGTTAGCAAAAGATTTCGGAGAAGGCAATGGCACCCCACTCCAGTACTCTTGCCTGGAAAATCCCACGGACAGAGGAGCCTGGTGGGCTGCAGTCCATGGGGTCGCATAGAATTGGACACGACTGAGTGACTTCACTTTCACTTTTCACTTTCATGCATTGGAGAAGGAAATGGCAACCCACTCCAGTGTTCTTGCCTGGAGAATCCCAGGGACGGGGAAGCCTGGTGGGCTGCCGTCTACGGGGTTGCACAGAGTCGGACGTGACTAAAGTGACTTAGCAGGAGCAGCAGCAGCAGCAAAAGACTTGAGTGTAGAAGAGAGTGACTCACTGGGCTCATGGGAAGATTTACTGTAGAGGGATGATTTACTGTAGGAGATATTCTTGCCCCGGCCCTGGGCCCAGAGCACCTCATCTCTGCCATAAAGATACACTTAGAGTCTAAGTCCTATTAATAGATTAACAACCTGCAGATCAAGGACATTTCAGCACAAAGAATAGGTAGTCAATGAGGAAGGACCTTGCAAAGAAGGAAAGAAATCCATGTTTTCTTGTATTTACTCAGACCTTTAACTCCTGTCTAGTTACTCCTTGGGCATTTTGTAGCATTTATTCCTCCTGTTTTCCTTGTAAATTCTACAAAGTGCCAAGAACCCCTAAACTACTCCTTGTTGCTACCTTCTGATGTTACATCTTTTACAAAGACTGCAATTGCCTAGGACTTGGCCCCCTTTAAACTTCAGTAAGCACACGTTCCCCTGCCCCTAGACAGTGTGATCACGACAGCCAGGACCCAGATTGAAATCCACCCATCACCAGCTGCATGACCTTGGGCAAGTCACCTTTTCTGAGGTTATTTCTTCTTCTGTGAAATGGGATAATAACACCAAACTCTGTAGACTTAAGAGGTGTTCATGGAATAATCCTATTCAGTGAAGCATCCAACACAATCCTAGATGCAGAGCAGGTAATCAGTTTTTCTCCCTCCCTCCACCCTTCCCTCCAACAGAGTTTTTTTCAGGGACCACACCCAACAGCTGGAAGAAGCAGAAGCACCATATGGAATCAGAGAAAGCAGTGAGAGTCCTGCTTTGCCCCTTCCCAGCTGAGCCTCACTGAGCCTTGGGTTTCCCATCTGTAACTAGGGAATTATATGCCATGCCCCTCCGCACAGCCCTGCTGTAATAGCTCAAAAGAGAGGGCCTCTTTTAGGGCAATGGCACTAGTGATCACAAAGGATTTAACGGAGTATTCTCCTGAGGTTGCTTGCTTCTATTTCTCACCTGTGAGAGGAGGGACTCCCAGAACTGAAAACACAGTCCTCTTTGTAGAAGGTCTGGCTTTACTGCCAGGAATACTTGGCATGCAAATGAGTATCATGTTCACAACTGTAAAAGAATATATCGGAGCAGGATGTGAGCACACAGAATTCCGGCCTCTTGGTGGGCAAGGGGAAATCTAAGATGCTTGTTAATAGTGATTGTGTGGTTCAGAAAAGGTTTCCGTTTCCTCAACGCTGATGTGGGAGAAAGAGGAATTACAGATGGAAAGAATCTTATAAAGGCCTGTCTCTGCTCTAAAGCTCCACATTCTCTGAATCTCTGGTCATAGATATGGCCTTCTTTCCCACAGCTGTCCACTATAAATGTCCAATATAAATGAAGGATGGTGAGGTGGTCTCTGAAGGCTGGTCAGCCATCCCCTGGGCTTCTGAATTGTTTCCTGCCCATCTGATAGCAATTGATTATGCCTCTGATGACTCTTACCCTGTCAACAGGGAGGCTTGTCTGTTAAGCTGATGGCTGCTACTTTCACCAGAGGGGCGCAAAATCGTGTCAGAAAACTCCAACCAGGAACCTCAGATACAAACGGAAAATGTAGAAATACCAGGGGTCGTCTGCCAAACTTAGATCCTTGCTCCTATTGGAACCCGGACCTTCAGCCTTAGCAACTCAAAGCCAGGGCCAGGAGCATCAGCATCACCTGGGAACTGGTTGCCCGCCCACCTTCTTCACCCCTGGAGAACTAAATCAGGACACTCTGGGGGTGGAGCCTCCCAAGTGGTTCTGATGCACTGCTCTCGGTGGTTAAAGAAACAAACCACCGATGTTAAAGCCTGAAGTCTCGGCCTTCTCATCAAAGTCCAGGTGTGGGCTGAGCCAGTGCTGGAGTCCAGCTCAGGTTCTGCTACCTCCCAGCCGTGGAACCCTGGGCAAGTTACTGAATGATTCTCAGCCTCAGTTTCCTCACCTGTAAAATGGAGATAATACCTACAGAATCAGCTGTCCTGGGATTAGAAATAACTAGTGTGTGAGCTGGACCCATAAAAGGTAACTAGTCAGCGGTGGCTCCATTTGCTGCAGTGGATGGCATTTCTTTAAAAGCCCCAGGAGACGCCCTGGCCTTTGTCACAATAAGCCTCTGCACACAGTCTTTTAACCCCCCTCAAGTCCCACGTTTGGATCCAAAGGCTCAAAGAAAAACAAGCAAATCCCGTCCTCCTCCCTAAGGGACCCAGAAGGCCTGAGATACTCTGTCCAGGCCGTGGTCAAAGGCCAGATCAGGCCAGGAGAGACCTTGAAGGTCATCTCGAGAGACTCCCTCCTTTTCCGCGGAGGGGCTGGGCCCAAGGTCAGGCTGTGAGATGCTGGCAGAACTGGGCCCTGGCTGCATCCACGCACTCACAGTCCTCGGCTCTCCCCCTGCTCCGCGCTGACGCCCTGCGCCCCAGCTGCAGGGGCGCCAAGATCACCTACTTGCCCCCACTGCACCCCTCAGATGGATAGGTAAGGGCCCAGCACCCTCAGCCCCGCGCCCCCTGGACTCCCGGCGGCCGGAAGTTCCCGGGTCCGCCCAGCCGACTCGGGCGCGGGCGCCAGACGGGCCGGGCAGCGCCTCCCGAGACCAGGCCGCCCCCTGGCGGGCCCGGGGCGCGCGGCAGCCGGGAGCCGGGCGCCCGCCCTCTCCCGGCCGCGGGGCGGAGTCGCCGCGCTCCGGGTCCGCTTCCCCGCCTCCCAGGCCCCCGCCCCGCCCCCTTCGGTGGGCTGCGGGGCGCGGCGCGGCGCGGCGGGGCGGGGCGGTGGGTCCGGCGGCCGTCGGAAGGTGCCCGCCGCGGGGCTGGCGAGGGCCGCGGGCGCGGGGCTCCGGCGGCCGCGGATGGGAGGCGGAGCCCGGGCGGGCAAGCGACGGCGCCGCGGCCACCATGGGGAACAAGCAGACCATCTTCACGGAAGAGCAGCTGGACAACTACCAGGTGAGTCCGGCCGCCCCCGGATCCCGAAGCGGCGCCCTTCGTCTCCCTCCCTTCTTTTTCCCGTCGCTTGCCGAGGCCTCCCGAAAGCCGGTTCACCAGGTTCAAAGCTTGCTTCTGCCTTCAGCTCGACGCGTGACCTTGGGCCGGTGACTTCTCCAAGCCTCAGTTTCCCCACCCGAGGAATGAGAGCTTTCCAGTTAGAAGATTCTCGCAGGCGTGTCTCTTTCTGCTCCCCTTTCCTCTCTCTCATTCAGACTTCTTGCTTTTGGCCCGTCTGGACCCAAACCCCTTCCCGACCACTCATCCCAGAGCCCACTTTGGCGCTGAGATGGAATCCTTAAACTTGGGCTGGAGGGAGGACTCTCCCAGCCCTCAAAACCCGGGAAGCCGCCGAGGAGAGTGAGTCTGTACAGCAGAAATGAGCTGGGTTGGAAGTGAAGCGCGTCAGTCCCCAAATACGATTCTGGGTTGGGGATGTCTTGTTACCCATTGGGATCTTTCCCTCTGCCCCCCGCATGAAAGTAATTGGCACAAGAAGTCAAGCCAGGTGCCAGCCTTATAAGGTTACCTCTCCGAGCTCCCTTAGGCCCCAGCAACCACCCCTCCTAGGTCCCTCTGCTTCCAGAGTTAGGGAGCTGTCCAGATCATATCCCAGTGCCCTCCCACGCATGTGCAAACTTTTCTGTGGTTGCAGGATGGAGCCCAAACTCCTGACTTGCCCAGAGCCCTGGCCAGCCTGCTGAGGCTCTTTTCCTGCCCTGCGCACTGCAGCCATGGCAGAGCTATCCTCCTTCCCTTGACACACTGGGCTCTTTCCTGCTTCTTTTTGCACATTCTCTGGGATGCTGCTCCTCAGGCTTCAGGTGATCTCGCTTATCCTCCCAGGCCCAACTCTGATGCTTGTTTCCAGGCTCTGCCAGTCAGAGGGGCCTAGACAGTATTGTGGCCTATGTGAAGCATGACTGGGGGAGATGAACACCCGTAGGGTCTCCATGGCCGCCCCTTGCCTTTGTGAACATTTCAGAATCAAGCTTGAAGTATGGGTCCTCTGATGTGGGCACCCCTTTTGCTCCTGGAAGCGCTGGTTGTCAATAACAGTACTTTCTCAGTTCCATGTGAGGCCCTGAGAAGGAGTGGGGGGCGCCACATCGGTGGAGTGCCTTCCGTGTGCCCAGCGCTATAATGAATGCTCTCTATGCATCAAGTCATTTGATCATCACCGAGAGCAGGATTATTAGCCCTGTTTTACAGGAGAGTAAACAAAGGCTGAGGTGCCATTCAGTACCCTGTGCAGTGAAAGTTCACACAAGAATTTGACTTGTGAATTCAAGGCTCAGTCCTTTTGTTGAGGCTGGGGGCTGTGTGTACTCTTTGTCCTTAAGGCCCTCACTGACTGCAGAAACAGACTGTTACCTCCAGAGAGGCCGGCGGTGAGTGTGCTCTAGGGGAGGGCTCTAGGGGTCAATGGGAGACCTGGAGGGAAGGGGAGCTTTGCTTTGAATGGTAGGTCTGGAAATAAGACAGCACTTGCAGAGACCCTTGAAAGATCAGTGGCATTTTGGTCATCAGGGTCCCGGAAGAGGCCTTCCAGACCGAGAAGACTGCTTGGGTAAAGACCTGCAGGTGGGGCCAAGCAAGCAGGTAGCCACGCTCAAGAGAGTCCCCTCATGGGGGTGGGGAACCTGGATTGCCACTCAGTCCAGCCTGGCGTTGAGTTTCCCTTCAGAGTCAGGCCCAGTGCTGGGTTCTGATCCTTTGCCAGAGGCTGAGCTTGGTGGGAAAAGTGAGAGCTGTGAAACCGGAGAGCCCCACGTCTCCCTCTCTGAGACTCTCCAGCCAGCCAGGGCCGCTGGGGGTGACCCCGAGTAACAGCCACCCCTCCCCCAACGGATCCCCAGCGTTTCCTGCCCTCTTCCCCAGTCCTCGTCCCCAAAGTTCAGGTGTCTCCCTAGACCACCTCTCCGCCTTCCAGATCCAACCGCCTCCCACCGACCCCTCAAACTGCCAAGGGCCCACTGCCTTCCCCAGGACCCTCCACTGCTCCTCCAGCTAGTCTGACACTGCTCTGCTATGGCCCATGTTTTCAGTCAAGAACAAGTCCTGTGACTCAGCCTCTGTGGGGGCTCACCTGGGGACCCCTTCCTCCATCTCCACAGCTGGAAAGGGGCCAGGCCTCTCAGTTTCAGGATGTAATTTCCATCCACACGCTGCTACCACAATCCCTCAGTTTCTCATTCCATTTCCTTCCCTCCTTCTCATTTTCTTTCAGCAGACACAGCATGCATCCCCATTGTAAAGCAAGTTTTCCTTTAAAAAAGAATTCCTGGGCCTAGAGTTGCGCTGTACACATATTATCCAACCCTCTACTGCTGTGGGAGGCCCTAGGGAGCTGTCCAACTCTCGGTTGTGCATGCCTGGAGCAGAAGCGCAGGGTCAAGGATGTGCTGGATCTTTCTAAAACATGGGCGTGACCCTCTCTTCCCCCTGGAATTCCGCAGTGTCTTGGGATAATAGCCTAAGCAGAGTGCAGAGCAGAGCTCACCCCGGCCTAGTCTGGGGTCAGCCAGCCTCCAGAGTCATTCTTCACCCCTCCCCTAGCACCCCAAGTTCCAGACACACCAAAGGGCTTCTAGCCAAGCATGGCTTCACCTCTGGCCTAGTTCTCCTAGTGCCCTCCCCTCACTTCTTCAGCATCCCAGTCTGACCCATCTTTCTGTCCATGCCAGGCCTCACCGTTCTGAGACAGGCTCCCTGATGCCTTCATCCCAGTCCTTCTTGTGGCCACAGAATGGTTTATACCCAGTCATCAGTGTTTACTCTCCATCCCATTTCCTGTGTGTCCCCCGCTCAGGTACAGAAAAGGCAGTGGAGAACTTTGAATGAGGATGTTTGGATGAATACTTGTTAAAGCATAGCTCCAAGGAAGGGAAGGAACTCCAGCGATTCTGAAGTCCTGGCTTGAAGTCATGGAGGGGCTATAGTTCTGTACACTTTAGTAAGCCACTGTCCTCTTCTGGGTCTCGGTATCTGCAGCTCCCAAACGGGAATGATACTAGCTCTGCTGTGCTCGTGTCAAGAGTTCTTGTGGGGATCAGCTGAGCTGTGTGGTGGTCGGCGGGGCGGTGCCCAGGCTTGCACTGGCAGAGCCCTTTGGAGAGCCCACGCCAGCTGGGACTGGTGGTGGCTTGGCTTGGGACCACTGGCACAGGTAGACCAGCAGGGAGGCTACCTGGGCAAAGTTCTCCTGAGTTGAGCTTTGGAACATGGAAAGGATTTGAGTAAGCTGGACAAGGTGGAGAAGGCAGTCCAGATTGGGAGAGCAGCATGAATAGAGGCTTGGAGGAGGAACTCCAGCCTGAACTGCTGTACCATTTGCACTTCTACTATGAAAGTCCAGCCTGCCCTGTCTTCTGCTGCGAGTCCTGAGGGCCCACCTCGCCTGAATTAGGCCCCTTCATCCCTCACTCCTACCCTTTGTGACCCTAACCTGAGGTGGAACTCTTCCCTGAAGACCTATCCCTGTGGAAGGGCAGGGGCCAAGAAGTGACATTTGCTCTCAATGGAGTACAAGGAAGAGTTCCTGTAGACGTGTGGCACTGACTCCCTGCGTAGCTGAGCAGACGGAGGTGGGCAGGGTTTTTGTTTTGTCTTCAGGATGAGAGCAGACACAGAGCTGCGGGCTCTGAAGGGATGCCTCTGGGACATGGGTCACTGGATGGAGTGTCCAAAATGGGGAGGGAAGCCCCATAACCTGTGGCCTGTATTCTGCAATTTAGCTTATTTGCTTCTCTCACTGCCCCTTTCAGAGAGGCAGTATCCCATTTTACAGATGCAGACACTGAGGTTCCAAAAGGAGACTGATTTGCCTAAGGATCCAAAGCAAGATGAGAGGTTAAATCTGACTATTAACCCTTTTCCACTGCCAGACTGCTCAGAGCCCTGAGAAGCTTTTAAGGCACCTGCTGGGTTCCTCCTCCGTGAGCTGCCTCCCTGGGATGTGTTCCAGGGAAATAAGTCAACAGACGAAAGAGCAAAACATCACTCAGTGAGCAGGTTCAGGGCAGCTTTATTGGTAATGTTAAAAACCTAGAAATGGCTGTGTCTAAATGTTCAGAATGAGGAGAAAGGTTAGATGAGGCAGGGCCGATGCCTTCAGTGAGATATTCCCCAGCCAGTGAATTGCTAATGTAACTGCTGTGGAAGGAAGGTTTATGTGGAAAAGTCTGGTCATTCATCCCCCCAGTCTGTATTGCGCACACACCGTGTATCATATGGGAATACACAGCGGAAGCAGGAGATGGAGTGGTGGGTGTGGGACTGGCCTGGGTGGCCTGCGGCTCTGTTTCCTGTCAGCAGTCAGTGGTCAAGAAGCACATATGCCTGAGTTCCAGCCCAGCCCTTGGTGTGTGTGTGCGACTTAGGGCAAGCTCTTCAACTTTGCTGAACCTCAGTTTTCCCATCTACAAAATGGGAAGGTAATGCCTCGCTCCCCGCCCCATGTATGCTAGTGATGAGAACGAAACAAAACTGGATATTCAGAGTGCCTACTGACCAGCCTGTGATAATCACGGACTGGTTGTGGTATGGTTCCCAGGTGCACGTTGCAGTCACCTGATGACTTTGTGAACTGCTGGTGCCTGGATCCACCCTCAGGGATTCTGTCATAGTTGATCTGGGGTCTGTTGGTGGTGATGGGAGAGGATGCAGGGAGTTAAGCAGTCCCCAAGTGATTCTGCTCTAGAGCAGAGGCCCTCACACTTTAGCAAGCATCAGCATCATGAGAAGAAACTTTTCTAAATGCACATTTCTGGGCCCCACCCTCCCAAAGTTGCTGATTGTAGGTCTGGAGAGAAGCCCAAGAATCTAAATTTCCACTAAGTTCCCAGGTGATGGTGATGTTGCTGGTCCAGGAACCACATCTTGAGGACCATTGATGTGGGCAGAGGGAAGTAGTTGCAATAAGGGACTAGGGTCATGTGAGAAGCTTTCCCATCTGTTGCCAATAAAACTCACACATCAAGACCCAGATACTTCCTTTCCAACCCAGGGGATTGGAGAGAGGAGAAAAGAGAGGGGAGGGGAGGGGAGGAGGATAGGCAGGGGAAGAGAGCAGAACCCGGCCTCTTCCACATTCATCCCTGACATCCCCACCGTGCTGATTGGAAGCGCCCTGACCCTTCTCGCTGGGCAGCGTCAGGCCGAAGAAGCAGCCGTGGGGCTGAGAGAAGTCTGTACTTGGAAGACCCAGCTGGGCGGCCTTTGCTGCCTGCTTCAGGTTTCTGGGGTCTCCTGAAATGTCAGCCCACGTGGTTTCCATCCTGTCTGAGTCTTAGGCCTGTGGGGCAGGGAATTCTCTGCCCACGTGGGGTGCGGAGAGGACACTGCTTCCCCAGCCTGGGCCTCTTCTAGACGCTACAGGGGAGCCATCGCTGAAAGCAAAGCCTTACCTCCCCAGCAGAAGCTCCTGTGTTTCTCAGAAGGGCCAGGCAGCATGAGGGTCCTTAGTGTAACACCCGCAGAACAGCAAGTAGCTCAGGACAGACTAGTGGGGCCTGGAAATCACCACCAAGCCTCCCTTTTTGGCTCGCCTTCAGGCGCCCACTGGAAACCCTGGATGTGCCTCCTGTGGGCCTGCTTCCTCGGGTCCTTCTCAGCGTGCTGTATAGTTGCCCCAGGGCCCGGGGCTCCAGGTCCCACCCAGTGCAAGCCCAGCTGTCTGCACGCCTGGGCTGTGGCCGTTAGCCCCTTGTCAGAGCCAGCTGCAGTCAGCTTACCCAGGAGGCCCCGCCTGCTCTGGGCTCCCTTATGTTCCAACAACAGGCCAAGGCAGAGGAGCCAGACGGCAGGGTATAAGCACAAAAGCCCTTCATGGTTGGGTATTTAACGAAGTGCTGGGTCCTTTTCCCCTCCATACCTCCCACCAGGCCTGGCATAGTAGCCGTCATCACCAAGCAGGCTGAGCTGTGGACAGAGGCATGACTGTGAGGGTCAGGTTATCCAGACAAAGGCAGGACCCTCAAGAAGAGTTTAAAATCTGGGTGACCTCTGGACCGAGTCCTGCCCCCACCCTGAGTCATGCCTACTTGGGGGACCCCATGCCTACTTGGGGAAGCCTCCAACCCAGCCTCCATCCAGATGCTGCCAGCTCCTCCCTGCCCACCGTCCTCCTCCCCCACATGCCAACCTCTCCACTGCCTTCTCTAGCCTCATCTGTTCCTGTGGCTACAGATGCAGTTAGATGCTGGGGCTTCCCCAGTCTGCGTGCCTGGAACTCTCAGCCTCTGAGCAGGGGTCTGCTGCCTGCGGCCACTCAGGACACACACCACCCACTGCTCCTCGAGACACCATCCTCAGGGGCTGCGGCGTGGATGTTGCCCCTGCAGCTGGGCAGTGTGACGCCTTGTCGGTCCTCACTCCTGTTTTGTCTCCTGAGTGTCTCCCAGCCACTCCTCTCTCCCGCAGGGTATCCCCCAGCCCCTCAAATCAATGGCGTCCACCTTGGAACTCTCCATCGGCCCCCGCAAATGCCCTCCCCCGATGTGTGCCTCCCAGCCCCGCAACGCTGGACACTCAGCCCCCTGGCTCAGGTCAGAAGCTTCAGGAGGCGGTTTGTGGCCCCACTAGACTGCTCCCCTCAATGGACCAGGGCAGCAGGGCTGGTGGCTGTGCCTGTGTGGCTCTGAGCGAGGAAGGAAGGAGCCCGGGGCCCATACAGCCGACTGTATGTGTGTTTTCCTTCCACAGGACTGCACCTTCTTCAATAAGAAGGACATCCTCAAGTAAGTGTGGCTCTTGTTCACCCCTCTGGGGGCAAGGGTGGGGCCGGCCACCCTGGGGGTAGGGGGTTGCGGGGAGAGGGGTGTGCAGGGTCCGCCCAAGCTGGGGATAAGCTTTTCCACCTCCATCAGCAGCCTAATGTGGGCTGCTGTATGAACTCAGGAACTGGCCCATATCCTTCTGCCAGGAATGGAACGTCTACCGAGTGCGTGCCAGGCTCCATGGTGGGCAGCTTCAGAAACATTTTCATTTAATCCTCACTGTGCCCTTGTAACAGGAGAATCCTTTTATCCTCACTTTACAGATGGGGCTGAGCAGCTTGGCTAAAGTCGCCCAGCCAGGGATTGAAGACCTGGCCTCTGACTCCAGGCTGCTCGCTATTTCACTGCCCCCCTGAAACCTATCCGACTAGGAGGTCTGTGTCATTAGACAGGGATCCCTAAGAGCCCCCACGCTCAGGCTCTGATGTTCTGCCATTCCTGGGAGGTCCAGAAGTCAGGGGCATGGCAGGATGCCCTCACTGCCCTTGAGCTGTCCACTGAGAGTCTCTTTCCAGGACAGTCCCTTTCTTTGGGGGTGGGGTGGGCCTGGACAGGAGAGATGAAGGTTGTTGGCAGCCTCAGAGCTCCAGGACCAGATGGAGGGCAGGACTCATAGAATGCCAGGAAACCTGGTCCCAGAGGCCGTACCAGGCCCCCCCTGCCTGGACTGTTAGGTGGCACTAAAAGCCAGCATGGTCTCAGGACCACTTTCGCTGGAGGTCGATGGGCAGGCTAGGGCTCGATCCTGTTACACCACCCAGGAGAGATGTGGTCTGTCGCCGTGACCATTCTGCCCAGACAGTGTCCCTTGTTCCTTCCTTTGCCCAGGCTGCTTTTCCAGCTTGTCCCCTGGGCAGGTGGGGACACCCACTCCTACCACCTTGGAGAGACAGGGTCAGGGGCAAAGCCCGCAGCCCTTGGCATCAGCAGAAACCTGGGCTCCACTTCCCAGCTCTGGCCTCAGACCAGCGTGCAGCCTTGCTGAGCCTCTGATTCTTTTATAAAATGGGGGTAATGATACCTCTCCTCATAGCATGGCTGAGAGGAGGAATGCCAGAGTATGTTTTTTGATAACGGAATTTTGTCTGTAGCTTGAATGATGTGTGGGTTGGGGTTCCCCTCTGGACAGATGGTCCTCAGAACTGTCACAACACAGAGGTCACCCCAGCCCTTCCAGTGACACCTCTTACCTATGACAGTTCTTGGCAAAGATCCTCATTTAAGCCTCACCACATCAATCCTCTGTTGCAGGGAGCTCCCACCATCCTCACCCCCCACCTCTGTAGATGCCAGGCCCAGGTTGCTTGTCCTGTGAGGCCCACCACCATTTTTGTTCGGGCAACAAAAGCTTGTCCCTAGACCTTTGCACAGACTGCCCCGCTGTGTTCCTGCACATCCTTCTAGACCCACTCCAGAGTCATCTGCTCTGTGAGCTCCCAGCTACCTTCCCCCAAATGCTTTTGCAAGCCTCTTAGGGGGCTCTGTGGGCTCATGGCTCCGGTCCCATTTCCCCCTGGACTTGAAGTCATTCAGGATACAGGCTCCTCGCACCTAGCATTGGGCACGGCACCAGGAAGCACTTGAAGAATGTGTGGATGAAGGATAGGTAGGGTTGGCCAAGGGGAGAACATTCCAGGCTAGGAGCAGTGGAGGCAAGGGCCCAGACCTGCCTCTACCTTCCCCATCCCCAGCGGTCTCACTGAGAGTAGCAGCGTTGCCCGGGGGAAGAGGGTGGTTCACAGGCCAGGCCAGGAATTGGGTTCAGCCTGACAGGCTTTTGTGGGGGGACCCTGATCTCTTGGCAGATGATCGATCCCAGGCAGGTAGGTGGTCTGAGCAGGGGTAGGGGGTCTCCTGGCTCCCTAGAGCCCTGGCCCACCCAGCTCTACATCCTTCTGTACCAGCCTCTGTAGTTCAACCCAGGCCTGGGATCCACAATGTGGGGAAAGGACCCTTTCTGGTAGCTGGACACCCTCACTGAGTCCCTCGCTGCCGCTCTGTCTCTGGTTCCTTCCGGCCTCACTTCTGTGTTAGCGCTCGTCGGGGACCAGACCTGGTGCTTTTTCTGCAAAGTTTGGTCGAGTGGGGTGGAGGAGGGGTGAAGCCCTGGGAACAGGACCCCTGTGATCTGGTCCCCACTGTGTGGGGCATAACAGGCTGCTTGGAGTTTTGTCGCCCATTGGTCCACCCTCAGGAAGGGCGGTAAGGCCAGGCAGCATGAGGGATTACTTGTCCAGGCATGGCCACGATGGCTCAATTCCAATTTCAGCCCCCTGGCTTTTCTCCAGCCTTCTCTCTGAGCCCCAGCAAAAGCCGGTGTGACTGACCACCCCTGCCAGGCGCGTCCTCTCCACACTGTTCACATCTCAGGTCCAGGCGGGACGACCGAGGGCCCGAGCCCAGAGAGGGCACAGAGCGAGGCCCTGGCCAGCAACACCAAGCCAGGCCAGCGGCAGAGCCAGGCCCCAGGCCCAGGGCCCTCCAAGCAACCTGTGTTAGGTTGAACGACGCTGTCACCCTGACCTCTTAGCCACTGGGGCCCGTGGAAAAACAGGGCTGGGGCACTCTCATCCCCGCGTCGCAGAGGTGACAACTGAGACACAGCAGGTGCCACACAGTGGGGACCAGATCACAGGGGTCCTGATGCCAGGGCTTCAGGGGCCTTCCAGCGCTGTATCCCCACCCCCACCTGGATGGGTTTCTGGGTGAGCTGCACCCTGAGTAGTGACCAGATGGCGAGGAGGAAACATGAGCGGCAGGTTCTTCTTTGCAGCTTGGGACCAAGCTCTCTGGCAGCCTCGGGTCAGTGATACCGAGTCTCAGATACCCACTGGGGAATTCTCCCCTCCCCCACTCCTCCCTACTCACGTAACACAACCCCACCCCCACTCCAGGGTGGATCCAGTTGCTCCCCAGGGCACAGCTCTTCCACCCCGATGCTAAGCCTGACTGGGCAGCCCCACCTTCAGCCACCTTCTTCGCCGTAGGTGGTTCCCCCAGCCTCCAGTTAACCTGTGCTCCTGAGCACAGAGACCCAGCTGGCACCCGGGGTGCTTGCCTATGGGTTACTTTATCTTCTGTTTTATTTTCTCAACCATTTAGAAACTCTGCATAATGTATTTTAATTACTTTTAATTTTTATTTCTCCTGTGCTATATGATGACGGTAGAAAATTAGAAAATAAAGCAGTCAAGAGAGAACAAAAGATTATCAGCAGTCCTGCCACCCAGAAACAACAGCTATTAACGTTTTGATATATTTGACCTTTAGGTACATACTATGCAAGTAGTCTCCTTTGTATGTGTTTATTGGAAATTTTGATCAGGTTGTTCTGTAATCTGCTTTAAATTTCTTTTCCTTTTAGGCGACTTGTGAAGATAGATAAGATTTAAAAATTGATCTCACCACCTCTTCAGTTCATTTAGTTGGACATACAGGTTTGCAAAGTTTCCCTGTTACGATTAGCACCGTAGGGAACATTCTTGACATGTAACCCACACCGCTGGGATTATTTCCTTAGGGTACATTTCTAACAGATTTCTGGATCAAAAGATGTGGACATTTTTCAGGCTTTTGATTTTTATTTCTAATTGGTCTTTAGCAGCCACGCCTGAGTCCCCATTTCCCTGCTTCCTCAGTCACACTGGCTGTTACATCTTTCTTTTCTTCTGTCCCCAAATCATTTATTGAATATTCCAAGGGTCTCAAACTTTGCTGCCTGCCAGGGCCAACATACACTGCAACGAAATGAACCTGTGTACCCTGCTGGGAATGTTTTGGGACCAGGATCTGCAGAAAAGCTCTTCCTAAGCCCCAACTGATTGTGACCTTGGGGAAATCAAGCCTCAGTGTGATCAGGGAATCAAGGTTTGTCATGTAAGTTTAATTTGTAAGTGTTATCAACTAAATTTTAAACTATTATTTTACCTGAAAGCTAGTCATGAGTGTGGACCACCAACCTATCTGTGACTTCCAGAAGAATTCATCTTCTCCTCACTAATTTCAAATGCTGTTTGTCATGGACTAATCTCATTTATACTGTATTTGTGTTGCCTCTTCTACACCAGTGTCTGTTCCATATGGTTTTATTTATTGTAGCTTTAAACAGTTTTCACATCCAATGGGGCAAACATCTGCCCAATTACTCTTTTTTCATGGTCTCCCCACAACTCTCCTACATTTATTCTTCTGAACAGACTTTTGAATCAGGCTGACAAGTTCTCAAATATCTTGCAGATTTCAATTAAGACTGTGTTCATTTTATAAAATGAAGAAGAAGAAAATGTTCATTTTATAAAATGAAGAAGAAAATGAAGAGAAGATGGCCATCCTTATAGTAATAAGTCTTTCCAATCAGTAAAGTTATCTAATTCCTTAACTATTTTACATCCTTTGGTAAAGTTCCATGGTTTTCCTTGTACACACTTCATATTATTTTATGTGTAGTTATTTTGAGTTTTTTGGGGGGTTGTATTGTGAATCAGATCTTTTTTATATAGTATTTTTGAATAGGTGAATACTGATAGAAAACCTATTGCACAGAAGAGCTATTGAGCTCTTTCTCATTCAAATCATTTTCAAAGTGGCTATTCTTGGTTTTCCAGCAAATAGTAATTTGCCTCCTCTCTAAAGTTTGAGCACACTATTTTATTTTCCTGACTAATTACATTGACTGGCACGCAGAGGGTAAATGTTATATAATGATGATGATGGTGTTGTTGTTTAGTTGCTAAGTCACATCTGACTCTTTCACGACCCCATGGATTGTAGCCCGCCAGGCTACTGTGATGGATTTCCCAGGCAAGAGTACTGGAGTGGGTTGCCGTTTCCTTTTCCAGGAGGTCTTCCTGACCCAAATTGAACCTGTGTCTCCTGCATTGCAGGTAGATTCTTTACTGCTGAGCCACCAGGGAGGCCCAAGTGGTGATGGTTAGGAACCCCACTTATATGGGAATGTTTACTTTGTCATTTAAGTTTAATGTTGGGTGTTGATTTGAGATAGAGAGTATCCTTTTGTTTATGTTTGATGAAGGATGCTGTAAAGAGCAATATTGCATAGGAACCTGGAATGTCAGGTCCGTGAATCAAGGCAAATTGGAAGAGGTCAAACAGGAGATGGCAAGAGCAAACATCGACATTCTAGGAATCAGCGAACTAAAATGGACTGGAATGGGTGAATTTAACTCAGATGACCATTATATCTACTACTGTGGGCAGGAATCCCTTAGAAGAAACGGAGTAGCCATCATGGTCAAGAAGAGAGTCCGAAATGCAGTACTTGGATGCAATCTCAAAAACGACAGAATAATCTCTGTTCATTTCCAAGGCAAACCATTCAATATCACAGTAATCCAAGTCTATGCCCCAACCAGTAATGCTGAAGAAGCTGAAGTTGAACGGTTCTATGAAGACCTACAAGACCTTTTAGAACTAACACCCAAAAAAGATGTCCTTTTCATTATAGGGGACTGGAATGCAAAAGTAGGAAGTCAAGAAACACCTGGAGTAACAGGCATATTTGGCCTTGGAGTATGGAATGAAGCAGGGCAAAGGCTAATAGAGTTTTGCCAAGAAAATGCACTGGTCATAGCAAACACTCTCTTCCAACAACACAGGAGAAGATTCTACACATGGACATCCCCAGATGGTCAACACCAAAATCAGATTGATTATATTCTTTGCAGCCAAAGATGGAGAAGCTCTATACAGTCAACAAAAACAAGACCAGGAGCTGACTGTGGCTCAGATCATGAACTCCTTATTGCCAAATTCAGACTTAAATTGAAGAAAGCAGGGAAAACCACTAGACCATTCAGGTATGACCTAAATCAAATCCCTTATGATTATACGGTGCAAGTGAGAAATAGATTTAAGGGACTAGATCTGATAGAGTGCCTGATGAACTATGGCCAGAGGTTCATGACATTGTACAGGACACAGGGATCAAGACCATTCCCATGGAAAAGAAATGCAAAAAAGCAAAATGGCTGTCTGAGGAGGCCTTACAAATAGCTGTGAGAAGAAGAGAAGTGAAAAGCCAAGGAGAAAAGGAAAGATATAAGCATCTGAATGCAGAGTTCCAAAGAATAGCAAGAAGAGATAAGAAAGCCTTCCTCAGCAATCAGTGCAAAGAAATAGAGGAAAACAACAGAATGGGAAAGACTAGAGATCTCTTCAAGAAAATTAGAGATACCAAGGGAACATTTCATGCAAAGATGGGCTCGATAAAGGACAGAAATGGTATGGACCTAACAGAAGCTGAAGATATTAAGAAGAGGTGGCAAGAATACACAGAAGAACTGTACCAAAAAGATCTTCACGATCCAGATAATCACGATGGTGTGATCACTCACCTAGTGCCAGACATCCTGGAATGTGAAGTCAAGTGGGCCTTAGAAAGCATCACTACGAATAAAGCTAGTGGAGGTGATGAAATTCCAGTTGAGCTATTTCAAATCCTAAAAGATGATGCTGTGAAAGTACTACACTCAATATGCCAGCAAATGTGGAAAACTCAGCAGTGGCCACAGGACTGGAAAAGGTCCATTTTCATTCCAATCCCAAAGAAAGGCAATGCCAAAGAATGCTCAAACTACCACACAATTGTACTCATCTCACACGCTAGTAAAGCAATGCTCAAAATTCTCCAAGCCAGGCTTCAGCAATATATGAACCATGAACTTCCATATGTTCAAGCTGGTTTTAGAAAAGGCAGAGGAACCAGAGATCAAATTGCCAGCATCCGCTGGATCATGGAAAAAGCAAGAGAATTCCAGGAAAACATCTATTTCTGCTTTATTGGTTATGCCAAAGCCTTTGACTGTGTGGATCACAATAAACTGTGGAGAATTCTGAAAGAGATGGGCATACCAGACCACCTGACCTGCCTCTTGAGAAACCTATATGCAGGTCAGGAAGCAACAGTTAGAACTGGACATGGAACAACAGACTGGTTCCAAATAGGAAAAGGAGTATGTCAAGGCTGTCTATTGTCACCCTGCTTATTTAACTTCTATGCAGAGTACATCATGAGAAACACTGGGCTGGAAGAAGCACAAGCTGGAATCAAGATTGCTGGGAGAAATATCAATCACCTGAGATATGCAGATGACACCTTATGGCAGAAAGTGAAGAGGAACTAGAAAGCCTCTTGATGAAAGTGAAAAAGGAGAGTGAAAAAGTTGGCTTAAAGTTCAACACTCAGAAAATGAACATCATGGCATCTGGTCCCATCAGTTCATGGGAAATAGGGAAACAGTGGAAACAGTGTCAGACCTTATTTTTTTTGGGCTTCAAAATCACTGCAGATGGTGACTGCAGCCATGAAATTAAAAGACGCTTACTCCTTGGAGGAAAAGTTATGACCAACCTAGATAGCATATTTAAAAGCAGAGACATTACTTTCCAACAAAGGTCCATCTAATCAAGGCTATAGTTTTTCCAGTGGTCATGTATGGATGTGAGAGTTGGACTGTGAAGAAAGCTGAGCACCGAAGAATTGATGCTTTTGAACTGTGGTATTGGAGAAGACTCTTGAGAGTCCCTTGGACTGCAAGGAGATCCAGTCAGTCCATTCTAAAGGAGATCAGCCCTGGGATTTCTTTGGAGGGAATGATGCTAAAGCTGAAACTCCAGTACTTTGGCCACCTGATGCGAAGAGTTGACTCATTGGAAAAGACTCTGATGCTGGGAGGGATTGGGGGCAGGAGGAGAAGGGGACGACAGAGGATGAGATGGCTGGATGGCATCACCAACTCGATGGATGTGAGTCTGAGTGAACTCCGGGAGTTGGTGGTGGACAGGGAGGCCTGGTGTGCTTGATTCATGGGGTCACAAAGAGTTGGGCACGACTGAGTGACTGAACTGAACTGAAGGATTTTTAAAGTTTCTTTTTTTGGTTATGCCATGTGGCTTGCGGGATCTTGGTTCCCTGACCAGGGATTGAACCTGGGTCCTCGGCACTAAAAGCACTGAGTCCTACCTACTGGACTAGCAGGGAAGTCCCAAGGATTTTAATTTCTTTATTGATGAAAATTAATATGTACCTTAAAATACTTTTTATTAATACTCTAAAAAATTGAAGCAATTCACAAGTATATGAAGTGGTAAGTGAAAGTTGGCCTCCCTCTTCTCAGTTTGTTCCTGCCCCACAGGGACCATCAGTGTAAACGTGTGGTATATACCCTTCAGATATTTTTCTGTGTCCATACAGTTGTCTCATCATAAATGCAGCCATCAAGATGATTGAAATATTTGTTTGCTGCCTACTAATGCAATTTGTAGTCACAAATTTCCAAACATTGATCCTTCCTGGCATTCCTGGAATAGATCCTCCTTGGTCCCATTGTATTATTCTTTCAAATGCTGTTGGACCTGATTTACTAATGTTATTTTATAAGATTATTGCATCTGTATGTGTAAGGGTCATACAGCATTATTGACTTCTTAAACTGGGAGGCCTTTGCTCTCTTGCCTCATGCTCTGGACCAGTTCAAGTAGCATACATATCAAGCATAGGTATCATTTCTACTCCTGGGACTTAGGAGGGGACTGATATATACATCTTGAATTCAGTAGTGCCCTTTATTGGGAGGATGGGTGATAGGAATGTAGTTCTGTGACAGTTTCGAAGTTTCTCCCACAGGGATTCATCTTTACAAATTCTCCTTGAATTTTCTTAAAAAAAAAAAAAAATCCAGTATCAGTTTAGTCGTGGAATCAGAACAGATCCATGTCCCAGGGCAGAAGATGGCCTTTGCACCCCAGAAGACACCTCCTCAACTCCACCAGTACCCAGAGACCTTCTCCCAAATCCCTCCTTTCCAGGTAGCCCCTGACATGGCAGGCAGTGTGCTAATAGCCATCTGTTGAGGCAAGGTGGTTTTACTGATGCCATCCTTTTTAGTCCTCACAAGAGGAGGAGGGTAGCACATTCAGAAGTCTGTTCTCCGTGGAGTTAACCTGCTTGCCCAAGGCCATGCAGCTAATGAGAGGATTAGGCAGGGCTCCAGCCTTAGTCTGACCTCTCACTCCTGCTGCAGCCACCCCACATAATTGTGGAGGTGTAAGCCAACCCCCAGAAACACCCCAACAACACATCCCAAATGCCTAGGTCAGGTGGGAAATGTGATGGTCCTCTCGAAAGCATATGAAACTAGACACATAAATGGTGATTCAGAGCCCTGGTTCCATGTTTGGGGACAGTATAAAATAGGGCCGATTTTTCCTCGATGCCAAAAGTGAGAGCAAAGAAGATACCCAGCCAATAATTGGCTATGTAGTACTGTACTGTAATAACTTTATAATATTTTTCACACAAATAATACATACAGAAAATAAGACATTTTAAATCTTACAGCACCTTGAAAAGTACAGTAGCATGGTACAATAGCTGGCATACAGGGGCTGGCATCGAGCGAACAGGTAAGAAGTCACTGACTGGAGGAGAGAGAGGAGGTGGGAGATGGCAGAGCTGAAGGGTCACCAGCAATAGAAGATGGAGGGCAAACTGCAGCTTCACTCATCCCTGACATCGATGGCTCAGACGCTTTGTTCCTAGCTGATTCAGTTCTGTCTACCCTCTTGAAAAACAATCCAGTGATGTCTGAGTAGTAGTTCTTTCTTTCTCGTGACACAGTAGCACCGGATTGCGTTCTGAACAGCTGCCGCAACCTTGCTGTGCTGTTCTACACTGGGTCCTGTGAATCAGCAACCAGCAGTGCCTCCTCAAATAAAGAAAATCCCCTTGCCATCTCCTGTGTCGTGAATCTCTCTCGTTCTTCAGTTTCTTCCTTTTGTCTCTATCCTTCCTTTGGGCCTGCCTTCTATCAGGCCTTCGTTGGTATCAGAATGAGTGTTGTCGCACAGCAAGGAGTTTAGTGAGGTCCCTCCTCTTGCAGACCTAGCCTGACACAGATTCTGCACTCGTGTACTCTACATGGTGCTGTAAAGTACACAAACGCACAACCACTTGTAGGGGATGCACACGTGTGACAATATACAGCAGTCCCGTGAACTAACGTAGGTGACTGGACATGGGAACAGACGTTGGTGTCTCTAAAAGTTCGCAACTTGAAGGTCCGTGTGTTGGGGACTTACTGTAGAACGGTGCATACAGGATTAGCCCAGAGCTGGGCACGGAGTGAGCACTTGCTGAACAGTGGCTGACATCACATGTGTGCTCTGGGCAAGCAGTTATCTGCTCTGATGGAGAGGGCTGGGCAGCCGGGCAACAAGAGTTGGGTGGAACCTGATGGGGAACTGGGTGGCTATGCTGAAGGGCCTGCTAAGGATGGGCCTAGGAGTGTGTCATTGGGTCAGGCTGCTTAGAAGAAGACCAAGGTTGCTCTGGCTTTGAGGGTAGCAGGGCAGATGGGCCCCAGGAAGTATGGGCCCCTTCAATCCAGGCCCCTGCAACCCTGGCCTCACCTTGGGCAGGTTACCTACCATGGCCCCCCAGTCAATGCTCCTGACACTTATCCCCCCATCTGGCAGCACCCTGAGGGTCCACACAACACGGAGGCGGGCTTGTGTTCCAGGGACTCCTCAGCCAGGCGGGAGGATGGGAGGGAGCTGGGGACCCAACCCATCAGCGAGGAGGGCCAGGCTCAGGGCAGTGGGCTCCATCCCAACAGCTCCCAGCTGGAGAGAGGCTGTGGGTGGCCCAGGCTCAGGGGCTTCCCAGGATGTGAGGGTTTCTGGAAGCTCTTGCAGAGACCCAGCAACCCTCGGGGCCTAGCTTGGGGGCGATATCAACCTGGGCCAGGTCTTCAGCAGGTCAGGAGTAGGGAACAGTGGAAATGGTGTGGGGAGGGGGTGTTAAGAGCTTCTGCTCTGGATTTCCGGTCCTGGGTTCCAGCCGTAGTCGCTGAGACTTCCTGGTTGTGTGGTGGTAGACCAGTCACCCTTAACTTCTTCAGGCTTCAGTTTGCTGAGCTGTAAACTGTGGTCACAGTGCACCTGTCCACACGGTCGTAGGAGAATGAAAGAGGTGACATGCCTGGCACATAGATTCTTACGAGAGTCTAAAGAGGAAAAAATAAGGTGGGACTGCAGGCCCTTGAGGGTGGGGGTGCCCAGTGGCTGCAGCAGCAGTGGTGGTGGGAACGCCAGGACCCAATCCAGATATCAGCACGGGTCTGGGCAGAACTTGCCTTCCTCACAGATGCCATCCCCTGTGGGCAGAGGAGATGGTCTCCCCAGGCTCCTGGCCAGTGTGGATCTCCAGCATGGGAGGTAGGGTGCAGGCAGGCAGCACTGGGCCTCTGAGGGCCCCGGGGCCTGTGTCCCCTCCAGCCCCTTCTCTGTGCTTCCCCTGCAGGCTCCACGCACGGTTCTATGAGCTGGCCCCCAACCTCGTCCCGATGGACTACAGGAAGAGCCCCATTGTCCACGTGCCCATGAGCCTCATCATCCAGATGCCGGAGCTCCGGGTACACGAGCGGCCGCTGCTGCCAGGCAGACCTCGGGAGGAGGCTGGGGGCTGGGGGGTGTGCCCCTCCCGATGGCGGGGCAGCAGAGCCACCTAGACCTGAGCTGAACCCCCCACTGTGCCTCAGTTTCCTCATCTGCACTCTGAGTAAATGAGTCCCGTGTGTGGGTCTCCGTCAGGGTGCTGTGACTGGTGCTGCCCCTGGTCTGCAGGCTGTTAGCCTGCACTCACCTGCTCGCCCCTTTGTTAGGCGGCCCAGCTGCTGTCCTTGGCAGGCCTTGTGTGTGTCTGCTTTTGAAGGTAACTTTCTTCCAGCCTCCTCCTTCCGTGGCTGTAGTCTCTCACAGCACAGTCATCCATAGCATCCCTTCTCAAACCTTTAACGTGCCCAGGAATCACCTTGAGATCTTGTCAGAATCCCAATTCAGGTTCAGTAGGTCTGGGTGGGGCCCAAGGATCTGTTTTTCTAACAAACTTCCAGATGAGGCTGATGCTGCTGGTCCTCAAACTGTCTATATACTTGACCTAAGAGTTTCATTTCCCGAGTTCCTTACTTATAATACACAGAAAGTGCACTTCAATAGTAAAAAAGCGTTCGGTTTTTAGAGCACGTTGCTGTGGGTCTTTGCGGATAGCCCCTCTCCAGGTCTCAAATGTGTGACTCTGGGGTCAGGGTATCCACTTGGGGCCTGTATCCGGGCTGTGACCTCAGTCCTGAGGGATAGTAAGTCACAGGCTCAGCCCTGGACAAGCGGCCAGGCTGGCCTAGAGTGGGGGCTTGAGCCCAGGCTCAGAGGATCATTCGAGGGTAGGAGGCCCTTGGGAGGAACCATGGGGTTGTCTCTCAGCCCCCTCTGCTGGACTGGGCACAGAGTGGAGTGGCCCAGTGCTGGCCCAGCTGCGGTAGAGGACTCCAGGAGAGATGGGCCCTGAGTGAGCTGGGATCAGAGGAAGGAGTTGTTGGTATAATTTCTCACCTCCCTATGGGCTGGCCTAGGAAAATTCACAGGAGTTGGGTGACTGCTGGCCTGGGATCTGAGTGATTCTCTGATCCTGGCCCAGTTATCCAACCTCCGGAGCCCCACTTCTGCCTCCCATGATCTTGGTCTGAGCTGAGAGCTGTAGTAGTAGGGAACAACGTTTATATTCTCTTCCAAATTAATCTCTAAAGGGATGTTGCCTCTCAGCTTAAATTATACATAATGGTCCATCTGTGGGAACCCTGCCTCCCAGGTAGTGAGCGTTAAGCTAAAATATCTTTGTTTAAGCTCACAGGTAACATCCTGACCAGGCCCAACTATGAATGACTGCAGGGGGGAAGAAATTAACACCTCCCCTCCGGACTTCCCTAGTGGCTCAGACGGTAAAGCATCGGCCTACAATGCGGGACACCTGGATTTGATCCCTGGGTCGGGAAGATCCTGGGGAAGGAAATGGCAACCCACTCCAGTACTCCTGCTTGGAAAATCCCGTGGTCGGAGGAGCCTGGTAGGCTACAGTCCACAGGGTTGCAAAGAATCGGACACGACTGAGTGACTTCACTCACTCCAGAGGCTGATGGGAACCAGGATATGTTTCACTTTGCTCCCTCCCCCTTTAGAAGGAGCCTGAATTCTAACTGAGGCAACGTGGTTCTCTGGGACATGAGTCTCCCATCTTCTCAGTTTGGTGCTTTTATGAATAAAGTTGCTAGCCCTTGCCCCAGCAACTTGTCTGTTGATATACTGGCCTTTTGTGCTGTGAGCAGTACGAGTTTGGACTCGGGAACATCGTCTTCTCTTGCATGTCAAGGCAGGAGCCTCCATGTACTCCCTGGGTGATGGGACTAATCCCTGCTCCTGCTGGAAGAGGCGATGCCTCCAATGGGCACCCTGCTCATCTGAACAATATAACAGAACATGACACTCATAGAGCTCTCACTAGGGCTAGGCCTTGTTGCTGCTGTTGTTCAGTTGCCCAGTCGCGTCTGACTCATTGTGATGCCATGGTCTGCAGCATGCCAGGCCTCCCTGTCCCTCACCATCTCCCAGAGTTTGCTCAAGTTCATGTTCATTGCATAGGTGATGCTGTCCCGCCATCTCATCCTCTGACACCCTCTTCTCTTTCTGCCCTCAATCTTTCCCAGCATCAGGGATGTTTCTAAAGAGTCATCTGTTTGCATCAGACAACCAAAATACTGGAGCTTCAGCATCAGTCCTTCCAGTGAATATTCAGGATTGATCTCCCTTGATTGACTGCTTTTATCTCCTTGCTTTCCAAGGGACTGTCAGGAGTCTTCTCCAGCACCACAGTTCAAAGGCATCAATTCTTTGGCATTCTGCCTTCATTATGGTCCAGCTCTCACAACCGTACAACTGGGAACACCATAGCCTTGACTATCCACACCTTTGTTGGCAGAGTAATGTCTCTGCTTTTCAGCACACTGTCTAGCTTTGTCATCGCTTTCCTGCCAAGAAGCAGTTGTCTTCTGATTTCATGCCTGCAGTCACCATCTGCAGTGATTTTGAAATCCAAGAAGAGGAAATCTGTCACTACTTCCACCTTTACCCCTTCTATTTGCCATGCAGTATTGGGGCCAGATGCCATGATCTTAGTTTTTTTAATATTTAGCCTTTTGCTCTCCTCCTTGACTCTCATCAAGAGGCTCTTTAGTTCCTCTTCGCTTTCTGTCATTAGTGTGTCATCTGCATATATTGTTTTTGTTTCTTATGCCTATCTTGATTCCAGCCTGTAACTCATCCAGCCTGGCATTTCTCATGATGTGCCGGGCCTTGTACCAACACCTTATTTTTAACTCATTTAACCCTCTCGCAACCCAATTAAGTAGGTGTGATTATTATTCCCATTTTACAGATGGGGAAACTGAGGCCCAGAGGGGTTAGGTCACAGAGGCATAACAGATGGACTCCAGGGTCCTCCCAGTGAGCCTGCCGCCATGGTGACTGCTGTGGTTGTTTTCTTCAGGAGAATCCCTTCAAGGAAAGGATCGTGGAGGCTTTCTCTGAGGATGGTGAGGGGAACCTCACCTTCAATGACTTTGTTGACATGTTTTCTGTGCTCTGTGAGTCGGCTCCCCGCGATCTCAAGGCCAGCTACGCCTTCAAGATCTACGGTAACCTGGGCCTGGAGCAGGGGCTGTGAAGCTGTGTGTGGCGGTGGCATTCCATAGGCCAGCTGGTTATTGCTGGTTCCCACCCTGGGGACACTGGGGACACCAAGAACACTTTGAAGAGTGCTTGTCCAGCACGGTGGCCAGAGGGGACAACTTGTACATGAGATACACCTGTAGGGTCCTGAGATCAGAGGAGGGAGAGTGGGCAGTTAGCATGCAGTGAGTTCATACGTGGCGACCTCTCAGCAGGGCCTGGAGTTCGTTCACAGGAGAATGCGGGCGGGCACACCCGGGACAGGGAGCAGCCTATGAAGAGCTCAGGGAAGCACACGGCACCGGGCTTGGGGAGCTGACAGGGAGATGACCGTGCTGGGATGAGCACAGTGTAAGTCTGGAGAGGTCATTGTGGCTGGGCTTTTGAGGAGCCAGCCAAGGAGTTTGGGGGTTACCATGGGGCTTCAGGTGAGGCCAGGCAGCCCTGTGTTCTCGAAAGCTCTCTCAGCATCCTGGAGGTGTGAATTGGAGGAGCTAGACTGGCAGAGGCCAGGGTTCTGGAGAGGAAGCCTCTGCAGGTGGTGAGGCTGGGCTGAGAGGTAGGCTCCTTGGTCCCCCCAACCCGACTCCAGCAACTGCTGCCAGAGATAGGGTGACCTCATTTCACCCCAGCCCAGCCCAGCCCAGCCCAGGACCCATTATCCTACTGGCCACCAGAGGGCGCCAAGCACCCACGAAGCCCTTGGTTTCTGCTCCAGAGGACTGGGACTGGTGTCAAACCCTCAGACAGAGCTCAGATGGGAACTCTGAAGCCCAAGGAGGGGTTGGAACCCGTCCTGGAAAAGAGGAGCCACGGACAAACCTCCTGTCCCCCGCATCTTTGGTCAGCCAGGAGATCCCAAGGCAGTGGGGTCCACTGGGCTGTTTTTTCATTTTCTAGTTGTCCTGTTTATTTCAGGGAACTTTCGTCTACATACATCTCTGCACCCACATTGTATTTGCACAGCAGAGGCATGGTATCCACCTTGTCTTTCTCCACAAACTACACCCACAAGGTTCAAGGAAAAAACCTCTCAGATTCCACCCATCGTCCCCTTAATGCTGGACCCCAGGACATTGCTCCTGGGAAAGGCTATCGTCTGCCAGAGAGGGGAAGTGCAGGGCACACAGGGGAAGCCAGGCAGGCATGGGGACAGGTGAAGGGAGAACCAGGGCTCCCCAACCTCCCTGGATGGGAGTGTAGAATGGAGAAAGGCCACTGGGGCCCTGGGGTTTGGCGCTGGGCAGAAACTGGGCCCTGACCTCTAGCAAGGATCACCCACCCACTCCCTTGACCTTAGTTTCCTCATATAGAATGGGCAGAGGGTTCCCCATCTTGCCAGCCCTACAGAGAGGCACCACCAGAGGGCAGAGAAGTATCCTATCTTGTGCCTGCCCCAGGGCCCCTTCTTAGGCCAGGGTGGGGATGTGCCATGGAGGGTGCCCAGACAAGAGCTTGGGCTCTGGGGTCCCGCACTGAGCAGGGATGTGACCTCAAGTCATTTGTCCTTTCCGAGCCTGTTTCTTCATCTGTACTGTGGGGGTTCTAATTGTACCCACTGAAAAGGCTCATGGTGAAAATTAAATGAGATGGAGCCTGAAGTGCTTACATTGTGCTCTTCCTCACTACCACTGATGCTAGGGTTTGGCCAGTTGGCAAGAAGAGCCCTTATGTCTAGGAAGCACCACCCCCACCCCCGCCCCGGCCCCCAGCCAACCAGGAGGAGGGGTTTGAGCTAAAACTTGATGGAGTCTGCTGCACAGATACGTGGGAAGTGCCCTCCAGGTAGAAGAAACAGCACGGGCGAAGAAAGAGTTGACAGTTGGGTTGAAAAGCAGTCAGAAGGGTGTTCCCATTCCCTCTATGAGCCTGTGTGGCTCGGCCCTCTGGACGTGTTGCTGGGCTGTGGGCAGCGGTAGTGCCTTTTGCCAAGGATTAGGATTAAATCGTTCCCTGCTCTTTCAAGCCAGGCATGGGGCCTTTCTCTAAGAGCCTTCTGAGTCTCCTGGCCTCCTTGTCTGGCTAGGGGCCAGAGGCAATGTGGTGCAGTTTAGAAAATGTGGGTCTTAGGATCAACCAGGCCCTGGTCAGCATCCCAGCTTCCCATCCAAGCAGACATCTGACCTTGATTCAGTCATTTGGCCTGTCTGGGCCTTGGTTTCTTTAGCTCTAGAGGGAACACAAAGTCTACTGTGGGGCAAAGCTAGGAGGGCCATTTGGCCTGGGTCTCATGTTCCCAGGAAGCCTCAGATTTGGACATTCCAAGTGTCTCAGGGTAAGTGTGTGCTTGCCGTCGTGCTGGGGGTTTGTGCAGATGGTGAATGTGGGTTTGTTGAACATGGTGTCCAGAGGTGCCTTGTGGGTGAGCCCCCCTTGGTCCCGGTTGGCTGAAGAGCAGGATCCAGTGTCCCCAGAGGGTGCACGGGGAGGTGTCTGGTGTGACCAGCTTGGAGGAGAGTGGCCTGAGTGTCCCCACCCCCTCCCTGCAGACTTCAACACAGACAACTTCATCTGCAAGGAGGACCTGCAGCTGACGCTAGCCCGGCTCACCAAGTCGGAGCTGGACGAGGACGAGGTGGTGCTGGTGTGTGACAAGGTCATCGAAGAGGCCGATCTCGACGGTGACGGCAAGCTGGGCTTCGCAGACTTTGAGGACATGATCGCCAAGGCCCCGGACTTCCTCAGGTGCGGCTCCAAGGGGCTGGCTTGGGTGGGGTGGGCCTCATGGGGGCTGCAGCCGGGAGACCCCTAAGAGCAGTGGCGCCACAGGCCCCGTGCGGCCCAGGAGGCAGGTCAGGCTCCAGGCCCAGCTGCCCTCAGTGTGTGCCTGGTGAGCCCGCTGTCCCCAGCAGGGCCGGACGCTCGGGGGAAGGATAAGACCTGGGGGCCCTTTGGTCAGGTGGGGTTGGATGCGCAGGCACGGCTGGCCCTCCAGCCCTTCGTTCCCTCGTGTGGATTATTCATGAACTCTGTGTCCTCCCGGAGGGACTGTCCAGGGTTGGACGTGGGGCCTGGTTGGCTTTCTGCGAGGACCTTTACCCACCCGGTCCAGAGCCGCTCACCCCTTCTTGCTTTTTCCTCTTTCCAGCACTTTCCACATCCGGATCTGAGGACAGTGACCAGAAGCCGACCATCCGGCCCGGTGCCTGCATGAGTGTGACCTCCAAGCTCCCCAGGAGTGGAGCTGTGGCCTCGGCGATTTACACCCACAAACACTTCTTTGGCCCTTTCAGCAAAAAAAAAAAAAAGAAAAAAACCAGGGAAGGGGGGATGTGAGGAGCAGGGCCCTTCGCAGTCCCCCTGTGGGCCCTCCCCAGGCCCTCCCTCTCTTCCCCCGCTTTCCCTACTCCCATCAGAAATGGCCCCAGTAGGAGGGGGAGGAGGAACCCCTAACAGGGCTGGGGTGCTGACTTGTCCAAGTGCTGGGCAGGCACCCGGGTTGCCCAGGGCAAATGGAAAAACAAAAAGAGGACAAGGTTTAACAAGCTATGCAATCTTTCTCTAGAGCCCACAGCTGGGCTGCACCCCGGGCCCGTCTGTTCCTTCTCCCCAGCCCTTCCCAATGTGAAGCTGTGGGAACCGTGGGTGCAAGGACTCGGCCCCTGTCCAACACCCCATCCACCCTCCCCGACGACGTGGAATCCTCAGTGGTGTGTGCTGTCCAGATTTGTGAACTCCTGATAGTAAAACACTTTCATGTTCTCTGTTTGTTGACCCCTTTTCTCCTTGAAATCTCCCCATGAGCACCTCACCTCTTGAGATTAAGCTCTGCCTTCCCACCTTCGGCACCAACTTTATTTCAGTGCTTGTGTCCTTGGGAGGAGACATATCTGTGCCCCAGATCCTAGGGAGCTCCGTGAAGAGCTGATGTTGGGTGAAAAATCATCTCCACGTCCCTCGTAGTGAGAGCCATTCCAGCAAATGTTTGTATCAGGCACGGGGCCGGGTCCATGGTGACCAGTCACATAGGGATGGCCGGCAGGCGCCCACTGGCTGGCTCCAGAAACCGCCCAGCAGTGCCCAGGCTGAGCCTGGGCAGCCGGCCAGGTTTGGGCCTGCGTTAGGAGGGGTCTGAGAGCCACCCCTAAAGACCACCACTGGCTGGAGGCAGAGCACAGATGAGGGTGACCTGGTTATATAGGGAGGCCAGCAAGCACACACTGGCTGACTCCAGAAACCGTCCAGCGGCGCCCAGGCTGCTGACTCTGCAGCCTCAGGCAGGTTGCTGCTACTCTCTGGTTCTCTGTCCCTCCCCGCCCCCCACCCCGCTCACTCATCTGCAGCAGAAAGGTCGGACCAGGGTCTGCCCAGCTTGCATTATGAGGCCCGCACAAAGGTGGGGGCGGAGAGGGGCAGAGGGGATGGCCCCCAGGAGCTCAGCTGCCCCAGGGTCAGAACCTCCCCTCTGAGATGGCACTCTGCTGCTACTTCCCACCCCTGCTCTCTGATAGGGCCACAATGAGGGGGACTGGTTTTGGTCTCTGGAGCAACTGTATGACATCACTCAGCTAAGATGCCAGCCATGCCACAGGGCCTGTCCCGTGCTCAGTGAGTGTTCAGTGGTGGGAGGCCAGCTCCATCAATCATCCAGGAGCCCCCCAGCCTGCTCATCTTGGAAGCTGGGGGTGCTCACCCCTGCCTTTGGCTGGTCCCCCTTCCTCTCAGGCCGTGACTTCCTCTGGATGGGTGGGAGGTCCTGGGGTGGGGAGTGGGACTCAGTCCTGAGCAGCAGGAGACTGGAAGGTCCCCTCCCACCCTGTTGCTGGTGGGCACCTAGGCTGTCTTGGAGCCTGGTTCCAAAGCAGGCTGGTTGGGTTTGAGGGTCCAAGGGGTGCCTTCAAACAAGCTGAGAGCTTCCCAATAACCCCTGGTGTGGCCCCAGGCCCAGGAATCCCGCTGGTGGGCCGCTGGAAGCCAGGCCTCCTCAAGGTTTGTGCTTCTTGTCTGTGAAGAAGAGCCTCCGGAGCTTGTCAGGCTGCAAGGAAGGACAGGATGCTGGAGCCTGGGTCCCGGGCCAGGGCAGGGAGAGCCAGGCTCAGAGGGTCCCTCCACAGGGACTGGGAGCTGGGGCCCAAGGCCAGAGAAAGGCCAGGTTGGAATGCAGATACTAATTGCTCCACAGCCCCTCACAGCACCAGAAACTCCAGCCCTCTGGTTGGGATGAAGAACTCACTCGCTCTCGCCCCCCCTTCCTTCACTGGGTCTCCAGAGGTCCCCACCCCAGCCCTCTCTGCCTCAGCCACACCCTAGGTAGGATGGGGGGGTGGTGTATGTGGTGCCTTCAGCACCCAGAAGGACTAGGCAGCCGGAGGAAGAGCAGACAGGGGATGTGGCTTATGTAGTTCTTAGAAGGACTGTCCACAGGCAGGATCTGTGGTCCTGGGAGTCAGGACCTCAGACGCTGTCTTGAACCAGGGGAGTTCCCTGTCCTGGGGTAAGTGGGTACAACCCTGCCCCGAGGGAGGAGCTGGCAGAGCTGCTGGTGAAGGCCTTTCATCTGTGAGCTCAGGGTTTTACTGTTCAGGCCGGGAGAGGAGGTCTGCACATGCTGGAGGTCTGAGGCTGCCGCCTTGGAGAAGGGGCTCGCCTGGCTCATCGGCTCCAGGTACAGGCAAGTACACTGGGGTAAACCCTTAGGAGGGCTCTTCTGCCTCCCTGGGAACTCTGACCCCACTCCCTCTGTCCTCCTGGTCTTTGCTTCCCCCTTTCTCCTTTGTTAGTCAGAAACCCCCAGGAATAACAGTTATCTATTGGCAGCTGTCTCTGGGCTGTATCCTGAGCACATGGGGATGGCTAGCATCATCTCCTGGGCAGCCACCCCTGGACACAGCACAGGACCAGCCCATTTTACAGATGAGGAAATGGAGCTAGATCCTGGGTAGATGCTAAATAAGAGTACAGGATGCCCAGCTAAGTTTGAACTTCAGATAAATAAGGAATAATTGCAGTACTGGTAACTATGCTAAAAAACATTACTCATTGTTTATCTGAAATTCAGATTAACTGGGTGTGTTGTATTTTATCTTGCTGAATCTGGTGATCTTAGTTGCATGGGAAACTATTTTGCCCAAAGCCACATGGGTAGGGAGTGCCTGAGCCATGAAAAGGGACAAGGCAAGTCAAACCTGGAGCCAGGGTCCTTGTCCACCTCTCTGAGGCTCTGAGACCCCTGCAGTGGCAGGAATCCTGCCCCAGAGAAAGACTTCAGAAGCGCCTGAAAGTTTCCATCTTACATCCTAACCTCTGCCTCTCCCACCTTCTCCAAGCAGAAGTCAGGGCTGGGAAGTTCTGGGTGTGGTGCTGACCTGACCCACCCGTGTTTGAGGGCCACAGGTTCCTTCCTTCACCAGCAGCTCCCTGCGGGTTGACAGCCACCCCGCCCCACCCTGGAGCCCACCTTGTGTGTCTGTCCAGCCTCCTTGCTCCTGGCTGCTTGGATTTGTGTGTCTGTCCAGCCTCCTTGCTCCTGGCTGCTTGCTCCTGGGATTTGTTCGTAGGTGTGTCTGGGCTCTGGGAGTTCTGGGACCCCCGAGATCCTCTCATAACCACAGTCCGTGAACCCTGAAAGCTTGCTGTATGTGGGGATCATCCCAGGATAGGGGGTCCCGGCTGGGCCCCCCCAGCAGACAGCAATATGCTCATAGGCACTGCCGCCTTCCCTGCGTGGCACATCCCTGGCATCCTCAGGGAGGTCTTCTGTCCAGATGGACTCGTAGGTGTCTGCACAACTGCTCTGGGAGCAGGGCTGGGCCCCACAGCTCAGTTTTGGAGACCCCTGGCTCCAGGTAGCCCCTGAGGATCCTGAGGCCTCAGAGCTGGAAGGCAGGAGGAGGCCCCAAGAAGTGGGAGACACTCTAGGGCCCTGGTCTGGGCTCACCCCAGAGAGGGCAGGTCCTGGGCCATCAGGCTTGTTCTGGCTTCCATCTGTAAGTCTCCTCGGGGCCTCCTTGCCTGGAGAACAGGCCTGGCTGCCACCTGGAACTGGCTCCTGCCAGCCGGATACATCCGTGCCCAGGCCTAGCCGGGCCTGGTTCATCTTTCTCAGGTCTGCATAGATGATGTTGTTGGAGCCTCCAAACGAGTTGCTCAGAACGGAAGCTCTCCTCTCCGGGAGGGGGGGCGCCTTGACAGGGGCCTGGAGAGAGGGACAGAACTTCTTTAAGATTACCCTGCCACCAGGCTGCCCTCAGCTAAAATGAAGCTCGCTCAGAGAAGCTGAGGGCCCTGGCCTTGGACTCATTTACCTGACTGTTATGTGCAGGGGTTGGTGGACATTCAGGGTCCCTGCCAGCTTCATGTTCTAGGACTCCTGAGTATGGTCCTTACATTGGCATTCAAGGTCAGGGGTCATGAGCTCTGTCTCCCACCGGAGATCATCCTGTCCCGCTCCTCTCTCCCCTGCCCCCCAGAGAGACCCCTGCATTCACCCACTTACTGCTCCCTTCCCCTTCAGAATGGGCTACCCTCAAGTCCATCAATTGTGTAGTTATTCAACAAATATTTAGTAAGAACTATGTAGACACTGTCCCAGGTGCCAAGGGCTTCATAATGAGCAAGACCACCTCTTGGAAGTTTACATTCTAACCTGGAGATGGGCAACATACTACTGTTTTTGTTTAATGTGGCTGATGTAATACATGATATAATAGCATGTATGCTCAGTCACTCAGTCATGTCTGACTCTCTGCAACCCTATGGACTGTAGTCCACCAGGCTCCTCTGCCTATCACAGCAAGAATACTGGCGTGGGCTGCCATAGCCTTCTCCAGAGGATCTTCCCGACCCAGGGATCGAACCCGCATCTCTTGCGTCTCCTGCATTGGCAGGCAGATTCTTTACCTCTGAGCCACCTGGGAAGCACCCCCATATAATAGTGTATCACAAGATAATATACTGTCAGCTCATGATCAGTACCATGAAGAAGAACAAAGCTGAGGAATGGGATCGGGACAATGGCAGGTGGGAAAGGAGATATTTTCCACAGTTTAGGCGGTCCTTTCTGAGGAGAGGGCATCTAAGCAGAGAATGGCATGCAGCGAGGGTAGCAGCCACGTGGGCATCTGGTGGGAAGAGTATTCCAGGCAGTGGCTCAGCAAGGGCGAAGGCCCTGAGGTGGGAACAAGGCTGGTATGTTTAAGGAAGATCCAAAGGCCAGTGAGGTTAGAGAAAAGTGAAGGAGGAGGAGAGGGAGCAGGGCCCCTGAGGAGGCTCTTGTGAACCCTGGTGAAGCTTTCAGATTTTATTTTAAACCAGAGGAGAAGCCCTTGACATTCTGTGATCTGATATATATTTAAAAAAAAAGTCTCCGTGAGTCCCTCCTGCAAAGGCGCTATGGACAATAAGGTATTGACTCACAGGCACCCCACTCTATAGTTTACTAGGGGATTTTTTTCAGACATTGTATATCCATTCCCTCATTCAAGCCTCAATGGAACCTCAGGATTGGTAAACTGAGACTCAGAGAGGTTATGTGACTTGACCAAAGTCACTCAGCCAGAAAGGCCAAGCCAGGGTTGGAACCAAATCCAGCTAGCAGAGGCAGGCATGGGTGAACCACTGGGTGATTCCAAACTGGGCCACTCCTCTCCCAGAGGGCCTGGCAGTTGGCCTCCGCAGCCTGAGGGGCTGGCTGGGGTGGCTGCTCCAGGCCTGACTGTGGGCGTGGCAGCCACATTCCTGGTCTAGCAACCCTGACCCTCAGTGGCCCAGAATCCTTCTCACCTCCATGCTTTCTTCCTCGGAGAGATTCCAGGGACTTGCATCCAGGCTCCTCCTTTTGTGGAGGAAGGAGATCTGGTGCTTTGGAGAGGCAGAGGGGCTGCTGGCCTTCTCTGGTGGGTATTGCAGGCTAGGATCAGTTTGATGGAGGCCGAGGGTGATGGCGTCATAGAGATCATTGTCCTCCATCTGGGGGTGGTGGAGACACAGCAAGTGTGTGGTCATATACCCCTGGCTGGCATCTAGCCTCCTGCCAGAGACTGCTGGCCAGAGCCAGAAACATCCCCACCAGGTCCCAGACCTCAGCTAGAACACTGTTTCCTTCTCCCAGGACCCTGCACTGAGTGCCCGTGGGTGTCAGGAAATAGAGAAGGCAAAGAAAGGCATGAGGTCCAGTGGTGGACACCCCTGGCCTGGCTACTCTGCCCCATCCCCCACCCCACCCCCAAGGAAGAGGGGTACCTACCCTGGGGCAGGCAGCAGACAGGGTCTCCCCAAAGGGCTCAAACTGCACCTCCTGGTAATGGTGCACGAGTTCCGCCAGGGTGCCGTGGCTCTGGGTGTCCCCTGAGATGAGGTAGCGCCGGTTTCGGAGCTGGTTGATGACAAAATGCCGGCAGCGGTCACTGCCCCTGCAACACAAGGACAACCGGCAGCTCTGCCTTGGCCCAGGGCCGGAGCTGACCCGGGGCCACGCTGCCCTCTGGGGCCTTGACGTGCCCCTCTGGAAAGTAGAACCTGACATCCAACAAGCCCAGCCTTGCAGGTGATGCGGAGCTAGGGAGTGGGGTTTCAACCCACCCCCCCCACCTCCCCCTCATTCCCCCCACCCCCCTTCCCCTGAAGCATCAATCAGGGAGGAAAAGGCAGGGGAAATGAAGAACTCAGCTTGGGGCTTGGATGCAAAATGTAAAGGGATGACACAAATTCAGTAATCAGGACAACTAATAATGCAATTATTTTAGAAAGTCAAAATTAATACCAAAATATCCATGATAAGTAAAACCTCTGTCTTAAAGATGAGGTCCAACCCCACACTTGCACACCTCGGCCTCACTCCTCTCACCTGAATTCTGGCCAGGTGGAAAAGATGGAATTCCAGCTTCCATCTCCCCCAGCCTGTAAAGTCCCACCCTCTTCATTTTCCTTTTTTATGGGAGAGTATTGGGCTTTCCTGGTGGCTCAGTGGTAAAGAATCTGCCTGCCAATGCAGGAGAGTGCAGGTTCAATCCCTGGATGGGGAAGATCCCCAGAGGAGGAAACAGCAACCCACTCTAGTATTCTTGCCTGGGAAATGCCATGGTCAGAGGAGCCTGGCGGGGTTGCACGGGGTCCCAAAAATGTCTGTGGGCTCACAAAGAGGCAGACACAACTTAGTAACTAAACAATAAGGGCAAAGCATACATCCTAATTGTGCCACTCAATGTATTTCCCATGTAACTACCACCTAGAGGAAAACAGACAATATTTCCAGCTCCCCAGAAGATTCCCTTATGGCCCCTTCCAGAGTAGCCATCACCCTGACCCCCATCGTCACAGAACAGCTTTGCTCATTATGGAAATTCACATAAATAGAATCATATTTTTTTTCATGTCCATGTAGAATTAGCTTCTTTCCCTCACTGATAGGTAGTATTCCATTTAATTTAAATATCCACAATGTATCCATTCTGCTGATGGACATTTAGGTTATTTCCACATCTGGGCTGTTATAAATGAAGTTACTCTGAACATTCTTGTACATGGCTTTTTGCTGAATATATGTATTCACTACTATTGAGACTATCCCAGGACGGAGAGTTGGTGGGTCTGGGATACACTTACGCTTAGCTTTAGTAGAGTATGCCAAATTGCTTTCTAAACTCACTGCCAGGTATGAGAGTTACAGTTGCTCTGTGTCTTCACAAACTGTTTCGTAGCCTCCTTCTACTGTAACCAGCAGTTGATTGTGGTTTTAGTTTCTATTTCCCTGATCACTAAAGCTGCTGAACTGTCCTTTTTGGGTACCTCTGTTTTGCCTGTGTTGTCTTTGTCTTACCGATTTGCAAGAGTTCTTCATATATTCTTGATATGAATCCTTTATTAGGTGTGTGTATTACAATACAAAACCTCTCTGGCCCTGTGGCTTGTCCTTTTATTCACAGAATGGTATCTTTTGATTAATAAGAGTTCTCAATTTTAAGAAACTCAATTGTTAAGCTTCTCTGTCAGTACTTTGGGGTCTTATTTAAGAAATCTTTGCCTACCACAAGACCACAAAAAATGTTTCCCATGTTATTGTTTTGCTGTTCTCACTTGAGTCTATGATCCATCTAGAATTATTTAAATTTTGTGTATGATGTGAGGTAGGGGTCATTTTTTTTCATTTGGATATCCAATTGGTCCCACACCACTTATTGAAAAGACCAGCCTACCTTCATCCCTCAGCCCTGAACTACAGTGGACATTTGTTGCAAATCAGGTAAACCAAATGTGGACATTTGTTGCAAATCAGGTAAATGAAATGTCGGGGGCTGTTTATTGATTTGTTGGTCTATTTGTGTATCTGAGAGGAACCCTACTTTTATCTCTTTAATGAGTTGGCATTCTACCCAAAATCATGTTTGAATAATAACAATTAAAAAAAAGGCCTGATGCTGAAAAGACATTGAAAACTGCTGAGTTTGTATATTTCAAACGGAGAAGGCAATGGCACCCCACTCCAGTACTCTCGCCTGGAAAATCCCATGGATGGAGGAGCCTGGTGGGCTGCCATCTATGGGGTCACATGAGTCGGACACGACTGAAGTGATTTGGCAGCAGCAGCAGCAGCAACAAGTAACATTTATTTATTTACTATGTTCTGGACACTGTACCAGCACTGTTAAAGGTCTAAACTCATCAAGCCCGTTCAACAATTCTATGAAGTAAATACTGCAATATTACCATTCTACAGATGAGGAAATGTGGGTGCAGAGAGGCAAAGGAACTTGCCCAAGGTCAGGATTTGACCTGGGACAGTCAGAACAGATGATAATTTTGAATCTGAATCTGAGACCTTTGAGAGTTTCCCTGGAGCCCCAGCCCGCCTCCCTCCCTAACTGGGGGTTGGTGGCAGGGGGAACTTCTTCCTTTTTCTGCCTCCCCCCTCGCAACCTACTCTTGGGTCAGGCTCTGACATCACCACCTCTGACGTCATCCTGCCTATCTTGTCTCCTCGTCTCTAGGACCACTGCCTTACACTAGTCTAGATTTTACCATCGAGCCCAGACCTCACCCCTCTGTGGCCCCCACTGCCCCCACACCTCCAGTATCTGTCTTGAGTCCTCCTTCCATAGGCTGTTTGCAGGTTCCTTGCAAAACCTAAGTTTGACCCGATGACCCGTCATTGTCTATGGACATAGCCCAGCATCCAAGGCTATCCTGAGCTGCCCCCTGCCCTCCTCTCCAGGCACTGCTCCACTGGGACCACGCATCCTTCCACACCCAGCAACTTGTGGGGTCCCCAACACCTTAGTCTGCCTTGTCTCTCTTCTTTTGCACACGCAGTTTAATCTACTGGAAATGCCTTCCTAAATCCCAATCACACCTCCTTTCCTGCCCAGCAAGTTGCTTTCTTTCTTCTATCCTGGACTCAAAGTTCACCTCTGTGAACCTTCCCCAGTCTTCCATCAGGAGGAGGTTCTCCCCTGCCCACCCCTCTGACTCACCCCCTTGAAGGCAGAGGCTCCTAGTGGCCGGCACTGCTCAGAATGCCTGATGGACATGGTTGGATGAGTGAGGGAGTCAGAGAATGAGGGCCTGGGGAAATCCCAGCAGTGTGCGCTGGTGGAGATTCGGAGCTTATTTGCAAGGCTGGGTTATGGGAGCCAGAGCCTGCCTGCCTGTCTTTTGTAGAGGGCTTCCTCTCTTACCTGTAGGACAAGATGTAGCCGGTGGCCCGGTCACTGAGGCGGATGAGGAAGGAGCCAAGAGCTTTGTCCCTGAGCAGCTGCTCTGTCTGCCTGGGCAGAGGACATGCCATTAGCCAGGTCTGGGTCCCCCCAATAGCAGCAGGAGTAGCCTAAGTCAGACCCACCTCAGAGTCCCTGCCAGCCATGCCCCAGACCCAGAGCAGAGACCTCCAGACCTTTATAGAGAAATCCCTCAGAACTTTGGCTGGTTCTGTGGCCTGTCTGGGCTCAGTCAAGCAAATTCAAGACTCAGTCTGGCGCTGGGTTGGAGTCCTGAAGTCACGTACATTGCCCCACTTACAGCCTCACCAGTGGGCACAATAGCCACTGCCCCTTTCCACCTGAATGGCCCTATAGCAAGAAGGATTCCATATAGCTGGGGATTTTCAGTTGTGTGGATCCTTGCTTCAGGGCTGCTGTGCACAGCAATGTGTACAATTGCTGCACAATTGTGCAGGATGTGTACTGCACAAGAGTTTCTGCAGGGAGAAGGTGCTATTATATCTGGAGCCTGACCATGATAGCAACTTTTAGGTTCTCATCTTCCTCCCTTGCACATCCCCTTCAACCCCAGGCAGCTATGGATACTGCTAAATAATGCCAAGTATTCTGGAGGCATGGTAGAAAATTCCAGCTGTCTTCTGATTTGGCAGTACATAGACCAAATAGTTCCTCACCCACTTATTCACCAAATACTGAGTGCCTGCTCTATGCAGGATCAGCTACAAATTTTGCAGAGTTCAGTACTAAATGAAAACCTGGAGCCTCTCAGTAAAGAAGAATTTCAACATGGGGACTGCAGTGTATTCAGCCAAGAATAGGGCCCTTCTGAGCAAAGGGCCCCGTGTTATAACACGAGTTGATGCCGGTGAAGCTGGCCCTGGTTCAGTGCTAAGTGCTGGGCTGGGAGGACCCAAAGGCTGGCTGCATTCGTCATTCCTTCAGCAAGTGCTTTGGCAGCTTGGAGACCCACCCCAATCAGAAAGCCAGCCCCCACATTTTGGCGTTTATTCCTAGAGTAACTGTATATCCAGGGTTGCCTGGGACAGCTCCCACTTAAAACATGTCTCCTAGTAAATTCTCCACTTACTGATAGTATTCTGGTTTGGATGATAAATGAAACAGCACCCCTAGTAATTCATCAAGGTATTCAGAGCTGGTCTGAATGCATTCTGATCCGGCCTGCCACCCCCACCCCCCTGCCTGTTTTTCTGGCAACCTGGCAGCCCCAGCAAACTCATAGTGGGGGGCCAATGCCTTCACCCACCTTGCCCACAGAAGCAGCCATCAGAGAACTTGGTGCTCCTAAGTCTGCTTCCCCACCCACCACCTCCTGGGGTCCCTGTCTCCCCCATGGAGAAGGCAGGGACCAATCTGGTCCCAGACCATTTTTTCGGCCCTGAGGGGCTATTGGCCATGCTGGGTGTGTGGACAGGGGCAGCCTTACTTGCGGGTGATGAATCCGTGAAACCAGGGGGGCAGGGCTCCGTTCTGCAGAATGAGGGGGGCTTGCGTCTCCATGAACCAGCTCAGAGCCAGCTCCTGCAGCTCAGCCAGGTCCTGTCTGTCCCCAGCCCCCTTGGGCCCCTTGCCCAGGCTGAGCTGCCTGAGGTGGGCCTCCATTCTGGCGAGCACTGAGGTGGAAGCCGAGCCCAGACCACCCGCACGCCTCTATATCTGTGTGCGCCTGATGGATTGACGCCTCATTTGCCTGAGTCCATGCCCTCTCCAACCGCCCACGGCACACAGGAGCCCCATTGTCACCTCTGACAATGTGTGGACTGGTTCCCCTCTCTGATGCTCTGAGGCGGGGCACCTTGGCTGGCTGGGGACTCTGGGGGAGGGTCACATGAGCAGCTAGAGAGGCCTGGGGGTGGGTATCCCTGATTTCCTGGCTAGCAGATGAGGCACGGCACTGGTTTTGGCCCCTTCTCCCAACCTCCGGTCTTTGTCTCGGCTAAAAACCAGACTCTGGCTAAAGGCCAGGCACTGCCACTCTTAGCAAAGTGGGGAATTTAAATTCTACTTGTCCTTCTTCATGGAGGCCACTTGCATTTTGGTGAAGTTCCTTGCTGGTGAATTCCTCCTTCCACTCAAGCTTTACTGTCGACTGTGTGCCACATACTTGTGGGCCCTGGGAATAAAGCAGTAATCCAAAGAGCATTTTGCCTTATGGCACATACATTCTAGTGGAAGGACACAGGCAATAGACAAATACATCTGTAGAATATGGTGTCAAGTGTAATAAGCACTCCAAGAAAGAGAGCAAGAAGATGAATGGGTGTGTTATTTAGATGGGGGGTCAGGGTTGGGGGAAGCCTTGTCCAGAGGTGCCACCGGAGCAGCAAAGGAGGAGGCCAGGCTGGTGGCCGGGGAAAAGATGCTGCTCCCAGAAGAGAGAAAAGCAAGTGCAAAGACTTTGAAGTGGGCCTCTGCTCTCCGATCCCCTAGCAGGGCTGCCATGAGGCCTCCAAGAGGAAGCAGTGAACCAGGTAGGGCCCAGGATATTTGTTCATGCAAACATCCCTGAACTTTTAACGTGCTTCCGAGTTTCATAGCAGAAATCCAGGCTTGGGTGATGGGGAGACAGGGGATGTTGCAGACAACCAGCCCCAAGGATCTGGGTTAGAATCATTACACTGGCAAGGGCCTGAAGGCAGTTACTAAGTGGCTGCAGATAGCTCAGTTTTTTCATCTGTAGAATGGGAATGATTTTTTAAAAGCTACTTTCTAGACTCTAGGGCCATTATGACAACTAAATGAGATAGCACAATGGTTAAGAATAAGTTCAGTTGCTCAGTTGTGTCCAACTCTTTGCGACCCATGGACTGTAGCACACCAGGCTTCCCTGTCCATCACCAGCTCCTGGAGCTTGCTCACACTCATGTCCATTGAGTTGGTGATGCCATCCAACTGTTTCATCCTCTGTCATCCCCTTCTCCTCCTGCCTTCAATCTTTCCCAGCATCAGGGTCTTTTCAAATGAGTCAGTTCTTTGCATCAGGTGGCCAAAGTATTGGCGCTTCAGCTTTAGCATCAGTCCTTCCAATGAATATTCAGGACTGATTTCCTTTAGGATTGCCTGGTTGGATCTCCTTGCAGTCCAAGGGACTTTCAAGCATCTTCTCCAACACCACAGTTCAAAAGCATCAATTCTTCAGCGCTCAGCTTTCTTTATAGTCTAACTCTCACATCCATACATAACTACTGGAAAAACCATAGCTTTCTCTAGGTGGACCTTTGTTGGCAAAGTAATGTCTCTGCTTTTTAATATGCTGTCTAGGTTTGTCATAGCTTTTCTCCCAAGGAGCAAGCATCTTTTAATTTCATGGCTGCAGTCACCATCTGCAGTGATTTTGGAGCCCAAGAAAACAAACTCTCACTGTTTCCATTGTTTCTCCATCCATTCGCTATGTAGTGATGGGGCCAGATGCCATGATCTTCATTTTCTGAATATTGAGTTTTAAGCCAGTTTTTTCACTCTCCTCTTTCACTTTCACTTTGCTGAAGAATGAGGAAATGTATGTATAAACTCAAAAACTGGTAGAACTGGCCAATAACGATAGAAGTTAGGATAATGTTTGCTTTGGGGAGTATATGATAAGGAAGGGATGAAGGGCTGTCGGGTGGTGATCATGTTTTATTTCGTGATCTGGGTGATGTGTTAGGTAAATGTATTCACTTTGTGAAAATTCACTGAGCTCTGGGCTCATGACCTATGCATTTTTTTATGTATATGTTCTACTTCGACAAAACAGCTCACTTACTAAAAAATGAGGATGCTGCAGTCATTTTTCCTTGGTTCCAATCCCAGCTGACCAGCTATGGAACCTTGAGGAAATGACTTAATTTTTCTGGCCTTCAGTGTCGTCATCTTTGAAACAGAGACAAGAACATGACCTGTTGTTTGGAAGGTAAGATGAGTTATGTCCTTAGAACAGAGTTTGGAACACAAGCTATTAGGATCAGCTCTGATGATGATGTAATAACCCTAAAATACAGTGGGCCCTCCCATTGGTAATTATTTTCATTGTTACTATTATTATTACAATTTCATCACGGTCACCTCAAATCAAGATAAAGTGATAGATGGCAAGTATGTAATACATACAACTTAGAGGAAAGGCCAGGGCATGACACACACCTGCAACCTCCACCTGAACAGCTTATTCCCTGTCTCTGAAACTCATTTCTCACATCTGTGAACAGGGCTGCAAGGCATCTACTTGCCTCACCTGTCGATGGAGTGAGCTATGGGATGCTCTTCACATGGGATAGACCCACAGGCACACCGCAAGGATCCCCAGGGTCAGCTACTGGGAACAGCACTTTTATAAACAATTTCCAGCCTTGACAGAGAGGAGTCAACTCCAGCCAAGGGATCCTGGAGGGATTCATGTACTTGTGAAACTGTCTTCCGGTCACAGCTGTAAGCCAAGGATACACTGGGGTAACAGTGGAAATCACAGGCCCAAAGTGGCAAGAACTGGAATTTCCTAAGTTGAGGTGGGGGAGGAACAGGGGTGGATTACATCTTTATCTTCCCCAATCTCTAACTGAAATTCAGCGTTTCCTTCCATGACGAGTGCAGAGAACAAACCCTGTTAGTGTTCATAGAACTTGTGACTTTGTCACCAATGGAAATTACAGATATTCTCATACCATGTTATAGCTGTGGCAGACATCTTCAGATGTTGATTTTGTTCACCATTACCTCAAAATAACTAAGCCCAATGCCAGATCTTGTTCTTTAACGTGCTAATAAAGAAGCACACTGTATTACTACATCACAGATTTTTGAATAACTTTATTTCAATATGATTGATTTCCATTGTGATTCTATGTATTTATTTCATGCATTTAAAAATATTATTCTGAGAAAAAGTTCATGAACTTCATCAGATACCAGAGAGGTCCAAGGCCCAAAAAAGGCCAAGGAAGCTGGGGTTAGACCCAGAGTTGGTTTGCTGCCAACAACAAAGTCCTGGAAGTATTCAAATACAAAGAAATGTTTCTGTAATTTTCCATGAGGTATTATCTCTCCAGCTCCCTCTTAGGTGGGGTACTTTTATGAGCAGAACTTGGCCGTTTGCATAAGACGACAAAGGTTTTGTATAGGGGAAGGGGGAGCCCAGGATGGCTGCGGGCCAGATATGAAGATTCCAAAGGCAGGCAAATAAAGGGGAGTCTATTTTTACACTCAGAGGAAATGGGGGTGAGGAGCGGGTGAGGCCAGGTTTGGGGACATCAAGTGAGCTCTGTGAAAGATTGAGGGGTTGGCTGTCCCTGAAGGCACTCCATAACCCACTGTTCAGTTCATGGCTGTGCTCACCTGCTAGGGGCTGGGCCCTGGGACAGAGAGAAGACTCCAGAGCGCCCACCCTGCTTCTCCATCCCTGGGTGCTCAGAGGTGCAGGAAGAGGAACTGAGAAGATTCAGGCTCTTGCAGCCAGACTAAGCAACTTACAATCCTGGTTCCCCCATTTGCTGGCTTGGTGACTTTGAAGGAGGTACCTAATCTCCGTGTGTCTCAGTTTCTCATCAGTAAAAATGAAAGGGATAAAAAGTACGCATAAAAAGTACGCACCTAGTAGGGTTTGGGGATCCAGTGAGCTGATCTGACGCAGAGGAGAGGCTGGGAGGCACAGTGCACATGCAATAATCATCAGCCCCAGCTCCAAGTCATCTCCCCACTGGGAAGTCCCCAGAATTCTCTGTCTGTCTCATCAAAACTTCCTTATCCTGGGTTCTCCATCAAGGCCATGCTTCTGCTGTAGAACAAATAGATGGTAACTGATTATCCAGTAAACTATTCTCCTGAGGGTGCTCAGGCAGAAAGCTCTCAGACTTCTCCAGAAAGATGCTCAGAGGCAGCGTCTTTCCAGTCCTTTGGACCGAGGCTGAGTATGGCCAGCACCCCAGCACTGCCGCTTCCATTCCTGCGTCGCTGAGCCTGTGCTGTGGGAACCTAGCACACGGCCAAGTGCTGCTGGCAGCCCACCTCCATGCAGGATGCCAAAGGGGACTTCTCAGTAACTTTAGTCATAGGTTTGTTTTAGTTTATGAACACTGCATTTTGGTGTCCCTTAGTTGGTTATTCCGTTAGAATTTGTTCCACAATAGTAGGGAGTGCAGAATGAACGACTGTATTTCTTTTCTTCTCAGACTGTCTTATTCTCCACTGTATTCTGTGCCTGGAACCATGTTTGGCATAGTTAGATGCTCCATAGGTGTATTTTAAATTATCATCCAAATGTGTAATATATCCACATGGTTTTTAAAAATAATAAATGTAGTACTCCCCTGGTGGTCCACTGGTTGGGAGTCCGCCTGCCAATGCAGGGGACATGGGTTCCATCGCTGGTCTAGGAAGATTCCATATGCTGAGGGGTAACTAAGCCCACGTACCACAACCACTAAGGCCATGTGCTTTAGAGACCAAGCTCTGCAACAAGAGAAGCCACCACCACAAGAAGCCCACATTGCAATTAGAGAGTAGCCCTCACTGCAACCAGAGAAAGCTTACACACAGCAACAAAGACCCAGTGCAGCCAAAAACAAAAATAAACAAATAAATAATAAAAAGTATAAAAAAGATATCCCTAAAAATCTTCTTCTTCCAGGCATTAAACCCCTATCCACCCAGTGCCGTCTCATTCCCACAAAAAAACCACTCATTCATTTTTTGAATGTTCTTTCGGGGATTCTTTATGCATATTCAAGTAAATATGCATATTCTTATTTTCCTCCCTTTGTTATATAAGGGTGGAATCCTCTGCAGTGTCCTGCGCTTTGTTTTGTAAAACTCTTTAGTAATAGATCTTAGAGTTCCTTCCATAAGAATACATAGAGTGATGCCATTCTCTCTGTTACAGCTACAGGGCTGCACCATCATTTCTGTGCCCAGTCCCCTAGTGACGATCACTCGGGTTGCTTCCAGTGTTTCTATATTTCCCACAGTGCAGCAGTGGATAACTTTATACAGATTTGAGTAAGCCAAGGGCGAGCACATCCATGGAGCACATTCTCAGAAGAGAGATGGCTCAGTCGAAAGGGCATTTGCTTTTGTCATTTTGATAGGTGTTGCCAAATTGTCTTCTTTAGGAGTCGTAGTCATTTACACTCAAGAAATTCTGAATGAATGACTAGACAAATGGATAATATATCCAAGCTCAGTCATTTGGTGGAGAAGGCAATAGCACCCCACTCCATTACCCTTGCCTGGAAAATCCCATGGACGGAGGAGCCTGGTGGGCTGCAGTCCATGGGGTTGTGAAGAGTCGGACAGGACTGAGTGACTTCCCTTTCACTTTTCACTTTCATGCATTGGAGAAGGAAATGGCAACCCACTCCAGTGTTCTTGCCTGGAGAATCCCAGGGATGGCGGAGCCTGATGGGCTGCCATCTATGGGGTCGCACAGAGTCAGACACGACTGAAGTGACTTAGCAGCAGCAGCAGCAGTCATTTGGGGGCCCCCAGATAGCAAGAAAAACTGGGAGGGGGCCGATGCTGCTCCAGCGAAGTCACCAATGTTACTTTGACTTTTTTTGCCCCTTTGACATCCCTGAAAAAGCTCATCTTCTCATGTGTAGAGCATGGCTCTTGGGGTAGGAGGGCAGTACAATCATCCCACCAAACAGGCAGTTCTGTTTTAGTAATTTTTACAGGACAATGGCCACGTACTGAGAACTTTACAAGGGCTGGTTAAAATGTCTGAGGCCTGAAAAACATTAACAACAAAAAACCCTACCAGTTGCTGCTAAGTCGCTTCAGTCGTGTCCCACTCTGTGAGACCCCGTAGACAGCAGCCCACCAGGCTCCGTTGTCCCTGGGATTCTCCAGGCAAGAACACTGGAGTGGGTTGCCATTTCCTTCTCCAATGCATGAAAGTGGAAAGTGAAAGTGAAGTCACTGAGTCGTGTCCAACTCTCAGTGACCCCATGGACTGCAGCCCACCAGGCTCCTCCATCCATGGGATTTTCCAGGCAAGAGTACTGGAGTGGGGCGCCATTGCCTTCTCCAACCAGTATTCTTTCCCAAATCCAAAAGAAGAAAACTGCAAAATCACAACAAATGTATAAGCAAATGTCTATACAATGTATTGTTGCATCAGCTTCATTCAGTATTCATAAAAGTTTCACCACATCTAAAATGGTTTGGAGGTCAGATTGTCTTAATCTCACGAGAATCCCCAAGTGTGCAGGAAAACTGCCAACAGATTGTTACCAACTGTCAATTAAATGAATTCTCAAAGCCAAATCATTCCAAAGCAAAATTATAAAAGTAATCATTTCCAAAAAAGTTCAAAGCAAAAAATATTATATATGTTGTACATAAGACATATAGAACATTATGCCATATAATATGTCATATTAGTATTATAATTACATATAATATAAAATGTTAATATTATATTGTATATAATTTAAAATGTGACTATGCCATTATATTTATATACATATTTGTATATATTTATTTATGTGCTATGTAGTGAGATGCAGACTCCAAAGTGCCCTGGACCTTTGCAGGCACACTCAGTCGTGTCCAACTCTTTGCAGGCCCATGGACTGTAGCTGCCAGGTTCTTCTGTCCATGGACTCCGGACAAGAATACTGGAGTGAGTTGCCATTTCTTACTCCAGGGATCTTCCTGACCCAGGGATCAAACCCGCATCTCTTGTGTCTCCTACACTGGCAGGTCCCACTCCATAGAGTATCCTTGCTCTGGGCCTGTGGGCTCCTGACAATCCTAGAGGAAAGTAAACCCACCCCTCAGATCAGAGGGTCTCCCCCATTAGCTGTACCTCTCAGTTTCGGCAGCAAGAACAAGACGTAAATTAGTTTCTCTATAGATTATCTGACCTCACCGGTGAGTAGTTCTGAGTCCTGTGCAAAAATGACGAGCTACAGAATCACATGCCATTTGCTCATGAGAACTAAAGAAGAGACAGGTATACAGGAACCTGTTGAGAAGATCAGGGGCCGAGGATCATATGTTGGAAAGCTTGTTCTACAGTTTCTTGGAGGCCAGGGGGCTGCCATGGGTCCTGGCACACCTGACAGTTTGGACATCCGGGGCTGCCCCTCACTGCTTGGAAATGGGGGCCTATAGGAGCTCGGTAACGATGTTGAGCCCCTATCATGCGCCAAACATTTCAAATACACATATGTGATTGCCTTTCCCTTTTATAACAGGAAGACGAGATAGCATTACTGTCTCCAGTTGTCCCCACTGTAAAGATGGAAACAGAGACTCAGGGCTGAAAACGGGCTGCTTGAAACAAAGAGTAAGTCAGTGGCAGGGCCGAGACCAGAAGCTGGGGGTCCTACCCCACTTCCTCATGTCTGCTGCATCCACCTTGAATGCCTTTGTTCTTGACCCCTCCCCTACCTGGGGCTCCTTCCCTTGCTACTCAAACTCTGTAAGTATCTAAAAAATGCACTAACTCAAAATTGATGAATATTTTGTTAATATATTCAAGCTCCAAAATACAAAACCAATCTGAAAATGCTCTCCTCTTCTCTCCAAATCAGCTCCTTCTAGGTCTCCTCACTGCCCAGTATCACATCTTGATTGCCTTCTGGGACCTTCCTTCCAAGATAGTGGCCTTCCCTGCAAGGCAGCAGTCCCCAACCTTTCTGGCACCACGGCATGTTTCCGTGGAAGACAGTTTTTCCACGGTTGGAGTTGAGGGGGATGGTTCAGGTGGTAATGGAGCGATGGGAGAGGCAGATGAAGCTGCACTGGCTTGCCAGCCACTCACCTCCTGCTGTGCAGCTCTGGTTCTTAACAGGCACCACCTGGGGGTGTTGGGGACCCCTGCCCCAAGGTCATGTCCCCTTATTGCTTTGCTTGCACAAGCATCTCTTTTTAAAAATTATTTATTTATTTTGGCTGTGCTGGGTCTTAGTTGCGGCTCATGGAATCTTCACTGCGGCAGGTAGGACGCAGTTCCCCAACCAACAATGAAGCTGGGCCCTGGGCGTTGGGAGTGCGGAGTCTTACCCACTGGACCCCCTGCACAAGCACCTTTTAAACTCCTTTGGAGACCCCTTTGCCCAACCAAGATGATGTCTATACTTCTACCATTAGAACAGCATCTCTTCAAGATTTCAGTTAAAATGCCCTTACCTCCCAGACGGGGCCTCATAGTGAGGGCTTGTGTGAGCAAGGAGGAAGAATCTGAGCTCAAGTTTGGCTGAGGGATAGGAGGTCCCGGGAAGGCGATGGCAAGAGGGCCCTTGGGAAAGGAGTGGGGAAAGCAGAAAGGCTTACAGTGTCCTGGGCGCAGTGCCAGGCCCAGAAGCAGGACAGTGACCAGAAAGGACAGGACCTCTGTAGCTATAGCCCCACTGTCTTCCCGGGGATCCAGCCCTCCCCTGCTTCCTGGGCAGTGTGGCTCCGTAACTCCTATGTGGACCTCCGCTGCCTGGCACCCAGCCCCTGCAAGCTTCCCACCCCACCCTCCAGGGCATCCAGGCCTCTACCTATCTGAGTCCTGGCTCCCTGGTCCTTGGGACTGGGAGCTTGGCAGGCATCCCAGATACCTTCCCTCTAGGAAACAGAACCACAGGTGTGTTAGATTTGCCTGCCAATTTGGTAGGGAAATGAGGCTTCCTGGAAGCTGGAGATAGCAAATCCAGGCCGACAGGGTCCCCTGGTGGGGCTCTCCTCTGTGAAGCTCCCCCACACTCCTTTTCGGAGTTTCAGCATCACTCAACACACCAGGCAGAAGCAAAGAGCAGGGGCTGGGGATGTTTGTTGAATGAATCAGTTACCATTCTGAGGCCTTACCACAAGTCAGGGACTGTGCCAAACACTTTTGCATTTATCTTGTTTAAGCCTCGCAACAGCTCTAGGAGGTTAAGCGGTCATTCTACAGATGAGGAAACTGAGGCACAGGCTGGCTGGGAGATCCACCCAATGTCATACAGCCCCTCCTTTATTTGGGAGCCCCCCTCCCCGACTACCACTGCTTCCAGTGGCCCCATCCATTTCTCCACTGACCCTCTATCACGGCAGGTGGCGTGGCGCTGAGCTGTACGAAAGCACAGACAGCGCTCTCCCTGGGTGGTGGCGGTGGCGTCTCTCAGTGGTCAATTCAGCCCCACTCTGAAGATGGTCTGTCTCTCCCTGTTCCTTCTCTCACCCTCCGGTGCTCAGCCCATTCACAGCTGCAGTACCCCAGCCTTGCTCCATGAACTCCAATTTCCTCCCCTTTGAGGCCAACTTCCTCCAGATGTGCTCCGTGTTGAACAAAGCCCCACCAAAGTTGCACTGTGTCCCCTAGCCCCAAGCAGTGGAGCCATCTCTGCTGGTCCTCTCTGCCTCAGGCACAGAAGGCCTCCATGGGTGCCCTTTGTGTCAGGACAGCTTCTCCAGCAGGGCCAGGGGAAAAGCGAAGTCGTCAGGCTTGCACTAACCAGAGCGGGCAGCCAAGCTTGCAGGATGAGACAGAGTCCTAAAAGTAGGGGTCAGGTCAGTTGTAATAGCTGGAAGAATCAAGAGGCCTTTGAGCATGAAGGATCAAACAACAAAACAGAGCCTCTGCTGGTATGGGGAGCTATAGGGAGAATGACCAAAGGCCCCTCACAGCTGTGCCTTATGCCACTGATACATTTCAGAGCAGCTGGGCAGGGCCCTTACAGATCACTTTGCCATCCAGTCCCTCAGGGAACAGATGGGAAATTGTAGCCCAGAGAGGGCACAGATGTGCCAAAGGACACACAGCATATCAGGTGGTAAGGTCTACGTTCTCTCTGGGCTCCCCACAGGACTGAGGGCTCCTTCTGTGGCAGGTTGGGGTCTTAGTCAACTCCATACCCTGGGGTCTGGGAATTAAAAAGGCAGTGGGTGGCTGGGTGCTTCTTAGAGGCCTCTCACCCTGTTCCCTGCTAGGAAAACTGGACTAGGATGAGTCACTAGCTCTGTGTTCCCGCGGGGTTTGCCCAGAGGCCGGCCATGTGGGAGCAAGTTCATTGCCCAAATTTCCTCTTTTCAGTAAACAGTAGCCACTTCCTCCTGGGTTGCCCAGTTCCTCTGGTCACTGGGTTCCTGAGAGGCTCGAGGGGCAGGGGCTCACATGGACAGGCAGGACAGACCTTCTGGCACCAAGCTTGCCTGTACTGGACACCAGGCAGGCACACAGGCTGTGTAAAGCTGGCGTCTGGCCACAGGCCATGTGTGCATGCTAAGTTGCTTCAGTGGTATCCAACTCTTTGCAAACCCATGGAGTGTAGCCTGCCAAGCTCCTTTGCCCATGGGATTCTCCAGGCAAGAATACTGGAGTGGGTTGCAATGCCCTCCTCCAGGGGATCTTCCTGACCCAAGGATCAAACCAGAGTCTCCTGTGGTTCGTATCACAGGTGGATTCTTTACTGCTTGAGCCACCAGGGAAGCCCCGACCACAGGACACTGACCTTTAATCTACAAGACTGGAAACTGCAAAATGTCAATAAGCCACTGAAGAAGAGCACCAAGCAATTAGGAGCCATCAGGGGCAGCCCCAGGATGACCATGTGGGAGGACCTTGAGGGGATGATTTGGCTAGAAAAGGGGGGGAAATGAAGCTGCATTTGTTTAGCATTTTACATAAAATATAAAATTGTCCAAAGTGAATTTGGAGAGAGCTGCTAAGAGAGATAAGATGAAGGTCCACCATACAGGCCCTTCAGCTTTTAGTTTTAGGAACAGAGGGGGGTGGGGTGAGACAATGCAGGGCTTGTTCATGAAATAACCAGCATCCCAGGGTGACCCAGAGAGAACTGGCAGGGCAAGGGGCCTGGGAGAAGTCTGGAGAGTCCAGAGGGTGTTGGGGTTGGTGCTGGAGCCTTGGAATGCTTGGGCCACTTCTGCTTGGCTCTGCAGAGATGTGGGGCCCTCCAGAGGCCCCTGCTGAGATGTTGCCCCCAGTTTTGAGGCCTCCACGTTTTGCCTGTCTCACTAGGGTCTCTGGGCTTGCAACTGCGCCTCCTCAGAGGGCCATATTCTGGGCCTGGCAAGGGCCAGGAGAGTTTATAGAGTTTTTAGATAGTGTAGGCTCAGCACTACAGGGATTCCCTTGTAGCTCAGTGAGTAAAGATTCTGCTTGCAATGCGGGAAACTCGGGTTCGACTCCTGGGTGGGAAAGATCCCCTGGAGAAGGAAATGACAACCCATTCCAGTATTCTTGCCTGGAGAATCCCATGGAAACAGAAGCCTGGCAGACTACAGTTCATGGAGTCGCAAGAGCCAGACATGACGTGGCAACTAAACCAGTACCAGTACCAGCACCTGGATCTGCCAACTTTCAAGGGACCTAGGAAATGTCTGTAGACTATAAAAAAGGTACCAGCTGCAAACCCCAGGAAAAGAGGAAAGTCAAAATTAATAAACATTTCATTACATGTCTGAAAAGTGTAACATTATGTCTACTTCATTAAAATGTCATAAAAACCTTCCTCCCTTTGAAAACAATTTATATGTTGGGTTTTTCTCACTCAGCCAGGATTCCCACATAGACATGATATATCTGCCAAGATGTAGTAGCCAAATGTATATTAAAAAGAATTCTTCATAGATACTATCCAGAGCATAATTCTAGAAACTCCTTCAAACATTTTTAGAGCAAATATTATGACTATGCTTACTATGGAATGTGGGGCATTATAATATGCTTGATATGATGTGGGGTATGGCCTCCATGAGAAAGAGGGCCTGTGAGATGTTAAAATGACAGGGAGAGTGGAAGTTCAAGTGCAGGAGGTCAGGCTTGAGGCCAGCTTGCCCACTGAGAAGCACAGACTCTAGCTCTGCCAGGGGCTGCAGAGACCCGGCCAGCCAGGCCAGACCCTCGCCCCAGGGTGAGGGGGCTCACTCCTGCCACCTGTGAAAGACGCCTTCCTTGCGCCTAACAGATATCTGCTTCCACCAGATACCCCATGGGCTTAGTCTGTCCTCTGTGACAGCAGGCTACGGTCATCCTTACTTTTTGCCCAACTCACTGACAGAGCAGAGGTTGGAGGGAGGCTGTACCCGCTCCTGCCCTGTGGCCTCCTGTGTACCTCCTGTTTGTAGCTGTGTACTGTAGCTGTACAGACCCAGTTCTCCCAGCTCTTCCCCTTTCCATAGGACTTCTTGGTCACACCCTACTCTGGCTTCCTAGCCCACAAGTCAACTAATCACAGTCCCTCTTGATCACAGCAAGGCACAGATGAAACATGGTTCCTTTATTCTCGAGGGCGACCCATCCCACTCCTGCAGTGCATTCTCTGGCCTCCTATGTATTGGGGATGTGAGACCCCCCTCTCAGAATCTGCTAATTTCAGAGGAAATCAGTGCTAACTGTACAACAGTGATAATTGATACGCTGAGTGTTACTGTGCTAGGTGCCATGTTAAGCACTTTCACATGATCTTGAACTCTTTATAAGAACGATGGTATGAAGTAACTACTTGTACTATCCCCATTTTATAGATGAAGAGACTGAGGCTCAGAGAGGTAACATAACACTCCCAAAGTCACACCACTGGTTAGTAGCAGAGCTAGGAGACAGATTCCATCAGTCTGGATTCACAGTCCAGTCTTTAACTTGATGCGGTATTGCACTCAAAGATCCAAAGGGTGCTAAGATGGAGGCGCCCTTGCCACGGCCACCCAGGCAGATCCTTGACGGGCCTGGGGACAGGTGGGGTAACACAGGGCCCACAGCTGGTTGGCTGGCTGTGTGAGCTCACTCTTCCAACCTGCCTCCAAGTAAGCAGTCTAATTCAGGGCCCCGTCCATCTCAGAAAGTTCGTTTTCCACCTGTGTAAAAATATGCAAACCAAAGAAGGTGAGATACTGTTTTGATCTGGCCCTTTCACAAATATCTCTATGACCTTCCTTTTTTCATTAAGTAAAGCGAGCTTTAGTATTCGCATTTCCTCCACAAACTTGCATGACTCATTCCCTCATGCCATCTAGGTCTCTGCTCCAGGTCACCTCCTCAGTGGGGCCTCCCTGATCCTCTGAAACGCAGCCTGACCCTCCTGCCCTCCTCTTACATTATTGTGAAACAGAAGCACTTGCCCTTGAAGTTATTGTGAAAGTTCAAATGAGCTAATATATAAAACACTGGTAACAATAAGGGCTATTTAAGTGGTAATCCTTTTTAAGTTACATCACACAGTATACTTTTATCTGCCTTTTTATGTGGGTATTCTCTCTCTCCCTTGCTAGACTATTATCTCCATGAGGGCAGGGGAATGATTTTGCAGCTTGTTCACTCTCTTGTCCAGCGTCTGGAACTGTACTTGGCACATAGAAGGGGCTCAGTACATATTTGTTGAATTCAGAACATGAACCCACTGAGGTCTGGAGAGGTGGGAAAAGTTTTGGCTTTCATTCACAAATTCTATAAACATTTACTGAGCACCCACTCGGGCGCCAAGCAATAAGCTCTCTCGGGTGTGCAATACTAGCCTATGAATCTGGCAGGGCAGAAATTTTAAAACAAAGTTTTGCACTGAGGTTATAATTATATGTACAATTTCAAGGGGACACTGATGGATTTTTGAGAACCGCAAGTTCACACTCCCATAAAGAAACGGAACAATGTTTCAGCTTGGCAACGTGGGGTTTGGACAGGAAAGCACAGAGGGCAGGCGGTGATGCTACCTGACCCGCCTCTGGGGTGCCTGCGGGAGAGCCCCGGGTCGAAGCGGGCGTTCCTGGAGGCGGGCGGGGGTGGGACTACAAGTCCCAGGCTGCTTTGCGCGCCCGCAAGCCGTGCGGAGCGGCGGGGCTCAGGGGAGGGGGTGCGGCAGCGGCGGCGGCGGTGGCGCCGAGGCGCTGGGGGCCCGGGCGCCGGCGGTTGGCGCGCTGGCTGGCAATGCCGGGGCCCGCGGCCCGCGGGGAGGAGGGCAGCGGTGGCGAGGGCGCGGCCCCGGGGGCCGCGGCGGAGCCTGGGGCCGGGCCGGGGCGGGAGCCGGCGCGGCTGTGCGGCTACCTGCAGAAGCTGTCCGGTAAGGGCCCGCTGCGCGGCTACCGCAACCGCTGGTTCGTGTTCGACGCGCGCCGCTGCTACCTCTACTACTTCAAGAGCCCGCAGGACGCGCTGCCCCTCGGCCACCTGGACATCGCAGACGCCTGCTTCAGCTACTCGGGCCCCGACGAGGCGGCCGAGCCCGGCGCGGAGCCGCCCGCGCACTTCCAGGTGCACAGCGCGGGAGCCGTCACGGTGCTCAAGGTGGGACCGCGCCCCTGCAGCCCAGCACCTGCCTCCCGGGGGCGCGCGCACACGCCCTTCTTCTGTTCCCCCTGCTTAGCCTTGGGGCTGCCCCTGGCACCCAGCTTAGCCTCGCTCCTCTGCCCGTCTGACTTTCTCCGTCCACCCTCCCTTTTCTAAAGCCCGTCTGCCAGCCTTTCCCCGTTTCTTTCCCAGACTCTGTCCTCGTGTCCCCATCTCAAGCTCTTCACCTGAGTTTAGACCAGAATGGCTGGGCGCTCCTCAGCCCTTTGACCCGTTACCACCCTCTGTGCCCTCCCTCGGGCCCTTTTCTGTCCACCTCCCCTCCCCTCCCCTCTCTCCTGTGGATGCCCTGTGTAGCCCTCCTAGGCAACCGTAACTGTAGGCTTCCTGCCCTTGACTAAATTATTACTCTCTTCAGCTGCCTCATCTGTAAAATGGGGATAGTAGTGGTATCTACTTCTTGGGGGAGTTGGGATTTTACATGAAATACACGCTAACCATTGGTAAATGTGATGGCATCCAAGATGATAGACAGAAAGAGTCAGAGATGGCAGGGCTTTTAGAGAGAATCTACTGCAGGCCCCTCCAGAGTGGGCAGGGACACTGCTGCTAAGTTCACACAGTCAGTCAGTAGCAGAGCCTGTTTGCTTGCTCCCTGCTTTGGCTGGGAGAGGAGGGAAAGGGTTCCTTCAACCAGTCCTGCCTTGCCCATTTGAAGCTTCCTGTGTTGAAGCGTGGAACTTGCATCAGGAGTCACCCTGGTGCTCAGAAGCCCCTCCTCCCGCCTCGTTCTTGAGGGGCTCCCATCATCTCCTAGGGGCCCTCCTGCTTCCAGCACCTGAGTGTCTGGGCCTTGGCCTGGAGTCTGATCTCTCTCCCAGCCTCCCTCCTTGCCTGGTTCCTGTGAGCCTCCACCCTCACTCCTCTCTGTCTTTCTTCTCTTCCGTATTATAAGCTGGGTTTCTCCAGAGCAGCAGGGCTGGGCTGGGTTGTATGAAAACTCTCTGCAAAGCTGGCCAAGTAGAGAGAGCAGAGTGGGCTGAGCCTAGCGCCCTTGGCCTTGTGAGCACAGGGCTGTTCCTGGGATCTCCGAAGCCAGCAGCAATTGGAGCTGCTCCCTGAGGTCGTTTTTCAGAGTTTTGTCAACTCAGTTCTTGCTGTTGCAAGCAGAGTCTGATTACTTGTGTTCTTGTGTCCTTTTAGATTCCTCCATCCCTTCTTGAAGTGGGTGCAGACAGCCTGGTTCTCCAAAGGAAGCCAAGCAGAGTTGTAGTTCAACTGGGGTTTACTTAGAAGCATTTGTGTAAACTTCGGAGTGACCCTAGCAAGTACACAGGGACTTTTTGCCAAAGAAAGACGCGTCCTCACTATCATGGACTGTCCCTTTGTACAGCTGAATTTCCTGTAGAATTGTTTGTTAAAACAGAAAATAGAGCATCCTGTTTCAGATTTTCTCAGATGACTTTGGAGCCCTCTATCAGATATTTTCATTACAGTTTTTTGAATGGTGGAGATATCTACAGAAGTGGGGCTGCAAAATGCAGTATCAAGAGTGTGGCTTTAGAGTTGGGCGGACTTAAACTTATGGCTTGAATTTGCCGCTCACAGGCGTTGAGCAAATTATACAACCTCTCTGTCCCAGTTTCTTCTTCAGCCTACTGGGAATCTTACTGTCCTCACTGGTTACTTTTGAGAATTCTGGAAAATGGCTGGCACAGAGTAGGCAGTACATGGCATCCATAAGAAACAGCAAGTAGTGTTTTGGGCCGTTATGTAGTGTGTTTGTGTAATGGAATATTATGCAGCAGCGAACATAGAGGAATGAGAGGGGGAAGTGTCAACGTGGCTGACTCCCATAAACGTAAAATTGAGAAAGGAAAACAAAGTTACAGATCGCATGCAGAGGTATGATTCAAGCAAAAATTGAGATCATGTAGATGCATATGCTGTGTGGGAATGGGAGAGCTCTGTTGGGGTGATGAGCCCTGCATTCAGGATGGTGGTTCCCACTTGGGAAGAGAGGGGAATGTGAGTGGAAATGGGTGCCTGGGGGCATCCACTGTCTTCGCAGTGTTTTATTTCTAGCACCAGGTGGTGTGTGTTTTATTATTCTATTTCTCTTTTTCCATGTTCAGAATATTTCTCTCTCTCTCTCTCTCTCTTTTTTTTTTAAAATGAAGTGGATCTTCACGTAGGTTACTGACTGTGGAACATTTTGGTATGTAAAGCTGAATTAGTCATAGAATAAGAGAGCGTGCCTGAGGCCAAGGGTCTGCTTTGTAAAAACAGTGGAAATGGAAACACAGGCTAGGCTCTTCAAAAGAAGAGAGCAGTCAGAATGCAGGGTTTCAGAGTAAGGAGTATGTCTTAAGAAAGATGAATTTTAGGGTACGGTGTTTCCTTCTGAGCTGTGGGAGTAAAAATTTTATGGTGGTAAAAGTGGAAACTAGCAATTTATCTCCCTTTTCACCTTTCACGTCCAAGAACTGATTCCCATAAACTTTAACGCTTCGGTTTAGGGCTGCTCAGCTGTAGCGCAGACCTTGATTTCTAAGGGGGTTGTAGGTTAGTGAGGATTAGTCTCTACTCAGGGTTTAGCTAACGTATATAATTTTATAGATACCATTTCTTTCGATGGGTTAAAAAGAAAAAAAAATCAGTTTGCTTATTGTATTATCATATGGTTCTTATTTTAAAGTGACTTTCTGCCTACTCTGGAAGAGCTGTGGTTTTGTTGAGCTTTTCCCAAATGTTTTACTGCTTGAGTCTTAATGAAAGCTGATATTGGAATTTCTTAGTAAACTTTTCTGTTCCTAAACTCAGAGATGTGGTCCATGCCTTATTTTACTGATGAGGGAATGGAGGCCAGAGAGGGAATGTGATTTGTCTGAGATCATGAAGATAGACTTGAGACCTTCTTAGATAGTAGACTCTAGAAACAGTGAGTGTCCAAAATGTCAGGTATCTAATTCTCTTAAATGTTTTGACAAGTCTTCCCTTTTTTTTTTTTTTTTTTAAACTGCTATTTCAATGGCTTGGGATTAGATGTCATGGTTTTTCTTGTAATGCATTAAATTTCTGTCCTTTTCATACAGAATGAAAGCACCAGCAACACTGTACCTACTGATTCTTTACCAGGATGTATGGTACTTGTTACTCGACATTTGGAAACTGCTACAACAGTCAGATAGAAACTGAGCTTCTTGTGGTGCTCTGTGTGTGTGTATATGTAGAGGTGCTAGAGGCTACTCACTGAGCGTTGCTGGGATCTGAGACGCAGGAGTCAGTCTTGGAGTGAGCTGTCCCATAGAGAAGGAGAGCATGTGACTGACTGGGAGGAAAGCTTGAATGACCCTGCCCTGCCAGATTTCTGCAGTCCCCAGAGTGAGGAGCATCATCAGACCGTCAGCAGATTCACCCCACTCCCTCTGCTCTGTTTCTTGAAGGCATGTGGTACACAAATGGACATGTGTGTTGGTTTTTGAGCCACACGTAACTGAACAATCATGCATGCCTATTCTTAACCCACTTTTGTGGGAAGGATGCACATTCTCTGGTGTTGAAACTGCTCTCAGTTTAATGACAAACATTTGTTAGCTCGGTAATCATAGTGTGTGCAGTACAAAATAGATGGGGTGTACCGGCGTTCTTGGCTAAATGGTTCTGCTAAGCTGTTTGTCCCTGGGGCATCTGCTCAGGGGTCTTGAAGTGTTAGTTAAATCTTTTATTAAGACATAACTTTTTATGGGTTTGTGGTGGCTTCCCAGCGAGTATGTTCCTTAAAAGTAGGTACAGTTTCGTGGGTGTGGAATCACAGAGTCTTTCTGGCTCCCACTGCCTGTCATACAGGCCTCGCTGTAGTGCAGTTGCCCCACTATTTCCTGCCCAGGAGGACCCCCAAGGGCCGCTGTTTGTATCCTCACCTCCCAGAACAGTGCCTGCACAAAGTAGGTGCCCAGGTAGACATTTGTTGAATGAATGAGTAGAAGGTGATTACCCAGTAAGCCTTGGTTCTGATGTGAGCTCCAACCCTTTAGAAGTGATCAGCCAGAATTCTCCAATGTCTCAAATGACATTCTCACCACGTGTCATGGAGGTGGCTGCCATTCAGGGAATGCTCAGTGAATATGACGGGCATCAGGGATCCAGAAGGGGGATTACCATCAGTCCTTAATTTTCATGTCTCTCGTATTTCACGCCTGCAGCTTAGACTCTGAGGGCATTGTTGTGGCAGTGAGTGAGTGATTACGTGGTAAATATTTGAGGTCTTGCATCAGTGCCAACTCTGGGACTACTCTGCTCTGATGTTCTAGTACAGAAACAACTGTAGAATGAGTGTAGATGTGTACCCATCGTTTTTGTTTGTGGACCGGGAGATACGCATGTCATGTAATTTTCACATCATAAAGTGCAGTTCTTTTGATTTTTTTTTTCTAACTATTTGAAAATGTAAAAACCGTTCTTGGCTTATAACTGTGTAAAGACAGGCATTAGGCTAGATATGATCCTCAGCCATAGTTCAGTGACACTGGTGTGTTAGGAAGGCCTGGCCGGGCACTTCTCCTCCATTTGTTCACTTACTCTCACACTCTATGCTTAGGCACTGCAGGTATAGATTGAGCAAGGTGTACATAGTTCCTGTCCTTGAAGAGTTTTCTGGGTAGCCCAGAGACAGGCTTTAATGAAAGCAACACCAACCAGTTCTGTGAAGTTTAAAAGGAAAGAGACGGGATGCCTGTGTAACAGGGGCTCTGGATCTAGTTTGAAGGGAGGAGGGAAGACTTCTTGAGGAAGTGACTTTTGAGCTGAGGTATAAAAGGCACATTGATGTTAACTGGAGGAGTGGAGAGAGCAGTGGAGGGTTCTAGGGAGAGGAATGGCAGGAGCAGAGACCCTCAGGCGTATCTGAGTGTGTCGGGGATTCAAGGAATGCCCAATGGCAGCTGGGTGGAGGGGAGGGCCTTGTGGCCCTCACTGTAGGAATATGCAGACTTTTTAGCAGGGCTTGACAAATAGTTATGTTTTTCTTTTTTTTTCCTCCAAAACTGATGGTTGGATCATGTCCAGTATTTTCATCTAATTATGTTGGAAGATGTATTGTGTATTAAGAGTTGAAATATTAATATGTTACCCACCAGCTGACAGGTTTTAAAGAAGATAAATGCAAAGTTGAAGATCTGGTAGTCGTTGCCTCTTAAGCAACATTCAAGTTCAGAAATGAACTGGGGCTGCTGGCTCAGGGCTGCCTGGCTGCGCTGGGCTGCCTTTCCTGCAGCATTCCTCACAGCCGGCTTCCTTACCTTCTCTCCTGTCCCACTTGGTCTGCTCACAGGCATGCTGCTGCTGCCAAGTCACTTCAGTCGTGTCCGACTCTGTGTGACCCCGTAGACGGCTGCCTACCAGGCTCTGCTGTCCCTGGGATTCTCTAGGCAAGAACACTGGGGTGGTTGCCATTTCCTTCTCCAGTGCATGAAAGTGAAAAGTGAAAGTGAAGTCGCTCAGTCATGTCTGACTCTTTGCAACCCCATAGACTGCAGCCCACCAGGCTCCTCCGTCCATGGGATTTTCCAGGCAAGAGTACTGGAGTGGGGTGCCATCGCCTTCTCCAGCTCACAGGCATGCATGTTGCCAGTTTCCTTCCCCTATGGAGGGAATTGTTGCTTGAGAAATGGAGAATTGTGCATTCAGGTTGAGAGCTGGTGAGCACCAGCGCTCCCATCTCACTGAGGCTCCTGAGGGGTGGACGGTCTCCTTGTTCAGCTGCCTCCACCCATCAGCCTTCCCATAGAACAAAATATAGATAATAACCCTCTGTGCAAAGAAAGAAAAGAACCCTATGATTGTAGAAATGACTCTCCAGTTGTGGGAGCGGAAGGGGTTTTGACTAGGAATTTTCAGTTCTTTTAGAGATTTATATAGTAGGGCAGGGGTCCCCAGCCCCCGGTCTGTGACCCAGTACTGGTCTGCAGCCTCTTAGGAAGCAGGCCGCACAGAGGAGGTGAGCAGCGGGTGAGTGAAACTGCATTTGCTGCTTCCCACCGCTCCCCATCACTCGCATTACTGCCTGAACCATCCACACCCCCGCCGCCACCCCAGTCCAGGGAAAAGTTGTCTTCCACCAAAGAATCTGGTCTCTGGTGCCACAAGGTTGGAGGTTGCTGTAGTAGGGTCTTGATGACCTTTGAGTGGGTGTTTACCTACATCCTGGCAGGCCCAGTCCTCAGCGGATTTTGCTCACTTTAGAGTGAATACAGTATGGTGAATTAGGAAGTAGTGACGCTTCTGACTAATGTTCTGCTAAATATTGTACTTAGAGAACTTGGCAAAGTGAACACGATGGGCACTTGTATGTGCAAAGGAAGCCTCGAGAGTCAGGAGGCTAAGGCAGTCTCTGGAGAGGCTGTGGGTTTCATGATCACCCAGTAAATAATAGCTCACCAAGCAGCATAGGAAACCCCAAATGGACAAATTAAGGCTGGCATTCCTCCATAAAATGGGTCTTGTCCTGTTTTGGTTTTTGAGCATCTGATGCTATGTCCTGCTAGAGTGTAGGTTTCCTGAGAACTTATACTTCTTGGTTCACCACATCAGCCTTCATACTTAGCGGAGTGTCAGCCACGGATTAGATGCCCTGTGTATATTGGTTGAATTGAAAGAACACTTCAGACTCTTATTTCCTTTTGGGGTGGGGGTGTGGTGTGCTCATGTTGCATGGTCAGAAGGAGGTTTGCAATATCCATATCTCCCTTTAGAAAATATTTTTGAGCATCCACCATGACAGAGCATCATGCTTTTTCTGTAGACAGAGCAGTGAAAATTTTCCATTTAAGAAACTACAGTGCTGAGACTTTAAAAATAGATTAGCACCTGATAGCTTTGAAAAAAAACTTTGGAGAGAAACCATATTTGTCTGTAGTATTCATCGCTGGTAGTAAACATCAAGTGTCTGCAAGTTTTTTGATTCTGAGGGAGGTCTGGAAGAAGGGGGCAGGGAAGCCTGAAGGTAAAGTACAGATTTGAATATCACCCGGGTCCAGAAATCTGTGGTTCATACCATAATTTCTGTGGGCATTGCCGAATTAGGGAGGTCTGTATGACTGAACACCGAGACGATCCCTGGAGAATTGGGCTGAGTAGTTGGCTAGGTTTTGGTGTAATTGTATAGCTGTTCAAAGATTTAGTTCATTTTGGGTGAGCGAGAAGTGTTCCCAGTTGAATGGGAATCAGCATCTTTTCATGAGTTTGTATGCCAGGCCATTGCTTAACTTTTTTTTTTGATTGATTATGTGGGAGAACTGGAATCTGGAGGAGAAGGGGACAGTCAGGAGCTGAGATCCTTTGGCCTCCTTCCCTGCTCAGTGGTAAAGAATCTGCCTCCCAATGTGGGAGATGGCGGGTTTGATCCCTGGGTTGGGACGATCCCCTGGAGAAGAGAATGGCAACCCACTGCAGTAGTCTTGCCTGGGAAATCCCATGGGCAGAGAAGCCTGGCAGGCTGCAGTCTGTGGGGTTATGAAAGAACTGGACACAATTTAGGGACTAAACAACAACTGGCCCTTTCCAAGTTCAGCCCTCCTGGGAAGAGCAGACGTTCCTTGAGCAGTCTGCCCTCAGGCGAGAACTTGTCGGGGTGTCAGATGGCAGGCCTAGAGGTAGACTGGAGGCGGACAGTCCAGGGCTGTCAGAGGTGTTGATCCTGGACTATAGGAATTATCTCTAGGCAGTGAGCCCAGTTTTCATTTCCCTTTCCAGCTCTGTGATGTCCAGGGGAGACTGCTTGCAGAGAAGGGGCCTGCATTTGGAAAGCTGATGCAGCCACTGACCATTCACCTAACAACCTTGGTTGGGCAAGGCCCTGATGGGCGTCCAGTGGGAATCAGGTGTTGCCTCTGGCCTCGGGGAGCTTGTTCTGTCCAGCCCTGGGTGTCATTAGAGCATTGTCATCAAGTCACTCTGTGAGGTGAAGGAGGTCGTCAGTGCTTTTGTTCCAAGGGTCATTATCCCTGAGTCAGTACTGACGAGACCCTCAGATCAGCCCGTCTTGCTCCTTGTATGACAGAGTAAGAAACTGAGTCCCATAGCTACTTAGCCGCAGCCCTGGCACTAACCAACCCCCTCCACACACACACACACCTGAGTGATATTTAGCTATTTTAAACCCAGTGGTTTTATGCTATTTGCTTCATATTTCCATCTTACTCCCTTAGTAGGAAATTGGGCTTCTTCTGTTTTTAGTTGTTGGACACAGATTGTAAAATTACACATTTACCTCTTAAGTACTGTGGTGGAGATGTAAGATGTTCAGTCACATGGAGATTGGAAATTAACAGTACGGATGATAAACTTCCAGTGGGGGTTGACTGATAATAGACATTAGTGGTGTTTCCCTGGCAGGGACTAGACTTACACATTCCTGTTCAGGAGCCTTCTCTTTGGCGCCTTTCCTCTGTGCAGAGGAAAACTAACCCTTGGTGTGTGTTTTTTTCTCTTGCTGCTCTGTAAGCCATGCCCTCTGGCCTCAGAAGTGAACCAGTTTTTTAAGCTTCACAGTTTACAGATCTCTTACATTTACTGTCCCAGCAGGTTTGCTGATAAGGCTCTCTTTGCTTTCTGTCCTTTAAAGGACATCTGGAGAACTGTGGTTCTCAAATTTAGTGTGGGGAAGGAGCCTCCTGGGATCCTGCTAATTGCAAGTGGCGAGTGTTCCCCTGTAGAGATTCCGGTTTAGTTGGTTGGCCAGGGTGGACCTCAGGAATCTGCTTCTTTATCCACTGTCCTGCCCCTTCTGCTGCAGACCTCTGGTCCTCTCTTTGAGAAACACTGCTCTCTTCTAGATCATGAATGAATGTTCTCTTTGACCATGAAGTAAAGACTGGCCCTGTGAGAGGACGGTTTTCTAAGTGGACTAGAAATAACTAAACTGCGTGGGTGGAGACCAGTGAAGTGTGAGCCCTTTATCCTTAGGTTGACACTCTGTGGTTTATATCTGCCCACCTTCTTTGCATTCTGAGTTTCTTTGCTCCAGAGTTATGGTTTGGGGCCTGTGACTCCTTCTTCCCAGTGGCGCTGACGTTTCTGTCCACCCATGCTGATCACTTAGTTGCTGGCACACCACCGTGTGCCAGGGTTCCTCCTGGGCCATTCAGAGGGAAGCTCCCGGAGGCCATCCTTAGGGTGTTTCTGGGAGAGGGGGGTTTTAATGATCACCACCACCAAAGAGCTGGTAAGGAGACTTGTATAGCCTCCGGCTTTTCACCTAGAGAGGGGTTTGATATAGGAGAACCATCTGGCACTTTCCTGAGATACCAGCTCTATCTTAAAAAGACTGTTAGAAATCAACATGCTTCCCAAACACTGCAGTAAATTGACTGAAAGTTCTGGCAGATTTTTGGTACCAGGCTCCCATTTCCCCGTAATCTCCAATGGGTGGAGCCTGGGAGTCTGCCCCTCCCAAAACCCAGATCATAAAATTGCATATTAAGTCAGTCATTCCTGTGTCCTCCTTTTAAGTTAAAAAACATCAAGCCAGAATGTTGCAGTGTTGCATGGTGTGTGGAAATCATCGCAGGCAGAGGTGGCGTGGGGCTGTTCACCCGTTTGCTTGCCGTTGCTACAGGAGTTCTTGTTTATCCTGAGCTCATAAAACCCTGGCACTCTCTTATTGTGCAATGGCAGAGCTGATAGGGAGCTGTAGGAATGCAGCCCTGTGGCCACTCAGAGGCCACATGCTCGCCTTCCGTCTGAAACAGAAAGCGTTTTGACAGGCTCCCGCATTTCCTGCAGGGAAGAACAGGCCCGGAGAGTGGCCTTGCCCTTGCCCGTGTCTGGGTGGACTCTGTCATCTAGGCCAGGCCCCTCGCAAGCCCAGTTAGCTTTATTGACCTCTTTCCCTGTAACATGCGTGTGTGTGTGTAGTAGGCACTCTTCTAGTGCCCTGCCCTCAGTTTACTCTCTGTTAAACTGTTAAGGATGGGTTTAAGGAGTATCTGTTCTCTCACGGTGTTTGCTTTTTAAAAGAAGATGCTGGAGAGTTAGAAATGGCAAAACTGCTCAGACTACCACCTCCCAGAATGCGGGAGAGAGGAGGGGCACCTTCGTGGGGAGAGGCTGCTCCCTCCCTCTCAGAGACCGTTCAGGGAAAGTGATGGTGGGGGGTCTAGGTTCTGTAGATTAGAATTCATGTAATTATTTTGCATAATAATTTATATGAAAATGCCGAGTTTAGGATAGCAGTTTAAAAAGACAAAACAGTAAGAACTTAGGGTGTTACTAGAGGAGTGGAGGTCCCTATAGTTGTACTTCGTTTTCCAAGGAGCCAGGAGATTCAGTATTATTTCCCTGCTCAGTGTCTGTCACTGGGCTGAAACAAGATTTCAAAACCTCCCCAGGGGTTTTTGAAAAAAACTACTTTTTTTTTCCTTTCCCCCATTGGTAGTGGGCCAGATCCCTTGAGATTGTTTGCAAGCTCATGATTTTGAAATGTTCAGAAGAAAATTTGGAACCTAAAATTATTTGTCAGATATGGGATTGTAGTCTTTTTTTCATCTGAGATGTGTTTTGCATTATCAGGCTGTTTATGATATTCTTGTGCTTTTTATTGCTTATGGAAGAAGTACCTTGGAAATCCAAAATAACCTTCTTTTTTTCTGTTTTTTTTTTTTTTTTTCTGCTGCACCTTGGGGCTTGCCAGATCTTAGTTTCCCCACCAGAGACTGAACCCAGGCTATGGCAGTCAAAGTGCCGAGTCTTAACCCCTGGATTGCCAGGGAGACCCCAGATACCCTTCTTTAGATTTAAGAAATGAAAATTCCTTCATTATGAACAGGCATTGCATATCCTTTTAAGATATGACTGAGTCAGACTATGCATGCAGTCTCAATTGCTTTCTATGACTTAGCAAACTTAGTCCATCTGAATTCTCCTTGTGACTCCATGGTGACTGTCGGTTATGCAGTCGGCCCTGACCCTTTGGGGAGGAGCCCAGAGTTCACGACCGAAGTGGGTAACTGGAGTGCTGTGTCATCATCACGTATGCAAGATAGGTTCTGTGAGAGATATCAGATGGTCTCCTAGATAGGATGTGTGAACTAGATCTTGAGGAGCGAGTAGGCATTTGCATGTGGGTTTAGTGCAGTAGGAGCAGGGGTCACTGAAGCTCCACTGGCTTCTGTGTGCCTGTTGGGTGGGGAGAGAAAGGCTCTAGTCCTGTGGAGTGTGGGGCAGCATGGATCAGGTGACCATGCCACATTGCTCAGCACTTGGGAGCCACTGGAGAGTTCTAAGCATGGGACAAACATATGACTTTGTTGGCTACGTGTAAGAGGGTTTGGGGAGGGAGACTGAGGACAGCAAGACCAGTTAGGGTACTCTCGCAGAGGCCCGAGGTTGAAGAACCAGATGAACGACAGGGAGCGAGAATCTGAGAGATGGACGAAAGGGTCGTTCGGACTTAGAGACCTTGTGATCCTTTTATGTTGGAGAACAGTTCCTGTCTTCTGCATATTTGTTTATGTTTAGTCTTACTATCGCTCACTGCAGTCTATTTTGAAAGAAATGTCTTTAGAGCAGAACTGTGGCTCAGAGCATCCAGTGGGAGAACTTTATAGCTGATTGATGGTCATGCTCTCTCCATCCCAGTGAAACTGTGCTGACCCCACCCGTTCCTTTGATGTCCTGAAGACCTTCTGTACTGTCAGAGAGCCCAGCCTCTGATGTGGGAGTTGTCTTTATCCAGGAAACCAACATGCTATTTTTATTTAGTGTGCGTGCGTGCTCACTCAGTCATGTCTGACTCTTTGCCACCCCGTGGACTATAGGCCTCTAGGCTCCGCTGTACATGGAATTTTCCAGGCAAGAATCCTGGAAAAGAATCCTGCCATTTCCTACTCCAGGGGATCTTCCTAACCCGGCGTCAAATCCGCGTCTCCTGCATTGGTAGGCAGATTCCTTACCACGGTGCCACCTGGAAAGCTTTGTTTTTATTTACTTATTTAGTTTTGGCTGCACTGGGTCCTTGCTGCTGCGTGCATGCTTTCTCTAGTTGTAGTGAGTTCAGGCTGCTCTGCAGTAAGCTGTGTGTAGGCTGTTCACCGCAGTGGTTTATGTTGTGGAGCTCAGGCTCTGGGATGATTGGGCTCGGGAGTTGCGGCTCAAGGGATCTAGAGCACGAGCTCAGCAGTTGTAACACGGGTTTAGCTGGCCCATGGCGTGTGGAATCTTCCCAGACCAGGGATCGAGAGCTCGAGCTCAGCAGTTGTAACACAGGGGTTTAGCTGGCCCATGGCGTGTGGAATCTTCCCAGACCAGGGATCGAGAGCGCGAGCTCAGCAGTTGTAACACAGGGGTTTAGCTGGCCCATGGAGTGTGGGATCTTCCCAGACCAGGGATCGAGAGCTCGAGCTCAGCAGTTGTAACACAGGGGTTTAGCTGGCCCATGGTGTGTGGGATCTTCCCAGACCAGGGACTGAACCCGTGTCACCTGCACTCCAAGGTGGACTCTTAACCACTAGGCCTCCAGGGAAGTCTGCCAACACACTTTAAACTGAACTTGGCTGTTGGTTGAGGTCATCAACATTTCAATATCTGAGAAAGGACATAGAGGAACTGCTAGATTTCTGCCGAAATGTTGAGAGGATGGACTTTGTCTTGGACACGCACTTCCTCTTCTTCCCCTTGATAGTAGGGAACACAGACCCGGGTTTGAATTTTGACTGTGCCAACTGGCTGTGAGGTCGTGAGTGATCATGACAATATGGATAGTTGATGCCTAATGAGTAGTTAGTGTGTGCCAAGCACTGTTCTGAGCTTAACACACATTAACTCATTTAATCCTCGTAACAGCATAACATGAAGTAGATTCCTGTTATTCACATTTTACCAATGAGAAATCTGAGGCACATTAAGTAGCTTGGCTATTACAGCCAGCAAATGGCCGAGCTGGGACTTGTACTCAGTTAGGCTCCAGAATCCAGTAGGTAATACTTTGGGCAAGTGGATGATACCATCTTGTGAGATTGTTATGAGCTTTATTTTTTTGTTATGAGCTTTAAATGATAGCATATATAAACTGTTTAGTACAATGTCTGGCACATGGTAATCATTTCCTTAATAATATCTAATACTGTTAGTAATATGAATGTAAACATTATGAAATAGTCTATATAATTTTGTTCCATTTTTGTAAAGAAAATTGCCATGTGTATTTATGGATAGAAAAGTATCTGAAAGGATATACTCCAAAGTGCTGACTGAGGTGATTACTGGTGATGTGGTTATGTACGTTTTATTTTTTCTTTGTTTTGCTGTATTTTTCAGATTTTCCACAGCAGACATGGGTATTGTTATTATTTGAAATAAAAGTCTACCGTTTGTTATTGGGTTTTGTTTTTGCTTTTTAAAGCTAAGGAGGCACTCCCAGGCATAAAGGAGCTCTTTAAGTGCCAACAGAGTGAGGTGTTCCTGCGAAGCTATGGAACTCCACACTATGCTCAGCAACTTGGAGGTTGTTTGGTCTTTTTCTCACTTTGTCTTTTGTCTTTTAATTTTGCATGGTGTTTTGGACACACAGACATTTTTCATTGCTGTCTTTCTGTTGGAGTTTAGACAGGTGTTTACATTCCTAGAGAACAGAAATGTTACAGCAGGGATTATTTCCACATTGCTGGGGTGAGTAATCAAGCCTGTGGAAATCAATGCCTCCCTGCTCCTGCTCAGCCTGGAGTCAGGTCCCTTGAGTTGCCTGTGCAAGAAGCAGCTGTGTGGCTTACAGTCTGAAGATCTGCCCTTTGAGGACTTGGGGCTCAGTCCTGAGAGAGCATTGGTTTTCCTCATCCACAGCGTCAGGGCACACGGCATTCGTCGTGGCTGCTGGTTGTGCTTCAGTGTGAGCTCTTCAGGAGATCTCTGCACAGATCTTCCCTGTCAATTTCTGATACGCCGATGGCTGGATTAAAAGTCAGATCATCCCTGTGTGGCTTTAAAATTTGGCAGAAATCTACACAACTGTTGTTAACAAGATACAGAAAGAGACAGAAACTTAACTTTGATTACAAAGGCATCATCTACTAATTTAAATGGTTTCTAGTTTGCATTTAAATCTTGAATCAACGTTGACTTTATTTTCTTTTATGTTGTGGCCTAGGTTTCAAACCTAGACCATAATTCTTAATACTTTTATTTCTTTCCAAAATTTTAGCCAATTGTCATAATGCCTTTGTTGAATAATTAATACTTTTCCCACTGATTTGATTTGAAATGCAGCATAAATATTTTTATATATACTTAGCCCTGTATTTTGATTCTCTGGCAGTAGAGTACTGGTTTAATTATTGTGGCTTTATAATATGCTTACCCATTTGGTAGGTCAAAGCCTCACACCTTGTTTATTTTTGCAGAATTCTCAAAGGTTAAACTTCAGATTAATTTTGTAATCTCTTTGCCATGCTTTGAAGAACTTTTCAGAATTTTGGCTGGATTTTTTTTAAAGTTTCTATTGATGCATAAGGATTTCTTAAATATATACCTGTGCATTTTATGTTTGGTTGTTTTTTTAAATTTTTTAATTCTTAAAAATTTTTTCTGCACTGTATGGCATGTGGGATCTTAGTTCCCTGGCCAGGGATTGAACTTGCGCCCCTCTGCACTGGAAGTTTGGAGTCTTAACCACTGGGCCACCAGGGAAGTTCCTCGTTTTACATTTTGATTGTATTGTGAATATGTTCCTGACTATCTCCTGCAGGTGTAAAGGAAGCCATTTGCTCACTGGGAGGGTCTAAGAGCCAAGAACTGACCAGGTCTCACCCAATACGCTACCTCTCGTGTTGACTGCTGCATTGGCCTAAGTCAGGCTCTTAATAAGTATTTGCCAAGTGAATGAATAAACATCTCTATGTATGTGGTGTTTTCTTCTTTTGGATTCTTTTAGATAGATTCCTAGAAATGGAGTTTTGGATCAAAGGAGATGAGCATTATTACAGCTTCTAAAATGTGCTGAGTCTTGGCAGATGGAAGTTCTTTACCAAAGGGCTGGAGATCGAGATGGGCTTGGGTCAGTTTGTGGTGTAGTGAGAATGCAGCTAGGAGATGAGGCCCGACTCCTGTGTATGTGCACGATTGCAGCTCTAGCCCCTGTGCCCAGTAATGTGCTTGCCTGCCAGAGTGGGCCCTTAATAAGCATATCTTGAGATGAATTAACTTCATTGTGGGACTTTTCAGAGCACCAAGGAGAGAGCTAGGCTTGGCGAGAGGGAAGTCCCTGGAGTCCAAGGGCAGGGACAGGTGTCTGGGGCCCATCTCCCCAAGAGTTGACTTCTGGGTTTTGGGCTGTTGGTAGTCTGGGCACAAAGGCTTGTGGGAGCAGCTGGGGTATCACATGGTTCTCCTCACCAGCTGTCAAGGGCTGAATTCCACCTCAAGCTGGACGAGGCATGGCCTGGTTTGCATTCTCTGAACTGGCATCTCAGGTCATGGTGCCTAAATGCAGCAGATGTCTGTCATCTCAGAGGACTGTGCCCACGTAGTCCCTTGTCTGCCCTCCCAGCTCCCCAGGACATTCCTGCAGCTGTGTAGGGACAACTAGAATGGCTTTTCCAGATGGTTGGCTTGATTTCTCTCTCATGTTGGGATTGGTGCCATATTTGAACTAGAATTTTAGCAGTTTTGAGGCAGTAGCAGTAGCTGAACACAGGAGAGAATGAGTCAGATATTTGAGTGTTTAACTGTATTCTAGGCACTGTGCTAGGCATCTTGGACCATATTGAGGCCAGGAGGCTTTGCCTCTGCCTTCAAGGAACTTAGAATAATGACGAACACACGGGGGGGCGCCACTGCCGTGGGAAGCTGTCCTGGGCTGCGTGGTGTTCTCAGTTCCCCATTCTGAGTGTGCAGAGAACATTCAGGCTCGGGTCAGTAAGCCTTATTTGCGTTTTGAATTGGGTTTTGCAGACTGAGTAGGAGATGGAGAGACCAGTGTTATGGGAGACTCAGGATGTGACCCTGGTGAGCCTTCAGACAACAGATGTGACACGCAGCCTGTTGGATGCTTGCCTGGCATCTGCTCTTATTCTGTTCTGAGCTGTGAAGCTTTGACTCGTTTCTGCTCCTTCCAGCGTGGTTGAATGTCTGTCTGGTTCTCCAGAAGGTGGGACTAAAGCATTTTAAATGATGATTTGGGTAGGGTGGGGCAGAGATTGATCCTCTCTGGGTCATGCTGGTGGTAGTGATAAGCCTCAGCACTGACCGGCTCATCTGTCACCAGGTGAGTGTAGCTCAGTGGAGGGAGTTCCGGTGATGGACTCCTTGAGGTGCCCTGTGTGAGTGAAGACAGATCCCTGAAGGGTCCTACTTGTCTTCCTCTGGGAGGGGGCAGGGAAGATTCTGAAACTGTGAGCCATCAGCTAGACCAGCCAGACTCATTCTTTTAGGTCTCCAAATAATGTTGGCATCTCCATGGACATTAACAGCATGAGGTGGTTGGAGATATGGGGGGTACTTAAAGAAGAAAGTTATTTGAGTCATAAAGTTCTGTGGGAGGTGAAGAATGTTGGCTACCCCACTGTCAGGAGCCCCATGCCCATGGCCATCCTGAGGGCATTCCCACCTGCTGGGTTCCCCATCTCACCAGATCTCCTGCCAGCCTTGGCTCTCCCAAATGGTATTTGCCATCGTTATCTAGAACAGACCCATTCAATACAAATATGATGTGAGCCAGATACATACTTTTAAGTTTTTGGATAACCACATTAAACAGGTGAAATTATTTTAACTAATATATTTTATTTAACCCAGTATGTCTATATTTCATCACGTGGCACTAGCCATATTTCACATGCTCATGAGCTGTATGTGACTAGTGGCTACTGAGTTGGCGGGGCAGATCCAGACTGACTTTGCATGACCCACTAAGACTGGAGCAATGAAGAGACTGGTTTGTGATTCTGTATTTAATTAGGACTGAACTAGGCCAAATCTCAGTTCAGTCTGTTTAAAAGATATCAAGGGGAAACACAGAGGCTTTGTGGATGTCTGCTGATTTTGCTGTTTTACTTTTAATCTTATCCTGTCTTACAACCTGTGTGTGCTTCTGTCTTTGGGTTTCAGCTCCCTGAGGGGAGGACCTTTGGAGGCTTTTCTGCCTCCTTGATCTTGGCATATGCCTGGGAGCAATGTGCCCCCAGCAGCCTTTCACAGCTGCTTGGGGATTGAAGTCAAGATGCTTTTCCTGATTTCTAGGTTTTTTTCTTTTTCTTTTTGAAAGAAACAAACCCCAGTTAATCTTTGTCTTGAGATAATTTTGCTTGCCTTTTTGACCAGATTTCTGTAACATGAATAATATGCCAGACATTGAAAGCATGTGATCTGAAAGTTTTGCTCCAGGAATTTAGTAAGAGATGATTAAGAGGTTACTAATTGTTCCTCAGTCAGATTTAATACTCAGAGATTTAAAGAGGGAACAGCTTTCTTTTCTTTTTTTTAAAAAAACTTGTACTTTTATTAATTGTGTGATTGATGGGCTGCACTGGGTCTTCATTGATTTTGCACAGGCTTTCTCTAGTTGCGGAGAGGAGGAGTTGCAGTGGGCGTGCTTTTCATCACGGTGGTCTCTCGTTGCAGAGCACCAGCTTCCATAGTTGGCGCACACAGGGTCAGTAGTTGTGGCTCATGGGCTTAGGTGTTCTGCAAGACCGAACCTGTGGCTATTGCATCGGCAGGTGGATTCCTATCCACTGTGCCACCAGGGAAGTCCGGGAAAAAGCTTTCTTGTAACAGGTATATTTCTCATGGTGCCTGCCTTTTGGGAAACAGCTAGAGAGGTCAGTGCTTAATCTGACTTCTCCCTGGGACAGGATTGGGGGCCAGGCAGGGGAACTGGTGTGAGGACCAGAACACACACATGCACACACTGTCAAAACACACACACTTGCCCCTAAGCTGGAGGTTGGGAGACTAGGGGCTCAGTACAGACTCTGTGAAAGGAGGGAGGGGCAGGGACTGGGTGGGCTTTGGGCTCTGACTGGGCTTTGTCCCAGCTCCTTACTCTTCCAGTCACTCTCTCCTCTTCCTTGGGAATGCTGCGTTCTCTTTGTCTTGCTTCAGAGCCAGGCTGAGCCCCCGCTGTCCACCCTGCAACCAGATTGCCACTCAGACTCCAGCTGCGCCTTAGGGCTCCAGGACCTGAGCTAATCTCCTCCCCTACCTGAACCCTGGCCCCACCCCCTGCTTATCCCAGCCTCCCCCTCCCTCCATTCCCCTGTCAGCCTCCCTTCTGTGCTCTCTCCTTGGCCTTTGCACACACTCTTCTCTCTGTCTGGAGCTTCTTCTTTCTATCTTGTTCTTCCGGCCACCACCTGCTTCCCCTTTAAGACCAAGCTCCTGCATCACTTCGTGATTGTTTGTTCATTCATTTCTTCACTTATTTATTCAACAAAAATGTGGCTGGCACTGAGCTTGATGCTAGAGAAGTGGAGACATCTCAGAGTTTATTGGACAAGAAAGACATCAAGGCAACAATAGGAACTTTTTGAATCTATAGGTAGCAGTTTTCTTAAACTTGCAGTACCTGACCCTTGTCCCATTTCCTCTGCTTGATTAATTATCTTCCCTCAGCATCTCCAGTCACACCAGCCTCTCCTTACCCACTCTGACTTCTGTCATAGCACTTAAAACACTCTTGAAATCACTGATTTATTTTTCTTATCTTTCTCACAAGCCCTGATTCCAGGTTCCTGATAGATGTTAAGAGTAAATGTTGGTTGACTATATGGATGAAATGATGACTTGGCTGATAGTTGGAGGGATTTTCTGTAGGATACCCAGCAATCATGTCCTGAGTGGTTTTCCTTATCAGGGCCACGCCTGAAGTGTCACTAAAAAGAATCCAGGTTGTAGCCAGAGCACTTGGAGGTCGTCCTTTGCTTGTGGACAGTAGAGGTTTGATCTCTAACTTGTCACTTGCTTTAGGCCTACAGAGCAGTTGTCCAGATTGCCTCTGACCCTGAGGTAGAATTTATAGGTTCTAAAACCATGGTGTCTGATGTCTGTACCCCTTACTGGATGCCAGTGGTTGCCACCATAATTGTGCCATGCATCCTTCTCCTTGGGACTCCTTTGTGGGGGCAGCCTGGAGACCTGTGACCCACACTTGCCATCTAGTTTGTTAGTTAATAGCTAGGTTCATCATTTTGAGGTCCCTCTATATCTTGGTTGATTTTTTTTTTAAATGTACATAGTGAAGGTCGCTGTGGTATATAGTTCTTCGAGATGGCAGATGCGTGGAGTCGGGTATCTGCGCCCACAGTCATGATGCAGAGCAGGTCAGCCCCCTCAGATCCTCTCGTGCTGCCCCTTTGCAGTCAGCCAGCCCTTTCTCCCAAGCCCTGGCAACCACAGGCTTGTCGTCTGTCCCTATGCTTTTGCCTTTAGCAGAATGTCATGTAAATGGGATCATTCAGTATGTGGCCTTTGGGGGCTGGCTTCTTTCACATATGCATGTAATGTTCATCCGTGTTGTGTGAATCAGTGCTTTGCTCCTTTCTACTGCTGAATAGTATTCCATGGTGTGAACGTTCCGGTTTGTTTATCCATTCACTGGATAAAGGACATTTGGCTTGTTTTCAGTCTTTGGCGATCATGAATAAAGCCCCTGAGCATTTGCATGCAGGGTTTGTGCGAATATATATTTTGTATTCCTCTTGGGTGAACACCTAGGAGTGGGGTTGCCAGGCCATTTGGCAAGTGTGTGTTTATAACGAACTGCCACCCCGTTCTCTAGAAAGCTGCTCTATTGTACATCCCCACCAGCAAGGAAGGAGAGTTCTAGTTGCTCTGTGCCCTTTCCAGCCATTGGTATTGTCTGCTATTTAAAAATATGGCCGATGTCATCGATGTGCCATCTAGTTTTTTTCTTTTTAATTAATTATGTTTATTCTTGGCTGCACTAGGTCTTCATTGCTGTGTGTGGGCTTTCTCTAGTTGCGGCGAGGAAGGGCTGCTCTCTCATTGCAGTGCGCAGGCTTCTCGCTGAGACGGTTTCTCTTGCTGGAACACAGGGTCTAGAGCTCAGGCTCAGGAGTGGAACCTATGTTCCCTGTATTGGCATGCGGATTCTTAACCACTGGACCACCTGGGAAGCCCACCGTCTAGCTTTTAGTCTGCAGTTTCCTTTGCTCCCTTTCTTAGATACTGACAGGATTTAAATACCGTTATTAGATTTGATTTGGCAGGGATGTCATCCATACCTATGTGAGGTGTGATTTCCTCACACAGAATTCATAGGTGCTCAGAACGAAAGGGCACTGGGAATGTCAAGCCTTCCAAAAACCTTTTGAGGAAGACAGTAAGTTGTATCATTCTGTAATTTCAGAATTTAAAAAGATTTCTTATTATTAGGATTCAATTCTTTATGTAAAAGTTGCTGTTTTCTTGACCATTTGTAGTGAACGAAAACTACTAATCTTGACATTTCTTTGAGTTGTTCTTTTTAAAAATAATTTTGTATGTTTGTTTATTTTTGGCTGTGCCGGGTCTTCGTCGCTGTGTGGGCTTTGCTCTAGTTGCAGCAAGAGGGGGGTTTTCTCGAGCTGCAGTGTGGAGGCTTTTCATTGCAGTGGCTTCTCTTGTTGTGGAGCATGGGCTTAGGGCATTTGAGCTTGAGCAGTGTGGCGCATGGGCTTAGTTGCTTGTGGGATCTTCCCAGACCAGGGATGGAACCTGTGTCCCCCTGCATTGACAGGCAGATTCTTTACCACTGAGCCCCCAGGGAAGCCCCTCTTTGAGTTGTTCTTAACTCTCCCTGCCATGTGTCAAGGTGTCCAGTCTGTCCTCACAAAACAGAATTTTTTTTTTTAATGCTGTTTATGCTTTTGGTGACCATATCACTTTTTCCCACTCCCTCTTGTAGGCCCCTAATCGTCAACTCATGACTTACTGGTTACAAGAACTTCAGCAGAAGAGATGGGAATATTGCAACAGTCTTGACATGGTAAAGTGGGACAGCAGGACCTCCCCGACTCCTGGAGATTTTTCTCAGGGTCTCGTGGCCAGGGATAACACAGGTAGGTGAGAGACGGAGGGCTCCCCTGTCAGTGTTTTTTGTATTGACATTTGATATATTAAGTCAACTTAGCAGAGAACTGAGAATGAAAATAATGATGATGATCCCTTAGGAAGGGGCAGCATCCCATAGTTACTGAGGGCCTCTGCTTTCATGTACAGACTATATTCAAGCCCAGCAACAACCTCAGGAGTCAGGCAAAGATGGTGCCTAGCACCTTAAAGAGATGGTACTGCTGAGGGCAGTGGGTAGTGAGCTGTCGTGCTGAAGTCCAGTCTGACCCCAGGGCCAGCCTCCTCTCTACTCCCTCTGAAGGTAAAGCACCAACACCCACAGTCCTGTGCACAGATGCGTGTGCCCACTGGAAAGATGTTCTCAGAGCTCTCACTGTGATTCACTGACACTTCTTGGGAAGACGTTAAACCAGATGATAAAACTCTGGTTCTGTTTTATCTTGGACCTGTGGCATTTTCACAATTCATGCTAAGCCCTGGCCAGTTGCAGTGTGGAGATAAAGTGGATTTATATTTGAATATCAAAACCATTAAAGCCCCATGATCTTCTCACAACTGTTTGGTTGAGATTACCATATTAGAAGAGTAGGAGGATAGTTATTCAAAGCCCACTGTCCAACCTGGCTCCTGCATGGACTGTGGAAGTGGAGATAGGGGCTGCTGTACTTGTGGCTCTCTCTCCGTAGAGGGAGCAGGGCAGGCCCAGAAATAGCCGGCCCCGGGGCCCTGAAGTAAGGTGTGAGGAGGCCAGGCAATCACACCAGCAGTTCTTAAGGAGTGCACTTTGGAATTTAGCTGGTAAGGGTGGTTCTCAGGCCTGTAAAGAGGTATGGCGTGAACTTTTTAACACCTTCGAGACATTCCCTCGGGAGAATTACCGGTGACCTGGCAACGTGTGCAACTGACTAGTTTTAGAAATGAAAGGCTTCTTGGACTTTTAAAATTATTTTTCCTCCAAATTCCTGTTTTACTGCCTGCCTCGTTTTTAACCAATCAGCAGGTGAACCCTCTGGTCAGTGAGAAATTACCGTATACTTCACACCTGTTAAAATGCTATGCAGCGAGAGTTCTTAGGTCGTTTTCATGGATGACTTAACACCAACAATAGCAGGAGCTGAAGGGATGCCTTCCTTTTCAAGCCAAAGCCCCTCTGTGTTTAAGTTCACACGTCTGCTCGTTGATGACTGAGTTTTTTAAAAAGCCACTATTATAGAGCTTTGGATCAAAAGAATCTCCATAGCTCAGGATCAGTCACTGGGAATGTTTGGAAACCCTGCCGGGATGCCAGCAGTATTCAAGGTAGTGGTATTTGGCACAGGCGAGCCTGTCTTTGCCTTGCATCCTTTCTTCTGAGGACACCAATGTTGCCATCTAAGGGAGACTCAGGCATTAGACTGAGAGGAGAGCCACAGGAATGGTGTGTAGCCCTGTAATCCCTTTATAACACAACCTTCCTTCTTTTAAGCCAAGGTGCTGAGGCCGGGGAGCCGGAGAAAACACCTGCAGCCCCCCTTGGCTCTCTGCATTTGGTTTGGGGACTGTAGTGTGAGAATTTAGAGTTTGCGTCCTCTGGCGTTTACTCATTCAAGAAGCAGATGCCCATGACAGGCCTGGATCCCCCTCACAGAGGTTCTAGTCCAGCAGAGGGAAGAAAAAGTGAGATCACATGAGAGGGAAGGAACAGGGTACCAAGGGCCATGAATGGCTTAAGCACAGCTTTAGGGTGGGTGGGGACCCTCTCTGAGACCTGAGGATGATCAGGTAAGAGCAGCTCAGTGCCCTCCAGGACTAGGAGGAGGTGAGGCTCGAGGAGGAAGGCAGTGGGCAGGGAGCCAAGCTGGGGGGCACATCCAGGGCCAGGGTAGGGAGGGCTGGACTGTGGGCTTGGGCTTCTGGACTCTCCTAAGAGCAGTGGGATGCCTCTGAAGATTTATGTGTAGAAATGACTAATTTTGAACTTCTGTCAATTTTGTAGATAACTTCTGAGAATAAATAGTTAAACTTTGGATGACCAAGTGATTTGTAAGACTGTAGTTATTCAGGAAGACAGAAAGGCTAAAGGAGGAAGTCGAGAAGAAAAGGCTAGATTTTACCCGTTCCCCCATTTTAATCATCATTTTAGATAAAATTGGTTAAAAGATAAAATGTGTTAAGGTATATCGTGGTGCCCTGTGATGTTTTGGAAGCCATGCTAGTAGTCATCTGCTCAGCCTAAATCATGCTAACTCTAGCTAAGATTGAAGACATGTTTTTATTACTCTGATTTGCATTAAAAATTGAAACTTTTCCTACTGTCTTCTCCATGATACCCAATTTTTGGTAACGTCCTCATTTGTTGCTAATATTGTCACCCATCAGTACTTGCCTAGCACCTAAAGTCAACATGGGGAAAGATACACGAAATTCATGTTTCCTGGACAGGCAGCTCTGTCTAGTGGAGGAATCCCTTTGGGCCTGGGTTTGAGTCTTATCTCTGATGTTTACTGTTTGTCAGACTCTTGAGTGTGAGTCCTTTTCTTTCTAGTAAAGAGTAGCAGACTGCAGTCTGTGGAAATGAAGTTTTATTGGAACAAAGCACCACTCATTTACTTTGCATTGGCTGTGGCTGCTTTTGCACACCAGTGGTAGAATTGAATAGTTGTCACAAGGCCATTTGGCTCACCAGTCTAAAATATCTACTACTATCTGGCCCTTTAAGAGGAAGTTTTTCTCTGACCCCTCCTGTAATGTCTTGAGCGTCCCCCTCTTTTTGAGCCTTAGTTTCATCAACTGTAGGCATCGTGCCACTGCCTGGGATGTAAAGACAGATAAGTTGTGGGCCATGTTCTTGAAGAGTATGTGGTCTAGTGAGGGACTCAGACAGGTAAAGAGGCCTGCACAATGCAGTCTGGTAAGCATAGGGGCCAGAGGTGGGCACAGGAAGCTTACCTACACTTGCGTTTTGGAGGGTAGCATGTTGGTGGTGTCTGCGAAGGCTTCCTGGACTAGGAGATGACTGAACTGAGTCCTGAAGTCAGGTAAGGGCCAGCCTTGTGAAGCAGGGAGTGGAAAGGCCTGGAGACCTTGGAGATCAGGGCCTGATGCACATGTAGAGAGGGTGGGCAGGAGTGACAAAGAGAAAGCTGGATGGATGATCAGGGACCAAACCTGGAGGGGCTTGTAGGATAAGCAACAGCATGGCCAGTGATTGGGTTGGATGTGCATTCAAGATGATTAACCATGGTTAAGAGGGAAAGAATGGATTCCTCGGCAAGAGGAGAGGAAGGGAGACCAGTTGGAAGGGTGGTCCAGCCTAGAAATCACAGTAGTGGGTAGCAACAGAAAAGATGGAAAAAAGTGTGCAGAGTTGGAGATTGTGTAGTGAGAGAATTGGAGGATTAAAGGTGGGATCAGCTTTCTGGGAGCAAGAGGGCAGAGGGTGCTGTCCAGGCCCCAGGCCCAGGCAGTTGGCTGGATGGGATTGGGAGGAATACTCATGATAGCCTTGTCCCCCACCTGTCCCCACCCCCATAGTTCTCTTATGTGGATCAGGTGGGAAACTGCATTGTTAAGTGTTAAGATATACATTATATTCCAGTCTCAAAGAAGGGCAATGCCAAAGAATTTCCAGACTACCACACAGTTGCACTCATTTCACATGCTAGCAAGGTAATGCTCACAATCCTTCAAGCTCTAGGCTTCAACAGTATGTGAACCATGAACTTCCAGATATATACGCTGGATTTAGAAAAGGCAGAGGAACCAGCGATCAAATTGCCAACATCTGATGGATCATAGAAAAAGCAAGAGAATTCAAGAAAAAAAAAAACATCTGCTTCATTGACTACACTAAAGCCTTTGACTGTGTGGATCACAACAAACTGTGGAAAATTCTTACAGAGATGGGAATATCAGACCACCTAACCTGCCTCCTAAGAAACCTGTATGCAGGTCAAGAAGCAACAGTAAGAACTGGGCATGGAGCAAGGGACTGGTTCAAAATTGGGAAAGGAGTACATCAAGACTATATATTGTCATCCTACTTATTTAACTTTTATGCAGAGTACATCATGCGAAATGCTGGGCTGGATTAATCACAAGCTAGAATCAAGATTGCTGGGAGAAATATCAATAACTTCAGATATGCAGGCAATGGCACCCCACTCCAGTACTCTTGTCTGGAAAATTCCATGGATGGAGGAGCCTGGTGGGCTGCAGTCCATGGGATCGCGAAGAGTTGGACACAACGGAGCGACTTCACTTCCACTTTTCACTTTCATGCATTGGAGAAGGAAATGGCAACCCACTCCAGCGTTCTTGCCTGGAGAATCCCAGGGATGGGGGAGCCTGGTGGGCTGCCGTCTATGGGGTTGCACAGAGCCAGACACGACTGAAGCGACTTAGCAGCAGCAGCAAAGGCAGAAAGCAAAGAGGAACTAAAGAACCTCTTGATGAAGGTGAGAGAAGAGAGTGAAAAAGCTGGTTTAAAACTCAACATTCAGAAAACAGATCATGGCATCCGGTCCCATCACTTCATGGCAAATAGATGGGGAAAAAATGGAAACTTTATTTTCTCGGGCTCCAAAATCACTGTGGACAGTGACTATAGCCACAAAATTCGAAGACGCTTGCTCTTTGGAGAAAAGCTATAACAAACCTAAAGCAGAGACATTACTTTGCCTAAAAAGGTCCCTCTAGTTAAAGCTATGGTTTTTCCAGTAGTCATGTACGGATGTGAAAGTTGGACCACAAAGGAGGCTGAAAGTTTAGTCGCTCAGTCGTGTCTGACTCTTTGCAACCCCATGGACTGTAGTCTACCAGGCTCCTCTGTCCATGAGATTTTCCAGGCAAGAATACTGGAGTGGGTCGCCATTTCCTTCTCCAGAGGATCTTCCTGACCCAGGGATCGAACCTGGGTCTCCCACGTTGTAGGCAGATGCTTTACCGTCTGAGCCACCAGGGAAGTCAAAGGATGCTGAGCACCAAAGAACTGATGCTTTTGAACTGTGGTGCTGGAGAAGACTCTTGAGAGTTCCTTGGACAGCAAGGAGATTAAACTAATCAATCCTAAAGGAAGTCAGCCCTGAATATTCATTGGAAGGACTGATGCTGAAGTTTGAAGCTGAAGCTTCAAAACTTTGGCCACTGGATGTGAAGTGTTGACTCATTGGAAAAGACCCTGATGCAGGAAAGATTGAGGGCAGGAGGAGAAGAGATCGACAGAGGATGAGATGCTTGGATGGCATCATTGACTCAATGGACTTGAGTTTGAGCAAGCTCTGGGAGATAGTGAAGGACAAGGAAGCCTGGCGTGCTGCAGTTAATAGGGTCACAAAGAGTCGGTCATGCCTGAGCAACTGAACAACAACAACGTACACACATGGATACATACATATGTACGGGCTTCCCTGGTGGCTCAGCGGCAAAGCATCTGATTGCAGTGCAGGAGATGTGAGTTTGATCCCTGGGTCAGGAAGAAACCCCTGGAGAAAAAAATGGCAACCCACTCCAGTATTCTTACCTGGGGAATCCTATGGACAGAGGAGCCACGTGGGCTACAGTCCATGGGATCACAAAGAGTCAGACACAACTGAGCAACAAACCACCACCAACAATACATATATATATGATATCATTTTTAATCCCTTAGGGTCCCATTCAGCTGCAATTAATGGAAAACCTAGTAGGGACTTACAAGTAGAGATTTGTGTCTCACGATGCCAGTTCCAGCTGGCAAAGCTCCCCACCACCAGTGCCACTGAGGGACCCATTCTGTCCTCCTTTGGAAGTGACACCATATCAAATAGGAGAAAGCTTTCCTAGAAACTCTACCACTTTATGCCTCATTAGCTAGAACTGTCACAGGACCAGCCCTAGCTGGAATGGAGTTGGAGGAGGCAAGTGTTTTAGCTGAGCATGTGGCCACTGTCAAAACCAGGGTCTGTGAGGAAGAGCTGGAACGGAGTTTGGATAGGCAGTTGGCACTGTCACATAATTGCCCACATTAAATTTGTTTTCTAGGATTCATGTTTCCAGAGGAAGAGTCTGTTCATCTATGTGATTGGAATTTGCAGCCGTATATTAGTCAGACAGATATTAGAAAGTGGGATGACTTTGTCACCGTTCTATCCGGTCTGTCCGCCTTTCATCTGCAGCCTGGCCTCTGAAAGTATGCCACGTCTCAGATGCCTCCTGTATGTCTTCCATGTTTGGATAGATAAAGACCTAGTTTCAACACAAAGGAATAATTTGCAAAGATAAAATCAAGAGTCTGCTGACCTTCAGAGCTGTTGGGAAAGAGGTAGCCAGAGCCCAATTACAAGATGTACGGGCTGCGCGCTCTGCATACTCCATTTCCCGTCTAAACGAGTAGGCGAACAAGCGAGGGAAAACAGGGCTTTGTGTTTAAGACTTCTTGAGAGTTCCGGAGTACAGAAGCCCTTACGATCACAGGAGGCTTCAGTGCCCAAGTGCCTGTTTGAGTTCAGGGGTATGTCTCGCAGAAAATGGTACGGTGAAGACGGTTTGAGGGATGACCGCACATTTCCTCCTCCGAAACAGCTGCGAGAGTAAGTGCTGTGCTGCTGGCGGCTTGTGTGGGAGCGGGGGAGGGGAAGGGAAGTGGCCGCTGGGTCCAGTCCTCCCCAGCGTGTGCTGGGCGCTCTGTGCACGTGCTGGGACTCGGGGGAGGGAAACCGCAGGGTGGGATGCAGACCCCACGCTGGCAAAGCCGCCGGAATTCCACCAACTCATTTACTGTCCCGGTTCCCCAAAGTCGTCAAAGAAGCTGTGCTTTTATGTGATCCTGTTTGTAAAATTCTACAGAAGGCCATGTGGTGCTGTGACGTGTAAGTCATGGTGGTTATCAACCTCGAGGCTGAGAGGCAGCCTGATCTAGTGCAGAAAGAGTGTGGACCTCGGGCACACACCGTTTCCCGGCCTGGGAGCAAGATGCTCCCTGAGGTTCCTTCTGGACTGAAGTTTCTGTGATTCCTGACATCAGGCTGCGACAGGGAGGGAGACGATGAGCAGGGTTAGATTCCAGCTGTATCTCTGGGGGAGCCCATGGAAGGCTCCTGAAGAAGATCCGCAGGAGACTGTCCATGGTGGGCTGGACCATGGAGACGGGCTGAGCCCAGCTTTGGGTGGGATGGGGTCAGTGAGTGTGGAGGGTGGATAGGGGCACTGGGCATGACGCAGGAGTGCACGGAGGCGTGAGAAGGCAAGAGAGAGAAGCCCTGGATTGGGGTGTGCTCCTCCCCTGTCACTCAGGGGTCTCTCAGGGGTGAGGTGGCAGGAGTCGGGGAGTCAGGAGGGATGGTGAGCACAGATTCTTAGAGAACGGCAGGGTCCGCTGCCTCCTGTCCTCAGCCCACAGCAGGCCCTTCCTCCGCACCACAACCATTGTCCTCCATTCCTTCCTTCAGCCGTTTACCAGTGTTGTTATCGAGTCCCCACTCCATGTCTGCTGTGGGGTATGTGGCCGTCAGCACATCAGACAGGGGTCCGGTTTTCACAAGATTTACATCCTTGGTGAGGCTTGGGAGAGAGCAGATGGACAAGTCATTAACTAGACACGCGGGCTGGTCTACCCCAGGGCCTCTGAGACCCGGTGGCTTGCTGTCTCTACTTCCTTTTGGGGTAGACGCACACTGTACCCTCACTTGGAAGGTAACTATGCTGCTTCCGACCACTCCTTCACAAGCTGGGTTAAACTCACTTTGATAAAGGGGAAAGAAAGCTTTTTCAGGTTAACCCCACTCTGAGTGACCTCCTCCAGCTCCCAGTGGGGACCCACAGACTCTCTTTTGCAGTAACTTTGATACACATGGGAATGGCTTTTCCCCAGAGCTCTTTGCTCATTTCTTGGATGATGCTGCGTCTTGGCTCTGTTCTGCCCTCTTCAGGGTTGCTGGCGGGGGGTCTGGGAGCAGGAAAGGAGGGGAAGACTCACGGAGGTGACCAGATGTGAGCAGGAGCCTCCCCTGTGTGGGGCCCCTGGGGCCCCTGGTGTTAGACTGCGTCTAGTGGGAAAAACTTCTGGAGATCTGGGAACGGCCACACTGGGACGTAGAGGCTCTGCTGGAATCAGAACCCAGGAATGTAAAATTTGTAGTCCAAAACTTGCTCAGGAGTATCATTTAACCATTTGAAAATTTTCAAAAATAACAAAGATCTAAGCACCAAAACTCTTCAAGCACAGACTCTTCCCTCGCTGCAGCTGCATGGTAAAGCACATGTTTGTGAACGCAGTCCATCCTCTTGAGGCTGCAAGGAAATACGGTCCTGTCCTAGTTTGTGTCCTCCTTGAAGTGGTCACCTGAATGCTAATGTTGGTACGTGTATTGAGGAGAAGCCAGCAGCTCCGCTTTTAATTAAGGAAACCTCCACGTGGTCTTTTAAAAACCCCAAACCAGACAAAACAATAATAGCTGAAACTGGGAAATGACTTCTTTTTCACATCAGATAATGACTTTTAGAAATGGTCTGTTTTGCCAACATCCTCCCTGGCTCCAGTCCTGCTTCTGCACCCCACCCCCAGGGCCCGAGTTCCTCAGGAAGCATTTCCAGCATGAGCCCAGGGCTGTTGCAAGGGCTGGGCGTCCTGGTCATGGGCGCTGGGCTGTGCTAGCGCCCTTGACAGCCTCACCCGCAGAGGGGCCGTGTGTCACCTTGCTGCCGACCCACACAGGAAGAGGGGGCTGGACTCGGCTCGAGACGGAAACAGGTGCAATGCGTGGTGCTTATTTCCTGGCTTGGCTTAGAGCTGTGATGCTTTGCCTCCGAGGGGTCTGTGAAAGACCAGCTCCTGGAAAGCCTGGGTGTTGACTTGACCTTTGTCTAAAGAAGAGGTGTGCCTGTGTGCCCACTGACTGACATATGCTCACAGATGTCAGGTGCCCGCCTCTACCCGGTGCAGTCATTGTACCACCATGCAGCTGTTGCTGCAGAGACTCTGGCCTTCCACGTCCTGACAGATGAAGTAGGTGGAGGAGACTGGACCCCATTAGTGGTGTTTGAACTTGGCTTTTTTTCATTTGTTATTTGGAACTTTTTTTCTTTCCCCAAATGAAATTTCAAGGGGAACTCCAGGATATTAAAGAGTGAAAAGAGGAACCACTGTGGTTGAAGCTGAGGACAGAACCCCTTCCTTCTGTCCCATGGAAAATCCCCAAGGCGTCTCCTGGACCCTAAGACTCAGAGGAAGGTCTGGATACCAGGGACTGGATGCCTTCAGTGGTGACTTGGAGCTTAACGTTCTATTATTTTATGTCTTTCTCCTAGATGTGTTCTCCTTTAGGGCAAGAACTCTGTCTGATCGTTTGTTGTACCCTGAGCACCTAATGCTTCATACTCAGTCGTAATTTGAATCAGGAATCAGGTGGTTTGTAATTTCTGGCCTTTTTGACTTAATCTTGTAATCTATTCGGAGAAGGCAATGGCATCCCACTCCAATACTCTTGCCTGGAAAATCCCATGGATGGAGGAGCCTGGTAATCTATTGCCAAGCCCATAGTTCTTCTGACTCCCAACACAAATTCTTGCTCTTCCTACTCGGAACCCTACTATGAGCCAGGTGTTGACTCTCCTGGCCAGGCCCCAGTTCCCCTGATGGATACACAGCAGTCACTTCGTGTCACACCCAGCATACTTTTCCCAGTGTGTTTCCAGAGCCCTTCCCACACTGACTACGGTCGAGTGAGTGAGCTGCCAGCAACGTGTGAGCCCGTCGATGGGTGTTCTCATTTGGAGCACCAGCTGCAAAGGCCTGACTCCAGTGTTCCCCGTGCTCTGCCTTGTCTGTCTTCCTGTGCTCAGTGGCCTTCACAGGGACTTGTCCTGAGTGAGCTCAGGTTGTGTGCTCATCTGATTAGAAAGTAAATTTCCCTTGGATATCAGTGTCCAGCATTCCATTCTGATTGTTTCCACTCAAAGTGATGATTGACATTACCAATCTAGGGATGCTTTATTCCAGGGAAGTATGGATCAAATTGAACTGTGGTGTTGGACAAGACTCTTGAGAGTCCCTTGGACTGCAAGGAGATCCAACCAGTCCATTCTAAAGGAGATCAGTCCTGGGTGTTCTTTGGAAGGAATGATGCTAAAGGTGAAACTCCGATACTTTGGCCACCTCATGTGAAGAGTTGACACATTGGAAAAGACTCTGATTCTGGGAGGGATTGGGGGCAGGAGGAGAAGGGGATGACAGAGGATGAGATGGCTGGATGGTATCACCGACTCGATGGACGTGAGTCTGAGTGAACTCCAGGAGTTGGTGGTGGACAGGGAGGCCTGGCGTGCTGCGATTCATGGGGTCGAAAGAGTCGGACACGACTGAGCGACTGAACTAAACTGATGGATCAAATTGATGATCATGAAACAGTGTTAAATTCTGTTTACAAACATGTATATTCTCAGAGAGATTATACAGTTGGGAAGAATACAAAATATTTATTATTGGATACATTTTATCAGAACTTTAGAAAAGTAAGTTTTTATTATGGGAAATTTTAAGCATATGCAAAGAGAGAATAATATATTATTACCCACATGTTTATTAGGTAGTTTCAACAATTAGTATTTCATGGCCCATTTTGTTTCATTGATGTACTTACCCACTTAATTTTATTATTTGGAAGCAAATAACATGTTGTTTGGGGCGGATATCATTTATTTGTGAAATAACAAAATATTGTTATCTCAAAGCCAATTCTGGGCAGCATATCATTGCAACCTCAAATATTTCAAATGCTTACATTTTTAAGATATAGTCTCAGATTTGATCAGGCTTTAGCATCAATGCATTTGCCTGTGAATTTACTGAACTGCTGGCCTTTGTGTGCCAACTTATTTTTTCAGTGTCACTGTTTGCAATTAGCAAGTATGTATATATTCTATTCCCCTCTTACAGAAAAGGGCATTAGTGTAATCTGGTCTGCAGTTTTTTCTTTAACCTAACAGTTTATCCTGGAAATTGTTCCTTATGGGTATAGGTAAGTGGACCATGATCACAGCTGTATCCTGGGTTTACTGATCAGACAGCAGAGATGAGCTCTAGCTGTTTCCCCTGTGCTGTTGCTGTTAACACTTGGTGGTTTGAAGCACGTACAACCTTCCTCTGAGGAACGTGGATCAGCTTTAGATGAAAATGTTTACAGAACATCCTAGCCATCTACAGATTGTATTTTTATGTAGTACACATTAAAAATATACTGTAATATTGGGCTTCCCTGGTGGTACGGTGTATAAGATTCCGGCTGCCAGTGCAGGGGGCACAGGTTCAATCCGGGGCCTGGGAAGATCCCACGAGCCTTGTAGCAGCTAAGCCCGTGTGCCACACTCCTGAAGCCCGTGCGCCCAAGAGCCTGTGCTCTGCAACAAGAGAAGCCACCGCAATGAGAAGCCCCTGCACTGCCGCGAAGAGTAGCCTCCACTCACCCCAACTAGAGAAAGCCTGCGTGCAGCAACGAAGACCCAGCACAACCAAAACAAACACTTAAGAATACTGTAATACCTGTTGTGTAAAACTTTATATAGTTTATCAAGAGAGTGTATTATGTAGGATATCAAGTTCCCTGTGGAATTGTTGAATAACTGGCACTTGTTTGCCTTTCTTTCAGATTTAATTAACCTGCACTCAAATGCTTCCGCAGAAAAAGCCAGAAATGTCCTAGCTGTGGAAGCTGCCCCTGGAGAGCTGGTAGGAGAGCAAGCTGCAAATCAGCCCGCCCCAGGGCCTCCAAATTCTATTAACTTCTCTTTTAAACAGTGGGGCACAGAGCTCAGGTGAGTCTTTGGAAAGCATTATGTGAAACTGAAAATGGATTATTTCTGATAATGTATAGTTTTATATGTGAAATTATAAAATCACCTGGCATTTGTGAAGGTATTGGTCATAAGGTACTTTCGCATACTTTAGCTTGTATGGGACTCCTGTTAAGTGCCTGATGCTTTCACACTCAGGGTTTAATTGTTTGAGTATTACCATACTCGGTGCTTGACATATGGTTGTGTGGTTGACATTTTATGGAGACAACAATTGGCTCAGGAGGAGTCCTTGTCTATGGTCACAAGGCTCCCAGGCTGCAGTTGAATGAGCATCACCGCAGTCAGTTTCAGAATAATTTTCACCGCCCCAAAAGAAACCCCAGGACCCATTAGCAAACCCTTCCTGTTTCCCCCAAACACCTTCTTCCTATCCTGTCCTTACCTACTTTTTTGTCTCAGTGGATTTGCCGATTCTACATGTTTCCTAGGAGTCACATCCTACAGTACCTCGTCTCGCTTCTTTCACTGAGCGAAACGTTTTTAAGGTTTTCATCCGAGTTGTAGCATGTATCAGGACTTCATTAATATTTCATTTCTCTTTACTGTGGAATAATACTCCGCTCTGTGGGTATACCACATTTTGTTTATTCGTCCTTCAGTTAATGGGCGTTTGGATTCTTTCTGCTTTTGGGCTACTATGAGTACAGTTGCTGTAAATATCTGTGTGAAGTTTTTATGAAGACATAATTTTTCAGCTTCTTTGAGTAAATATCAAGGAACATGATGGATCATATGGTAAGAGTGTGCTGAGTTTTGTAAGCGACTGCCAGGTGGTCTTCTGAAACGTACCACTTTGCCTTCATTTCTGCCAACAATAAATGAGCATTCCTGTCGCTCCACATCCTTGCCAGTGTTTCATGTCATCAGTGTTCCAGGTTTTGGCTGTCAGTAGTTGTTTAGTGGTAGTTTGTTGTTTTAATTTTCATTTCCTTGATGACATATGAGGTGGACCATTTTTCATATGCATATTTGCCGCTTGTTTATCTCCTTTGGTCGAGTGTCTGTTAAGGTCTTTGGCCGTTTTTAAGATTGGGTTGTTTTCTTATTGTTGCATTTTAAGGACTCTGTGTATTTTGAATTGCAGTCCTTTATCAGATTTGTCTTTTGTAAATATATTTTCCCAGCCTGTGACTGCCATCTAATTCTGTCAGTATTGTCTTTCACAGAGCAGAAGTTTTTAATTTTAATCAAGTCCAGCTTATCAATTATTTCTTTCAAGATCATGTCTTTGTTATTGTATCTAAAAAGGCTTCTCCATACCCAGGGTTATGTAGGTTTCCTTCTCTGCTAATGTTAACTTGTAGTTCTGTAGTTTTGAGTTTAACATCTGTGATCCATTTTGAGTCAATTTTTTGACTCAAAGCATATATGGTCTCTGTGTCTGGTTCTTTATTTTGCATGTGAGAGTCTAGCTGCTCCAGCACCATTTGTTGAAGAGGTAATCTTTGCTCCATTGGATTGTCTTTGCTTCTTTGCCAGTGATCAGTTGATTGTACTTATGCGGTTCTATTTCTGGATTCTCTCTTCAGTTCAGTTCAGTCGCTCAGTTGTGTCCGACTCTTTGCGACCCCATGAATTGCAGCACATCAGGCCTCCCTGTCCATCACCATCTCCCGGAGTTCACTCACACTCACGTCCATTGAGTCCGTGATGCCATCCAGCCAGCTCATCCTGCGTTGTCCCCTTCTCCTCCTGCCCCCAATCCCCCCAGCATCAAAGTCTTTTCCAATGAGTCAACTCTTTGCATGAGGTGTCCAAAGTATTGGAGCTTCAGCTTTAGCATCATTCCTTCCAAAGAAATCCCAGGGTTGATCTCCTTCAGAATGGACTGGTTGGATCTCCTTGCAGTCCAAGGGACCCTCAAGAGTCTTCTCCAACACCACAGTTCAAACACATCAATTCTTCGGTGCTCAGCCTTCTTCACAGTCCAACTCTCACATCCATACATGACCACTGGAAAAACCATAGCCTTGACTAGACGGACCTTTGTTGGCAAAGTAATGTCTCTGCTTTTGAATATACTATCTAGGTTAGTCGTAACTTTTCTTTCAAGGAGTAAGCGTCTCTTAATTCCATGGCTACAGTCACCATCTGCAGTGATTTTGGAGCCCAAAAAAACAAAGTCTGACACTGTTTCCACTGTTTCCCCATCTATTTGCCATGAAGTGATGGGACCAGATGCCATGATCTTCGTTTTCTGAATGTTGAGCTTTAAGCCAGCTTTTTCGCTCTCCTCTTTCACTTTCATCAAGAGGCTTTTTAGCTCCTCTTCACTTTCTGCCATAAGGGTGGTGTCATCTGCATATCTGAGGTTATTGATATTTCTCCCTCTTATGTTCTGTTAATGTATCTGTCTATTCTTTTGCCAGTGCCACACTGTTGATTGCCATACTTTGTAGTAGGTCTCAAAGCAGAATGGCGTCAGTCTTCCAGCTTTATTCTCCCTCAGTTATTGTGTTGGATAGTCTAAGTCTTTTCCCTCTCCATATAAACATTAGAATCATTTTGTCAATAATCACAAAATAACTTGCCAGGATTTTGATTGGGATTGCATTGCTTCCCAGGTGGTGCTAGAGGTAAAGAACCCACATGCCAGTGCAGGAGATGGAAGAAGCACTGGTTCAATACCCTGGGTGAGAAGATCCCCTGTAAGAGGGCACTGTGACCCACTGCAATATTCTTGCCTGGAGAATCCCAAGGACAGAGGAGCCTGGTGGGCTCTGACCCACAGGGTTGCAAAGAGGCAGACACGACTGAAGTGACTTAGCACACAGGCACACATTGAGTCTGTAGATAAAATTGGGAAGAACTGACAATACTGAGGCTTTCTCACCATGAGTGTGGAATATTTCTCCATTTATTTTGTTCTTCTTTGATTTCATTCATCAGAGTTTTGTGGTTTTCCTTATATATAGATCTTAGATGTACATTTTGTTAGATTTATATACCTAAGTATTTTGCTTTCTTGGTGCTAATGTAAATGATACTGTATTGTTAATTTCAGATTCCACATGTTCATTGTTGGTATGTAGGAAAACAATTGAATTTCGTATGTTAATCTCATATTGTGCAACCTTCCTATAATCACTTACTAGTCCCAAGAATTTTTTGGTTAATCTCTTCAGGTTTTCTATGTAGATGGTTGTGTCATCTGTGAACAGTTTTATGTCTTCCTTACCAATATCTTTACTTTCTTTTCTTTGCTTTATTGCATTAGCAAGATTTCCAGTACAGAGCTGAAAAGGAGTGGTGGGAGGAGGCATCTTTGCCTGGTACATGGTCTTAGTGGGGGCTTCCCCAGTGGCTCAAGTGGTAAAGAATCTGCCTGCAGTGCAAGTAACACCGGAGACCCAGGTTCAATACCCGGGTCGGGAAGATCCCCTGGAGGAAGAAATGGCAACCCACTCCAGTAATCCTGCATGGAGCATCCCATGGACAGAGGAGCCTGGTGGGCTACAGTCCATGGGGTCACAAAGAGTTGGACACAGCTTGGTACACACTCACTCAGCCTTAGCCTGGTCTTAGTGAAAGTGCTTCAGGTGTCTTGCCATTAAACAGGATAATAGTTTTAGGATTTTTTGTAGATAGTCTTTATCAAGTTGAGAAAGTTCCCTCTATTCCTAGTTTATTGAGAGTTTTTAATCATGAATGGGTGTTGGATTTTGTCAGACGGATTTTCTGCATGAATTGATATGATTATCTGGTTTTCCTTTTCTAGTCTGTGATATGATGAATTATGTTAGTTGGTTTTGAGTGTTGAATGAGTCTTGCTTACCTGGGATAAATCTTAGTTCGTTGTGAAGTATAGTTCTTTTTATACATTGTTGAATTTGATTTGCTAATATTTTGTTAAGGATTTTTATATCTGTGTTCATGAGCGACATTGGTCTGTAGTTTCTTTTCTTGTGTTGTCTTTGGTAGGGGAATACTGGCCTCATAGAATGAGTTAGGAAGTATTCTTTCTGCTTCTATCCTCTGAAAGAGACTGTGGATAATTAATATAATTTCTTTCTTAAATGTTTAGTAGAATTCACCAGTGAACCCATCTGCACCTGTGCTTTCTGTTTTGGAAGATTATTGATTCCATTTAAAAAGCATGTATATCCTATTCAGATCATTTATTTCTTCTTGTGTGAGTTTTGGCAGATTGTGCCTCTCAAGGAATTGGTCTATTTCATCTAAGTTATCAAATTTATGGGAATTGAGTTTTTTATTGTATTTCTTGCGTATTCTTTTTAATTTCCAAAGAATCCGTGATTATTTTCCCTCTTTAATCTCTGATATTAGTAATTAGCATCATCTCTTTTTTCCTTAGTTAGCCCAGCTAGAGACTTTATCACACCAGTTGATCTCTTCAAAGAACCAGCTTTGTTTTCATTTTTTTCTGTATTGATTTCCTGTTTTCAATTTTATTGATTTCTGCTCTAATTCTTATTATTTATTTTCTTCTGCTTACTTTGGATTTAATTTTCTTCTTTTTCTAGTGTCCTAAGGTAGAAACGTAGATGGTTGAGTTTAGATCTTTCATCTTTTCTATTATATACATCCAGTAGAAACTTAAGAGTATTGAGTTTAGATCTTCCATCTTTCCTATCATATGCGTCCAGTGCTATGAATTTCCCTCTGAGCACTGGCTTTGCTGCATCCTGCAGCCTTTGATAATTGATATGTTCATTTAGTTAAAAATATTTTAAAACTTGTTTTGAGATGTCTTCTTTGACTCACATGTCAATTGGATATGTGTTGTTTAATCTCCACATACTTGAAGATTTTCTTGTTGTTAATACCTTTCTGTTACTGATTTCTGGTTTAATTCTACTGTGGTCTAAAAGTAGACATTATATGATTTCTGTTCTTTAAATTTGTTAATGGGTATTTTATGGGGCATAATATAATCTGTCTTGATGAGTGTTCCATATGAGGAAAATGTATTTTCTGCTCTTGCTGGATGAAGTGATTTGTAGATGTCATTTATATCAAGTTGATTAATGGTGGTGTTGAGTTCACCTGAGTCGTTACTGATTTTTTGCCTGCTGGATTTGTCTGTGTCAGATAGAGGGGTACTTAAGACTCCGTCTGTGCTGGTGGACACATCTATTTCTCCTTTCAGGGCTATCAGTTTTTGCCTCACGTACTTTAAATGTTCCGTTGTTAGGTGCATACACATTAAGAATTGTTATGTCTTCTTGAATAATTGACCCCTTTATCATTATGTGCTCGCCTTCTTTATCCCTGATAACTTCCCTTACTTTGAAGTCCACTCTCTCTGAATTTAATATGTCTCTCCTGCTTTCTTTTGGTTAATGTTAGCACAACATATTTTTCTCTGTTTACTTTAATCTCTTTGTGTCTTTATTTTAAAGTGGATTTCTTGCAGATAACATATAGTTGTGAGCTGATTTTTGATCAGTTCTGACAATTTGAGTCTTTAATTGATACATTTACACCATTGACATTCACAGTGGTTGTTGATTTAGTTGGATTAATGTATACTGCATTCATTACTGTGTTTTCTGTTAATATTTGTTATCCTTGTTCTTTGTTGCTATTTTTATCTTCCGCTTCCTTACTGCCTTTTGTATTTTAATTGAGCATTTTTTATGGTTCCGTTTTCTTTCCTTTCTTGGCACATCAGTTATACTACTTCTTTTTTTTTTTTTTTACCTTTTTAGTGGTTGCCCTAGGGTTTCCAATATATGTTTACAGCGAATCCAAGTCCACGTTGAAATAACACTATTCCACTTTACAGGTTGTGTGAGTATAACAACAAAATAATCCTAATTATCTACTCTAGTTCCTCGTATCATTGCTATTATTCATTTCACTTAATATAAAGCATAAATAGCACATATATGCAAAATATACATACATAAGCATCCACAATATATGCATAATATAAGCTTATACATATGTAAAACATATATCAGCATAACATATACATGGCAAATAGATGGGGAAACAATGGAAACAGTGACAGACTTTATTTTCTTGGACTCCAAAATCACTGTAGATGGTGACTGCAGCCATGAAATTAAAAGTGCTTGCTCCTTGGAAGAAAAGCTATGAGCAGCCTAGACAGCAAATTAAAAAGCAGAGACATTACTTTGCCAACAAAGGTCCATCTAGTCAAAGCTATGGTTTTTCCAGTAGTCATGAACAGATGTGAGAGTTGGACTATAAAGAAATCTGAGCACCAAAGAATTGATGCTTTTGAACTGTGGTGTTGGAGAAGACTCTTGAGAGTCCCTTGGACTGCAAGGAGATCCAACCAGTCCATTCTAAAGGAAGTCAGTCCTGAATGTTCATTGGAAGGACTGATGCTGAAGCTGAAGCTCCAATACTTGGCCACCTGATGCGAAGAACTGACTCATTTGAAAAGACCCTGATGCTGGGAAACATTGAAGGTGGGAGGAGAAGGGGACGACAGAGGATGAGATGGTTGGATGGCATCACCAACTCGATGGACATGAGTTTGAGGAAGCTCTGGGAAGTGGTGATGGACACAGAAGCCTGGCATGTTGCAGTCAATGGGGTTTCAAAGAGTCAGACACGACTGAGCAACTGGACTGAACATACACATAACAGATACTCTAAGTGTACATTCCTGGTATTATTATTTTGAGTAGACTGTTATCTGTTAGATCAATTAGAATAAGGAAAATGTTTTTATTTTATTTATTCCTTCTTCAGTATTCTTCCTTTATGTTGAATCTGAGTTTCTCACCTATATTATTTTTCTTCTTTCTAAAGAACTTATTATTTCTTGCAAGGCAAATCTACTAGCAACAGAGTCCCTCAAAATATTTTTTCTTTTTTGCCTGAGAAAGTCTTTACTTTTTAAAAAATTCTTCTTCACTTTTGAAGGATAATTTCACACTTTACAGAGTTCTCGATTGGTGGGATAATTTTTTTTCTCCCAACATTTTAAATATTTCAGTTTGTTTTTATTTGCAGAGTTTCTGAGGAGAGGTCACATGTAGTTGTCTTTGTTCCTCTATAGGTGAGGAAGTTATTTTCCTCTGGCTCTTTCAGAATTTTTTACCTTTGATTTTCTGTAATTTGAAAATGGTATGCCATGATATGGGCTTTTGGGTGTTTATCGTGCCAAGTATTTCTTGTTTTCCTCTCTCTCTTCTACTTCTGGTATGCCCATTATGTGTATATTATACCCTTTGTGGTTGTCCCATGGTCCTCAGATGCTCTCTTCCTTTTTCTTTTTTTTCCCAGCCTTTGTTCTCTTTGCCTTTTAGTTTGGGGGGATTCTATTGGGATATCTGTATACTCAGTTTCTTTCCTTAACTGTGTCTGGTTTATTCATAAGCCCATCAAAGACATTCTTCATTTTTTTGCAGTGTTTTTAACCTCTAGAATTTATTTTTTGTTCTTTTTTTAGAATTTCCATCTTTACTTACGCTATCTGTTCTTTTTTATTTGTTTTGAGTTTTGGCTGTGGTGGGTCTTTGTTGCTGTGTGCGGGCTTTATCTAGTTGTGGTGAGTGGGTGCTGTTTGTTGTGGTCCTCGGGCTTCTCATTTCAGTGGCTTCTCTTGTTGCAGAGCGTAGGCTGTAGGGTGTGCAGGCTTCAGTAGTGGTGACACTCGGGCATGGTACTTGTGGCTTCCAAGCTCAGTAGTTGTGGGGCATGGGCTTAGTTGCCCCATGACATGTGGGAGTTTTCCCAGATCAGGGATGACACTGGTATCCCTGCGTTGCAAGTCAGATTCTTAACTGCTGGACCACCAGGGAAGACCTGGCTGTCTGTTCTTACATGCTGTCTTATCCATCAGAGCCCTGAGCTTATTAATTATAGCTGTAAATCGCCAGTCTGATACTCATTAACATCCCAGCTATGTCTAGTTCTGATGCTTGTTTATCTCTTCAAACTGTGGAGTTTTTTTGCCTTTTGATATGCTTTGCAGTTTTGCCTTGTAGCTGAACATAGTGTTCTGGGTTGAAGGAAGTGCTGTAAATAGGCTTTTAGTAATATGGTGATGAGGTGTGGGAGGTGAGGAAGTGTTGTATAGTCCTGTGATTAGGGTTCAGGCTCTTAGTGACCCTGTGCCTCTGCAGTGTGAACTTCACAAGTGTTTCTCAGTATTTTTATTCCCCCTTAGGTGGGGCAGGATGGCTAGAATGGGCTGGAGTTGGGTATTTCCCTTCCCACAGGTCATTTGGGCTCCAGTAATACCCAGGTTAGGTGCTGGTTAATAGTTTTCCTGGAAGGCAGGCCTTGTTAAGAACAGAGAGCTCTGGAATATTTAAAAATTATTCCTTTTCCCCTCTCCCTGCCAGAAACCAGAGGGGAATTTTCTCTGGTATTCACTGTGGGAACCTTGTTTAGCCCTGGAGGTTAAGTCTCACAATACTGTGAGCTCCCGTGTGACTGGGTCCTCTGGAGTTTTTAACTCACAGAGGTGTCTGTACTGAGCCTCCAGCAAGCCAGCAGTTACAGTGAGTTTTCCTCCCCTGGCACTGGTTCCCTAGCTGAGTCTCTGCTCCAGGAAGCGGTGACTCCCTGTATTGGCCTGTCTCTCCAGTACTGGGGGTAGTGGCATGCCCTGTGTCCTCCCCTCACTTGTGGGTCCAAGAAGTGGCTTGTTCCTTCAGTCACTGTTTCCCCAAGTTCTCGCTCCTTGAACTGCTGTTTTCTGGCCATTCTGTACTTTGCTCTTCACCCAGGACCGTCACTCAGGGTGTGTCCTTCTGCCTGGCGTGCCCCATCGCATCTGATTCAGTCCCTCACCAGCCAGTACTGAAGGGAAGGTGGGAGGGAGGAGGCAAGGTGGGGCTCTCTCCCTGGACACTCGCAACTGGAGCAGCACTGCGTTCACTGATTTCAACCTGTTGGACCAAAGAAAGGGTTCTGTGCTCTTGAAAATGTTAGCAAGCCACCAAGAGATGACCCCTTTATTTTTCATGTTAAAACGTTGACACTTAAGAGAGGTAATGAAACCTCAGAAAAGTGTCTCAGGGGCTCTGAGGAGCTCGGTTCTTTATGTCTCAGGACAGAAAGAATTCATTGAGAGGCAAAGTGATAGAGAAGTGATTTATTGGAATAGGATGCTCATGAGATTTACAAGCGGGCAGGCAAGAGGGTGCCACCCCAAGGATTTAGTGGGCTGCATTTGTATGATGAAAGAAGAAGAGGGGAGGAGAATAAGACCACCTTCTTCCTCATGCTTTGAGTCTTTAACTCTCCCAGCATGTTGGGTGGGGGAGTTTTTGACCCTGGATGGCCCGTCCAGGACTGTCATGGTGCTATGGAAAAATGATTTCAAATCTCAGTTTAATGAGGGTCTTTCACTTTGAAATGTCACCTTACCCAAATTATTGTTTTTTATGTATGCAGAGAGCATGTCTAGGGGTCATTAGCTTACTGACATCACTGGGTAGGATGTGGGTCTTATCCCACTATTGACTTATTGTTTAGGGGCATGTCTTATGCTTCTGTTCCATGGTTTTGTTGCTAGGCAGACCTGTTTTCTTGAGTGGTCATTAACTTACAGGGATCTCCCATACTTTTTTCTTTAATTACTGTCCCTTATTGGAATTAACTATTTAATCACCTGTTGTATCCCTTTTCTCTGTCCCTATCAGTAAAGTGACTTGCTCAAGACACATAGCAAGTATGTGGAAGATCTGAAAGGCACCCTGGTGCCTTGACTGGAGCCCAGTGTTCCTTTCACCTCTTGTTGTAAGAACATATTTAGGAAATGATTGATTTGCCAGATTTTCATGCCTGACTAGTTCCATCTGCCCTCAAAGTTAGATAATGGAATGGGGGAGACAGACCCGTAACATTGGGGGCTTTCTGATTATGGAGTGTGTTGCCCCTAAGAAAGTGAGCATGTGTCACCTTTGCTTTAACAATGACAGTTCACATTCAGGGTTGAAGGTCACACTAGGAGTTATCTTCTATTAGCTGTGCCTTCCCACCATAGCCCAGTGATTAAGAACCAGCCAGCCAAGTTCAGTTCCCAGCTCTATGACTTAAAGCTGCATAACTTGGGCAGATTACTTAACTTTCATTTGTAAGATGGGGTTAATAATCACACATACTCTGGGAGATCAACATGATGGTGATGATAATTTAATGCGTATAAACTACTTTGAGTAGCACCTGACCCTCACTAAGTACTAGATGAGGGTTAGTTGCTGCCTTTGTTGGGGGAGACACAGCCCACGGCAAAACCATTCTCCATGGTGGTCCAGGGGGCTACTTTCTGTAAAAACCCTGATGTCTGTTGATTGGCATATGGATCTTAGATGTTTATGGTTTTTGTTTTCTTTTTTTGTTTGCAGCGTGCTTTAAAAGGGTTTAAATATTCAGTAAAATGCTTTAGATGCACAGAGATTTTTTTGTGTGTTTTGAGGTTTTAATGACCATAAAGTGAAAGTGAAGTTGCTCAGTTGTGTCCGACTCTTTGTGACCCCGTGGACTGTTGCCCACCAGGCTCCTCTGTCCATGGGATTCTCCAGGCAAGAATACTGGAGTGGGTTGCCATTTCCTTCTCCAGGGGAATCTTCCAACTCAGGGATCGAAACCCAGGTCTCCTGCATTGCAGGCAGACGCTTTAACCTCTGAGCCACCAGGGAAGCCCTTAATGACCATAGAAATATTAAAACAAATTTCTGTATTGTAAAAAAATTATATATCTTATATAAATTTAAATGGTATTTTAGAATGTCATCAGGGCTTAAGGGATAATTGAAAGCTTGTCTGCTATGTTTTTATTCTGTTTATCAATACAGTTGAAACTCTCCTAACCAGCTTCCACCAGCTGCCCTGTTTACCTGGTATTTTAAATTGTCTCTATAGAGCCGTGGTCCTCAATGACTGCAGGAGATTAAGGGCTACTGCAGGGCACCCTGTGCCCCTACTCCCACCAGCCAACTGCAGACTTACCAAGAGTCGGCTGACTTTGTTCCTAACTAGTTAATGCTAACTAGTTGTACATGTTATTGTAATTATATAATTGAGTGAAATACTTAGTAAACCCATAACATATTAAAATCAGTTGCTTTTTCTGTGAAAAAGCAAGTTAAATGCTTGGGGGAAATTTGATAAAGGTGAGTCACTAAAAAATTGCCAGGATGTGGGTGACACAGTTGTGAAAGATAGGAGAAAAAAAATTGTTCAAAACCTGTAAAGATTCTGTGCTTAGATTGTTTCTCAACTGTAAGTCCCTAATCTACTTTTTAAAAAAAAGCGAAACACATTTAGAAAAGTCAGATAACGTCTTATGGGTGTGATTTATCCAAGAAAGATGCCAGGGAGCCATGGTCAGTAGCCCCAGACTCAGGAGGAAGCCCTGGCTGGCCTGCCTCAGGGGGCTGGCACACCAGTGCACGCTTACGTGTGCCTTCACCGGTCCATGTGTCTAAGTTACTGTTAAATGGTTTCCTGCTTTAACCAGTGTTTGCATTAGTCTACTAACGGTCCAGATCACTTCATTTAAAAGAATTGGCTCTTGTGTACAACTCTGGCTGATCCTTGTGTGAGTGTGCGTGCTCGGCAGTGGGAGTGTGACTGTGCGCCCTGGAGCTGTGTAGAATTCCAGCAAGGTGGGTATGCGTGGGAGGTGCTTGGGCTGCAGCCGCGCTGCAGGTTATGTGATGACAGTGAGCACGGCCCTGTGGTTCTGTGGGTCTGGACTCTGCGTCCGTCCAGGCGCTCAGTCTTGCCTGACACACGAGTGAGCGGCGGGAGTGGGGTCTTGCTGCGTCTCGTGCTCTTTGTAATCAGCCTGGGTTTTGGAATCGCAGCTCTGCTACTCATTAGCTGTGTGATGTTGAGCCCGTTTCTTAACTTCCCTGAGCTTCATATTCTCCATTAGTGAATTGGCATGTGTGTGTTTGTGTGTGTGTGTGAATACCCTTCCCTATTGGTTGGGTGTGAAGGTGAAGGTTATTAATAAAAACTGCCTGGCTGAGCATCTGACTCAGTGTAGGTGCTCAGTAGAGAGTGCTTACCCGATCCAGTGCTGCTGGTACTGCTGCCGCTGTCATTACCCTGCCTCTGCTGAGCCAGTAAGTGAAGTGGGTCTTTATTATCCATCAGTGGAGAGGGTGTCTATCTGGAGGATGGGTGTGGAGACTGAGTTGGCCAAGAAAGTGTCCTTATCCTTCCAGTCTTGCCTCTGATGGGTCTTCCGCTGGCCCTGCTGCTAGCCCTGCTCTGACCCTTTGGTGTTTGCTCCTCTCTTGAGCCCTCAGGTCAGGTAGATACAGTTATTCCTGTGAATGGCTGGTGCTCTCAGGAGACTGTTCTGGTTTGGCTGTCTAGGACCATGGCTGGTGGCTCAGCCTGTCTGTAGCAGAGGGCCTGGCCTAAAGCAGGGGGATGATCGGTGAATTTGGGGAAGTCATTCATGCCCAGTAGCTGTAACGTGGTATTCATCTGTGGTTTTCCCTATAAAGCTGAGCTGTGTTAATACCAAGAAAGAATTTAGTCACCATACTGGTGTCGCACACCGATGATTTAAAGCCTGGCCTCCCAGAGAGGCGAGTGTGGAGGAGGGTGGCCAACTCCCTGGCCGGTGAAATTTCAGTGATTGCACAAGCTGGCCGGGCTGTCTGCACCCTGCTGCATCAGCGCCCAGTCCTTGCTGACGTCTCCTGGGAGTGGGGTTCACGCTCAGCACCTCTGTCCCAGCTGTCCTCGCCACTTCCACTGGCCATGCACTTCCAGGAACCCACGCATCAGAAGGGGCATGGTTGTGTGACACCACTCTGAAAATCGCTGCAGTTGTGATAGGAGTGATGGCTGTGGCATATAACCCTGGCTGGGATATGTGGTCATCCTCCTTGACACGGGAAGCAGAGAGCTTAGGTGCCTTGTTCAGAGCCACCAAGGGAGGACAAGATTGGCCCACGTCTGCCATGGTATTTAAAATTGGGGGCTGGGAAGGGGAAGCTGCCAGCACCTGTTACCCTCTGCAGGGCCTGGGCCCACGTGTGGCAGGAGCCCTACTCTCAGTGACCTCAGTCAGTTCTCACCACTAGTTCAAGCTTTGCAGGAAGAGTCTCCTCGCCTTAGGCTGCAGGCCGTACTGCTGAACTTGGCCTCGAGAGCCAGAGGGCTCATCGCCCCCTTCCGCCTCCTACCCGCCCACCCCTCACCCCTCCCCAGTCTCAGGCCTGCTTGGCATCTTTCAGTTCTGGAAACATGCTGTCTTTCCTACAGGCCCTGCCTCAGGCTGACTTTTTGCTGGGAGGACTCCCTTCTCCTGGTGACTCCTGGTCACCCTGCATAGGAGCCTCACCCTGCTCGCCGCTGTGCTTGTTCACAGCCTTACTTCCGCTTAGAATTATTCTGTTTCTCTGCGTTCTTGTCTGTGGCCCACCTCCCAGGTGGGGGCTGGGAGCTCCAAGGGCAGGGACCCCGTCTGTCCTGGCCGAGTGTATCCCCAGCTCTGCACGTGGGCGCTTGTGTGTGGCGGGTGTCTGCAGCCCGCTAGAGGAAGGAATGGTGAATGAAAGGCTCAGTACCCTTCCTGGCCCAGAAACATTCTGTGTCCCTGCTCCTCAGGGTTTTTCTGCCCTCAGCCCTGAACACATGTGTGCGTGGCGCTGTCCATACCCTCCTGCCGGGGACTGCAATTCCTTGGGTGCTGTATTTTCTATTTGGCCTCCTGGGAAAGGCTTTCTCTCTAAGGAAGCACTGTTTACCTTTTTGACTGGGAATCCACAGCAAATAATATCTGTTCATACATAACTGCATAGTGTTTGTAAGCACACAAAACAGACATTTCATAAAATTTTAACTATTAACATCTAGTAAGGCTGTTGCTGCTGCTGCTGCTAAGTCACTTCAGTTTTGTCCAACTCTGTGCGACCCCATAGACAGCAGCCCAGCAGGCTCCCCAGTCCCTAGGATTCTCCAGGCAAGAACACTGGAGTGGGTTGCCATTTCCTTCTCCAATGCAGGAAAGTGAAAAGTGAAAGTGAAGTCGCTCAGTCGTGTCCGACTCTTCGTGACCCCATGGACTGCAGCCCACCTGGCTCCTCCGTCCATGGGATTTTCCAGGCAAGAGTACTGGAGTGGGGTGCCATTGCCTTCTCTGTCTAGTAAGGCTAAGTACTGTTTTTTCTTCCAGTGTATTAAAACAGTTCTCGTCATGACCCTCAAAATCGATTTTGTGGCTCCTTAATTCAGTCTCCTGACCTGCGAATGGGTGGCCGCCCACAGTGTGAGAAACACTGCTCTGAAGGCTGGCCCTGGCTGGGTACCCCCACTCTCCAGTCATCTTCGTGTCTTCTCTCCCCTTCCTGTGTGGCATGTGTGCTCCCTTGGATTAGAGGTGGTCCCTCCCTGCCTTTGAGGTACTTATAGTCCTCCGGGGAGACAGACGGGCAGGTAAGGAGTCCTGTCACAGGCACTGTAGGGTGCAACTGAAGGCTGAACCTAGCGTGTCACCCTCCCTGCGTGCACTGAGTGGGTGGCGGGTGAGAGGTTTGGGAGGGCAAGGATGTGCCGTGGAGGATGAGTTTTAACTTGGGACTTGAAGTGTCAGGTGGGACCTGCCAAAGGAAAGGGCAAGTGCAGAGACACCTTTGCAAAGGTGTGGAAGACAGAGCGGGGTCTCACGAGTTCACCAGCTCCTGCCCTGGGAGCGGAGAGTGCTGAGTGGAGGTGATGGCTGAAGAGTTGCTGAAGAGGCCAGGAGGCCCCAGTGAAGTGATGGGGGAGAGTCTGTCCTGTGGGCGCCAGGGAGCCAGTAGAGCTGCACCTGCCTGGAAATTCTACGATGAGATTACTTTCACTTTGATTCTTTTTTTTTTGGAGGCAGTGCACATTTTCCTCCCCCCCATCAGTTCAGTTCAGTCACTCAGTCGTGTCCAGCTCTTTGCAACCCCATGGACTGCAGCACTCCAGGCCTCCCTGTCCATCATCAACTCCCAGAGCTTACTCAAACTCATGTCCATCAAGTCGGTGATGCCATGCAGCCGTCTCATCCTCTGTCGTCCCCTTCTCCTTCTGCCTTCAATCTTTCCCATAGGAAACCCCAATTTATATATTTTTCTTTTTTTCTTTATGTGTTTTATTCAGGTGTAGTTGACTTACAGTGTTTCAGGTGCACAGCGTGGTGATTCATTTACACATATACACATATATTACTTTTGAAATTATTTTCTGTTATAGATTATTATGAGATATTGACTATAGTTCCCTGTGCTATACAGTAAACTGTTGCATATCTATTTTTTTTTAATTAGAAATCTAGCATTCTGTTCACACTAAGTCAAATGTGGAATCGAAATGTCATAATTTTTTTAGTTAGGCAAAAATCCATAAGTTTTGTAGGGTATATATTATGCATATAATATATATATATGTATACAAAAGCTTTTCTACTGAGCTTGGTAAAGGCTTGAGAAAGAACATCAAAAAAAAAAAAAAAAGGAAGAGATGGAGAAATTGGAAAACATAAACTCAATGAAATGGGAGCACTGAATATGAAATAGAAAAAGTGAAACAAACTAGAACAAAGTAAAAGACCATCATATAGTCCAGTGCACATTTTATTAGATGTTTGTTCTGATGACTTTAGAATTGGTGAACTCATTATCCATATTAAATGTATAGGATGATTTGGAAAGGGCCTTTCTGGTGACACTTCTTTCCCAAGTCATTATATCAGCAGTAAATATATTTTAACTTTAGACATGATGCTCCAAACATCAATGCCTGTTGAAATATGGACTGTAACAAAAAGTAGTCTTGCAAAGCCTATGATTCTAAGGGCAGTAGCTTGTTGGGCAGAAAAGGCAATGGCACCCCACTCCAGTACTCTTGCCTGGAAAATCGCATGGGCGGAAGAGCCTGCAGTCCATGGGGTAGGCTGCACTCCATGGTAGGCTGCAGTCCATGGGGTCACTAAGAGTCGGACACGACTGAGCGACTTCACTTTCACTTTCCACTTTCCTGCATTGGAGAAGGAAATGGCAACCCACTCCAGTGTTCTTGCCTGGAGAATCCCAGGGACGGGCGAGCCTGGTGGGCTGCCGTCTATGGGGTCGCACAGAGTTGGACACGATGGAAGTGACTTAGCAGCAGCAGCTTGTTGGAGACCAGCTGTATTTGTTTGCTCTGGCTGCTGTTAACAATTACCATAAACTCGATGGGTTGTTAACAACATGAATTCATTCTCTTAGAGTTCTGGAGGCCAGAAGTCCAAATCAATCTCACTGGGCTAAAGTCAAGGTATCAGCGGGCTGGTTCCTTCTGGAGGCTCCAGGAGAGAATGCGTCCCTGGCCTCTGCCAACTCCTGGAAGCTGCCAGCATTCCTCGGCCCATGGGCGCATTGCTCTACTCTTCCTCCCTGGTCCCTTAGCCAGCTCCTCCTCTTATAGTGGTATCTTCCTGAGCCTCCCTCTTATAAGGACACTTATGATCATAACATTCAGGGCTATGTCAGATCGTCCAGCGTAGTCTCCTCATCTCGAGATCCCAGTCACGTCTGTAAGTCCCTTTTGGTTATTTCTGCTTTTTTAAAAAAATAAATCATTTCAAATAACATTGTCCTGGTGTCCTTGTACACATGTCTTCATATCCTTGTGAGAATCTCTCTGAATAATTGACCTGTACAAGAGGAGACACTGCAGCCTTGGATAGCTATTGCCAGTCAGAGCCCCGCCACCCCTACTTTTTGTTTCTCTTGTTGGGGCTTGTAGTCAGGAGGGATAGAGCTGATTCACTCTGGAGGTAGCCTGCCCTCCTTTTGCAGCTGTCTTCCTGCCGTAGACAAGGTGGAGATAGAGCCCCAAGTGTGGTTGTGCAGGGTGTTTGTGGAGTTTTGAGCTCTTGAAAGATTTGATGAGGTATTTTTCCAGCCATTCTGTCAGCCTATAAGATTCTAGCTGATTATCAGAGTTGAAATGAATATTGAAATTATTACTGTTTTAGATAAACCTTTTAGACTGTATGTAGAAAAACTGAATTAAAATATGTAAACCTAGAAACAGAGGTTTCCTTATTAATTATATAGTTGCTGGTGTTTGGGTTTTTTGTTTGTTTTTTAACTTGCATTGGAGTTCAGTTGATTTGCAGTGTTGTTGCTGGTGTTCATTTGTAGAAGTTCAGCCTGAACACTGCAGCCATCAAGGTGACATCTGGCTGTCCCGTGGTCCCTGACTTTACCTTTCAGATCAGAGTAGCTGAGTGTTTATTGAACGAAACAGCAGGCACCTAGTACAGTGCCTGGAAGGACGCAGGAGTTCTGCTCAAAGGTTTGTCAAATGACCTTGGGTTCTTTGAAGAACAAGCCCTGAACGAGAATGGCCTTGAGCATCAGCCAGCAGAACCCTGTTAAACTGGTTGTGAACTCCCAAGTAGTGCGCTGGCAGGATGCTGACTGGTGCAGAGGCCCCTGCTGACTGGAGAGGACAGGACGAGTGGCTTGAGAAGCGTGTACTCTACTGACCCCCATGAGGCACAGTCACAGAACTGGCTGTCACCATGTAAGATCAAAAAGCAGCAATTAGTGTTTCAGCTTAAAGAGGCTTTTGCTTTGAGCCTAATGTCATTTCTTCATCACCTAAGGCTTGGCAGGTGGTACCTCCCCCAACCAAGGCTCAGTACCTTGGCCGCAGGTGAGGAGAGCATGGTGTTTGCACGTGTGGGCCCCGAGACAGGGTAGGAATGACAAGGCCAAGCTGGGGAAGTCCTAAGTCATGAAAATCGCTCTTCTCTCTCCCCAGACAAGTTCAGTTCTTTCCTGCTCTCCAAGTCCAAGCTGAGTAGCATAGTTCTAAGGCTCAGGCAAATGGCAAGAAGAACTTAACTCTTCGAATAGATGATGACGGAAGTAACATGTGGCATGTGAGTGAAAGCTGCTGTGAGACCTTGGCTCTCTCAGGGCCAGGGAAACTTAACAGTGTAGAGGGTCCAGGGGTGCCTCTACCAGCAATTGTATCAAAGGAATGAGAAAAATTACATGAAGCTTTTGTGAGAGTTTCTTTTTCTTCTGAACAACTATTTTGAAATAGCTTTCTCCCCAGTGATATAATTTTTATAAAATCGGACTTTACCACAACATTGCATATTGGGTTATAGTGGGGAATTTCTTGGGGAATTCCTCTATGCAGTTGTCTGTGAATTTCAGTAGAGTGAGGGAAACATAAGTGTATTAAGTAATTTCTCTACATTTCTTCCAAATTCTTAAAGTGCTTCGATATGAAATTCAAACAAGGCAAAAAAATCATGCTTTGAGAAATGTAAAACATTGAAAAACTGACTGTTTCACATGAGAATATCATCTGTTTCACACTAGAGATGAAGCTACCTCCGCCCCTTACCTTTAATCTGCCTCAGAAAACTCTGAAAGATGCACATTTCTTCCTCTTCTTTATTTTAATAACCTTACTGAAGTATAATTTACCTATGTTAGGTGTACAGGCTGATGGAGTTTAGAAATTATACATAGTCATGTAAACACATCTATAATCAAAATATAGAGCATTTCCACAACCCTATAAAGTTCTCTCATGCCCCTTTATATGAATTTTTAAGGATTTTGTGTGTATGGTGTCATGCTATGTGTAGTCTTTTGTATTTGTCTTTCACGAGCATCATCTTTTTGAGACTCCTCTATATTGTTGAGTGTTTTTATAGCTCTTTCTTTTTTCATTGCATTCACCAGTTCATAGACTTTTGGTTTATATCCAGTTTGTGGCTGTTATAAATAATGCTTGCTCTGAGTATTCACATCCAAGTCCCGTGTGTAGTTGTTCAGCCACCAAATTATGTCTGACTTTCTGTGACCTCATGAACTGTAACATGCCCGGCTTCCCTGTCCCTCATCATCTCACAGAGTTTGCCCAAGTTCATGTCCATTGAATCGGTGCTGTCATCCAACCATTTCATCCTGTGTTGCCCTCTTCTCTTCCTGACTTCAATCTTTCCCAGCATCAGGGTCTTTTCTAGTGAGTCGGCTCTTTGCATCAGGTGGCCAAAGTATTGGAGCTTCAGCTTCATCATTAGTCCTTCCAATGAATATTCAGGGTTGATTTCCTCTAAGATTGACTGGTTTGATCTCCTTGCTGTCCAAGGGACTTTCAGGAGTCTTCTCCAGCACCACAGTTTGAAAGCATCAATTGTTTGGCACTCTGTCTTCTTAATGGTCCAGCTCTCACTTGTGTATATAACTATTGGGAAGACCACAGCCTTGACTATATGAACCTTGGTCAGCAAAGTGGTATCTTTGCTTTTTAACACACTGTCTAGGTTTGTCATAGCTCTCCCGCCAAGAAGCAATCACCTTCTAATTTCATGGCTGCAGTTATACATCCATGTGTAGGCATATTTTCATTTCTTTTGGGTAAATATGGGGGATTGGGATTGTTGAGCTCTTTAGTTGAGTGTGTATTCAACTTGCTAAGATACTGCCCTATTGTCCTCCAGTGGCTGCTCCATTCTCTGTTCCCGTTAGCAGTACATGACCTTTGCAGTGGTTCCACTTCCCTGCCAACACTTGGCATTACCAGTGTTTTTAACTTTAGCCATTGTGGTGGGTGTGGTTCACATCAGTTTTAAGTTGTATTTCCCTGTTGATTAATAATGTTGAGTATCTTTTCCTGGGCTTGTTGGTCATCTGTGTATCTTTGGAGCAATGACTGTTCAGGTCCTTCATCCAGTTTTTAATTGAGTTGTTTGTTCTTTTATTATTGAGTTGTAAGAGTTCTTTGTATTTTCTGAATACAAGTCTCTTATCAGATATAGGTTTTGCAAATATTTTTCAAAGAAGGAAATATTTTTAATCTTGATAAAGTTCATTTTGTCATTTTAATCTTTTACAGGTTGTGTTTTTTGTGTTCTGTATAGGAAATCTTTGCATAACCCAGTGTCACAAATATTTTCTTGCCTCTTTTCTTCTAGAAATTTAATGGTTTTAATTCTTACTCATTTATGTATTTTAAATTAATTTTTATGTGTTATGTGAGGTAAGGGTTGAAGTTCGTTTTTTCCCCATACAAATAACCAATTGTAGTACCACTTTTTGAAAAGACTGTCTTTACTCCATTGAATTTCTTGGCATCCTTGTTGAACATCGGTTGACATTACTACTTGCTTAACATTGTACCGTGCTTGTTGATTTTCTTCCTTTCTTCCCTTTTGTCTTTCTTCTCTGTTTTATTTGGATGGTTTCTGTTCCACTGTCATCACATTCACTAACCTTTCCTTCTGTGGTGTCTCATCTGCTATGAATCCCGTCAAGTATATTTTCACCACGTACATCATAGAAAATCTCTAGATTTTTAAAAAATTGAAGTGTAATTGATTTATGATGTTGTGTTTCGGGTGTATAGCAAAGTGTTTCAGTCATGTATTCTCTTTTGAGTTTCTTTTCTATTATAGGTTATTACAAGATATTGAATATAGTTCTTTGTGCTATACAGTCAGTCCTTGTTGTTTATTCTATATACAGGAGTGTGTGCATGCTAATCCCAAACTCCTAATTTATCCCTCCCCACCTCCTTCCCCCTTTGATAACTGTAAATTTGCTTTCTGTGCCTGTGGGTCTGTTTCTATTTTATAGATAAATTCATTTGTGGTAGTTTCTTCGATTCCACATATAAGTGATATCACTTGATATTTGTCTTTCTCTGTCTGACTTCACTTAGTATGATAATCTATAAGTCCAAACATGTTGCTGCAAGTGACAGTATTTTTTTTGGAGGTTGAATAATATTCCATTGTGTGTGTGTATGTATGTGTATGTGTGTGCTAAGTGGCTTCAGTTGTGTCTGACTGTTTGCAACCCTATGGACTGTAGCCCACCAGGTCCTCTGTCCATGGGATTCTCCAGGCGAGAATACTGGAGTGGGTTGCCATGCTCTCCTCCAGGGGATCTTCCTGACCCAGGGATCAAACCCACATCTCCTGCGGCTCCTGCATTGCAGGTGGATTCTCTCCCACTGAGCCACTGGGGAAGCCCCGTGTATGTGTGTGTGTCTGTGTATATGTGTATTTACACACCACATCTTCATTATCCATTCATCTATTGAAAGGCATTTAGTGGGTTGCTTCCATGTCTTGGCTACTGTTAACAGTGCTGCAGTGAGCACTGGGGTCATGTATCTTTTGAATTAGAGTTTTCATGTTTTCTGGATATATGCCCAGGAATGGGATTGCTGGATCATATGGTCACTCTAGTTTCAGTGTTTGAAGGAACTTGTATACTGTTTCCCATAGTGGCTGCACCAATTTACGTTCCTATCAACAGTGAAGGAGGGTTCCTTTTTCTCTGTACCCTCTCCAGCATTTGTTATCTATAGACTTTTTGTTGATGGCCATTCTGACTGGTGTGAGGTGATACCTCATTGTGGTTTTGATTTGCATTTCTCTGATAATTAGCAGTGTTGAGCATCTTTTCATGTGTCTGTTGGCCATCTGTATGCCTTCTTTGGAGAAATGCCTTATTTAGGTCTTCTGCCCATTTTTCTGTTTGTGTTGTTGTTTTTAAAAATACTGAGCTGTTTGAACTGTAAGCTGTTTGTGTATTTTGGAAATTAATCTCTTGTCAGTTTCATTCTTTGCAAATATTTTCTCCCATTTTGTAAGTTGTCTTTTCATTTTGTGTATGGTTTCCTTTGCTATGCAAAGCCTTTTAAGCTTAATTATGTTCCATTTGTTTATTTTTGCTTTTGTTACCATTACTCTAGGAAGCAGACCTAAAAAAACATTGCTGCAATTTATGTCACAATATTCTGCTTATGTTTTCCTCTATCTCTAGAAGTTTTGATTTGAATTTTTTTAACATCTTTCATATCTCTATTTAACATGTTCAGCTTTTCTTCTAGCTTCTCAAACATGGGGAAACACTGTTAATAACTTTTGAAATTCTTTTCTACTAATTTCATTACTTGTCATTTCTGAGTCTGTTTATTGGTTTTTCTCCTTAAAATGAGTTCTGTTTTCCTACTTCTTTGCAGGGCTGATAATTCTTTTTTATTGCATGTCAGTATTATGAGTTTTACCCGAGTGCTAGATTTTTTCGGTGTAGTGTTTGTACATACCCGTATCTTTTGTTTATTCATTTAGTTTTGGCTGTGCTGGGTCTTCATTGCTGTGTGTGGGCTTTCTCTGGTTGCAGCGAATGGGGGCTCCTCTCTCGCTGGGGTGCGCGGGCTCCTCGTGGTGGCTTCTCTTGCTGCAGAGCACACGCTCGAGGCTCTCGGGCTCAGTAGTTGTGCCACACAGGCTTTGTTGCCCCTTGGCGTGTGGGATCTTCCCAGACCAGGGATCTTCCCAGACCAGGGATCACACCCATGTCCCCTGCCTTGGCAGGTGGATTCCTAACCACTGGACCACCAGGGAAGTCCTGCGTATATTCTTAAGCTTTGTTCTGGAATGTAGCTTAATTATTCAGAAACAGTTTAAAGCTTCTGAAGGTCACGTTTAGGCTTTTTAGGTAATATAAGAACAGCCTTTAGTCCAGGGATAACATCAGTAGCCTTTGTCTGAGTACTCTCCCTGATGCTGCAGGAGATTCCACCCTGGCTGGTGAGGCTTTACGGTATTCCTGGCTCTGTGTGAGCCTCAGGGACAGTTCCCTCTGCTCCTGTAGGGAGTTTGCTCATTCTCAGGTAACTTTTTTACACATAAGCCTGATACTACTCAGCTGGAGACCTAGGAACCCTCTGACATTTCTGTAGCCCTCTGTACAGCCTTCTCTCCAATACTATGCCCTCTGAACCCCACCTGTCTTGGGAGTACCATCTCTGTCTTATCAATTCATGGGAGAGCTACCCCTGCATTCCCCCTGCCAGCCCTGTGGCCTGGAAGTCTCTAGGCGCTATCCTTGGACAGGGGAAGGGCTTGCCTTGTTTGTGTTCCACCGCTCAGGGGCCACTGCCCTGTGCAGCCTGATGACCAGTGTCTGAAAATCATTGTTTCCTCTGTTTGGTTCAGTTTGTCAGTTGTTTCAGATGACTATATAAATCTAGTTCCTCTTAGTCCATCTTTACTGGAAGTAGAAATCCCAGCCTAGTTTTTAGAAGTTTTAATGAAATAATTTTAGCACACAGACAAGTGTAGATTGTAGTGAGTTGACTACCTGGGTAACCACTACCAAACTATGTAACATTGTCATATTTCTGCTGCACTTTTAAAAGCACAAATTAAAACTTTACAGAAACAGTTCAAATCCTCTCTTGTCTCCACAATCTCATTCTTCTCTTGCCTTTCATGGAAGAAAGCAGTATTCTGTATTTGAAAATTATCATTCTTATGCGGACTTTTAAAGTTTTGCTATATATGTATGTATAATGATGTCTATTAGTAGTATTATCTTGAATAACATGAATCATGTCGTGCTTCTGTTTTCTTTCTTTTCCCGTTCAGCATTTAAAGAATATTTGTCCATATGCTTCATGTAATCTTAAAAAGAATGTACAGTCCACAAGGACCAGAATATTTCAGTTCAGTTCAGTTCAGTCGCTCAGTCGTGTCCAACTCTTTCCGACCCCATGAATCACAGCACGCCAGGCCTCCGTGTCCATCACCAATTCCTAGAGTTCACTCAAACTCATGTCCATCGAGTCGGTGATGCCATCCAGCCATCTTATCCTCTGTCATCCCCTGCTCCTCCTGCCCCCAATCCCTCTCAGCGTGAGAGTCTTTTCCAATGAGTCAACTCTTTGCATGAGGTGGCCAAAGTACTGGAGCTTCAGCTTTAGCATCATTCCTTCCAGTGAACACCCAGGACTGATGTCCTTCAGAATGGACTGATTGGATCTCCTTGCAGTCCAAGGGACTCTCAAGAGTCTTCTCCAACACCACAGTTCAAAAGCATCAATTCTTCGACGCTCAGCTCTCTTCACAGTCCAACTCTCACTTCCATACATGACCACTGGAAAAACCATAGCCTTTACTAGATAGACCTTTGTTGGCAAAGTAATGTCGCTGCTTTTGAATATGCTATCTAGGTTGGTCATAACTTTCCTTCCAAGTAGTAAGTGTCTTTTAACTTCATGGCCGCAATCACCATTTGGAGTGATTTTGGAGCCCAGAAAAATAAAGTCTGACACTGTTTGTTCACTAGCAAATCCCAAACGTAGAGCCTGGCACGTAGTAGGCACTTAATTAATATTTGTTGAATGAACAAATTCACTTTTTGATGTATAGTATTTGGTTCTATGAATATGCTGCAGTTTATTTATCCTCTTGTCAGTAGATGTGTAGGTTGTTTGGGGTTTTTGCTAATATGAACAGTGATGCAGTGGATGCTCTTGCTTGTGTCTCCTTGTGTACATGTTGAAGAATTTCTTGCTGAGTTGTTGGACCTTAGGGTAAAAACCTCTTCAGTTTATCTGTATGTTGCTGAATTGTTCTCCCTGGTCATAGTTCCAATTTATACATGCCGCCAGCAGTGTATGAGAGTTCTCATTTCTCCATATCCTCACCAACGTTTGCTGTAATCATATTTTAGTTTTTGCCTGTCGTATATATGTGATATTTGTTGTTGCTGTTGTTCAGTCACTAAGTCGCGTCCGACTCTTTGCTACCCCGTGGACTGTAGCATGTCAGCCTTCCCTGTCCTTCAGTATCTCCTGGAGTTTGTTCAAATTCATGTCCATATGTGACATTACATTTTGTTTTGCCATTTTTTAAAAAGTTAAACATTTTGTTTTTCCCAATAGAAATTCAATGTCTTCTTTCCGTCCTGGGAGAGGGCATAATGATAGTCGGAGGAGTGTGTTTTACACCAGTGAAGAGTGGGAGCTTCTAGACCCAAGCCCTAAGGAACTGGAGGAGTCCATGGTGCAGGAGGAAAGGAAGAAGCAGACGCCTGAAGGAAACAAAGGTATGGACATGGTCCCTGTCGTCGTCACTCTCGCCTCTGCCATCTGTCAGCCCCCGATGCCGTGGGAGGCCCTTTGGTCACAGGTATCACTAGGAGCATGAGACCCAATGGGAGCTGTGTTCTCTCTGTGGGAAATAAAATATAAAAGCTTAAAAATGAGATGTCACAGAAATAAATAAATGTCCTGTCCTGTGGTTCTGACACTTTTTCAGGAAATGGGAAATCCAGAAGTCATGGTGCTCTTTACGGAAATACTGATTAAAAAAAAAAAAGAAAACTTTCTATTTACAGAAATGTGTTAATGCACACAAAAGTAGAAAATGTGGTGTCATATTCCACAGCTTTGGCTTCTTTCTTCTCTGAGCTCCTGCCCCTCCTGGCATCTACCACCAGCTGGGTTATTTTAAATTAAATTCTAGATATTAATCCATTGCATGTGTAAACATTTTAGTATGTATATCTAAGAGATGATTCTTTAAAAGAACCATAGCTTCACCATTAAACCTAAATACAGCTACGGTAAGTCCTGCTTGTCTTCTTCCCCAGTTGTTCTGTAATTCTTGCAGTTGGCCTGAGCAAGTGAGGTGCTAACAGGGCCCCTAGGTGCGTTTAGTTGTGTGTCTTTTTAGGTCTCTTTCAGGCTGAACAGCTCTCTGTTTTCTTTTTGTCTTTCATTTACCTCGCTCTGCTTGTTGAAGAACCAGAGTCTTCATGCTGAGGAATTGCCCACAGTCTGGGTTTTGCTGATTGTATTTCTGTAAGGTCACGTAACAGGCTCCTCCATTTCTGTATTTGCTCATACGCTGTTTACACTGTACGTGGTGCACAGATTCAGGGTTGACTTTTAATTATGACTAGAGTATATTTTGGGGTGGAGTAGAGGCTGGGGATGTTGTTTATTTCTTGTTGAATCACATCTGGAAGATGTAATATCTGGTTTTCCCTCTTTCTGTGATACTGAGGTCCATCAGGATTTAAGGTGTCAGCCTGACTCATTCATACATTTCTCCATCAGCATTTTGTTAAGCAGCCTTTCATGGTTCCACAGCCATGGATCCATTGAGGGAATATCAATGTTTTAAATGTAAAATAGCAATAAATAATTTTGAAATTCTTCCTTGTGCTCGCTTCTGGCACAGGCTAACAGGGATAGGAGGCGGAGTTTTAGGAAATCTTACTGAGAGCATATGTTCACTAAAGGAAATATTTTTCTGTCCCGTGGGAAAGGACCACCAGGACTTGCTTTGGTGGGGAGTTCCCTTGTGATCTGCGGATGGTCACATGGAAGCCTATGGTCCAGTGTGACGTGGTGAAGATGTGGCCAAGCTGAGCATGCCTTGTGACCCAGCGCGTGGCACAGCTGGAGGGGCACCCCGTAGAGGGGCTCCTTGTGAACTGGGAAAGCCTCCTGGAGGAACAGGGATTAGGGCTGGGGATTTGGATTGTTGAAGGTAAATACTGTTGGTTCTGATTTCCCCTAGAGACTCTAGGGATGAACTGGAGGGGTGCACAGTAGCAAGACTGGAAGGGAAGAATCACTGAGGCTTAGTGACTCGATCAAGGCACGAACTGCCAGCACTGCTGGAGGGCAGTACCTTCTTAGTCTCTGCTCAGCCCCTGGCCCTTTGAGAGGCAGCCCATGTGAAAGACACAGGGAGACAAAGGTGTCTCTGATTTTTATCTTGTTGATTCATGGATATTTCCTGTGAGTCAGGAGTCAGCCCACCCGCTTCTTGTCCCTGTTATTCATGGGAAGTAAGCTAATCTCCATGGGCTTCCCCGGTGGCTCAGAGGTGAAGAATCTGCCTATAGTGCAGGAGATACGGGTTTGATCCCTGGGTCAGGAAGATCTCCTGGTGAAGGAAATCACAACCCACTCCAGTATTCTTGCCTGTGAAATCCCAAGGACAAAGGAGCCTGACGGGCTACAGTCAATGGTGTCCCAAAGAGTCGGAAACAACTTAATGACTGGACAACAATAGCAGCAGCAAGCTAATCTTTGTACATGCAGAAAAGCCCTCTAGTCAGAAATGTTTGACTTGATGGATTTTCACAAAGTGAACATACTCACGTAGCCAGCACTTACTTGAAGAAACAGCACAGTGCCAGGGGCCAGCCCCCGTCCCCAGACCACTTCGAGTCGCTGCATCACCCCCCACTCCCTCTACCCCCCCACCATCCTGACTCCTAGCACCGGAGATTTTGTTTTGCCTGCTTTCTAAATTTATATAAATGGAATCTGTATAGCATGCACGCCTGTGTCTCCTCTTTACATTTTTAATATATATTCGAATCCATCTACACTAAAATTTATTTGGCTATCTCAGTATTTTTAAGAAAGAGAATAAAATGGATTTACAATTAAGAAAACATAAACTTGGGGTTTTTGTGGGTTTTTTTCTTTTTTAGTAAATACAGATGAGCAGAAAGCAAGCAGCCAGGATCCGTAGTGTATCTCTAAGTCCTGCCTGCTAGCCTTGTAGATGTTGGCCCTGTCCTCACTGAGGCGCCCGGGGAAGGGATACTGTGTGCCCAGGGTGCTGATGCTGTAGGAACTTGGAGCAACCGGGCTTTTCCCTGGTCTGTGTTCCCGCTCTCTTTGGCCCTCAAAGCACCTGAAATTGGAAAATGGTGATGTGAACATATAGGCTTAGAACGGATCTTCTGAGAAACAAACTTAATATTACAAAAGAATCTTAAGAGAGGTATAGTACAGTTTTGTCATAGATTCCTCATTAGTACTGATGTACAGTCTAACTTTTTTTTTCACCTGTCTTAATGCAAAAATTGAGCATTAAACATTACACTTCCCCTGTGGTCTAGCGGCTAGAGTGCAGCGCTTTCACCACCGCGGCCCAGGTTCACTTCCTAGTCAGGGAAAACTTTCTTGGCTTCCCTGCTGGCTCAGCTGGTAAAGAGTCTGTCTGCAGTGCAGGAAACGCAGGTTTGATCCCTGGGTAGGGAAGATCCCCTTGAGAAGGAAATGGCAACCCCCACTCCAGTATTCTTGCCTGGAGAATTCCATGGACAGAGGAGCCTGGTGGGCTATAGTCCATGGGGTCACAAAAAGTCAGACACAACTGAGTGACTAACACTTTCTCTTTCAGTGCAAAAATTGAGCCATCAAATAGAGACAGTTTTCCTTAAAAGTGTTCATGTGAAAGATCGTCTTTGGTTCTAAGTTTGATTGTTATCAGGAACGAGGTAGGAGCACAGTGATGCACGCAGAACTCCTTAGACGATGATATTAATGTATTTTAATGTATTTTACTGGAATTTCCGGAAGGAAGATCGGGGTTGAACTTAAAACAAGCTTTTTTTTTTTTTTAAATGTAGGAATAACTGGCTCAGGATTTCCCTTTGATTTTGGACGTATTCCCTATAAAGGAAGGCGCCCTTTGAAAGAAATGATTGGATCATACAAAAATCGCCACAGTATTGGTGACCCTTCACCCGAGGTGCCATCGGGCAGTGGCAGCGCCAGCAAGCCGGCCTCTGAGATGCAGCTGCTTGTCCAGAACCAGCAGGAAGAGCTAGAAAGGTTAAGAAAAGACTTAGCCAGTCAGAAGGTAATTCTCCTTCCTCAATGTTTGTATCTTATCTCACATCAGCAGGCCAGGGACCGGAGGAGAAAAGCCCGGCTTTCTTGTTTCTCTGGCTCTGTTATTTCCCAGAAGGTGCTTTTCCCCTAAGAGTTACGTGTTGCCGTGGCCACGGACGTAGGCACTGCTGCTCTGCTTGATCGTTTATTCATAGATACTTGAAATTCTGAGGAGAGTGAAGACCCTCAGAGTGAACTGGGGAGGGCGTTGTCTGCACCTCGCCTACTCTCTTTGAGCATAATTCCAGCCCAAGCCCTGTGAAACAGTTTGTAAGAGTTTCCACATCCTGTTAAACAGCAGCTTTTTTTTGAGCTGATCACACCTAATTATACTTAATTCCTCAGCAGATCAGTGAACTTAGAGCTCAGATGTTTTAATATGGATGAATGTTCACTGGGAACCATTGCTAATTGCAGTCTGCCTGTCCACCATTTCCTGCTTCCTATCATTGTTCTCTGCAGACAGCCTTTATGGAACAAATATTTTTCCTTCTCTAATTTTTGAGATCCTTCAAGAAGAAGTTGGGTGTTAAGGTATTTCCATTAAATTCCTGCATTTGCTCAGATGCTAATGGTTGCTCCGTGTAGACTTGTCATGATCCCTGCTTTTCCTCCCATCCCTGCTCCCTGATCCATCTTCCCTGGCTCCCAGGAGCTCGTGCGGCTGCTGCAGCAGACGGTGCGGTCCTCCCAGTATGACAAGTACTTCACAAGCAGTCACCTCTGCGATGGGGTCCCACAGGACACACTGGGGCTTCTGCACCAGAAGGACGACCAGATTCTGGGCCTCACCAACCAGCTGGAGAGGTTCAACCAGGAGAAAGACAGTCTTCAGCAGGAAGTGAGGATGCTGAAGAGCAAAGTGGGTGAGCTCAGCGAGCGGCTGGGGATGCTGATGGAGACCATCCAGGCCAAGGACGAGGTCATCATGAAGCTCTCCCGGCAGCTCAGCGAGTGTGAGGGCAGCGCGTCCTCTCCCACCTGCATGCCCGGCTCTCCTGCGGCCGCCCCCACGGGCAGGGAACAGCTGGAACTGGACTGGTTGAAAGTAAGAGCAGGGCGTGGGCTCCTGTTATGGGAACAAGAAACCCAAAATCCGCTAACAGTCTGTCCGTTGATGGCAGGCACTCTAGAGCACCTGGCCTTGGTGAGCTAGTTCGGCGGGACAGCAGAGCAGCTGTGCCCTTCTTTTTAAAAACAAACAAAAAAAACACAAGTGTCACAAGACTTCTAGTCAGAGAACTATTAGTTTCCTAAGAAGCTTCCTTGGAAAATGAAAGTCTGCGTCCGTCAATGTCGCCATAGCTCAGAACAGTTTCAGATCTTTCCCCTCCCTTGCAGCTGTGACTTCTCTATTTATACACCCTTAGAACTTCATTATTCCACGTAACCTCCTGCAGCTGTTTCTTGCCTTCTTTCACGCATGGAGCATCACTGGCACAGCTGCCTTGGCACACAGTGGAGGCCAGGTGAGGGAGCACCGTTCTTGACAGCTGGTGTGGGCTCAGGTAGAGAAGCGGACCCTGGCTCCCAGCGTACTTGGGAGGAGGGCCTGCGCAGAGTCAGTTGCCCCCACGCCTAAGGCAGGAGCATCCTGATGCCCATGAGGGAGGGCAGAGTCTCCTCCCATTGTGCTTCCCTGGGCTGCCCCTGGGGATGCGAGGCTGGCTCTTGACCAGAGGTGACTCTCCCTGTCACGCCTGGGGCGGTGACCAGCGGATGAGGCAGGAGGAGCACAGAGGACACTGGGCAGCAGGGGGCAGGCAGATGTCCTGTGGAGAGGCCCACCTGGCCCCAGGGGAGAGCCGAAAAGCCTTGGGCCACTGTCAGCCAGGCCACCGAGAGCGTCCCAGAAGTTTTCCTGCCATCAGCTCTCGATTCGGAGAAGTTTCAGGTGGAGAAGTGTCCCCTAGGATAGAGGCATTTGGTATAACCCAGACCTCAGCTGTCCCCACGCAGGCCTGCAACTATCGATCCCACCAAAGTCTTCCTCACCTGGCTGCAGTTAATGTGGCACTGAAGATATTTTGTCCCCCAAATGCGGTTTATCCTTGAAGGGCAAAGGTTTGCTACTTTGAGATCGTTACTGAGCCTGCTTCATGCCTAGCAGTCCCTGTCATGCAGTGTCAGTGGACTGGCTGACTAATAGTCATGCCTGGACCTTAAAGATAATTCTTAAGTGGAAAGTAAAACTCTGGAATAATAGACGACTTTGTTGGAATATGTTTGTGGTCTCCCATGGTGACCACTTCTTAGGGACAGCCCCCAGTAGAAATGTGAGGCCAGAAGGATTTATTGGTGAGAAAAACCAAAAGGGCAACAGCAGCGTCAAAGCCCTCAATCTCTATACTTTATAATTATAACTGCTACAAAAATAGCTGTGTTAAAAAAAAAAAAGGTCTTGGGTAGTGTTGCCAGTAAAAGTTGGTTTTGTGTGTACATGCAAGCTAGAGTGTACCCAACGTTAAATATACATTTCTTTTTTACTGTTTTTTTTTTAGAGTCCCTTTTTATAGTCTTTTTTTTTACATCCCTTTTTACAGTCTGTTATTTAAGGTCAACTGAATTTTTTTAAATTATTAATTATTTGTATTTATTTATTTGGGTGTGCCAGGTCTTAGTTGCAGCACATGGGATCTTCAACCTTCACTGCAGCACATGGGGTTTTAGTCGCCTGCTGTGAACACTGAATTGCAGCATGTGGGACCTGGTTCCCTGACCAGGGATTGAACCCAGGCCCTCTGCATTGGGAGGGCAGGGTCTTAGTCACTGGACCACCAGGGAAGTCCCTCACCTGAATTTTATGCTTTGCAAGCATATCTGTTTTTGTAGGATTTAGAGAGAAGCATCAGGGTGTTTGCTTTCCAGGCTGCAGTGAGTGGTGCTCTGCAGGGGAGCACGTTTCACCAGGGAGTGGAACCACGGTGTGTGGGGGCATGTGGGGGGGATTCCAGATTGTTCGCCTTTTAATTCTGTCACCATTGTTTATCACCCTTTCTCTTCTTTCCTGTGATTTGCTGTCCATGAATATCTTCCTACATACAGCTTTTCCTGCTTAGTACTCTCATTCATTCAGCCAGCCAGCTAGCCAGCGATGTGGTGGGCTTTGCACTCTGCACAAAGTAGACAGTCTCTGTCCTCCTGGAGCTCAGAGTTTAGTTTAGAAAGCACAAAAATTAAAAAAGCAGAATCACAACTGTAATAAACACCAGTGAGAAAGGGGATGTGGCCCAGTATGGTGAGGTGGTTTAGACTGAGCTTCAAACCCAGGCTTACCACTAACTCTGACCTGAGGCAGGCTGGTTCACCTCTCTGCCTCAGTGTTCATCTGCGAAATGGCACTCACCTCGTAGTCTTATAAGGGTTTAAAGAGGTAGTCCATGTAAAGCCTTCACAGAACACCTGGTATCCCATAGAGTTTTATTTTACTCATTATTTCTTTGGCTGCATCAGGTCTAATTGCAGCGTGCAGGATCTCTCATTGCAGTGTGTGTGCTCAGTAGTTGCAGCTCGTGGCTCCAGAGCGTGGGCTCAGTGGCTGTGGTGTGCGGGCTTAGTTGCCCCTCGGCATGTGGGATCTTAGTTTGTTGACAGGGGTGGAACCCTCGTCCTCTGTATTGGAAGGCAGATTCCTAACCACTGGACCACCAGGGAAGTCCCCTGCTAGAGTCTAAGTTAAGGCTGCGATCGTCATTCTAGGGAAGGAGTCCTTGAGGTGCACTGTCAGGACTTCCTTAGACTCAAGCACGAAGTTTAACTCAAAGACATGTGTCCTGCTCCCCCGACCCACCTTGTACTGCCCAGTCTCTGCCCAGCACGGTCCAGTGTATTCTTCAGTTGCCCTCTAGTTCACTTTCCTTCGGTCAGCCTGCCTTTTGGTGATGTTTGTTCATTGTTTGCAAATACGAGAGCTTCCAGACACCAGAAGAAAGAACGTCATGTTTTAGATTAGAAAAGGAAATCTGTGGGCCTCCTTCAGGGTCTGACAGCGGCTGTCTCCAGTCCTTGTCATGATATGTGTTCTTGCTGAGACTGAGAATGTGTGATGTGGATCAGAGCTCAGATGGGAGTTGGGGCCAAGCACCTGGGCCAAAGGCCCAGCAGGCCTGGCTCCCAGACCCACACTTAGTCATCACACGGCCTCCCTGTGACTCAGCTCTTCATTTAGGAAACGGAGATGATGAGCAATTGCCAAAGAGTAGAGTTGTGAGGTTTAAGTGAGATTGAGGGTCTCTTCCATGCTTAGCTGCTCTGTAAGTGTTAGCGATTACAGGGACTGTGGGAACATTTTCAGTTCTTCTGTGTTTTCAAGGGAGATTGTATGCCGCCACAGTGGTTCCAGTTTGGAGATGCGGGCATCTCTGGACACATCCCTGGGGAGGGGCTGTGGTCTCTGTCCTGGGACAGCACAGAGGTCAGGGCCTTTCTTGACTGCCTTGGCCTTGGACCAAGGTGCTCGTTGACCACCCTTGGAGATACCGTGAATAGTTGCTCCTGAGGTTGAGGAATCAGAGATTCCTCGGGAACTTCACACAGAGTAGGGGACAAACACATTTGTAAAAGACTGGATTTGGTAGGGCGCATTTAGAAATCACTGCCCTAATTGTCTCAAAGATTACCTTTCCCTTCCTTTGCTCAGAGTTTGAAGGGCTGAAGGTAACACACAGTATCTGCTTCTGCCAGACCTGAACTTTTAGTTGGACCTGGTGAACTTGTGACTAGCTTGTGATGTTCGCTCCTTTTTCTTCTTTATTTCTTTGTGTTTGACTGTGCTGGGTCTTCGTTGCTGCACGTGGGCCTTCTCTGGTTGTGGAGAGTGGGCTTCTCGTTGTGGCGGCTTCTGTTGTGGCGCGTGGGCCCTGGAGCACGCAGGCTCAGTAGGTGTGGCCCGCAGGCTTAGGTGCTGTATGGCCTGTGGAATCTTCCCGGACCAGGGATTGAACCCGCGTCCCCTGTTTTGGCAGGCAGATTCTTAACCACTGGACCACCAGGAAAGTCCTTATGATGTTCTCTTAAAACATAAAGCAAACGTGTCAAGAGTTAACCACTGGCAAATTTAGGTGAAGGGTATATTGTGTTTATTGTACTTTTCTTCCAACTTTTCCATAAGTTTGAAATTTTTTAATGTAAAAAAAAATTGAGGAACATAATCTCTTTAAGTGCCTTATACATTGTAGGCTATAGGTATTCATTATTAAGTGTAATTCTTTAGTTAAGAACATTGTATATATGTATAGCCTTTTCTACATAAACTGGATAAGTAAAAATGAGAATGGACAGAAAATTTGTTCAGTTTCTCTAGTTAAAAAACAAGATTACTACAAGGCATTACCTTTTGTACCACCTCAGTGAATGTGGGTAGATAAAATATTTGCATAGATTTAGGACATAAGTCCTACTTACTTCTCCTAAGGTCAGTTGAGAAAAATCACCACCAAGTAAATTTATTCCCCGTCTCCTTCATTATGCAGTGGTCCCTATTTTCCTTCCCCTGCCAAGCGTGGACATAAAGCTTAATCAGAAAGTGCCTAATAATCATTTTCAGTTCCTTAGAACTTGCTCTAACTTAGAAAGGGCTAGCCACAGCGTCCCCTTTGGGCTTCCCTGGTAGCTCAGCTAGTAAAGAATCCACCTGCAATGTAGGAGACCCTGATTCGATTCCTGGGTTGGGAAGATCCCCTGGAGAAGGGAATGGCCACCCACTCCAATATTCTGGCCTGGAGAATACATGGGGTTGCAAAGAGTCAGACACGACTGAGCAACTTTCACTTTCTGAAAGGGCTATTTGATTGGTAAGGGAGCAAAATATTAATTATAAAGGATAGTCAACATTCAACCAGTGTGAGTTGATGAACTTTTTTTTTTCCAACAGGATAATCTACAAGGGTACAAAACCCAAAATAAATTTCTAAATAAGGAGATCTTGGAACTTGCAGCTCTGCGGAGAAATGCAGAAAGAAGAGAGAGGGGTCTGATGGCAAAGGTGGGTCAGGGTGGGTACATTCTGTCCTCAGGTGGGAGGTGATGTGATTCAGAAACCGTTCAAAAATGGACATGCTTTCAAATCAGTTCAGCCCCCATGCTTGAAGGGATATGGTTACTGATAACAAAGTTTATTTAAAATGTAGATAGTGATAGCACTGTTTAATTTCACTTTGTGATGAAGACAATAGAAACGCCCTGAGATGTGGGTTTTATTCACAGGTGTAATGAAGTTAACCGGAAAAAAAAAATTAGACACAGTTCTAAGGTCCCCCAAATTAAGGTTGTTTGGATTTTTTGGTTTATGCTGTTGAGTTGTGTGAGTCAGTTCCATATCTGTAAATGGGGGTGATGAACATGATGCCTTCTCTAAATCTGATAGGGTTGGTGAAAGAGTCAGATGTGACTATGCTGATAACTCAGTTGGTAAAGAATCCGCCTGCAATGCAGGAGACCCCAGTTCAATTCCTGGGCCAGGAAGATCTGCTGGAGAAGGGATAGGCTACCCACTCCAGTATTCTTGGGCTTCCCTTGTGGCTCAGCTGGTAAAGAATCCGCCTGCAATGCGGCTTTGATGCAAACACGGGTTTGATGCCTGGGTTGGGAAGATCCCCTGGAGAAGGGAAAGGCTACCCACTGCAGTATTCTGGCCTGGAGAATTCCGTGCACTGTATAGGCCATGGGGTCGCAAAGAGTCGGACACGACTGAGCGACTTTCACTTTCACTTCACTTTCAAAGAGGGCTTTGCAAAGTGTACAGACATCACAGATATTCCAGTGATAATCAAATGAAATTCAGTGACACTGTGTCAACAGCTATTAAATGCCTCACATACCTTTTGAACAGTCCTCAGAGCATCTTCCCAGGCCTTGTTCCTGCATGCGAGGGATGTGTTGATTTGTCTGATAAGGTAGCAGATGGGAGCTGGTGCTGGGTCACAGCATCCTAGGAAAGTATTGAAATACCATAAGGTGGCTGCCTGGGGCCTGTGTGCCAAGTCATGCTCAGCTGGACCTCAGTGATGAGTGTGTGGCCTGGTTTCTGCTGTTCACCTCAGCGCTGTCCAGGACTCATGTGTTGACATACAGAAGCCTTATTACCGGTACTTCTGTGCTTATTACTTTATTACCAGTACTTCCCACAGAGGGCAGAGGGGCTCCTGTGGACCGTTTAGAGAAGACAAGTGGCCTTTGGCATAAATTCATCCCTTGCCTGGGATATAGTCTCTCTCTGGCTCACTTCCTAGTGGTTCTGGGCTTGTCATTCGTTGATTGCTTGAGGTACTTGAGGATTGCTCTTCTTGTGTGTCTGGATGGAGGTAACTATCACATTCTCTGCAGTATTCTAGCCTGGAAGCCAAGCTCTGCCAGATAGAAAGCAAATACTTAATACTGCTCCAAGAAATGAAGACCCCGGTTTGCTCAGAAGAACAGGGGCCTGCTCGGGATGTGATAGCCCAGCTGCTGGAGGACGCTCTGCAGGTTGAGAGTCCAGAGCATCCGGAGCAAGCATTCATTAAACCTCATCTTGTCAGGTAAAGGAGCTCGTGACTGCTGGGAGTGGGGGACCCATTTCTCAAGCCCGCCTTTAACCACAGTAGCCACTCACCAAGAACTTTACACAGTTCTCCATATCTGCTTCGATGCTCGTGACAAGGACTGTCAGTCATTAGAAATGTCATCTCATCAATCTTGCTGTCATAATCAAGTAACAGAGCTGGGATTCAGCCCCGGTCTTTTGATTTCAAGACTTTTCTTGCATGTACCATGTTACCGAGGATGCTAGCCAGTCTTGCTGGTAGAGGAGCCAGTCCTCCGAGGAGTAGAATCTTCTCCAGAGACCCATGGGTACAGCTGCACTCATGGGGACTTTGAAAACAAAGGAGCCCCTAAGTGGGTAACTAGGCCATCTCTGTAAGGGAAGCATACTTGGGTAACCTGATCCAGTGGTTCAGAACTCACTGAGGCTCTGATGCAAGCCATGGACACACTTGGCCCCAAAATGCGGTTGGACATACACACGAAATTGCATATGTTTTTCAGAAAATCATGGAGTCTGGCAGCCTGTAAAGTATCTTGAGTTAAGAACCTTCATATCCTAGTTTCTAAAAAATGAGATTCATGAAATATTGGCAGGAGGAGAAGTCTGTGAATGTGCTCAGTCCAGTCTCCTCCTGTTTCCGCCCCCACTATGCTTGGCTTCTCCTGCCCCGCCCTGGTCCCAGGGGAAGCCCTGCCTCAGCCTGACCCGCCCTTTCCCTTCTCTGTGCCTGCAGCACTGGCCTGCCTTGTCCGTGCTACTCAGATGACAGGTAAAAAATACGCTATCGAAATGCAACCAGTGCCATCGTCACAAAACTTCTACTGAGGTCTGTGTGCCAGGAGCTGTGCCACTGCTCACGTTTAACACTCAAGGAGGAGTGTTATATCCTCAGCAGATGCAGACGCCGGGGTCAGGGAGGTGATGTAACGCGCCCAGGTCACACGGCCAGGGAGTGGCGAGGACAGGACCCCAGTCTGGCAGCCGGGTTCCCCACGTGTGCACTCCTGCTGTGTTCTGGGAGCGGGGTGGAGCCCAGCTGTCTGCCCCCGGGCACCATGTCATCTCCCTTCACACATTTTAGACTTTACTGTTTACGTTGTATGTTTCCAAACTTTATGTATAAGTAGAACAATAACTGTGTATGTTGAGTTACTTCTAACTTTTCCTTATGGAATTTCAAAGTAGTAGCATCATATGACACCCCCATATATAACTGTTACCCAGTAATTTGACAATTATTAACATTTTGCCAATCTTGTTTCTTCTTATCCATCCCCTCTGAAATTTTTTTTCTGATATATTTTAAAGCAAGTACCAGACATGTCATTTCCGCTTTCAGCACTTCAATATGTACCTGTAATTTAAGATACTTTTTAATATGCGAATCCTACCATATTCATACCTTTTTGTGACTTATTTCTTTCAACATTGTTTTCTGAAATTGTACAGATGGATTTATGTAGCTCCTGAGCAATTTTTTATCTGCCTTACACAGCTTCATTGTATATCACTTTTTTATTCCTTCGTCTCATGGTAGACACTTAGAGTAGCTCCATTTTTCCTTTTTACAAACTGTGATGCAGTAGGCATCGTGGTTTGTGTATCTGTGTGTCCGTGTGCTGGCGTGAGAGTTTCTCCAGTGTTGGATATGCTTATCTTCCCCTGTGCTGGATCCGATTTTCAGCGTGCTCCTACAGGGTTACAGACTCGGCAGCAGTGTGTGAAAGGCCTCCTTCTGGTTTCCCGTGCCTGCCGTCACCATCATTGTTTTACATTGCTCAGTTTGTGATACATATTATTGTCTAACGGTTCTGTAGGTCAGCAGTCGAGCATGGTCTTGCTGGATGGAATCAGGGTATCAGCAGAGCTGCATTCCTTCCTGAAGGTTCGAGGAGACAGTTTGTGTCCTTGCTCACTCAAGCTGTTGGGAGGATACAGTTCCTTCTGGTTGTGGGGCTAGGTCTCTGTCTCCTTGCTGGTCATCAAGTGTGGCCATTTCCAGCTCCTCGAGGCCACCTGTTTTCCTTGGCTGTGGCCGCCTTCTTCCACCTCCATAGCCAGCAACCGTGGGTCCGAGCCCTCTCCCACGCCACGCCCCCCTGCCTCTGTCCATTGCCGCACCTCTCTGGTCCACTCTCCTGCCTTCCTCTTCCACCTGCAGGGCTCCTGTGATTTCTGTGGTCCCACCTGGGACACCCAGGATAACCTCCCTGTCTTAAGTGCCATAGCTAATTCCACACACGGTATACCTCTTGCCACATAATGTGACATATTCACAGATTCCAGGGACATCTTTGGGGGCCATTATTCTGCCTAGCACAGCCTTAATTCTTTTTCATGCCTAGTATCTTACTAATGTAATATTTTCTCCTTTGTCTTTTTACTTTTTATAACGGTATTTTTTGAGCGTAAGTGTTATGCATGTGTATATGTATGCTACATAAACATACATGCTCATGTATTAATATATTAATGTAGCCAAATCTATCAGCCTTGTGTTTGCAGTCTTGCTTGTATTTTCTGTGCTTTTTACATTGAGCGCTTCAACCATCTAGAACTGAATTTCTTTTTTTTCTGATGTAGTATCCAGAAGGGATCTAAAGCAGTTTTTTCTATACAGATAGCCAGTTATTCTCACCCTGTTTATTGAGAAGTTAATTTTTTTCTCACTGAATTGAAATGCCTGATCATATATCACAGTGCCATTTACGTATGAGTAGATTTCTAGGTTCTTTTCATGTTTCATTGACCTTTTTGCCAGATTGCATCATTTAACTTTTCGTTTTGTTTTTTTCTCAACAGTGAATATGACATTTATGGGTTTAAGACTGTCCCAGAGGATGATGAGGAAGAGAAGTTGGTTGCCAAAGTCCGGGCATTGGACCTGAAGACCCTCTACCTCACAGAAAACCAGGAGGTCTCCACTGGGGTCAAGTGGGAAAACTACTTTGCAAGCACAGTGAACAGGGAGATGACGTGTTCCCCAGAATTAAAGAACCTGGTCCGTGCGGGCATCCCACACGAGCACCGTTCCAAGGTGTGGAAGTGGTGTGTGGACCGTCACATCAAGAAGTTCAAGGACAGCACTCAGCCCGGTTACTTCCAGACTTTGCTTCAGAAGGCGCTGGAGAAACAGAACCCGGCCTCCAAGCAGATCGAGCTGGACCTGCTGCGGACTCTGCCCAACAACAAGCATTACTCGTGCCCCACCTCGGAAGGCATACAGAAGCTGCGCAACGTCCTGCTTGCCTTCTCCTGGCGGAATCCAGACATCGGCTATTGCCAGGGTCTCAACAGGTGGGTCCCCAGCCCACGGAGGGCTCCTCTTTGTTCTTAAGATAACTTGTAGCTCCACAGACTGCCTGATAGCCCCCTTCCCTTCCCGGTGAGCCAAGAAAAGCCAGTCTTTAAAGGGAAAGAAGTATTAATAGCTGCAGTAAGGTAATTTTAATTATGCCCCATCCCCAATTCTAGAATAATTGAGAGAAACAAGCATGCTTTCGAGAAGCCTTAAGAACAGTAAACTGTTTGAAACAGCCGGGTTTCTCATTTAGATTTCCTTGCTGCTGTCCTCACACTCAGGTTTTGATCTGCGGTTTGTGTTCATTCATTTAAAATGCGTGATGTGACAAGGACACTCCCTGTTTATACAGGATCTTCATCAGTCATGAGGTTGCCCCAAATAATTTTGCAGCTGGTCAAAACCTAGCCCTTAAAGAGCCCAAACATGTTTTATTTTGGCCTAGAATCTTCTGCAGGTCTGGCATGCTTCCCTGCTTCTATAGGCAAAGGACACTGAAAAGCCTCTCACCTTCTCTGAACCATCCAGGCTCCTCATTCCGAACTGAGCTGCACTGGCATGAGGCCACGGGAGGCACTGAGGTCTGTTCTCTGAGAAGCTGCTCCTGTCATTGGACTTTGAGCGCTAGTGGCTGCTTTTTGCCTCTGTCTGTCTCTTACTTAGCTGGTGCACTCCTGCTGCTTCTACTTGCTGCTGGTAGTAGAGTCCATTTATATCCCTCCCAAAGTAGAGAATCCACTAGATTATCGTGGATTATGTTCGTATTATGTTCACAGAATGAAGAAGCTCCATGTGTGATCTCTAGCAGTTCTCCTGTAAGTCAAGTGCATGCATTGTGTTTTGAGTGCTGACATTTATTCTAGCAGCTCTTGGGCCTTTTTTAATCCTCATCCATGCAGGATACCGACCTCTGGGTACAGACTGTCTTTTGCATTTGAAATGAGAGCGTTGCAGGAAGAAGAGCTTTTAAGCTGGAATGTTAGGTGCTTAAAACCTGAAACCAGTGGTTTCCAGGAAGTCATTGTCTCTGTGGTGGTCAAGCTAGGGTCCCCTCTCTGTGCCCTGAAAGTAAGAGGGACTTTGACTGCTCCTCAATGGTCCCCTTAAAAAAAAAAAAAAGGCTGTAAATAAGACATTGCCTAACAAAGCAGCCTTGTTTTGCTTAAATGGACAGTTCACACTGCATACTCAGTCTAAAACTTCCTGAAAGCTAAAACTTTGTGAAACTTAAGGGATCTTGGTGAGGACTTGCGCATGCCTGTTAGGAGTGCAATAGCACCCCATTTATCTGACACTGGTATAGAATCAGCTCTTCCCACATTAGGATACCTTCCAGCTTTAATTTAGACTTTCTCTGCACCATCACCATTGGGACCTCTAAACTTTAACCATTTTACTTCATTTTTTTTCCATCCACATTATTTTGTACATACATTCTGAGAACCCAGAACTTGAGCAGAAAGACCTCTAGCCTTTTCTCAGTGATTCTCGCCTATCATCGTGGACATCAGTTAGCTTAAAGTGATGTCTTCGAAGGCTCTGCGGATCTCTCTGCCCCTTCTTGTGGCGTCCTCGGGTGCTGACCTCATCCTGTTTCTCCCTCCTTAGCCGTCTCTACTTGTTGTAACCTTTCTACTCGCCATCCCATTCATGCTGACTCAAGGCGTCCCCTTTCCAGTTTTTTTTTTTAACCTCTTAATTTGAGATTTCATTATAATATTATCCAAGGAAGAAAACAAAAATAAATTCTAAGAAATGACTTCGGTCTTTCCCATAAGTGATGCACAAGCAGAAGTTCTCGGGTGTGTAGAGAGGGGCTTTTCCATTGCCGTTTCCTTCCCTTCCTTCTGTCCCGAATGCCTGCTCAGAGCCAGACCTGATGAAGTTACTGGGTGAGTAACCTCTCGGTGGTGACAGTGTCAAATATAGCCGGACCCAGGTTTCCATTGTGAGTGACCGAACAGCTGACACACACAGCCCCCTTTCCCGCCCCACGTGCATGCCGTGGATGCAGTGTTTTGAGAAAGCCCCCATGATGGTTCATTTGCGTGAAGCCCCATTTCAAGTAGATTGGTATCAAGAAAGTTGTTTTTAAACCATCGTATGTTCTTTCTCTTTTATATTCACCCCTCAATATTTTGTGCGTAAAAGGATTCGTTGGAACTTAAAAAACTCAAAGAATTAGCTGCATTAGCAAAATCTTATCATGAAAAACATTTTTAAAAATGAGGCCGACATCATTGGGAAATAATTTCATCATCTTTAAACAAAAACCAAACGAAAGGGAAGGTGGATGTAGCTTTGCTTTTCAAACTAGGAGATGCTTCCCTTGCCACAAAATACTTAAGTTAGTGTTATTTCTTGGAGAATAGAAGTCGCTTTGGTGTGTGAGAGCACATAATGCTATGCAGACCTCTGTGAAGGTGGGCTGTGCTGCCTGGGTCTGGGCCAGGGGGCTGGTGCTCACCTTGTTCTCTGCTTGTAGGTTGGTGGCCGTGGCCCTCCTGTACCTGGAACAAGAAGACGCCTTCTGGTGTCTAGTCACCATAGTGGAAGTTTTCATGCCTCGAGACTATTACACAAAGACTCTTTTAGGATCCCAGGTACTCTAAAAATATTGTGCTTCAGTCAGCAACTTGTAGAATTAGAGCTGAAATGTGACCTGAATTAAGCGTTGATCGGGGAGGCTCCGTGGGCATGACAAGGTACACACGGAGGCCGCCCCCTCTGCCCGCCCCCGCCTCCCCCAGCCTGGGCTGGGCTGCTCACAAGCCAGTGAGTGCCCCGTCGGGCTCGCTTGGTGCCCTGGAAGCCAGCAGACCTGCTCTGTGGTCACTGCAAAAGCACTGCCTCCCCTGGACTCTGCCTGGCTGGCTAAGCCACAGTTCAGGGGTGCCTGGGGAGCCTGGGTATGTTAGCTGTGGTTCTCCAAGAGGCCAAGGCCGAGGCAGAAGCAGATGTGCCAGAGACTACTGAGGGGAAAACCCATGAAGGATCAAGGGGAGGGACTGGGGCAGGCAGGAGAACCCCCAGACCAGCGAAAGGAGGGGGGTTTGGGTGGTGGGGAAGGCCCCAGCCTGCTGTGCAGTTCTCAGAAAGTTTTGGTCAGGCCAGTGTGGAGTCCTCGAGCCAAGGTCACCTGTTAAAGTGCACACGAGACCCACCCGCAGCCGTGCCCCTGCCCTGCTCACTCACGGGCCGGAAGCAGCAGGGACGACACGGCTCCTGTGAACAATGTCGTGATGGATCCAGAGGGACAGTGCTGGGGCCATGCACAGCCCGCAGCAGGAGGTCTGAACAGCACAGTTCCTGCCCACCGCTCCTGGAGTCTGAAGCCAGGGGCCGGTAGGATGATGTGGACTGGGAGGGCCAGGGGTTCTGGTCCCACTTGTGACATCCCACCTCAGGACCAGACCCTTGGCCCTTGCAGCCCAGGGCATCTCCTCCCGTGCTGGACTGGGGCTTCTGCTGTTGTTGGCTTCTGGATGGACTTTCCCTGCTCCCCAACTGGCAGCCCTCCTCCTCCTGTGTCTGACCTGTGTCCATTCCTCCTCCCCGAGAGCTCTGCATCTCCTGACCACGGCCAGGCCTGTGTCCGTGGGCTGCCGCATCCTTGCCTCCAGGCTTGTGCCGGTAGTTGGTCTGCCTGCTCACGGCTGCTCCGTGCCCTTCCCTGCACTTCTCTGTTCCCTACAGCCGGGTCTGCAGGCCCGGGCCATCTCCCAGCCCCTGCGTGCCCAGCAGAGGCACGTGGGAGCCTGGAGGAGGGCAGGGAGCTGAGGGCCCTTCTCCCCTCTCTGTCTTGGGCACTTCCTGCCAGTGACTCTGTCTCCTCCGTGGCACCAGCTCCTGTGTGTGCCACCGGGGGCCCCCGTGCTTCACCCTAGGGGTGGCTTCCTGCCCTGGCCTCTGGTCCGCCTCACCATCGACTGTTTGGCTTCTCGGCCTCTCTGTCACCAGTGTGACCACTGCCCGGGAAAACCCCTGTTGTAGATGTTTCGTGAGGTTTCTGTTGGCCTGGGAGGTCCCTGTGTTTTACTTTCTATTTGCATTTCTGTCTTTGGAGGGATCCCCCTTGTTGCCTTCTGTTAGCACCTGTACTGCCCTCTTACCCATAGACCCCAGGCTGGGAATTGGGTCAGCCCACACTCCCCCTTCCTGTCCGTCTGTGCCCCTGGAGTTGCTGTTTCTGATCACTGCCACCCGCCAGATGGCTCAGATCAGTTCCCTTGTCCTCTCACCACTGTTAGGTCACCGTCCCCTCTCCTGCATCATTGCAGGTGCTCTTCTCCTCCCTTCCTGCCTTTACCCACCCATCCTTCCATCCGCCTCACTCACAGATTCAGCCACGACCTCCCTGCACTGGGTCCAGGCCTCTCCCAACCTTCCTCAGACTGTTTACCATCTGAGCCACCAGGGAAGCCCAATAGATGCTCACTGAAGTTAGGTAATACAGAAATGCATATTAAGAGGGAAATGGAAAGTCACCTGTTACCCTACCAACTTGAGAACCACAGTTAGCATTTTGATGTATTTCCTTTTGACTTTTCCCCAATACATTGAAGTATCCAGATTGAGAGCTGATTATCCTGGCTGGTTCACATTCACGTGATAGCCTGAGCATTTTCTCATAATGTTATCTAGTTTTCAGTGTCATATTTGGTAATATTCCATCAGTTGATTGGACATGAGGTGTTGAACCATTTTTCTGTAACGGATGTTGTGTAAGGCCACTCTTCAGATGGGGATAGCCTTGTGTGTGTGGTCAGCCCCAGTGCCGTGCCTTGCAGCTCACCATCAGCTGCCTCCTGCCAGAGCTGTGCGCTGAACCCCTTCACACTGCACTGTGGTCCAGACACTCAGCAGCTTCTCCATCTGTCCCCTCGGCTGAGTGTACATTGTACGCCAGGACCTCACTAGACTCTGGGGACACAGAGATGAATATAGTCATTCCACATCCTCTTGAGCTCAGAGAGCTGAACAGAGGCCTGAGCAGGCGTCCCCTGGCAGCCTTCCCCACACCAGCCCTCCGCCAAGCCCCAGGCAGCCTCAAGAACAGGGCACCATCTGCCACCTACCTGGCAGGAAAGGCGTGTGCCTGGGTCTTCTCCCATTTCAAGGCCAGCTGACTGGTCCCTTCCTCTCAGGCACTTTCAGCCCATTCCTTCTAGGCAGAGGCATCACATCACCATCACTTGGCCCAATAGTCAGCTGTTGTCTTCCTTGGCTGTTTACAGCCTCTAAAGGCAGAGTGCGTGCATGCTAATGGCGCTGGTGGTAAAGAACCCACCTGCCAATGCAAGAGATGTAAGAGACGCAGGTGTGACCCCTGGGTCAGGAAGCTCCCCTGGAGGGGGCACTGCAACCCACTCCGTATTCTTGCCTGGAGAATCCCAAGGACAGAGGAGCCTGGCGGGCTACAGTCCATGGGGTCACAGAGTCAGACACAGCTGAGCGACTTAGTTTGCATGCAGAGGCAGCACCTGCTCCTGTTGTTTCTCGTCGCCAGCGCTGGCCAGCGCCAAGTGTGAGGTGCGTGCACATGGGTGGTGGCTGTTCATATGCTGAGGGGTGGAATAGTACCAGCAGAAGCACCAGCACTAGTGAGTGATGCTGACCTTCCCTGTGGGAGGGTCTGGGCTTCCACAGAAACTGACCCAAGAGGAAGGATGCCCAGGTATGGCTTGCCGTGGCTCTCGCGCATGCTCCCGTAAGATGTTTTGACAACTTGCCTTTCAGTAGCTGGTCCACCTGTCAGAATCTTACAGCAGTGGAGAATAGATAGAGGTGAGGAGGTGAGAGGGTGATACTTTTTGCATACCATGAGATGGTTTTATAACTTCTTATGTGTTTTTGTTTAAGTCTTCTAAGAAAAATTAATTATGATTTATTTCAGCTAATTTAGGTCTTTGAAATTTTGTCTCTTCTAGCCAGAAAGCAAACTGGACAAAAATGTATGTTTCCAACCATGATTCCTGCATTTTATCCTTTGTGCACCCTAAGGTGACTTTACAATGCTTTAGAATCATTTCTGTAAAAAATAATGTTTTATAAGTTACTTTGCCTTTTAAATTTTTACATTTCAACCAGTGATACTTAACCTGTGTAACATTCTTTAAAAAAAAAAATTTCTTTTTTTTACTATTATGACTTCTATATTTAAAAAGAAAAAAAAAAACCTTCCCATAAGGGTAAACAATTGAGTTTTTCAAAGTTTTAGATTCTCCTTAAAAAAGGATATTTTAAAATGTCATTTCAACATTTATCTAGATTGTTGCTAGTTGTTTTAGCATCTCAGTCATCCCAAGAATTCACACACCTTCTACCGTAGCTTGACTGATAATGCGGGTGAAAGCCTAGCAGGCTTTCCGGGATCCGTTCCTGGGAGCAGGCTTGCTGCAGGGTGTCTTCCTGTCTCCTGGGCGTTGCTGGACTGCTCTCCCAGGCAGTCGCTCCAGTTCCCTCTCCCATCTCAGTGTGCCGCTCAGGGCACGCTGACGAGGCCGACGTTTCCTGCGCGGCTGCGCTGCTCCTGGGTAGCCTGGTTGTGGCCCGCTGTGCACGGCGGCTCGCTCTCTTGCGTGGGGCTCTTTCTTCTTTGATGCTTCGCTGCTCGCTGGAAGAGTGGTGACCTCACTGGACCCAGGCCCTGGAGCCTCGGCCCGGGTCTCTGTTGAGCTGCAGTTGTCCTGCTCGAGATCCCCCGCGGGCATCAGTATGTCTCAGTCTCCCGGCCCTCATTCCTGTGATCCGGCCTCACGGATCCTCTGCCCTCTCCACGCCCCTCTGGAGGCCTGTGTGTTCCGAGCACCCCTCCTCCTCATCTCTGATGGCAGAGGGTCTGCATGGTTTGCAGACGTTGCCTCCATGTGGTTCCGATCTAGATGCTCCTCTCCCCCTACCACCTCTCCTTGGCTCAGATTTTCATCCCCTCTGCTCTGGGTGCAGGGGCCTCCATGGGTCTCCCCTTTAGCTCGGCCCCTGTTGCAGGTGGAGAGACAGACCTAAAGCACACATCCAGCCCCATCGCTCTCCTGCCCAAAGCCTCTTGATGCTTCTTCCTTCATTGCCTGCTGCAGTTTTCAAACATGAGTAATCAGTATAGGGGTTCGGCAGTAGCGTTTTTCATCACATTAAGTTGAAGAGACTAGAATTGAGGCATCAAAGTGTGTCCTACTGTGTGAAGTTAAGTAATGCTTGTGAAAGATTTGTTTCTGTTCAGTGCAGGCTGGGCGATGTTGATGTATGTTTTCTTGTGAGTCACAGACAAAGGCTGGAAAAGCCCCTGGCCTGTAGATGAAGTCTGACCCTCAGGGGCATGGTGCCTCTGCCAGGCCGGGCTGCCTCCCTCACACCACTCTGCCCATAGTCCTGTGCTCCCCACTGTGGGGCTGATCTCCCAAGACTTGGCTGGGACCTGAAGGGGCTCCGTAATGCTCTGCAAACACATCTTTACCAAGCCTGCCACGGCTGGTATAACAGTCTATACGTCCCCTTCCTCACTCATCTTTTAGCTCCTAGAGGTCAGGGCTGAACCCGATTCAAGCCTCAGCCCAGCACTGGCCCCTGCTTGACACAGAGCATAAAGAGATAGCAGCCACCTATGTTGATAGGTATTTACCTGAGTCTCTTATAGTCTTCACAGAAGCCCTGGGAGAAAGAGACCTACTATTTTCCAGATGAGAAACAGAGCTCTCCAGAACAGTGTGCCAAAGGCCACCCTGGAGTCAATAGTAGAGCTGAGAGCCAAGCTCAGGTGCTGCTGACTCGAGTCCTGGCTCCCTCACTGCCCTACCCAGCTAGTAAATTCTTGGTGAATGGATGTGGTGATGCCACACTTCCTCTTGGGCCAGGGACTCAGGTTTGTGGCCCTGTGTAGCCGCACCCTCTGTACTTGCATACAGATTAGCAAGGCTGACTGCTCCACCGGCTCTGCAACAGGTGTTTTCATGGGGCATTTTGAGTGTACGAGTGGCTTCAGGCCATCACACCCAGCCCCCTGCCCTGGAGAAAGGATGACAGTCAGCGGGCGCTTGGTGAGCGCCCTCTGTGTGCAGTCAGCTGCTTCTGGGGCACAGAGCCCTCCGCTCTGGGGTGAGCCTTCCACACATTTGGAATGGCTGCGCCGCTGTGCGTTGTGATGGGCCTGCAGCCCACCAGGGCCCTGGATGACCCACTCTGTGCTATGGCAGCCCCCATACACTTCTCTCCTTTGCTCCCTCTCCAGGTGGACCAGCGGGTGTTCAGAGACCTCATGAGCGAGAAGCTGCCTCGACTGCATGCCCACTTTGAACAGTACAAAGTCGACTACACCCTAATTACATTCAACTGGTTCCTGGTGGTGTTTGTGGATAGCGTCGTCAGCGACATTCTCTTTAAAATATGGGACTCTTTCCTGTATGAGGGACCAAAGGTGGGTCTGCTCCCTGGATGATTCCATGGGCAGTGGCAGAGGCAGCAGAGTGGTTGGCTTAGCTGGGACATGCGACGGTTACCAAGGGGCAGAGTGATCCAGCACTGGGGGCCACCGGAGGGGTTGCAGGAGACTGCAGTCAGTTGCTTGTTCATCAGAAACGAGTCTGTGCCAAACCCTGTGCCAGGCACAGGGGCTTCGATGGTTTGCAATCTGAGCCTCAGCCTCTGTCAAACAGCTGGCAGTATTATCCCATTGTATGGATGAGGAGGTAGAGGCCCAGAGTGAGCAGATGATCAGGGCAGACTCAGGGGTCCAGTTTCAGAGCCCTCCTGCTCACAGGCCTCCCACCCAGTCTGTGTATGCTTTAAAAAAAAAAATCAGTTTGTGAACAACTAATGCATGTTAAACTCAACTCGTATAACTCAGATTGTGCAGCAGAAGGGAGATTCCCAGTCTCCTAACTGTTTTCTCAATGTGCTGTATCTCTTTTTCAGGGTATTTGATATATATCTAAAACATGATTTTTCAACTTATTATTTATTGGAGATAGTTCCGTATCAGGGTATATAGATCTGGCTTTTTTTTTTTTTTTTAACTCTGCATAGTATCCCCTTCTCCAGATAAACCAGAAATTTATCAAATAGTCTCTTGATAATGGACATTCACCTTGTTTCCAGTCTCCTGCTGTTTCAGACTGCGCTACAGTGACTCTGTCTCACCGTCTCTCTATAGGTACAAGTGCATCCATAGGGTTAGTTCTGGAAGGGGATGTGCTGGGTCCAGGGTAAATACAGAATCAAAAGACCCTGTAGTTTTCATCGAGAATGCCAAAATTGCCTGCAGAAGGGCCTTGCCAATTTCTGCTCCCACCAGCAAAGTTTGAGTGTGTATATTAATCCCATACTGTGTCCAGCATAGTACATCATCACCTTTTAAATTCAGTCAGTATTAAGAGTTCTCAACCAGGGCTTAAACAGTGTTTCCCACTGGGCCACAGGTAGGGATGCTAAGAGAAGGATCACTATTTAAACTCTGTAAGTATTGTTTTCTGAATAAGAGAAAATTCACATTGTTGCAGACCAGCCAGCACCCTTAGATGTGGGTGAGGTAATTTGTTCCAGAGCTGCTAGAACTTGCAGGAGCACCCAGAGTCCATTTCTCTGGCCTCAACACAGTGACCCAGAGTCAAATCAGAAAAAAAAAATTTTTTTTTAAATTTTCTTTCCCCATAGTCAGAAGTCAGTAATTCAGATCCTAATTTTAGTAGGTAAAATAAAAACTACCTCTGGAGGCGGAGCTTTCTAAGAGTTTGAGAATCAGAGTGAAAGTGAAAGTGAAGTCACTCAGTCATGTCCGACTCTTTGTGACCCTGTGGATTGTAGCCTACCAAGCTCCTCTGTCCATGGGATTCTCCAGGCAACAGTACTAGAGTGGGTTGCCATTTCCTTCTCCAGGGGATCTTCCCGACCCAGGGATCGAACCTGGGTTTCCTGCATTCGAGGCAGATGCTTTAACCTCTGAGCCACCAGGGAAGCCCTGAGAATCAGAGGACCCTGGTTTTGATTAATTCAACATGTATGCCTAGTCCTGTATAGCTTATGGACTAGAACTGTGAGCTGAATATGGAGGAGTCCACAAAGATTCTACTCCTTAAGAAAATTCTTGGTTTGGGCTGAAGTGTTGCTGCACGCCACCAGAGAGTTGAAAGCGGTTTTCTGTTGAGAAAGGCACCTGAGGTCGTGTCTGCCCCAGGGCCCCCGTGCAGGCCATGCTCCCAGGGCCCCGGCAGGTCTCCCACCCTGGAGCTAGCGCCTGGAGCTTGGTGCTTCTCTCCTCACAGATTCCCTGTCCTTCTGCAGGTTATCTTCCGCTTTGCCCTGGCACTTTTTAAATACAAGGAAGAGGAGATCCTGAAACTTCAGGATTCAATGTCCATATTCAAGTACCTCCGTTACTTCACACGCACTATCCTGGATGCTAGGTGAGTCCTCGGGGGACCCCCAGACATCCGGGAGAGCAGGGCCCTTGAGCTTTTATCCTTGATCCAATGCACATCAATCCTAGCAACCAAAGCACATCCATCCTTGTCTCACGAGCACTTACTGAGTATCTGCCACGTAGCAGGCCCTCTGCTAGGCACAGAGGGTGGTGGGTGAGAAGCAGGTCCTGTCCTCGGAGAGCTCGTGAGGCTGTTCCAGCAGGGTTTTCTCAGAGTTGTGGTGAAGGGAACCCAGGTAACTGGGCTTGGTTGGGGCAGGGCCTGGGCCCGCTGGGCAGAGGGCACCCAGGACCTATGTGCAGGGCGTGACGGCACAGCATGTTTAGGGAGCTGCCCCAGAGGCTCGGCCAGGGTGGGGCTGGCACGGCAGGATCGAGGCCAGGCCTGAGCAGAGTGGGGTGGTTAAGGCCTTTGTAGACTCTGCCCAGGAGGCTGCTTCATCCTGAGTGTTGGGAAGTCCCTGCAGGTTGGACATGAGCAAGGCATATCTGGTTGGAGCAGGACTGGCTGCAGGAGGCCCAGGCTCCAGGTGAGAGAAGTGGTAGCCTGGAGCGAGGTGCCCCCAGAGGCAGAGCAGAGTGGGCAGCTTGAAAGGAGTGGAGAGGGAATTTGAACTTGGAAGGGCCCTGGCTTTCTGGCCTGGGCAGCGAGTGGTCAGACATCCCCGTCGCTCCACAAACATAGGGGGCCTGCCTGGGCCACCCTCGTGGTCCCCTGAACCACAGTTCACAGCTGCTGCTGGCCCTGGCAGCCCAGGTGTGTTCGCCAGAGGGTTTCTGTGGACCTGCTGTTGGTTAGGCAAGTGGGGTGCACGTCCTGTGAACCACTGAGTCCCCGTTAATGCTCACTGCACTGAGGTGCTGGGAGCCACCTTCCCTATATGGGGGTGGATCCCTGTAGCAGACTCGTGGCCTCATGGAAACCACAGGAGTCCTTTCACTGACAAACATTTGGAGCGTATTAATGTTCTTCCAGCTCTGTTGACTGCCACCCATAAGAAGAACGTTTTCTCTCACAACCTGGGACGCATGTACTGAAGAGTCTGCTACTGGAACAGGAGAGTTTGTTGAAATAGTCCCAATGCTCGATACAGACCTGTGCTGTGCCCTCTGCTATTTTCTAATCACACTTGTCTCCACATTTAAAATGCTCGTCATGACTCACTAGACTGACTCTGACCCACTGATGGGTGACCACCTCCTTGACAAACACCAGTTGCCCCTCCTGATGCTCACAACAAGAGAAGGCGGCTTCTCTTCTCGGCCAGTGTCATGAGAAGTGGTTGGGCAGCATCAGCCAGGAGGAGCTGCAGGGCACCAGCACTGAGGGGTCCTGGGACAGGGGCTGGGTGGAGCCAGAGAGAGGGGCCTGAGGGCCATTCTCCCCTGTGGTTCTCTTGAGTGAGGCAAGGGGACCAGGGAGGTAGATGTTGGGAGAAGATACTGGCTGGGGCCATGCCTGGCATCCTTACATGTCACCACTACTGTTAGGATCTTTCGCTTGGGAAGTGGGTTTTCAGAATTTTTTCAGGCTTATTGCCGTATCAACAATAGGATATCCGAGAACGCCTGTCCTGGGGTGCACCTTGGGAGTATTCGTTAATCCCACATCCGGTCAAGACAACGAGAATGGTGTGAGGTGAACTTCACTCCGAGAGCTAATGCCTGTGGAGGGCATCCTGCTCCAGCCCGGGACAGTTTGGTGTGGGTTGTGGGTGATGCCCTGCAGGGTGGCAGAGACACAGGCGGAACGGGGCCATGGTCTGTCGTGTGTGCTCCTGCAGCGCCACCTGGTGAGTGACTGCAGGAAGTCAAGGTCCCCTGGACCCAGAGTCCTGGCTGCCGCAGGACCACCGCGGGGGTGTTGCAGGACTGCAGATGCCTGCAGTGGTGGGGCCCCACCTCTGTAGTAGGGCCCCAGTGCTCAATAAGCTCCCCAGATCAGTGGTTCCAAGGAACAGCAACTGTGCAGTACACTGGTTCCACAGAGGAGGAGGCAGGGAATTCCCAGTCAGATGTGGTCAGGAGAGGTGGGTAAAACAAAATTAGACCAGTCTCTGAGTCAGGACTCTTGGGGACCTCTCACGTGCAAAGTATCGTCTTCTGAACTTAGCTGACACAGGGCATTTCTCACCTCTCGATTAGACCTTCCAGGCCCCAGGCAGAATGGGGTGTGGTTTCCATGCTGCCGCAGGCTGCGTTAATGGGCAGCAGTGACGGCCTGGTGGAGGCACCGGACAGTATCAGTCTAATTTGGTTTTTCTGTAGCAAGGAAGGGCCTGGACACCTCGATGCCAGGTATATGGAACCCATGACTGACAGCTGTCAGAGGAAAGGGGCTGGCCCTGCAGGTCTGGTTCCCCGTTCCCGGCCAGCGTCTTGTCTCACCGAGAGCCGCACTGAGCTGTGGCTGTGCTCAGGCCAATCCTGCTCACTGGCTCTGGAACACGCTCTGGGGAGCTCAGCTCTGAGAGCCAGGCTTTCTGACCCTTTACCTTCTGGCAGGAGCGTCATCTGGCTTGGTGTGAGGCATGTCTAAGAAGTGGGTGTTCAGAGGGGGGGATGCTAAGGGCGTGTGTCTTCTTACCTGTGTACACCTTATAGTAAAATGGCCCACGTGACTGAGGAGTAGCAGGAGTAAACGGGGAGGAAGCTGGGGGAAGTCCAGTGACATTTCTGTTTCATCACAGCCTCTCCTAGGGTCTGTAAGAGTGTCAGGCCTTTGGTCCCTGCTGCTGGGGCCTGCAGGAGCGGGGCAGGGGCTGAGGGCTGGAGGAACCGGCTCTGTGACAACTGCAGAGACGTGGCATGGTTGGTGTCAGAGGTCCATAGCCAGGCCTTGGGCACATTCTAGTTCCATTTTTACTAAACTGCTGGCCAGTGGTAAGGGGCAAAACCCATGATTTTTAAATGTTTACTGTGGTGGGTGCCTAGACCTGGGCATAGTATGAAACATATGAACTGCACACTTCTCCGTACGCTTCATCTTAATACCTGTCACACCACTGACTTGGCCTGACAGTTGTCCCCAGGTTCACTGGGGCATCTGTGCGTTGGTTCACCCCGTCAGTCGATCCAGCTGCGCTTTCCTGAGGGCGCCCCACACCAGGCCTCATGCCGGTTCTGAGGACGCAGAGGCCCACCACCGCTGAGCAAGTCCTGATGGCCCCCGGTGGCGACTCGAGTAAACCCATGTGGGAGGTGGCACTGCTGTCACCTCAGTGTACAGATGAGGAATGGGGGCTGAAAAGGGAGCTTCCCATGTTCCATGTCATGCAGGGAGTGTGTGGTGGAACTGGTTCCAGGCCGTCATCTGGGGTGTGCCCTGCGGCCTCTGTGTGCGTACTGGCCTCCGAATGACACACCCACGTCAGGCCCTCTGCACGGTGTCTGGGGTCCGTCTCCCCATGCCCCTGGGCACCCAGGCCAGGCTGAGCTATCGCCTGACCCCCCCGATGCTCTGTCTCTGCTGTGTTCCACTAGGAAGCTGATCGGGATCTCCTTTGGGGACCTGAACCCATTCCCCCTGCGGCAGATCCGGAACCGGCGGGCCTACCACTTGGAGAAGGTCCGGCTGGAGCTGACGGAGCTGGAGGCCATCCGGGAGGACTTCCTGCGCGAACGGGACACCAGCCCGGACAAAGGCGAGCTGGTCAGTGACGAGGAAGAGGACACCTGAGTGCTGCCCCACACCCCTGCCCAGGACGCTGCTCTCCTTGCAACCAAAGTGTGCCAAAGGGTGAAGTGCAGAGACGCCTGCGCTCGTTCCACATCCAGAATGTAACATCCGGGGTCTCTGGAAGTCTGCTGGGCAGACGTCCAAAGCCACACTGCACTTTCTCGTTTCCGCTCGGGTCTCCTCTGTTTACAGCCGTCTGCATGCCACGGCAGATGCTGCTCCTGTCCCATCATGCTTTCCGCCTGATTGGTACCTCACCGGGCTTAGAGCTAGCTAGTTTCAAGAGCCTGTTTACAGTATCTGTCAGCTGTGTTGATGTCTCTGCCCTTAGGAAACCTTCCATGGGCCGTCTGCCCTGTGGTCGCTCCTGTACATAGTGGGTGCTCGTAGGCACTGTTTTGAACGGTAGCCATGGAGGACGCCCACCACGCCTCACACACTCCTGGGCCAGGGTCTGACTGCTTTGGGTGACATAAGGCTCGTGTGAAAGAAGGGATTTTCTTAGGAAAGCAAGCACATCCCTTGTTCAGAAATGGCCTATGGAAAGCCCACAGACCTCATGCTGATGGCTTCAAGGAGCTGGCCCTGCCCCACTTCTGGAATAGCTTCTGCCCTTTAACACACAGCCTTTCAGACAGTAACTCCCAACCTGCTGATGGAAGGCCTGGCTCTCCAGACACCCCACACTCGCTCCTCTGCCTACATCACTCCAGATGGATCTGTGCAGAAGCTTTCTTTCCATCTGAGAGTTGACCCTGGGCTCATTCTACACGTGTGGATGGGATTCTAAGGAAACCGCGGATCATCGTCCTACAGAGCAGGCCCACCCCTGGGCTGGCCTTGGTGGAGGGGATGCAGGGAGCTGTTCCGGGAGTGCTTTCAGGGTGGCGGTGCAGCTGCAGAGTGATTGCTGTCAGGCAGCTGGAAGCCGTGGCTTCCTTGGGAACAGCCAGTGTGCTGGGCTGGGGTGGTGGGAGGCCAGCTGCCAGGGCTTGAGGTGCCTTCGCTTGAGGTCAGAACTTTGGTGAGCCCTCCCAGGGGCGTCCCGTCCCCACTGCCACGTTGAGAAATCCTGTACTCAGCAGCCGTCCTCCCCTGTGGGGTCACTACCATCCCCAGTGTGTCAGGCTGCCCAGGCAGTTCTGGGATACTTCGAGCAGGACCTTTCTGAAGGCCCGGAAAGAGGCTCTGTGCAAGGAAGATTAGTTTTGCATCATCATTCTGTGGACCATCCCTGATGTACTGATGTGAGGCTGTTTTCCTGGACAGTATTAGTCAAATAGGAAAGAAAAAGTTTTTAGTGGATTTTTTTTTTTTTTTCACTACCTGGAAAAAATTGGAAATGACCCCTGCTGGACATTTAACACACTCAGATTGTTGAAGCACTGTAACTTGAAGAAGTGCTTTTTTTTCATGAGCATAGTTTTTCCTTTCTGGCTGTCAGGGTTCTAGCAGTCTCGTAGCCTGGACAGTGTTTCAGCAGATTAGACCAAGTTCCATTTTTCTGGCTTTGGTTGGTTTGATTTTTCACTGTGTCCAGGGAGCTGGCCTCCATATATAGGTATCAAAATGTATGTTGTTATTGTTTTGGTCTTCAGGAGTTGAGGCCAGACGTCTCCGGGAAGTCGTCTTGTGAGTGGGTTCACTCTGAGGCGAGGCTGCAGCCTCGCTCTGCACAGACCCCCACAGGACCACTGGGGCTGGTGGAGACCGCCTCCCGCCTCTGCCGCCAGCCTAGGGGCCGGCAGCCTCTGGGGATGTCAGGAGGAATGGGGCTGGACAGCGCCAGCTTCCTTGAGATTTTAGTTTCCCCTAAGTTGATTTCCCCTGGAACTGTCACATCCTGGGGACTAACATGCTGACTTCAGCAATAGGCTTGTTTTGTCCTCCCTGCCTTGAAAAGACTTATCTTACAAGCACCTGAATTGGGCCCGGGCACCTGCCGTGTGTGGCTGAAGCCCCTGGTGTCGGCCGTTCCCCGAGCGGTCAGTGGGGTGTTAGTATTTCCAGGCTGTCACCGTCAGTGGCCAGGCAGTGGGTGTGGGAGAGCAGAGAGAGGGCATGGAGGGAATGGGCCAGGAACACTTGCTTGGAAGTTCTCCTTTCTGGAATAAAGCACTAGGTGTGCAGAGGTGGGAGAGGCATTGCCTGACCCGATTCCAGACTGGGGACAGGATGGGGCCAACTCCTTCTCCACAACTCTAGGGGCTGTCCCCACTACTTCGAGCCAGTGCTTCCCTTCTTGTGCTGCGGAGGAAAGAGTAGCTCCGTATCCTCCCCTTCTGACAGGTGCTGCCTCCATCCCAGCCTGGGGCGGGGCAGCCTTCAGCCAGCTTCCCAGACGCGCACACCACGGCCAGGGGAGCCACCCTTATCACACCAGGTGGGAACTGCCAGCTTTCATGTTGGTGAGTTCTTTTTTTATGGGTTGAACATTTGTTTATATTTTTGTATATTTTCACTACAGTTTATATTTTTATAGGCTGTTTTTATCAAGGTTTTCTAGATTGTGTACATCTGTTTTGTATAACATGGTCTCTCGTGTGTATGTAAACCTGAGCCTCCAGAGCCACTGTTCATGTCTGTACCCTCTCTGACCTCCAGTCTTGACCGTCACTGACTTCCCCTGTGTACACGTGGGCCCACTTCTTACCCCAGGTAGCCTTGGGGCTACTTGCAGTCATGCTGACAGCTGTCCCACACCAGCCAGGACTGTTGATTGCTGGGAACGGCTCTGGCTTCTATGTTATATCGATATAGGAAGTACTCTAGGCAAATAGCCAGTCCGCTGTTGTTAACTAAACGTTTGTATTACTGCACAAATCCCTACTCCTCACTTTGCACGCCGTTGCCTTCCTGCCTGTGTTCTGGGAGGCTGGATGCCAGCCGTGGAGGACTCGGGGTATTGCCAAGTGACTCTTTTCCTTCCATGTCCCAGCAGCTTCTGTGCTTATCTTCCAGTTAAATTTTGGAATGTCCTACTAAAAGGCAAAATAAACTAATTTGTATAACATTCTGACTTGAAATGCAGTTACATTCACTTGTGAAGGGACTCAGCCCCAAAGGCTTGAAAGGTGGGGCAGGGCTTAAGTGGGGTTGCGGGGTGGGAGGATGGCTCTCGACCTCCCACTGTGTATTTTTGCATCCCTGCCTTTGGTTTGCTGTGAGCAGGTGGGACAGAATGCCTTCAGCCCTGGAAGGCCCTGAAGCCATGGCCAAGCTGCAGTTGAGGGCTGGGCGCACAGGGTGGGTCAGGGGTCAGGAGCCAGGAGCCGGAGTTCCCTGTGTCCAGAGCAGCCACTAAACCATCGGACGGCAGGCACCCCTCCTTCCACCAGCGGTGACGTGCCCTGCCTGAGTCACGGGTTGTTTGCCTCCCTAGGCTGACAGCTCAGGCCCAGCTGCCGCTGGGGACGCCACTCCCTCACCCCCCATCATCGGAAAAACACACGAGAATGATTAAGACCAAATATCTTGCCACAGTGTGACGGCGTGAGGGAGCTCCAGTACAGATCCCCAGACAGAGCAGGCGAGGAGCTGGGGAGTTTGCCTCCTCCCGAGACCCGGATTCAGCGAGGCTTGGTGCTCCTGGGGTCACAGAGCACAACAGCAGTGGCCCAGCCAGGACTGGGACCAGCGCTAGCCCCTGCTCCCCATCCCTTGTAAGGGCGTGCCGTAGTGGAAGGCCCTGGGAAGCCATTCCTCAGAGCAGGGGTCCCCGGGGCCACAGAACAGAATGAGTGGAGAAGGGGGACAAGCCCCTTCCAGAAGCAGCACTCGTGAGCAGACTATAAAACGGTCAAGCCCAAGGTTCACGGCCAGAGGTGAGGGCCGGAGCCTATTCAGGTCACTCCCTGGCCTTCAGCCTCTGCACCCCTCACCAGGGCCCAGGACACACTTGAAAACACCTCGTGCCCATCTGCTCCCTGTGTATTCACCACAGTCTGGCTCCGTGGAACGAGGTGTGGCAGGCAGGGAGGGGCTGGTGTGGCAGCTGCTGGGTGGCAGGACCGCGTGTCAACAGAGCAAGAGCCAGCACCTGGGACTGCCAGTGAGGAAGGAGCCAGCCCAGCCCCGTCCCTGAGCACGGAGAAGATGAAAGAAAGGGCCAACAACGGTGGGTCTGACCTGTCTGCTCCTCCCCCCACTCCTGGTACAGACGGACTTGACAGGTGAAGCCGGGGCCAGGGATGTGTCCATGGGGTTCACTCCAGGGGTAGACCCTGCTGGTGACAAGATGGCCCTTGCTTCTTAAGGGGGTGTGGCTCAATCCCTGTGAAATGCAGGGGTCTGGAAAGGGCAGGGTCGGGGGCTGAGCAGGGGCCATGAAGTAAGGGTTGGGACCAGCACCCCCTGGGCCTCTGCCAGGCTGTACCTGTGCCCAAAAAACCTCCCCACCACCTGTTACCAGCACACACCTCCTCTAGAAGCCTGCATCTGCTTTGACTCCCTCGAGCCTTCCTGTCCCCACGGGCCCCTCTCTCCCTGCAGACCTCCCAGAGGAGCGGACTGAAAAGATGCTCTCTAACCGTGGCAAGGAGGAGCTCCCCCACGCCCAGAGGAAGCCAAGCTGCACTTGGAAACAGTAGATGCCTGTTTATTACGACAATAATAATAATAAATGTTATTCAAACTGTTAGAATAAAAAAATACCTTTTCTGAGAGGGAGGGGTCCCCAGCCTGCCACTGGTGGGATCCCCGGTTAGCACCATTAGGGCATGAGGGGCGGGGCTCCGCCACAGCCCATGCTGGGCGCTGAGGTCCGTGCGTCAGTCTGTCTGTGCGTCCTGGCCGCTGGGGGCCGGGGCGCAGGTCAGCGGCGGGCGACCCTCTGGTGGCCGCGGGAGGGGACACCGGGCGGGGGACAGGAGCGGCAGCACTGGGCGCGGACGGTGGGCAGCTGGCAGCGGCCCAGCAGGCGCAGCGTCTCACAGAAACCGAAGGACAGGCGATCGCGCTCGCAGCCTAGGGGGAGCAGAGGGCGGGTCAGGACCGACAGGCTGGGCACCCCGAACACCCCCCTGCCCGCGCCAGAGGGGAGGAGCTTCTCTGAGATTTTACCTCGGCCATCTCCCTGTCCCCCAAAGACCGTAAGGAGACCTGCAGCTACCCCCAAAGCGTCAGCCTGCTGTTTCTGGAAGGTCTCCCCTCGACCTGAGGAGTAGATCTCCAGCTGCTCCCTGTCCCTCCTGCCCTTGGCCTGGACCCACACCCTAGGACTGGGGAACTGGGCCTGCTGGGCTCGGGTGTCCAGAGGAAGACCCTGAGACCCCAGCCCTGACTCCTCAGGGGCTTGTGAGAAGCCAAGGAGCGTGCCACCCGTTCTGTCTCTGTGGACCCTAAGTGACCCCAAGGGCCTGGCACACAACTGAAGTCCCAGGGGCCTCCTGCCAGCCTACAGTGGCCTCTGCCTCCCACCCCTACCCTCTAGCCAAAGGCACCTGTCCTGCCAGACCTCCCTGCCCCCTGGGCTGTACCCAGCCTCAGCCTCCAGGTCGCACACCGGCAGAGTCCCGTCAGCCAGGCCAGTCACTGAGGCCCCAGGAGAGGAGGTGTGACCTGGGCCGTCAGCCCATCAGCAGGGCCCAGACCTCCTGAGGAGGGACAGATGGAGGCCGCCTGTCCGAGGCTGAGGTTTGGCCGGCCCTCCTGCCCCATGCTTATCAGAGCTATTTTGGGAAGTGGCTTGCTTCCAGCCTCCTGGCCTCGCTCCCGCTGCCGGTGACAGCCTCCAGCTGCCGCCCGGCCCTGCTCACTTCAGCAGACATCCCGTGGGAGGAGAAGCAAGAAGGCAACTGGCAGCCCTGGTCCTGGGACATCCCCGGGGCCCAGCTGAGGGCACGAGGCGGCAGGCCGGATCCCCCACCCCGGCTCTGGGCAGCGGCTCTAACCTATACATCCGCCAACCTGCATCCTGTTCCCACTGTTGAGACCTCAGGCAAGTTTCTGAACTTCTCAGGGGGCCCTAGTCCCCTCCGCTGCCAGTAATCCCCACCTCCACAGGCAAACGGATGTGGCCTTGCTATGTCAGCTGCCTCACAGTGATGACTGCACACCCTGGAGTTTCCAGACTTTTCAGACGTCCTGCCGACAAGTCATCAAAACATCCTGGGGACTCCAGGGGCACAGCGTCCTGGTAACTTCTTTGGCCTCCCCCCTTAAGCAGCTCACTTGGGCGCCAACAGCTACCTTAAGGCAATGTGCAGGCTGTGCAGCGGTGCCTGCTGGATGAATGCGCAGGGCAGGGCACTCGGGGCGGGTGGGATTTCTGCTGGGCCTCGAGGTAATGGGGCAGCAAGGCCTTCCCTGCCAGTGGCAGGGGCAGCAAGGCATGGCACTGGCTAGGCTGGGCCTGCCCAAGGGCTGCCAAGGAGCCAGTTGCTGGTACAGAAGGCAGCTTGGGGCAGGTACCCTGGAGGCCCTGGAAGCCAGCTGAGGGCCATGTCTGTCCTGGGGAGGGGTCTCTGTCCCCTGGGCAGGGGCCAGACAGTTGATGGCAGCGGAGCTGCTGGGTTCCCGACAGAGGCAGTCCCAGGCACTCCTGCAGACCTCATGGTGGGGATGACAGTGTCCACGAGGGAGAAGAAACAGCCAGCCTTCCCTGGGCACCGCCTGGGCTCTTCAGCCCAAGACATCATTTGGAGGAGGGGGGTTGTCTGTCCCTTCATGCATAAGACAGGGCAGGGAGCGCCAGGCTGCACAGCTGGTGAGCGGAGGCCAGGTGTGACCACAGGGCCACCGTTTCCTGTGCTCAGCACTGCAGGGGGGCGGCTGGGCTGCAGGAAGGAAGTGTGTGTGTGCGCGCGCAAGTGTGTATATGTGTGTGTCTCTGGCTCAGGCTCTTTCTCCAGGAGGACCCAGCTGGCCAGGAAGCCACCAGCTGCTGGGAGCAGGACCCTAGGAGGGAGGTCCTTTCCCAGGGTCACACAGCTTGCTCTGGACAGTCTTCCTCTGGCCAGAACTGGGGAGAGGGGTTCCCCCAGGCCTGGGCCCCAGTCTCAGGGACATCCCTGGCCTCACTCCAGGAAGAGGGGGTAACTGAGACCCAGAGAGGAAAGGAGTTCGCCTGGGGGCCAGGCTGCTGCTTCCACTCCTCCCTGAGCTGCCTGCAGGGCGGGACGCCCCTTGCTCTGACCCCAGCACTGCCCCAGCCTCTGCGTGGCACCCCTTCCGTCAGCCTGTGCTATGGGGGGACAGTTCCATGAGTCCCATGTCCCCACCGGCCACCTCGCCCCCAGCCCCACCAGAGAGCCAGGCGGGGCACTCACGTGGCGGCTCGGTGAGCTCACAGTCCTGGGTGCCGCACGGCCGTGAGCTCTCAGGCCAGGCCTCGTGGCCGCACAGATCGCTGTCTTCCTCGGGCAACCCAGTCTGGGTGTTGACGCACTTGACCAGGCGCCGCTGAACACCGCCGCCACAGGGGGCTGAGCACTGAAGGGAGCAGGGGCCGGGGGTGAGCATCCCCTGGGCCAGCCCTGCAGGGGGGCATCCCAGGCCATCCCCACGGCAGTGGCTGCCTGTGCCAGGAAGCCTGGCTCCTGGTTCCTAGCCCCAACGCTCCGGCCTCCTCAGAGGGTCTGGTCTGTCCCCAGAGGCCACCAGTGTTCACTTGCAGGAATGGGGCAGGGGAGTGGGGGGGCAGAAGCTGTCGGCCCCTCACATGGGATGGTACATGCCCCGGAGCTGGAGGAACTGCATGGGCAGTGGAAGGGAGGGAGACAAAGCTTCTCAGGAGGGTCCATCATCCCCGGTCAGGCTCTGTTCCTGTCAGTCAGGGTCTGACACTTTTAAAAGGCCCTAGAATTAAATCTGTGCCAAGGTTGTGCCAGGCCCTGTGCTAAGTGCCTCGCTTTGTGACTTCATCTAATCCTTACAACCCCCTTTTACAGATGACAGAGGCCCAGCAAGGTGAAGCAAGCTTCCCAGGTTCCCTCGACAGGTCCCCCAGTGGGACAAGGACTGAGATTCCCAAACCTGCGAGCTCCAAACAGGTCTGGCAGCAAGGGTCCTGTCCAGCTGAGGCCTCACTGGCCATTCCCATGCCCCTCTGCCCGTCCGGCCTTTGCTTGGTCTCCTAAGCAGCCCCCACGTCCGTCACTCCTGCCCCAGGACTTGGCATGTGCTGCTCGCTGTGTGCTTCCCCTCGACAGCACAGACCCTGCTGGTCTCACTCTAAGATCCGCTTCTCAGAAGGCCTTGCCTAACATCACAATGCATGTCTGTTTGGTTCTGGTCTGTCTCCCTGGTGGGTTGTGAGTTTCAGTGGGGCATGGACCTTGTCAGGCTACCACTGCATCTGCAGAGACCACAGGGACCCTGGCATGCAGGATGCACTCAACAACTCTTTAGGTGAAAAAGGTGTGATGGACGCCTGCTGACACAGGGCCTCCTGTCCACAGGCCCTCTCCCCGCCCCGAACCCCCACACTTGCTCACCTGGCCCCAGGGCCCCACCACCCACTGCGTGCAGGGGTGGGTGTTGCAGGACCGTGTGCTGTTGGGTCTCAGCGCCTCCTCGCAGAGGCCTGGCTCTGGGCAGGTCACGAGACGCTGCTGCTCACCACCGCCGCAGGCCTCGGAGCACTGGGAGGGCAGGGGAAGGGTCTGCGGGCTGCCAGCATCCGAGGACACCCCCACTCACTCCCATCGCCAGGTCTCTGGGCCTCACCTCCCTCCAGGAAGAGGTGTACCAGCTGAGGCAGGGTTGGGCCCCGCAGGGTCGGCGGGCGGGTGGCTTGGTGGGCCCCGGTTGGCAGTGGAAGGGCCGCAGTGGCTGGAGGTCCCGTGTGTCCACACACTGCACGTCCCGTGTGGAGGAGCCCCCGCCGCAGCTGCGGGAGCACTGGAGACCGAGGGTCCCGTGTGTGCACACACACAACCCAGCGGAGGTGGGGGCAAGCATCGGACTCCCCTCCCACACCACCCCCACTGCCAGGGCAGGTCCCTTAAGAGTCCCAGGGAGAGGCTATGGCTGACCAGCTTCGGGCAGAGGGTGGTGTGGCCAGGGGCTGCCCCAGGACAGGACAGGTGGAAAAGAGAGGAACAGAGGAGAAAATGAAATCCCGAGGGTTATAGAAAGTACAGAGAAAAGGATACAGGCAGTAAGAGAAGGGACCTGGGGCAGGCTGACCCCAACACAGATGAGGCATCCCGGAGACGAGAAATTATAGTGCAAAGCTGTGCGCACGGACCCTGGCCCGCCGATCGGTGGTGGCTGCAGCTGATCCCAAACACAGGCCATGGGCCCTAGGGCTCCGCCCTGTGCCCTGAGGCTGCCAGCCGCCTCCCTCACGTACCTTACTCCAGTTGCCCATGTGCCAGGCAGCACAGGGCCGCAGGTGGCAGCGGCGGGCGGGCTGGGGTCGGCCAGCAGGGGCACAGTCCTCCTCCCGGCCAGAGCTGCAGCGCACGCGTCTCCAGACAGCGCCCAGGCCGCAGGTGGTGGAGCACTGGGGGCAGGGGGCCCAGTGGCCGTGAGGGCGGGCGGGTCCCCATGCCCGCCAGCTCCCCAGCCAGGCGAGAGGGGCCAGACACGGCCTCGGTTTCCTCATCCGAAAGATGGGCTCCTCCACCCACCTCCCAAGGGGGCCAAGAAGGTGAAAAGCCAGATCCCCTGGCAGCCAACTGTTCCTGCTCACGCATGCGGGGTGGCCCAGCTGCCCTGCTAAGGCTCGCTGCTACCCTAAGTCACTTGGAGAAGGAAGTCTGGGCGCTTCAGCCTCTGCCTCAGCCCATCCCTCCCATACCAAAACTAGGGATCTGAGCAGCAGCTCACTTCCCCTCCAGTGATAATCTGGGGAGGGTGGAATGGGGTGGCACACACAGGCCAGCTTCTTCCCATGCAGCCGAGACCCTCACAGGCCCCTGACAAAGCAGGGGCAGCCACCGAGGGGAGAGCCAGGTGGCAAGGAACCAAGCTGCTCCTGGTGGGGCCAGCTGAGCCTCGGCAAGCTGTGGTGGGCAGCTCTGGGCCTGGGGAGTGTGGGAGGAAGCTTCCCCACCGACCACCATTCGGGGTGAGCTCCTTGTCCCCGGAGGCATGCAAGCCAGAGTATGAGAGAGCTGCCCCCCCTGGCTGCCCCTTACTTGTGCCTGGCCCTGCCCTCCCAGCAACCTCTGTGCTGCTCAGGAATGAGCCTCTGGGGGCCTCTGGCCCCCTCAGCTCACTCTATTGCTCAGAAGGGAAACTGAGGCCCAGTGGGGCAGACCGGCCCCAGGGGTGTGTGACTGAGCCAGGGCAATGATCCTCCCACCCAGAGGCTCCACCCACCACAGCTGTCAGTTCCGGAGTCCTCACTCCCCAGAAGGCAGGACAGACATGGCTCTGCCCACTTTCAGTGAGGACACCGCCCCCACTCCCCAACACCAGCCCATCCCGACCCCACTTGCCTGGCTCCAGTTCCCCACTTCCCAGCTGGCATTCCTGGCAGGCAGCAGGTTCACGGGGAACCCTTCCTCGACCGGGCTGGCGTCCAGAGGCCCAGGGGCTCTGCTGCTGTTGGCTGGACTGTCCTGAGCTGGTGTGGACAGCAGCCCAGGGCTCAGAGGCTTCTTGGAGCTGGGGGGATCAGGCTGGCCCAAGGGCCCCAGGCTCTGGGGAGTCACCCAAGGCATGTGCCCCAGGCCAGTGGGGGCCATGAGAAGGAAGGTTCCTGGCATTGCCAAGGTCTGCAGGTCCTGCAGAGCCGGTCCCGGGGTTGAGAGGGTGGCAGTTCCCAGCTCCAGGGGGCTGTCCGTACCCTGAGTGTCTGGCAGGGTGGCAGTGGGAGGACGAAGTGGAGGGGCACCTCTCATGGTGGGCCACAGCTCACTGTCCAGAGGCCCCAGGCCACCCTCAAGAGCTGGCTCCCAGGCCACCATCCCACTTGTCCACAGCTCTACTGTGCGGGGACTAGGGGAGAAGTGAGTAGTGCCAGCAGAGGACGGAGAGGGTGACGTGGGGCTGGGCCTTTGGGGTGGGCGAGGGTCTCCGTGGCCTAAGGCTTCCTCATCGTCAGAAACCTCATTGGTCCTCTCCCACCGGGGAGTGGGCGGCAGGTTCTGGCTGTCCTCCGCTCCCAGGAACTGGTTCTGGCTCCCAGGGGCAGCAGGCGCCTCCATGCTGACGGAAGTTGGGAGCCAAGGCAAGCTGGGGAGCCCAAGGTCTGGGGCGGCAATGGGGGCATCTTCCTCAGGTAGGAAATTGACCAGGGATTTCCCAGGGGTCTGCTCCGAGGGTGGGGGTGGGGATCGGCCAGCCTGGCTGGGCGAAGGGGTAGGGGACCCATCTCCCAGTGCCCCCTCATCCTGAGTCCCAGGAGGCTCTGTGGGAGGAATGGGGGTCCCCGTGGGGGGCTCAGCAGCAGTGCTCGGGGATGGGGGTCTCCAATCCCCTGTGCCCACCAGGTCTGAGTCAGGGTCTTCGAAGGGCCCATAGGACAGGTCCTCATGGAAGTTAATGAAATTGTAGTCATAGTAGAAGTCGTCGACGAACACGGGCCCTGGCAGGCCCAGCTCACGGCCCTCCTCCTCAATGGCATTGCCCATGCCAGCTGGCTCGGGTGATGAGGGCGGCGGAGGGCGCGGGGCCAGGTGGCCGGGAATGAAGTCCACCTCATTGAAGAGCTCAGGGCTGAAGGAGCCGCTGCCTGAGCCTTCGGGGCCCAGCGTGTCCAGGCCCTGGGGGCAGGGTGGCAGGAGGCAGGGGGTCTCGCGTGCTGGCTGTTGGGCCTCGTCGCAGGGGACCCCGGTGTCGTTGATACAGAGGATGCTCCGGTGCTGAGTGCCTGGCCCGCACGTCACTGAGCACTAAAGGGAAGGCTGGGTGAGGGACTCAGGCCAGGAGCCAGGGCCTTGCAAGGTACTTGGCCAGCTGCTCAGTGTCAGCGTATAGCCCTGCCCGCTGGAGACCGTGACTGTGACTTGCCAGGACATCCCAGCCTCTGAGGCTTTGGGGATGGAGCCAGACCTGGAATGTCCCAGTCTCCCTCCCACCACGGCGCCCAGCAGTAGGGGTTCTCTGAACACCGTCTTTGCCTCCCTGTAACCCAAGACCAATGGCAGAGTTAACCACACCTGTGCTGACACTCACCTCAGACCAGTTCCCCACAGCCCAGGTGGCCGGACAGGGCACATCGCGGTTGCAGGGGGTTTCGGCAGGGGGCCGGGGCAGGTGCTCGCAGGCAGGCGGCTCCAGGGCGCGCTGCTCATCCAGCCCCACGCTGCGGATGCAGAGCACAGCTCGGCGGGAGAGCCCTCCAGGCCCACAGGAGCTGGAGCACAGCTGCCACTCACCTGCCCACCACCTGGGGGCGCACAAGGGCAGATGAGCGTGGGGCCGCCAGGCATTCTCAGGCACTCGGGACTCAGGGAGGGTCAGGCCTAAGCCCAGGGGAGGGGTCCCCAGAGCTCCAAGCCTGAGATGGCACTCTAGTGCCCAAAGCCCAGCAACAGGGCACAGTCCCCTTTGCTCCTGCCACCTTCACCCCTGGGAGACCTGGGCAAGACCCAAGGCCTGTGTCCACATCCAGGGACCCAAGCATGAATGACCAGGGATGTCCCTGGCTAGTGTCGGTTATTGAGGAGGAGCCCAGGCTGAGGTCAGGGGCAACCAGAGGCTAGGTCCAGCCTTGGGAAGTGGGGCCCAGAGCCCAGCTCCCTCTGCTCTTCCAGGGCCTCTGGTGAGGGGCACCTGGGGTCAGGCACCCGGCATGCTCACCGGGCAGGGCAGGGCTCCTCGCTGCACTTCCTCTGACGGTCATCCGGCCGGTCCAGGGGGTCACAGTGCCTCTCGTCTACAGGCCCCGCCTGCCGCTCCGTGCAGCGCACGCTCTGCCTCTGCATGCCTGCGAGGCCACGGGGGCTCAGCCTGGGCCTGGCACCCAGGGTGCCCCCTGCCCAAACCACCCTGCACCCGGAGACACAGCTGCATCCACTCTGCTCAGAATCCTTCCAGAACTGGGCCTCACTGCCTCCATCAGGATGAAGGCAGGCCCCTACTGCCCCCTGCTCATTGCCCTCCTGGCCTTCACCCCCCACCCCTGCGGAGGCAGCAGAGTGTGCAGGGTCAGTGGCGGGGGGCGGGGTGCGCTCTAGCCCTGCAGCTTCCTAACTGGGAAGCCGTGGGCAGCTCACTTGGCCTCTCTGAACCTCAGTGTCTTCATCTGTAAATGGGAGTAACAATAACACCTGCCTTGGTGAGAACACAACTCGCGCTAAATCCAACCACAGCCTACTGCAACCCTCAGTGTCTACACCCCACCTCCCAGCAGGGTCAGTGCTCAGAAACAATAAAGAAGAAATCCATCAGTTCACGTGGCCAGGTACTCCCCTATGGCCCCACGGCCCCCCATCAGCTTTGTCACGGTTCCTGGCCTTCACTCCCTCTGCATTGCCTGCCTCTGGGCCTTTGCACGGCTGTGCTCCTCCCGCCAATACACCTGTGAGGCCCAATGACAGGACCAGCTCCAGAAGGGTCTGCCTTCACCCTGTCCCCCTATAGCACAGAAGAGGGACACTCCTTCCCTGAGCCTCTAGTCTCCCTGCCCCACCCCACCCTCTCCTTCCTGCCTGACAGAACGCTGGGTTTGTTTAAGGTCACATGCCAAACACTCCCCACTGCGGTTCCCTTGCAGCTAGGGGGTCTGGGACAGTCGTGCCAGAGAGAAAAAGGCAAAGTCCGTCCCTTTCCCCCTTCTCCCTTCCATCTAGAGCTGGCAAGAAGTCTGGACCAAGGATGCCATCTTGTGATACACACCAGGGGAAGATGGGGCTGAGAGGGGTCCCTAAAAACATGGCAGGCCATGCCGCCAGCCTGGACTGTGCACCCTGGGCTTCTTACTGTGGAGACAAGTAAACCCTTACTGCTCCAGCCACCCCTCGTCAGAATCCTGCCACTTGCTGCTCAACACATTCCATTCTGTTCATGTGGGGAGCCACCAATTTGCTGGAAACCAGTTCCCCCATGTCTGACTCATCAAAGGTATTTGTTTTCGCATTTGTAAATTTAACACTTATATGAGAAAGGATGATTCTGACAGCTTCTGAAGGTTTCTGTCCAGCTTCAGTGCATCACTGTTCACTTTATAATCATAATGGCATTTCAAAGAATGTCCGAACGCCTCTCTCTCTGTCCCAGATTCCTGATACGGAGACCCCTGTACACTGAGGGTGGGGGGATGGGCAGGGATATGGAAGGAACCACGGGGAGAGGAGTTGTTACACCTTTTAGAAAGAGTTTAAACAAATAAGTAAATGTGGTGAATAATGGGGCCATCGGGCTAAGAGGCTCAGAGTGGGGGGGCGGGAGATCCTTGCTGCATCCTGGCTCCCTGCTCCTGTCTGATTCCATTCTCCCCCTCCCATCTCCTTTCTTTCCCTCCTCCCCCTCCCTCCTCATGGGGAGGGGCAGCAGCCTAGACAAATTAGGCTCCAGGCTCCCAGGACAGACAGGAGCGCCCCATGGAGGAGTCCCTGGGGAAGCTGGAGGAGGGGAGGAGCCAACCCTGATGGGGATGCAGGTAAGGCTCCAGGAGGATGAAGTGGTCAAGTCCCAGGTGTGGGGGAGAAGTGCTGGCACGGGACCTGTCAGAGCTGAGCAGCGAGAAGAGGGAGGGGCGGTTGGCGCCTCTCTGGGGGAGACATACGAGCTGGCCAAGTGCCGTGTGCCGGGCCTGCCTCACCTTGGTTACTCTCCCAGTGGACCCGTGAGACAGGACCACTGCTAGCCCCATTATACAGATGAGTAAACTGAGGCCCAGAAGCAGCATTCCGAGCTCAGAGAGGCCCCGCAAACAAGCAATGAGCCAGAGGCTGAAGCCGGGCCTCACTGCCCAGAGACAAAGGCCCCGCTGGGCAGCGGCCGTGCCCACCCCTCTCCTCACCTGTGCCACAGGTGACTGTGCATTTGGACCAGGGTCCATAGCGCCAGGAGAACTCGGGTGGCTGAATGTGGTCGTGGCTGTCTGCCTCCCTGTGGATGATGTACTCGTAGCGCACCCCAGGGTTGCTCTCCTGGAACAGGAGCTGGGGCAGGCAGGCGGGGGCCCTGTGAGCACGAGGTGGCCTCTCCCGCACCCCAGACCTGACACCCATCCTAAAGGAGCCGACCTCAGCTACCTCCGGGACCTGGGGCTACCCCATGGGGCCGTTTCAGAGCCAGGCTCCCCGACTGCCCCAGGGCTCACTCCTGCCACAGGGCTGGGTCCCACGCACTCCGCCTCTGCCCCGCCCCAGCCTGGCCCCGGAAGGCAGTCACCTGGATCCAGACAGGCTCGTCGGTGGGGCCAGGGGATGTGAGGTTCTCCCAGTTGCCTGTGCGGGCGTACGTGAAGGTGGTGCCCGCCACCTCGTAGTCCCCGTTCCACTGGATGGTCCACCCGCCATTGAGGAAGTACTTATCCGGGTCCTCACTGCGCAGGGCCAGGAAGTTGGCGGCCTCCGCCACCTCCACGATGCGGATCTCGCGGGCGCCCACCGGGATCAACCCCACGTCCACATACCCTGTCGGCCAGGGGTTGAGCACAGGTTGTGAAAAGAAGAGGGTTAGCTGCAGTCTGGCCTCACCTTTCTTTCCACTTGCCCCGCCTGCCGATGCCAAGGTTCATCATTAAGATTCTGACTTCCCTACTTAGATCTGTTCTAGGTCACCACAGCCTCAGAAGGGCTCCTGCAATCTTGCCACCATGCCCGATGGCCCCTCTCTGGGAAACCTCAGTCAGTCTATCAAAAATGGGCTGGGCCTTAACCCCTATACCTGGGGCCAGCATGACCTTTCTAAAAAACCCAATTGACTGGGCCTTTCTCCTGATAAACGTCCTCCTCGTGCCTATAAAGCCTGTTTTTGTTCTTTCGCTAAGTAGTACCCATCATGTCTGGAGGAAGGGAATGGCAATCCACTCCAGTTCTTGCCTGGAGAATCCTCATGGATGAGGAGCCTGGAGGGCTACACTTCACAGGGTCGCAGAGTCAGACATGACTGGTCGACTAAGCACAGCACACAGCACCCGTGGCTGGCATTATCCCAAGAACCCTACATGTGTAGCAGCCCTATGTACCCCCAGGCACTACTGCTATCCCCATTTTACAGACGAGGACACCAAGGCACAGAGACCTTACAAAACTTGCCCCAGGGCTCTGCTGGGATGTGAATCAAGCTCTGAGGTCTGAGCTTTAACCACCATGCTGGGCTGCATCTCTGGGGATGAAATCTAAGCTTCTTGGCCGCGCATTCAAAGCCCCACGGCAGCCCTGCCTTCTGTGCAGTCAGGCCCCCAGATAGCACACTCCTCCTTGCCTCCGGGCTCCTCTGGGCACAAGCTCTTTCCTGCACGTGTTATGTTCTCCTCATCTCTGCGGACTCGCTCAGGATTCAGCTCGACTTCTACTCCCCACAGGAAGTCTTCCCTGACCTCCCCAGGTCGGGACCTTCTTCCTCAGGGCTCTCACAGCCGCTCGGGGTCTCCCCTCCACTGCAAGATGAGACTGTAAGCTCTTCACCTCCGTGTCTCCCTCACCCAGCATACAGTCGGCACTTAAACAGTGTAGGCAAAACAGGTCCTGGGGTGCGGGAGTAGAGCTGTGGGGGTGGGTTCTCTGAAGCTTCACAAGGCCACTCATCAGCCCAGCCTGGAGTCCCTGGGGCAAGAGGACTCCCTGGGAGGGCAGGTCTCTGCATCTAGCCCTGGGGCCCTGACTCCTGCCCGGATCCTGGACCCAGCAAGGCAGCATGCCTGCTTCCCACCGCTAGCCTCGGTGGGGACCAAGGAGGATGCAGGCAGGGGCTAAAGGGAGACAAAGAAGGGCTACCAGGCCAAGAGCACCCCCTGCCCCCCGCCAGTGGTCCCTCTCCATACCCAGGCCCTCAGCCTCCTCGAAGGTCCCGCTCACGGTGTGACAGGTGGAGCCGTTGCCGTGGCACACCCCGCAGCGGTCCTCGACGGCACCCGAGTCGATCTCGAAGTCACAGCCCACGTTCTGTAACGCACAGGAGGGGAGGCCCCTGGTGCTGGGCCACTGGCCGCAAGCCCTCTCTGGCCCCCGCCTTGGGGGTCTGCCAGGGTGGGGAGGAGAGTGCTCGGGGCATGGAGCAGGGGCCCACCACCGTTGTGGCCTCCAGTCCCGAGTAAACCCCTCAACCTCTCTGAGCTGCAGTTTCCTCAGATGTGAAACAGGGGGAGCCACCCACACCATGATGTGCTGTGAGATCGAACAAGACAAGAGGAAAAGCTGTGTAAACGGCCCCAGCAGGCAGGGCAGTGGGCATACAGGGGACCCTGACCAGCAGGGACAGCAATCTCCCCGACATATGAATCAATGTTCTCTGCTGGTCCTGAGCCCTGGCCTCTGTGCCCAGGAGCTTCCCCTGTCAGGAGCAGGGGAAAGAAAGTGCTGAGGACTCGGGCAGGGGAAGCAGCTGCCGCTGCTGCTGCTGCTGCTGCTGCTGCTGCTGCTGCTGGAAATGTCTTTAAGTATTGTCAGCAAACACCGATGCTTTCTTGGCCAGGCTGGGCCCCTGCACGGCAATCCCTGATAAGTGACCCCATTTAACCCTGTGACGTGGATTCTTGGACGGACAGTCCCCTTATCGCAGAGGAAACGTTTGCCTGGGGTCATTCAACCAGCGGGAGGTTGAGCCTCCGCCTGAGCTCTGGTTTCCGGGCTGGGTCCGGGCCAGCCCAGGCCAGATCTCGGAAGCCACAGCAGGCAGGCCGGGGTGCAGTTGCAGAGGCTGAGGCCGATGGTGTGTGGGGGGGTCCAGTCCCAGGAGGATTGGGGGGTGCTTTGCTGAGAGGTAATGGGAGACCCTCAAAGGGCTTCACTGGTAGAGCTGGGAAGCCCAGTGGCCTAGCCTGGGGAGGGTGGCCAGAGGGAAGCAGGAGGAAGGCAGAGGGGGTCCTCTTCCTCGCTGGGCACACCTTGCAGATCCCATTGATGCAGAGGTCACGGCTGCCCTGGCCCTGGTAGCAGGGGGTGCCATCCACCACAGCGTCCCGCAGCTTCTCAGCAAAGTACTCGTTCGAGGGCCGGCAGTGCAGCTCACAGGGGTTCACTGGGGCCCAAGCAGAGGAGCCATGAGGGACAGGCAGGGCAGGACGCGCACCCGGAAGAGTGTTAGTGGCGGGCGGGGGGCTCCACTGGGCTGGTAGTGTCTGCAAGGCTGCCCCCAGGAGCCAGGAGGGAGTGAGCGGCAGCCCCGCAGACAGCACCCGTGTCCCTGGGCAAACCTTGGGCCCTCGGACCTCCGCCCCTCAGACGTCAGTGTCCCCGTGGACGGCCGGACTCACCGTCATTGACCACAGGAACCCACGTGTGCAGCTGGCCCTTGTAGAGCATGGCGTCAAAGTGGCTGCACTGGACTTGGCGGAAGGAGGGGCGGCCGGCGGGGCAGGCCTGCAGGCTGCACAGGCGGAAGCGCTTCCGCTCACCCACGCAGTATTTGCCCTTGTATTTGGGCCTGTGGGGCAGGGTGGGGGTGAGTGAGCACTGACAGTGGAGCCCACCGCACACCTGAATCCAGACACGGGCCCTTGGGGCGAGCAGCTCCTCCCGCACCCTGAGACCCGGAGACTCCCAGCTCCCACCTCCGCTCCTACTGCTCTGCCCACCAGCCCCCCTCGCCTCCACCTCGGCCCAGACGTGGTCTCCCTGTTTGAAAGGATCTCAGGGAAGGTGGTAGCACGAGGCCTGGGCTCTACCCCCCAACCTATGTGACCTTGGTGAAGTCTCCAGACCCCTCCGGGCCTCAGTTTCCTCATCTCTAAAATGGGACTGGGGTTGCCTCTGCAGAGGGTTATTGAGAGGCTGGGCTAAGCTACAGACTTGACTGGCACTAGCTGGAGGGGCTATTCCAAATCTCCAGCCTGTGAGACCCAGTGTCCCTAACAGCCCATGTGTTAGCAGACATGATCTCATGATCTTGGTGGCAGCACCCTATCCGGGTCAAAAGGAAGCCCCCTCGGCCCTGGCCCAGCCCAGAGCCTGAACCCCAACTCCACCCCACCTGCTTCCACCCTGCTCAGATCTAGAGACAGGGAGGCAGGGTCAGGTATAAGCATGGAGCCCTAGAAGGTCCTGGCTCTGAATCCCATGATCCCCTCCAGCAGCAGCCTAGCGAAGGCCCACAGAAGGGCAGACCTCTGCATCTCCCCGTATCTTCACCTCACCCCTCCGAGACGGGGAAACGAGGCCCAGAGAGACGAAGCCACTCGCCCCAGGTCACACAGCACCCCTCCCAGGCTGACCAATTCTCCCAGCTGTCCCCAGTCTCATCTTGGACCCATGTGCACCTCCAATGTCACTACGTGGCTCTATTTACTGAGCAATTACTACAGATTAGCTGCAGAGCTTTAGTGCACTTATCCATGATGACAACTCTACCGGATGGGCACTGCTGTTGCCCATCATATACTTTCTCTGTAAACTGAGGCCCTGAGTAGGAGTGGAGAGGGCCGCTGCATGAGGAGAGGAGAAGGGATTTGAACTCTATCCATCCAAGGTTCAGAGTCTAGGCTGTGAGCCACTGCCTTCCCTGCCTCCCTCCCATCAGCTCCTGCTTTGTGGTGCAGCCTCTAACGAGTCACTCCACTCTCCAAGCCTTGGTGCTCCCTTCACTGCAATAGGGTCAGCAGTGGTGACTCAACTAGCCACCAGGGCACTCCCAGAAGTGACCTGAAGTGGCTCTGGACACTCTGGGCTTGGCCTCCATGGGGATACTTCTGAGAACGGGAGACTGGGACAGACTGAATCGCTGACTCTGCTCAGGGCACCCCACCCCACCTGCCCCAGGTGCCCCGCACTCACGCAGGCTGCGTGCACTGCCGCTCGGCGCTCTGCACGCCCACGCCACAGCTCCGCGAGCAGAGGGACCAGGCGCTCCAGCCAGACCAGCCACCGTCCACAGCCTCGGGCCGGAAGCCCACGGGAACACACTCCCCATTCAGACACCACTACCAAGACAGACAAATGCAGAGCAAGCCCACTCCAAGCTCCTCATCTAGTGAGAACAAGGTGGGTGGAAGGCCTGGAAGGGCCCAGAGGGGAGGACCCCAAGGGCTGGGGGAGGCCCTCTTCCAGTCACCAAGACACAGGCCCCACAGCAGACTTGAACACAGAATAAAACAGAGCCCACATGCTGACTCTCCGAGGTGGAGGCACCTTGGAGAACTGCTCAGTCAAGCTCTGTCCCAAAGCCTTCATTCTGCAGATGGGGACTCGGGCCAGAGAGGGCTGGGGGTCGGCAGCGAGCACAGGTGAGTCTGTGAACCAAGGCCGAGCCCAGAGCATGGACGCAGCAGGTGACTCACCTGCTCTGCAGCTGGACTGGGGCTCCCCTACCTTGCTCTCCCCACAGCTGGTACCATCCACAGCTGCATCCAGCTTGGAGTGACAGGTGGTCCCCACGGAGCACCAGAGTGTGTGGCAGACGTTCTGCAAGGAGGAGCGCAAAGGCCACACCCTCAGCTCCTCCCCTACGCCTCCACCTGCCCTACCCCCTCGCTGCCCCCTCAAGTCCCCTGGGAATCCCTCCTTGGGGCTGGCACATTCTGTAGGTGGAAGCCCCAGAGATCCCTTCTTATCTTTCCCCAGACCATCGGATTTGTGGCTCAGTGCAGTCCCCAGCTCACCCACACCTCTTCAGCCCCAGCCCCACATCTGGAGACACCCTGATTAGAAGCTGCAGGGTCTCTGACATGCCTGTGGCCACCACTTCGGGCGATCTTCCCCAGGACCTGACAGTAGAGGTTTTATTTTACCTCGTACAATCCAGCTCCAGTAGGTGAGTATTAGTCGCTCAGTCATGTCTGACTCTTTGCGACCCTGTTGACAATAGCCCACCAGGCTCCTCTCTCCCTGGAATTCTCCAGGCAAGAATACTGGAGTGGGTTGCCGTTCCCTTCTCCAGGGGATCTTCTCCACCCAGGGGTCGAACCTGGGTTTCTTGCATTGTAGGCAGATTCTTTACCAACTGAGCCACAAGAAAATCCCAGTAGGTAAGGGGCTTGCCTGAAGTCCCACCGTTGGTGAATGGCCCACCCAGAATGCAGACCTGGGTCTAGGGCTGCCCAACTCAAGACCTCGCCCACAGGCCACTATGTCTCATGGGCATATGTGTGGACCGAGCCTGGCTGGGAGGGGTCTGCAGGCTGCTGAGGGCTTCCCCCGACCCCACTCACGTCCATGTCATCGCAGAAGGCAGAGTAGGCCCCGTACTGGAGGCGGCACTGGTGGCCCACATCGTAGAGGACGCCAGGCGGTATGGAAGGGAAGTCGATGACATCCTTGGCGGGAGAGTCATCCAGGCACAGGCCCCACCCACGGCTGCAGAGATGGGACAAAAACGTGGGGTAAGGGGCTGCCTGTCCCCTGGGGCTCTAAAGGGGGCAGCCTGAGAGACCCATCAAGGAGGCCTCACCAGTCCAGGAGGGCAGGAGAAGTGGGAAGGGGCTTAAAGCTTTAAACTGAATAGGAAAACTCCAGCCTCCTTACTCACCCAGCCTGTTTTTTGACATAACCTAGCATGAAAGGCTCCCAGTCTTTCCCATCTATTTCCAGGGCACTCCAGCTGTTAAAATAACTCATCCCACCCCCCAGGGCTAGGCCTCTCCACAAACCATCCCTTCTACTCCCAACAGTCTCCCCACTCCTCCACTGTGGGGCCTCCACCCCAAGATCCAGCCCAGAGGCCCTTCCCTCTGGTCTTCTGGACCACTAAGCCCACATGTGACCCTGCTCAGAGTGCCTGTAGCCTCCCCTGCTCAGTCCAGGATCTGCAGAGCATCACATCACAGCTGATACAAGAGCCCTCCACCTCAGGCTGGGACCGAGGGGATCTGTGTGAGGACCAAGGCCTGCAGGCGGCCCCTGCCTGGCCGCCCACCTGGGAGACAGCCCAGGGCCAGCCCTGCCTGCCAGCCTCTGTTGCTCCCTTATTTCCTCCTGTGCCCCTCCTGGCAGCAACAGGAGGAAAGCAGAATCTGTGGGACTTGAGGCCCCAGGCTAAACAGCTTGGGGGAGGCAGAAACCCCCTGGTCTTCCAGGTTGGGAGGCTGGAGGGTGGCTGGTGCCGGATCAGGGAGCCAGGACGAGCAGACGGTCCAGGTTAGGATGGAGGGAGGCAAGGGGAAGAAAGGCAGAGCTGATGGATGCTGGGGTCTCGCCAGGTGGGAAGGAGGAGACACAATGGGCCACGGAGGGGCTGCAGAATATGGAGGGGTCGAGAAATAGGCTAATGTGCAGGCCCGAATGGGGAGAGGCTAGGGGGCAGTCAGTCCCTGGGATCCGGGAGTCCAGATTTCAGAGGAGCCACATTCCCTGGCCAGGAAGGGTGGTCCGTGTGGTCTCCCAAGGCTGCTGGGTGGTGGCAGGGCCCGGGCTCCACCCAGAGCCTCAGTCACTAGACTCCTGCTGAGGACCCTGGGGGCCCCTCTCCACCTAGAATCACCTGGACCCTTTGTGTCAGCTGGAAACAGACCCTTTAAGATAGGTATGGGGCATATGAGCAGGTGTGGGACCCAGTCTTCTGCCCTAGATGACTGCAGGCCAGGCTGGCTCTGGGTGCTGAATGGGAACTCTCTCATCTGCTCCTTACAACCCCCAAGCAGAAAACTCTACTACCACTGTTTCCTAACATATCCAGGGTCCATGGCAGTGCATCATGTGCCCTGGGTCATGTAGGGGGGCAGCGATGGTCAGGATGTGATGCCAGCCAGGCTGCCAGCCTGCGTGTCCTCTTGCTGGGCTGCCCTAAGTGAAAAGCTCCTCCCATCCGATCATGAGCCTGCCTCAAACACTTCATCTCAAATAGAAGTTCTAAACCACAGCAGCTGAGGTCTGGCAGGGAGCAAGGAGGTTTCTGATTGCTAGCCTCATCCTGGGCTCCCTGGTCGTGCAACCTGGGGCTGAACATCAGCTGAGGGGGTGTAGCGGTAGGGGTGTGTGTGTGTGTCTGTGTGTGTCTGTGTAGGGTCAACCTGGCCCTGGGGCTCCTTTTCGTCTGGTAGGACACAATTTAAGATGTGACTGGGGGGTTTACCCACTCCACTGATTCAGACCCAGCTAGGGGGCTCCTCTGACTGGGGTCCAACATGCCTCAGCCCCACACTAGAAGGTCCTGGGGCACACCCAGCCCTTCAGTTTTCCAGCCAGGACCCAGAGTGCTGACATGCCGGGTATCCAGCTCCTGTGAGCCTGCTGCTGGAAAGCCAGGCAGCAACAGTCTCTCAGGACCATCTTATATGTGTGTGAGGCTGGGGGGTTCCAGTGGGGGGTGGGGTGTCTTTGTAGGACCCACACCAGAATCAGAGCCACATTCTGGCCCAGATGCTGACCAGGGAGTCGGAAACCCAAGTTCTACTCTGCCCAGTTTCAGATGCTGTGTGGCCTTGGGCCATCCCTCACCCTCTCTGAGCCTTCACATCCTCATCTACAAGAGGCTGAGGCAGCTTATGTGATCCCAAGCAACAGAGGTATAAATAGCAGCATCTACTTGGGAAAAGTTACACGGGCGGGTGGCCGACAGCCGGCCCTTCCTTCCTCTGGTTGGCTCACCGCCAGGCTCCCGATACACAACAGCCCTTCCCCTCTAATTATAGCAGGGCTGGGGAGCCCCACATGGGGTCAGAGCAGATAGTGAATGGCTCCAACCTCAAGGACGGCAAGGAGCTACCCATCACCTGGGAGAGACCTGTGTGCCCCCTCCCCTCCCCACCGCTGGGGGCTGGTCGTGGAGTTGCCGGATGCTGGGGATAAGGGCCTGATACTTGATCAGGCCTGCCTCTCTCCCTGCGGAAATCCCGGCTGCAAAGACATGAGCGAGCAGGGCCTTCCCTGCCTGGCCCCAGGTCTAAGTAGTAGCTCATGAAAAGAGAAGTCCCTTATGAAACAGCAGGGTCCCTTAAATCGACGCTCAGCCCAGAAAGGCTCTTCGGGTTCTTCAGGTTGACCTTTGGACTGGGCACTGAACAGTCTCATCGAAACTTTCCTCTAGTCTGACTACCACCTCCTGAAGATTCTCCATCCCACCCACGTTTCCCCACTGCCAGCCCTGGACCACGCCATGCACCCACCTAGAGCATCCTTCTTCCTCATGATGCTCCCTTTGTCCTAGAGAGCAGCTCTGGGGCTCCTTCTCAGAGAGGATGTCTTGCCTCTCTCCAGATTCCCACAGAACCCCACAGGGCTGCCCTCCTCAGGGGGTGAGGGGCTTGAAGACAGGGGCACTGCCTCCCCTACCACTTTCCCTTCAGCACAGTTTGCGATCAAGTGGGATTCGCTAACATCTGGGTCTGTGCGGCCTGATGATTATCTATTTGCAGGAAGCAAAGGAGTGTCGTGTCCAGTGGGGAATGGGGAGTGGTCTGAGTGCCTCTGAGACGCCGTCAAATCCTGGAAACACCGCCAGACCCTGCTTGGTGCCTTCCTTCTGTGAATCTTGCCCTTCCGGCCCCCATCCTGTCTAGGTGGGGCCTGTCCTGTCTTCCGTCCACCTCCAGCAAGGAGACTAAGGGCAGAAGGGCTGGGGGACAGGTTGGTATGACACCCTCCATCCCAGCACCTGGTCCTGCCTGGCCCTCTGTGACGGAGAGGGGAGAGTGCGGCCACCCTTGGGAAGAGGAACTTCCCCTCCCTCCCCAGCTCCCTTCATTGGCCACGTGTCTCTCTCTCTGCCAGCATTCTGTCCAGCTCTTCTTGGTGCCAAGGTTCTGGGAGGCCCTGGCTGGCTCAGGCTCTGGCCTTCTCCTCCCACCCTCGCCCCAGGCCGCAAGGCAAGTTCCTTATGCATTCCAGCAGCCAAATGAAGACAGAGATGCATGTGTCTGTCTGTCCTGAAGCAGCGTGCTGGGCAGCACCATGGGTGGGGCCAGCTGGAAAAAGCCCTCAGGGTGCTGCAGGGGCGGCTGCTCTTCTGATTTCCCAGCCCTTCCCTCATTTTCAGCCCCCAAGTCGGGAGGTGACAGACCCTTGGGATCATTTTCTACCAGGCTCTCCCTGCCGGGCCACTTCCCTGCTTCAGCTCCGTATCACATCGCTTGTAGCAGCGCTAACAGTCACCAGGCACTGAACGCAAACCATGTGGCCAGCGCTGTGCTACACACGTCACATGCCTCCTCATTTAATTCTCAGAGCAACCCGGGACACGGTCCCATCATTATCCCCTGTCTTTGAGGCTTAAGGGTTAGTGTAACTTGTCTGCCAACATGGGTAGATGCCTGGGCCAGAGTCCAGGGTATTAAATATCAAAGTCAACTCTTCCCTGCTTCTAGTCCCCCTCTCCACCCAATAATCCCTCTTCTATCAGAAGCCAGGATCCTCGCTCTCATGTCCACAATGAACCTGGTCATGTCCCTGCTTAAAGCCCTGTGAATGGACTTCTAGAAAAACATGGCCCATTGAGCAGATACAGAGTTATTTCCACTCCCTTCCAGAACCCCACTAAGATGACAGGAAAAAAATAAACAAGGCATAAATCCACAAAGACAAGGGGCAAGGGAGAGGTGATGATGGCAGATGAAAAATGTCAGCAAAATTCTAGAAGCTGGAAAGCAGATGATCAAGTAGCAGCTGACTTACTGCAGCACTGAACGCTGAGAGCCAGTCATGCAGAGAGAAACCACCCAGAAGAGGGACACTGGAAACGCTCAGGAAACCTGAGGGAGCTCTGGAGGCCTGGGTGCCAGGAAGACTGAGGACAAGAGCCTGGCGCAAAGTCTGTAAGATGTCATCAGAGCCCAGATCCCCTTCCCAACCATCTGGAGCAGGGCCATGACCACCTCCCTGCCTGGCAGAGGACTGGGCTCACTCTCTGGAGAGGGTGGTCCAGGAGATCTGGCCCAGGAACACCAGGCAGACCCGAGGCAGAGGGGCCCACAGAGAAAAGGACGAGCGAGAGTCTGCACAAGGAAAGCGGAGACAACCACCAAGCTCCTTCCCCATCTGGGTGCCAGAATGCTGCAGTCAGACTTACACCTTCCAGGAAAAGACTAGAGAATGGCTCTCTGGAGCGAAATCACTCAGAAAAATGACCCTAGATACTGACATTTGAAGATACCCCAAAGAAACAGCTCCATCCCAACCAGCCCCTCGGCGGGGACTTAAACAGTGCTGCCTAGCCCACAGCCCTCCTGACTGGCGGCCCAGCGCCTCCTTCCACGGAGGGAGTACAGCCACACAATCTCGAGAAAACCCCTCACGTGAAAGACAGGGCCTAAAAAATTACACAAAGAAAAGAAAGATATCTCAGGGAGTAAAAGAAAAAACAAATAATAACTTCAACAAGGAAAGATGCTGTACCCACGAAACTAGAACAGGATAATAAAAAGGAATATTTAGCAAATAAGAAATTTCATGAAGTTAAAAGTACAATAGGAAAAAAATTTTAATGTAATGGAAAGCTTGTAAGGCAAAGATAAGGATGTCTTTCAGAAAATGGTTGAGTCAGAAAAAAGTTTAAAAGTGTAAAAAAAAAAAAAAGGGAGAGAATAGCTGAATATTAAGGGTTCCAGAAGGAGAAAATGAGAGATGATTATCAAATAAATAAGAATATTTCCAAGAACTGAAGGACTTGAGTTTTTAGACTAAAAGGGCCTAGCAAGTGCCCCCCATCACCACCCCACGGTAAATCAAGGCACATAATTGCAAAAGTTCAGATCACCAAGAGAAAAAGACAGAGACACAGACCAAGAGAAAAAAAGAGAGACAGAGTATTCTGCATATTAAGAGAGAGATAAAGAAAATCCTAAAAGCTTCCAGACTTTTTTAAAAGGTCACATGCAAAGGTTTGGGAATCAGACTGGTATGAGACTTGTCAACAGCAGTGTTGGAAGCTCGAAAACAAAGGAAAAACACCTTTGAAGTTCTGAGGGAGAAATTTAACTTGGAAGTTGCTATCGAAAGATCAATCAGGTATGAGGGAAGAACAAAGGAAAGCAAACATTTTAAGACAAGCAAATCTATGCATCTCTTCTCAGAAGGCTACCTGAGGATATGCTCCACCAAAACAAAGAAGTAAATCCCTCTAAAAAAGGTAGCATGAGACCCAGGAAACAGGAAGATCTTGCATGATAATCTTGAGAAGTGGAAATCATCTGGGTTAGACGAGAGCAGGAGAGAGCAGGAGGACAGAGGGATGTCGAGGGGTATGTCCAGGAAAGAAGTGAACTGTGAGAGGACACGGGAGGGACTGCCTTTGACAAAACTGGATTCAGAGACATTTTGCAGAATTGTTGCAGGATATGGAAGACTTAGAGAAGCAAAGGAAACTAGGCAAATACAGTGGTTGTTAAAAAGAAAATCATTTTGTTACAACACTTGGTTTGGCATTATCTAAACAACAACAATAAAGAAAACAGTAGACATGGATTTAATCAAGATATGCTAGCATGATATTGGGATGTGGTGGCAGGGGTCGGGGAGCAAATGTGGGCAGGAAGTGACACAAGGGGCTAAATTCCAACCTTCCATTGTACAAGTCATCAGGTGATATCTAAACTGAAAAACCAAGAAACAGCACTCTAGGAAGACTTTCCGGAAATATGAAAGTAAATAAGGTAAGAAAAGCGAAAAAGAATGAAAAGTTGAAAGCTGCTGCCTGAAGAACATAGGAGGGGGAAGCATGCAGCCGGTGATTTAAAGCTCTCCTATTGCCATCTTGAACTCAGTGTTTTTGAACTTGTGATTTGTTAAGGAGGTTCTAATGGGACAAGAGGCATTTGTGTGAGGAGATACATGATATCTGTGTCCCCTGTTCCTTGCCACCTCATGAGCAGAGTCCCAGTGGATCCACAATGCAGAGAATTCATTGAGACTCTAAGAAAATGCAAGATTAAGTGTATTATGTCTAAGACAGCCCCAGAGGCCACACTTGGCACTTGAACTAGGACTTCCTTCAAATGCAGAAAGAAGGTATGATATCTTAGGAAACACAAATGACCAAGGAACTCCATCATCTTTGCTATTTGAGTTGCTTCCTTGTATCATCCAATTACTGCATTGAAAATGATGGGCTAGAAGGAAATGTAAAGATGGATCCATTTCCTCTCAGTTCTTCCTCAAACATCAGTAAGCCAAGGCAGAGAGTGCTGGGAAAATGTGCACATACTACCAAGTGAAATAAAACCAGTCAAATTAGTCTTGTGCACTGTATCAAGAGTTCTAATAAATATGAGGTATGAAATATGAATGGTGTCATTTTGGTGACTCCACATATTAGTTTGATGTGCCTATATCTGCATTTAAAAATTGGCACTGCATAAAGTAAAGATGAGTGGTAAAACTTAGGCTAATCATTTAAAAATAGAGACTGAAAAAAGAAAGAAAATAAAAACAATAGAAAAGATCAACGAAACAAAGATCTGGTTCTTTGAAAAGACAAACAAAATTGATAAACCTTTAGCCAGACTCATTAAGAAAAAAAAGAGAGAGGGCCAAAATCAGAATTGAAAAAGAAATTACAAGTGATACCAGAGAAATACAAAGGATCATAAGAAACTACTACAAACAACTATATGCCAATAAAATGAACAATCTAGAAGAAACAGACAAATTCCTATATAGAGATATATAACCTCCTAGGACTGAACCAGGAAGAAACAGAAAACATGAACAGACAAATTACCAGTAATGAAATTGAATCAGGAAATAAAAACAAAAAACTCCCAACAAACAAAAGTCCAGGACCAGATGGCTTCACAGAAGAATTCTGCAAATATTTAGAGAAGAGTTAACACCTTTTCTTCTCAAACTATTCCAAAAAATTTCAGAGGAAAGAACACTTCTGAACTCATTCCACAAGGCATCACCCTAACATCAAAACCAGACAAAGACATCAAAAAGAAAAGAAAATTACAAACTAATACCACTGATGAACACAGAAGCAAAAATTCTCAACAAAATATTATCAATCAGAACCTAACAATCATTAAAAGGATCACACACTCTGATCAAGTGAGATTTATCTCAGAAATGAAAGGATGATTCAATGTCTGCAAATCAATCAAGGGGATACACCATCTTAACAAACTGAAGAATAAAAGCCTCTATAGATGCAGAAAAACCTTTTTACAAAATTCAAACATTTATGATTAAAAAAAAAACCCTCCAAAAAGTGGGAATAGAGAGAGTATCAGTTCAGTTGCTCAGTCGTGTCCAACTCTTTGTGACCCCATGGGCTGCAGCATGCCAGGCTTCTCTATCACCAATGCCCGGAACTTGCTGTAACTCACGTCCATTGAGTTGGTGGTACAACTCAACATAATGAAGACCGTAAACAACAAATCCATTGCTAACATCATACTCAATGGTGAAAAGCTGAATGTATTCCCTCTAAGATCAGGAACAAGACAAGGATGCCCACTCTCTCCACATTTATTCAAGATAGTACTGGAAGTCTCAGCCACAGAAATCAGACAAGAAAAAGGAATAAAAGGAATTCAAGTTGAAAAAAAGAAAACAGGCACTGTTTGCAGATGGGAAGACACTATACACAGAAAAATCTTTAAGATGCCACCAAAGACACTACTAGAGCTCATCAATGAATTTGGTAAAGCTGCAAGACATAAAATTAATATAAAGAAATCTGTTGCATTTCTATACAGTAACAATAAATTATCACAAAAAAATTAAGGAAAGCAATTTACCATCACATCAAAAAGGATAAAATATCTAGGAATAAACCTACTTAAGGAGGTAAAAAACTTGTACCCAGAAAATAAGACACTAATGAAAGAAATTGAAGATGGCACAAACAGATGGAGAGATACATCATGTTCATAGGTTAGAATCAGTATTGTTAAGATGATCATACTATCAAAGGCAATCTACAAATTCAGTGCAATCTCTGTCAAAATACCAATGGCATTTATCACAGAACTAGAATAATTTTAGAATTTGTATGGAAACACAAAAGACCTCAAATAGCCAAAATAATCTTGAGAAAGAACAGAGCTGGAGATATCACACTCATTGACTGCAGACTATACTACAAAACTACAGTAATCAAAACAGTATGGTACTGGGATAGGAATTAAGATGGTAGGAGTAGGACATGGAACTCAGCTCCTGCCTCAAATACATCAAAGATATATCTACATAGGAAATAATTCTCACAGAATACCTACTGAACACTAGCTGTGCTGTGCTAAGTTGCTTCAGTCATGTCCGACTCTTTGCAACCCTATGGACCATAGCCCTCCAGGCTCCTCTGTCCTTGGGACTCTCCAGGCAAGAATACTAGAGTGGGTTGCCATGCCCTTCTCCAGGGTATCTTCCTGACCCAGCGATTGAACCCAGCTCTCTTATGTCTCCTGCATTGGCAGGCAGGTTCTATACCACTAGTGACACCTGGGAAGCCCCACCGAACACTAGCAGAAGACCTCAAACACCTGAAGGGACAGGAAAGATCTCCACATAACTGGGTAAGATGATCGGAGGAGGAGGAGAAAAGGAAGCAGAATGCAACCTGCACCCCTGGGAGGGAACAGTAAAAGAGGACAGAGTCCTGCACCCTGGGAAGCCCCCTCACCTTCAGGAAGATCAACGGGGACAGAAAGGGAGCTATGCAGGCTCAGAGAAGAGTATAACACCTGGTTTGTGGCAGGCAGAACAGAGACCTACATAGACAATGCCACCAGCCTGCATGCTCCAGCCTGAGACAACCATCCTATGGTATGGGCAGGGGCTGGTGCTAAAACTTGGGGTTTAGAGGACAGATCTGGAAGAAGGACTGGTGTTGGCTGTGTGGAAGTAGCCTGAAGTGGCTGGAATGTGGTACAGATACAACCAGGTTGTCTGCAGAAAAAGCCTGGGCCCACCATAGAAGCAATGTGCCACAATTAAGTGGCATATGAAGGGAGGGGCAGGACTGCCCTTGCAGCTTCTTTGTCCACTCCCCAGCTGCCACCTGGGTGGGCTCCAGCCTGGGTGAGTCCACATAACCCAAACACTGCTTTGGCTGGCTCCGATGCTCCAGCCACCACCTGGGCAGGCTATCACACCCTAGCCACCACTTCAGTGGGCTCCCACGCACCAGGTGCCAGTGAGTTTCCCATGCACAGAGGTGGGGCTGAAATCATAGGTGAGCCCTAGGGACCACATAACTTATAAAGCAGGGCTGAAATCTCTCCCTGGCTGTGTGAGCTGAAGATTTACACCTCTGCTGCCAGCTTGGTAAATTCAGCACCTGCAGGACATTCAAGCAGACAGTGGGTGCTCCTGTGGCTGGGAGGTCTGGCCTTAGGAGTTGTGGGTTTTGTGGGCACATGCTGTGGGGCGGGGCTGGGCCGGGATCTGAGCTGCCTCCATAGCTCCCTCAGCGAGTCCATGTACATGATTACTGCAGTCCTGGGACCTGACTTCTTGGATCTGTGCTGGAGGCCTTGTGAAAACAACACCTGAGAAACACCAGGGTTGACTGCTGGCATTCCCATGGTTGAGGCAGGGCCAAGGGCAGTGCCAACAGTGGACTTTTGATCCCCCACAATGGGTGACGTAATAGAGCATGCTCACCAGTGGACAGTTCTGGCAGAGCAAAACTCAGTGGCTCCTCTGCCAGCGGAAGTGCGCCAAACTCACCTACCTTGCACTGCAGCTCAGAAACACAACTCAGAAATGGATATGGGGGCTTCTACTCCAATAATTAGGGAGCAGTTGTACAGGGCAGTGACAAACACAGAGCAGAGGAGGCTCTGCTCAACATCCAATGCAGGCTCTGAAGACAACACCAGTCACACCTCCTATTCAAGGGGATAATGGCCAGCACACACTAAGGAAAGAGGTGGTAAGCATCCATACTAAAAACAGTCCTTGCACCAAAAATATTAAACCCACTCAGGCTACACAGCCTCCCACACAAAAACAGCCTTCTGAGACTACAACAGATTATGGTTTCTCCTAAACTCATAGAGCAAGAGAAACATAGGTAAAATGAAGAAGCAGAGGGACCATGCCAAATTAAAAGATTAAGATAATTCTCCCGAGAAAAACAATGAAACAGATTTCTTCAGTCTAATAGACACTGAGTTTAAAAAGAAGATACTGAGAATATTAAAGGAATTAAGAAGGATTATTGATAGAAATGCAAGTTACAGTAAAAAATGAATTAGAAATTATAAAAAGGAATCAAGAAAAAAATAGAGAACTCATTTGCCAAGATGAAAGCTAAGCTAAAGGCAGTGAGTAGCAGAATGAATAATGCAGAACAAATATGTGATCTGGAAGATAAAATAATGTAAATCACCCAATCAGAACAGCAGACAGAAAGCCAAACCAAAAAAATGAAAGCAATATAATGAGTCTATGGGATAACACAGAGTGTGCCAATTTACACATAACAGGGCTCCCAGAAGGAGAAGAAAGAGCAAAGAGGACTGAAAATGGTATTTGAAGAAATTATGGTTGAAAACTTTCCAAACCTGAAGGAGACAGATATCCAGGTTCAGGAAGCACAGAGGGTTCCAAACAAAATGAATCCAAACAGACCTACAACCAAGACATATTTCAATTAAAATAGTAAAAGTTCAAGAGAGAATTCTAAAGGCATCAAGAGAAAAAGAGTTAAATTACAAAAGAACCCCCATCAGGATGTGAACTGATTTCTCTTCAGAAATGTGGCAGGCCAGATGAGAATGGCAAGATATATTCAAAGTCCTGAAAGAGAAAAATCTGCAAACTAGGATACTCTACACAGCAAAATTATCATTTAGAATAGAAGGAAAGAAAGAATTTCCCAGACAAGTAAAAACTAAAAGAATATAGCAATACTAAATGTATAATAAAGTAAATATTGAAAGGTCTTCTCTAAATCGAAGACTGTAAGGAAAATCACAATTAGAAAGTAAATCACTTAAATAAGCCAGTACATAGATCTAAAAAACAAAATCAAAAAATTTCTGTGAAAGAGATGATAACCACAATTAACAATAAAAGGATGAACATGAAGATGTAAAAGAGGACATCAAAATCCTAAAACGATGGAGATGAGAGTAAGAAAATGTAGATTTTTTTTTTCCTAGAATCTGTTTGAGACTATATGACTATCAGTCTAAAGCAAGTAGATATGGGAAGTGGTTAACATACTTGAAAAACAGGGTGACCACAAATCAAAAACATAGAGTCACAAAAAGCAAAAACCAAAAAGCAGCACAATACTAGAGAAAATTATCAAACCACAAAAGGAAAAACAAAACGGAAGAAAGAAAGGGTCAAAGAAGAAACATAAAGTCAATGGGGAAACAAGGTTTAAAATGGCAGTAAAACATGTCTGCAAATAATTACCACAAACGTCAATAGGCTAAATGCTCCAATCAAAATGCACAGTAGGAGACTGATTTAAAAATAAAAAACAAGAAAAAAAGGGACCACAACATGCTGCCTGCAAGAGATTTACATTAGGGCAAAGGCAACACAGAGCGAAAGTGAGGGAATGGACTAAGATATTTCATGCAAAAGGAAATGACAAGCAACACAGGTCACAACACTCATATCAGAAAAAACAGACTTTAAAACAAAGGTTATAAACAAATAAGACATAGAAGCAATCTAAGTGAACACTGACAGATGAATGGATTAAGATCAGATGTGTGTTTATATATATGTATGTGTCGTATACACACACAAACAAAATGAAATACTATTCCTCCAGAAAAAGGAGTGCAAGAATGCCATTTGCAGCAACATGAAGGAGCTGGAGATTATCACACCAAGTGAAGTCAGAGAAAGACAAATATCATACAGTATTATGTGTGGAATATAAAAAAGTGATACAAATGAATTTATTTATACAACAGAAACACACTCACAGACATAGAAAACAAACATATAGTTACCAAAGGAAAAGGTTTGGCAGGGAAGGATAAATTAGGAATTTGGGAGTAACACACATACATTACTATATATAAAATAACAAGGACCTACTGTATAGCACAAGAACCTATATTCAATATTTGATAATAACATATAGGGAAAAAAATCTGAAAAAGAATATATATATTCATATATATAAGTGTGTGTGTGTATATAAAACTGAATCACTTTGCTATACACTTGAAGCGAACACATGGTAAATCAACTATACATCAATTAAAAATAAATATAAACAAAAACAAAGGTTATAAAGAAATATACTACATAATGATAAAAGGATCAATATAAGGAGAGGATATTACACTTTTCAACATACATGTACCCAATATAGGAGCACTCAAATACACGAAACACTAACAGACATAAAAGGAAAAACTGATGGGAATACAAGAATAGTAAAAGACTTTAACAATGGTTACATCAACAGACAGATCTTTGAGACAGAAATATCAATAAGGCAAGAGATACTAAATGATAAAACATAACAGTTACACTTGATATTTTCAAGATATTACATCCAAAAAAGGGAAAATATACATAATTTTCAAGTGCATATGGAACATTCTCTAGGACTGACCACATGCTAGGGCACAAAATAAACCTCAACTAAAAGTATAGAAATCATTTCAAGCATCTTTTCTGCCCACAGTGACACAGAAATCAACCACAGAAAAACAAATAAGAAAAAACCAATTACATGAAGAATAAACAACCTGTTACTAAAAAACCAGTAAGTCAACAATGAAATCAAAAGGAAATTTAAAACCTTGAGGGAAATGACAATGAAAACACAACCATAATAAATCTATATGAGATGCAGCAAAAAACAATTCTTAGAGGGAAGGTCATAGTGATAAAGGCCTTTTTAAAGAAACAAGACAAATCTCAAATAAACAACCTAACCCATCGTCTAGAAGAATTAGAAAAAGAGCAAACAAAACCTAAAGCCAGCAGAAGGAAGGAATTAATAAAGGTCAGAGAGAAAATAAAAATTGTTTTAAAAAGTAGGGGGGAAAAAATCAATGAAACCAAGAGCTGGTTCTTTGAAAGGGTAAACAAAATTAACAAACCTCTGGCCATGCTCATCAAGAAGACAGAAGACATAAACAAAATAAGAAATGAAAGGGGAGAAATCACAATCAGTACTGCAGAAGTATGAGCAATTATATGCCAACAAAGTCTACAACTTAGAAGAAACGGACAACTTTCTAGAAGAATACAGCCCACCAGAGCAGAATTAAAAAGAAACAGGATAGACTGGTCACTCAAAGTAAAATAGCACTTGTAATCTATAAAAACAACAACTCCCTACAAACAAGAGCCCAGGACCAGATGGCTTCACAGGTGAATTCTACCAAACATACAAAGAAAAACTTATACTAATCCTTCTCAAACCCTTCCAAAAGACTGAAGAGGACGGAAAACTCCCAAAGACATTCTATGAAGCCACCATCAACCCAATACCAAAACCAAAGACAATACCAAAAAAGAAAATTACAGGTCAATACTTTTGGTGAATATTAGATGCAAAAATTCTCAAGAAAATATTAGCAAACCAAAACCAACAACACATAAAAAAAACATCATGCACCATGGTCAAGGAGGATTCATCCCAGGGTCACAAGGCTAGTTCAGCACATGCAAGTCAATATGACACACACATCAACAGAAGGCAAAAACCACATGATCACCACAATAGATGCAAAAAGAGCACTTTATAAAATTCAACATCCACTCTGATACAAGTCCTTACAAAAGTGGGTATAGAGGGAATATATCTCAACATAATGAAAGCTATTAATATTTATGACAAACCCACAGCCAATATAATATTCAACAGTGAAAAGCTGAAAGTATTCCCATGAAAATCTGAAACAAGACACGTATACCCACTCTTATCACTTCCATTCAATATAGTATTGGAAATCCAGCTGCAGAAATCAGATAAGAAAAATAAATAAAAGGTATTCAAATTCAGAGGGAAGAGGTAAAATTGTTATCATCTGCAGATGACATGATAGTATATACAGAAAATCCACACAAAAACTATGAGAATTGATAAACAAATTTGGCAAGGTAGCAGGATACAAAAGTAACATGGAAATTGTTTGCACTTCTTTACACTAACAATGAAATATCAGAAAAAGAATGTAAACAAAAATTTCTTTTAAAATCATATTTTTAAAAATCAATACTTAGGAATAAATCTCACCAAGAATGTGAAAGATTTAAATGCTGAAAGCTAAAAAACATTAGTAAAGGAAATTGAAGATGATTCAAATAAATGGAAAGATGGCCCAAGCTCTTGGATTGGAAGCACACCATTAAAATGGCTGCTCTACTACCCAAAGCAATCTATAGATTACTCATGACATTCCTCACAGAACTAGAACAAAAAATCCTAAAATTTATATGGAACCATAAAAGACTCAATTACCAAAGCAATTCTGAGTAAAAAGAACAAAGCTGGAGGTATAACCTTCCCAGGCTTTGAATACTACTACAAAGCTACAGTAATCAAACCAGCATGGTATGGGCAGAATGGCATATGGATCAACAGAACAGAACAGAGAGCCCAGAAATAAAGCCACACACCCATGGCCAATTAATCTCTGACAAAGGAGGCAAGAATATACAATGGAGGAAAGATAGTCTCTTCAGCAAGTGCTGATGGGAAAGTTGGAGAGTCACACACAAATCAATGATGTGAGAACACATCCTCTCACCATACACAAAAATAAACTCAAAAGAGCTTAAAGACGGAAATACAAGAGATGACACCATTAAACTCCTATCAGAGAACACGGGCAAAACCATACCAATGTCTTCTTATGTCAGTCTCCAAAGCAACGGAAACAAAATATTAAACAAATGAATGAAATAATGCCATTTGCAGCAACATAGATATACCTACAGATTATTACACTAGTAATTCAGAAAGAGAAAGAGAAAGACCACATGATACCACTTGTATGTGGAATCTAAAATACAACACAAATGAACGCATCTACAGAAACAGACCCACAGACCTAGACAACAGATTTATGGTTGAAGGGGAGGGGACATGGGGAGGAAAGACTGGGAGTTTGAGATAGGCAGATACAAACCATCATATATACGGGATGGATGCACAACAAGGTCCCACTGCATAGGCCAAGGAACTATATTCAATACCCTCTGATAAGCTATAATGGAAGAGAATATGAAAAAGAATATATATATATGTATAACTGAATCACTGTGCTATACATCAGAAATTAAACACATAAATCAATTATACTTTAATAAAATTTTTAAAAAAAACAGTATGATACTGGCACAAAAACAGACATACAGATTATGAGAACAGAGAGCCCAGAAATAAACCCACACACTTATGGTCAATTAACCTTCAATAAAGGAATCAAGAATATACAATAGAAAAGACAGTCACTTCAGTAAGTGGTACTGGGAAAACTGGACAGCTACATGTAAAAGAATGAAATTAGAACATCTGCCTCAAACCATGTACAAAAATTAACTCAACATGGATTAAGGACCTAAACTGTAGTACCAGAAACCATAAAACTCCTATAAGAAAACATAAGCAGAACACCCTTTGACATAGATTGTAGCAATATTTTTTTTGATCTGTCTCCTAAAGCAAAATAAATAAACAAACGAGACCTAATTAAACTTAAAAGCTTTCACTCAGTGAAAGAAACTATCAACAAAATGAAAAGACAACCTTTAGATGGGAGAAAATATTTGTAAGACATGACTGACAAGGGGTTAATATTGAAAATATATTAACAGTTTATAAAACTCAATGTCAAAAAAACCACCAGATTAAAAATATGTTCAGAAGACCCGAAGAGATATTTTTTCAAAGAAGACACATGAAGAGATGTTTAACATCATTAATCATCAGAGAGATTAAAATCAAAACAAGGCATCACCTCACACCTCAGAATGTCTATCATCAGAGAGAACACAAATAACAAATATTGGCAAAGATGTTGAGAAAAGAGAACCCTTGTGCACTGTTGGCAGGACTGTATATTGGTGCAGCCACTGTGGAAAACAGTATGGCTCAAAAAGTGAAAAACAGAACTACCACGTGACCCAGCAATTCTACTCTGGGTATATACGGGGAAAAAAATGAAAACACTAATTTGAAAAGATACGTGCATATCCGTGTTCATAGCAGCCCCGTTTCTAACAGCCAAGATATGGAAACAAACTAAGTGTCCATGAACAGATGAATGGATAAAGAAAACGTAGTAGATAAGGGAATACTGCTCAGCCACAAAAGGCATGAAATTCTGCCATTTGCAATGACATGGACGGACTCAGGGATTTTATGCTTAGAGAAATGTCAGACTGAGAAAGACAAATACTGTATGACATCACTCACATATGGAATCTAAAAAACAAATAATGACTACAACAAAAAAGAATCAGATGAGAGAATAAACTAGTGGTTACCAGTGAGAAGAGGGAAGGGAGGAAGGGCAAGTTAGGGACAGGGGATTAAGAAGTACAAGCTACGATGCATAAAATTGCAAGGATATATTGTGTGTGTGCATGCTTAAAACATTAAATAGTAAAATTTAAAATACCACAGCAAATTAAGAGAACACAATAGAAAGGTAAAGCCATGTATTTCACTGCCTTCAAGGGCCCTTTCTTTCCCGCTTTTCAAGGCCCCGCCGGCCGCACAGCCAGCTCTGCACTTCCTCCACCTTCCCTTCCTGTCCTGCTTTGGCTCCCGTAGCCCCACTTAATATCCTGCAGTGCTCCTCGCGTCCTCATGCCTTTACCAATGCCTCCTGTACCAGGAACACCCCACTCCTCTCCCCGCTATACGTCTGTGGACTCCCGCGCATCCTTCAAGGTGCTGCCCTGGCAGACCTCGACCCCAGTGGCTCGGATGAGGCCCGGGGCTGGGAGGGACTTACTCAAGGAACCTGGTGATGTACTCGCGGCTGCAGCGGGACCAGGTGAGAGGCGCAGCGTCGTACAGGAGCTGTGGAGACATGATGAAAGGCCGTTTCCCAACGGGCTCACAGTCATTGCCGCTTCCGTCATGCTGAATGCCAAAACTGCGTGAGAGCACAGGCCCCAGGGGCGGGTGAGCCAGCGGGAAGCCCGCCAGCCCACTCCCTCCCTCAGGGGTCTGCGAGGTGTCGGTTCTGGCTCTGCCACCAAACCACCGTGTGGCCGGGGGAAAGTCACACCCCACCTCTGAGCCTCCGTTTCCTTAAGGTAAAACGTGGGTGTGACAACCAGTATCCCCGGGGCCCTCCAGCAGCTGATCCTGAACTGAACCACAGACCAGCCCACCAGGGACCACACAGCAGCCCAGCGCCTGTGCTGAGCTGGCCAACAACGGCCCGCCAGGTGGCACCCAGGGGGCCCACGGTGGCCCCCGCAGCCTCACTGGCACCAAGCACAGTCTAACAGGGTTCCTCCCCACTCCAGGTCCTATCCAAGGCTGTGCAGTGGAGTTAGGGAGTCCGAGCTGCCACGCCACAGGAAAGGTCTGAGAGACCATCCTTGGAAAGACACAAACACAATTATGTGTGCTGAGCACTTCCTATGTGCCAGGCATCAGACTAAGCTCTTTTCAGAAACACTATCTCACTCAGTCCTCAGTGATGAGCCAACCCCTCTGACCAACAGCGCTCTCTGTGAGCCTGCCCTCGTGGGCTCCCAGACCATCTAAGATGCTGCCATACTCACAGCTAAACAGTCCAGGCACAGATGGCTGAGGGCAGGGGCCATGCTTAGGCATGACAGCCTTACACGGAGGTGTCCAATAGAGGGAGCCTTTCACATCCCTGAATCCAACTCCCTCAATCAACAAGGAGCACACAGAAGCCCAGAGAGGGCAGGGAACTTGCCTAGGGTCCCAGAGTAATTAAGAATGGGGTGGGAGGTGCAGGGACCAAGAGTCAAAAATGCAACCACTGAGGGCAACAGGGAGGGACAAAGACCTGTGGTGACTTTCTGGCCCATCTCAATCCCACTTAAGACTTAGTCCTCTCCTGTGTAACAGGGAAGCAGCCTGGCTGTGGGGTGGGGACAGGGCAAGGACAGAATGTGGCTAGGTTGGGCTCATTCCTCAAGACAGGACTCCCTTCCCTGGGATTGCAGGGGCCATCAGCCTGGCTGGCTGGTGCCTCCAGGTTGGGAGGTGAGGTTCTTAGTGTGGCAGTGGGGGTGGCAGGGTACCTGTGCCCGAGCTCGTGGGCCACGGTGAAGGCCAAGGGCAGGCCTGTGTCCTCGTTGATGTTGCAGCTGCGGTGTGGCTGGCACATGCCCGCCACGTGGGACAGGCCCAGGGTCTCACAGGGCTGGTTCATGGCCGCACACAGGTCCTTCCTGCACATGCAGAGAGAAGGGGGCCCTCAGACTGACCTGGCCCGGAGCCAGGCCCTCCCAAGCTGAGGGGGCCAGAGAAGGACCCCTGCTGACTCTGAGGGAGGGTGGGAGCAAGAAGGATGCTTCTCCTATCGCTCTCAGACCAGCCCAGGAGCCTTCGGGAAGCAGTGACCCTTATTCACACAAGATTCCTCTCTGGGCCTGGGCAACAGACCCATGCACAAACAATTTGGGTTACTACCCCAGTGAGAAGCTGCTGGAGCTCAGCAAAATTTAACAACTCTACCTCAAGTTCAAAAATACTGCCTTGAACTGATTAGGAGTTGTCAGAAGTTGGGGTCATGTTGGAGTGGGGAAGTACGGGAGTAAGATTTTCTGGTTATAAAAGAGCAGCGCAAGAGATCCTTCTAATGGAACCATTCCGTATATAGACTGGGCAATGGATACAGAAATTAGACGTGTGATAACATTGCAGAAGACTAAATACACACACAAATAAGTGTATGTAAAATCAGTGAAACCCGAGTATGGCCTGTGGATCATATCAGCATCAGTTTTCTGCTTGGGATATAACTACAGTTATGCCAGATGTTGGGGGCTTTCTTAGTGGCTCAGATGGTAAAGAATCTGCCTGCAATGCAGGAGTGAAAGTGTTAGTCCCTCAGTCGTGTCCAGCTCTTTGTGATCCCATGGACTGTAGCCCGCCAGGCTCCTCTGTCCATGGAATTCTCCAGGCAAGAATACTGGAGTGGGTTGCCATTTCCTTCTCCAGGGGATCGTCCCAACCCAGGGGTCGAACCTGGGTCTCCCACACTGCAGGCAGATTCTTTACCACCTAAGCCACCAGGGGAGAGCCAGGTTCAATCCCTGAGTCAGGAAGGTTCCACAGAAAAGAGAATGGCTATCCATTCCAGTATTCTTGCCTAGCGCTTGGCAGGCTACAGTCCATGGAGTCACAAAGAGGTGGACACAACTGAGGGACTAACACTTTCACGTTCACACCAGATGTTACCACTGTGGGAAACTGGATGAAGTATAGACGGTACCTCCCTGTAGTATTCCTGACAACTGCATGAGAATTCACGATGAACAGCTCACAATGAACATTTACAGTAAAAAGCTCTCCCCAAGTGCTACTGAAATCCTGTCTTGGATCAAAGGTGTGGAAACCCTCCTCCAGATGAGGCTCCTGAGAACAGGGCCATGTCTGCCCCCCTCCTGGGGCTTCTCCCCGAGGGTCAGGTGGCACCTCCCTCCCATGCAGGCTCTCCCAGCTGCACCCTGGGCCCCTCCCCTCCCAGCTGCCAGTACCTGGTGAGCAGAATGGCCGTGTCGTGGTGCAGCGGGTGGGCATCCCCCTTCATGTTGATGCTTTTCTGCCACTTGCAGAAGCTCCTCAGAGTGTTGTCTGCATGGTGAGAGATCTTCAGGTCCTCCTGCGGGCAGAGAGCACAGCCACTGAAGCCCTCCCCCAGAGCTCTGAAGGGTCAGGCCAAATTCTCCTCCACAGGAAGGCGGGGGAGAGAGGCCCAGGGGTGGCAGCGGGCAGACCTGTGGGCCCCGGGCCAGTCTCTGGTCTGACCACCCCTCCCACAGGCACCTGCCAGAGGGGACCTAAGAGAGGGTCAGCCAGGGGTGGGGGTGACCGATGACACTGCTTGGGCCAGGGAGGCTCTGGATGTGCCCTTCCACACAAGGTGGCTCGGGTGAGTGGCAGAAGGGCTCTGGCTGGCGATGCCCATCCCAGGGGCAGTGTAAGGTCACATGACTTCTCACCTCCTCATCTTCCAGCAGGATCAGGCGCACGATGGTGATGTGGATGGGGTTCCCGATGCTAGGGTCATGAAACAGACCGGCCACCTACCCAAGAAATAAGGGTCAGGCTGTCACCTCAGATATACGACACAGGCAGCCTCTGCTCACCTCCAACCCACCTGGAGGGATGCACACCCACCTTCATACACAGGGGAGCTCACACAGTACACGCACCCCATACATGAAAGTACTCACACCTGAACACACACTTCCCCAGCCCAGCATCGGCAGAACCTGGAGGGGACGAGAGGGCCTCCCAGGCTCTGGGCTCCCGAGCACCTGTTTGGAATCCTATTCCCCAGCTTGCACCTCCAGATGCTGGCTGGTTGGCCCATCTCAGGGCCTTCCTCTGTCCTGGGCTGGGACGGCCCTGCTGCCCCCTCTTGCCCTGGGGAGGCTGGGACCAGCATCCCAGGGGTGAGCCCTCTCATGAGGCAGGAACTGGGCACAGCCTAGGGGAGGGATAGAGGCAGGCAAGGCCCATCTTCCCTGGGGCTGACAGCCATAGGGCCAAGAGGGCAGGTGTGCAGCCCCCTCAGAGGCCCCCAGAGCTAACCCCACTCAGCCCCAAGGCAGAAGGCTATCCCCAAAGATGAGTGTGCCAAGGTGCACGGAAACGGCAGGTAAAGCTGTCTTCTCTTAAAGTCCCCTCAGGACAAGGAAGAAGCCAGCCCGTGAGTGGAGATGGCGGTCAGAGATGTCAGGACAGAGATGTCAGGCAGAGATGTCAGGACGCATCAGTTTTGAGTTGGCTTCTAGCAATTCCATCAAGAAAAATATATTCAAATAGGAATGGAGAAAACATGTACTGTTAAGAGGGCACAAAAGCCCCTGATAAGGGGATGAATCATACTTTCAGAGCTCAAGGTCGGGAATGGTGAAGTCAGTGATGTAATAATGTGCCTCCCTCACCTCCACGCACATGCTGGGTCCTGGGGGCCCCTCTGCACTGCCTGCCTCCCCCATGTCAACCAATTCTGCCTCCAAAATTTTGTCCTCTAGCCCATCTGCAGCCCTGCAGCCCAGCCATTTGTCTCTGAATGCAAACCCAATCACATTATGTCTTTGCTTAAAACCAGTGGGTCGTCACCGTACACAGATAAAGACAAATGTCCTAAGCCTGGTACACAGGCCTGTGTGGTCCGTCCCTGTCCACCGCTATGGCCTCACTCTTCACCTCAAACTCCCTCACTCCCTGGCTCTAACCACTCTGTCTGGCTTTCTCTCAAAATCCCATGATCCTTCCTACACAGGGCCTTAGCAGATGCTGTGCCGTCAGCCTAGAACCCCTTCCCAAGTTATCTTTTACCCTTTCTCCAGCTCTCGCTCCTCCACCATGTCTTCTAAGGGCTTTTATTCTACCCAACACTCCCAAGCCACCATGAACCTGTCTTCTCTAGGACCCCCTCCATCACACTTTCACATTTATCAGTTTCATTAACATCTCTCTCCCCTTCCAGACTGTAAGCTCCATGGGCTCCCTCTGATCTGTCCAGGTTCCTAGCACATTATGGACTCAAGAAACAGTTGCTGAATGAATGAATGAAGCTCGAGCGCTTGTTTTTTCCAATGCATTATCTCATTCAAAAAAAAAAAGTAAAAATGCAGAGTCCCCTGGAGAAAATCAAAAGAAAAAAGTTTTCCTAGACAACATGCAAATGAGCTTGGCAGCAGACCCCAACAAAGAGGCTCCAAAGGAAGAGAAGCCCCTGAAGGTCTGCTAGGACCTGTCCTAGCAACTAGCCCACCTTATGTCCTGAGTCAGGGCTGGGACAGCGTCCTGCCACCACAAAGTCCCCCTATTGTCTAGAACACTTTTCACTGTCCCCCAAGAAGTACAGAGGTGAAACATGCTGGGAGGTACTAGAGGAAGGCAGGGTCATTAATTGTTGACTAAATCAACCAGTGAGTGTCTGTTTACGGCCTGAGGTCAGGGTGGTTATCTTAACTAGATAAACTATACCCAGGAAAGACAAGCTCTATTCTGGTGCAGGCCCAGAGAGCAAGCTGGGGTAGGCAGTGTTCATGAAAGTAAGATCTGGGGTTACCAGTGACTACAAGCTCCCAATGAGCTAACAGTATGACAAGAGCCACTCAAAAAGGGCCCTTGACCTCAGAGCACATGAACAGAATTGGGGGTGCAAAAATGGGGGGACCTCTCTTGTTATGCTCAGAATAGACCTACCTGAGCTACTGGACTCAGACCTGGGTCTGGCACACTGACCAACTGGTAACCTGTAGGAGGCCCTGGTAAAGAGGGTGAGGCTGTCCTGAAGGTGGCCGTGGGGCTGAAGAGCAGATATTCAGTAGCCACAACAGCAGCTAACACTGACCGAGCCTAACACACCTGGTCCTCGCACCGGGAGCGTCACATGCCTTAGCTCACTTAATTTTCACACCTCTCAGGCAGGCATAAGTATCGCCATCTTACAGATGGAACAACTGAGGCTCCAAGAGAGGCTGAATACAGGATCAGAGACCCAGATCTGATTGCATCAAAGTTTCTGCTCTTAAGTTTGGAAAGCGCTGCCTGCCTCCTCTCTGACGGATGGATTCTAAACGTGTACAGCTTTGGAGGCTCTGAGGAGTACTCCAGTAAAGTTTGTTACTTTTTAGTTCTTTGGCCCATTTTTTGATTGGGTCGTTTATTTTTCTGGAATTGAGCTGCAGGAGTTGCTTGTATATTTTTGATATTAGTTGTTTGTCAGTTGCTTCATTTGCTATTATTTTCTCCCATTCTGAAGGCTGTCTTTTCACCTTGCTTATAGTTTCCTTTGTTGTGCAAAAGCTTTTAATTTTAATTAGGTCCCATTTGTTTATTTTTGCTTTTATTTCCAGTATTCTAGGAGGTGGGTCATAGAGGATCCTGCTGTGGTTTATATCAGAGAGTGTTTTGCCTATGTTTTCCTCTAGGAGTTTTATAGTTTCTGGTCTTACATTTAGATCTTTAATCCATTTTGAGTTTGTATGGTGTTAAAGTGTTCTAGTTTCATTCTTTTACAAGTGGTTGACCAGTTTTCCCAGCACCACTTGTTAAAGAGATTGTCTTTACTCCATTGTATATTCTTGCCTCCTTTGTCAAAGATAAGGTGTCCATATGTGTGTGGATTTATCTCTGGGCTTTCTATTTTGTTCCATTGATCTATATTTGTGTTTGTGCCAGTACCATACTGTCTTGATGACTGTGGCTTTGTAGTAGAGCCTGAAGTCAGGCAGGTTAACCCTGTGTTGCCAAACTTTCAAAAGCGCTATCTTTCTTCACAGAATATTTATTAGCATCTCTTGGAACAAGTACTCCCCAGAATATTCTTTGGGAAATGCTACAAGGCAGAGCTTCCCAAGCCTAGGATCTTATTCTTAAGCATCCATCACCATGTCCTTGGTACAGAGCTGACACTCAGCATTCATGTCAGCCTTACATGAACAAACATCTGCTCCAGGGGAAAAAGGGGGTAAGTTCTCCTCACTCCCACCAACCTGTTCCCTCATCCCTCTAGCACACTCTGGCCACCACAGCTACCCAGCTGTTCCTCCCTGGGGCAGGCTAAGAGGCAGAGAGGACTGAGTGGGGCTTTGGAAGCAGATAAATCTGAGCTCCAGTCCCAGCTCTGCCACTCACTAATTCTGTGACCTTGAGAAGTTCCCTGGACTCCCTGATCCGTTGTTCCTCCAACTACACAATGGGGCTGAGGCTTAGATGAGGCACTGGGTGGGGAACACGGGCCAAGTAGCAGGTGTTCAGAAGCCTCAGCCCTAACACCCAGTCCAGCCCCCTTGGAGTCTGGCTGCCTGCCACCCATGCCCCTATCATTTCCTGGAGTCTCCCTGTCGGGTATCTGTCACTGTTAGCCTCATAGGTGCCTCCACTCTGTCCAGACCAATGCTGGACTTGCCAGCTCACGAAAATTATGTCACTGTCCAGAGCATGTGACTGTGAAAGCCAGACCCTCCCTCCTCCAGGGTGGGGCTCATAAGGTAAATGCCTGTGTCCTGTGGGCCTAGACAGGGAGGCGGGAAGGGGCCCTTCTCTGGGGTCAAATCCTTGACCCCTGGCACACAGGGGATGTCACAGGGGAGCCTGGAGGGCTCGATACCATCCCACAGGGAACACTCAGTAAAAGTGAGGCTGACGAACCCAGCCTTTGTGGCTCCAGCCAAGCTCCTAGGCCTCTTTCAGGCTGAGCCTGCGAGGGGAGGATTCTCGTGGCCTGCAAACCTGGTCTTGCCCCTCTACCCCACCCTACCCCAGCCAAGGAGCAGGGCCCTGCTGTCCAGCAACAATCCCTCTGGAATCCTGGCAGTCAGTGGCTTGTCTCCCTGGGCAGACAAGGCTAAATGGAGGCTTGGCTGGGCTTTAGAGACCTCAGGTGCCAGGCAGAAGGCTATGGCCTTTATTCCATTAGGAGGAGGGAGCCAACATGGGTGGCCAAGTCGGGCAGGGACTGGCCCAGAGCTGAGCCTGCCAATGCAGACTCGAGCAGTGGGGGCATGATGGCCACAGACAGAGCCCCTTCCTTTCTCTGACCCTTGGCTTCATGGCTATAAAAGAAGTGGCCAGACCTTAGATGACCCAGAGCATGCACTTCCTTGAGTGTTTTGGGGGTGAAAGGCTGATATGGGGGAGGTCACACATGACACTGGCCACACCAGCTGCAGGGTGCACACACCCGGCCTGCTCTCAGTCACCCAGCCCAGACAGAAAACCATGCTGTTCAGTGGGTAGTCTGCTAAGAATGCCAAGGGCAGAGATCTCCTCTCCCCGGGGGCGCAGGAGGCAGCTCGGCTGCCTGAGGCCTCCCACCTGCACAACCTGGGGCAGCAGCTGGGAGGGACTGGCTGGCACTAAAGGAGTGGGAATCACCAGCTTCGACCTGCTGCAGTGCCCCGGGTAGGACTTGGGAGATCGGGGCTCCTGTCTGGCTCTGTCCTGGCCTAGCCTTGTGACCTGGGCAAGTCAGTCACCCTCACGGGGTCCAGTTATTTCGACTGTCCTATGGGATCAAGAGAAGTATGCCAACCCTATTATACCACCCAAGTACCACTGTCATCCCCAGTTAGTTCACAGCTGAGAAAGCTAAGACAGGTAATGTGGCTTGCCCAAGGTCACAGGTCCTTCTAACTCTAATGCCTGCTGACGGCTCAGGCAGGGGCTCATCTGACTGGGGATTTCCACGTCCCCAGCGACCAGCCCAGGTCCCAGCACAGGGAGGGAGGTGCTTGTTTAGAGTGGTGTGGATGGGCCAACCAGTCTACAGGCTCCTCCAGGCAGGCACAAGGTCGAGGTTGCTTCATCCCCTCTTCCCCTCACTCTGGTCCTAGCAGTGGGCAGAGGCTGCTGAGCCAGTGGGGTGCCATGACCCCCAGTGGTGTCTCACATCTGCCCAGGTTCTCTCCCAGTGACTCAGGAGCTGGAAGCCTGTACCCAGCATGAAGCCTGGGGTATGTACCCTTTGGGGTTTCCCAACACCACCTCCTGGCAGCCCTCACCACCCCCCTCACCACATGCCGCCTGCGGCAGCCTCACCATGTTCATGATGGTCAGCACGTAGCTCTCGACATTCGGCTGCCCGTGGTACTCCACCATTTTGGCGTCGGCTACCACCAGGGTCTCCACCCACTTCTCTTTGCTGACCGAGCGCTGGTATCGACGCCTCAGCCGCTGCCGCCGCTGTTCCCAACGCTCCCGCTGGGGCTCCAGCTCTGGAAACTCTGTGGGCCCAGAAGGGGTGGGGGCTAGCTGCCAGGAGGCTGGCCCAGGACACACGTCTCAAGGACCTCTCCCCAGTGAGCTCTCTCTGGGTCAGTGGGAACAGTGCTGGGATCAGAGACAAGGGGCCCACACTCCCAGGGTGACTCTGCCCGACCTGTGCTGTGTGGCCCTGATCTAGTCACTTCCCTTGTCTGACCCTGGGGCTGCCTGACAATAAATAGATAAGCCTAGCAGCCTCAGAGGATGACTTCGATGGGGCTATGAACACGGTGAAGCACTGAGCCTGTGAGGCGAGCTCCTGGGCCCGTGTCTCCCTATGCTGATCCACCCCTGCTAGGGGGTAAGTACCTCCCAGCACACACAGACCTCTCAACCTGACCCCCAGTCTGGGGAGGCTGGCCAAGAGCCCAGCCAGCTGACCTCCCTGGAGACCTGCCCCACTGCCCCAGGCTGCCCCCCAGATCAGAGGAGGAAGCATATCTATGAAGCTGGGGAAACCGAGGGCAAGAAGCAAGCCTCGGTGAATATCTGTCCCAGGAAAGAGAGTCCCTAGCCGTGGGCAGCTTGTGAAGCTGGAGCATTCCATAGACCCCAGCAGCCTTTAGCAGGCAGCTCCTTACCTGGACTGGCCCAGCATGGACTGGCCACTCTGCAGAAGAGGTGCTGGGTCCCACACTCTAGGCCCCCAATAACAGAGGTCAGTTTTTCTGGGGTGAGACCAGAGTGGGGAGGGGAGGGAGGTTCCTACCTAGTTGTCCTGCTGAGGTTGCGTATGGCCCAGTCTTGCCTGGACACTCAGGGAAGAATGGCTGCCACAGCTAGAGGTGTCACAGGCAGGGAGCAGGGAGGGGACACGGAGAGACTGAGCCCTGAGGTGGGGAGGTAGATGAGCTGGTGGTGAGTGGGGTCAGTCCAGGGGATGAGCTGGGGCAGGCCCGACAGGCAGAGGCCTCAGGCCCATCGCACATGGAGGGCACAGGCTATGATGATGTGGCTGTTGGTTTGTCTGTGTCCCTTCAGTCCAAGAGGAGCTGGGCATGGGGGTGCTAACAGGGGTTTCTAGAAAGGCCCCTCCATGGTGCAAGACTCATCCCCTACCCCAGAGCTGGTGGCAGAGAAACACACCTTTCACCCCACAGGTGCCTGGAGCCCTGGAGTCCCCCGGCTCTGCCCACTTCTCGGGGGCTTGGCGCTTGTATACCACGTGGGGCTGGGCGTGGCCAGGCCGGGCAGGGACGCCATCTAGGGGCTCAATGAAGTAGTCCTCGTTGGAGAGCTGGAACACACCTTTCTGGGAAAGAAGCACCAAGGTCACACGGAGAGGACCAGCACTCAGCTGCCCTCCCCCACCCCCAGAGGCCTGTCCTGCCCAGCAGAGCCACCATGCCAACTGCCCCCAGACACACTGTGCTTTCCTCCCTTTAGACCTTTGCTCGCTTTGTACCCTCTGGCTGGAACGTCCCTCCTTACCGCCTTACCCAGCCACAGGCTTCTAGACTGAGCGCAGAAGCCCTCAGCCCAGGAAGCTGCTCCATACACCCACCCCACCCCTTAGCCCATAAGAAGTACAAAATAGGTCTGCATCCCCCACGTTCCAAAGATAAGCAAGAATTACAATTAAAAGCTTAACACCAAGGGGGAAGAAAGCTTTGGGTTAGTAATGTACAGCACGGTGACTATAGTTAATAACACTGTTTTGTGTTCTTGAAAGTTGCTAAGAAAGATTAAAAGTTCTCATCACAAGAAAAAAAACTATACATAAATTTGTAACTAGACTTATTGTGATCATTTTACAATATATTAATACATAGGTGTCAAATTGTCTGAAACTAATATTTTTATAATATCTCAATAAAAAGAAATTTGATTACCAAAAGAAAAAAAAAAAGAAGGAAGAAGTGGGTTTCCTTCCAAATCTAACAAGATGGCCATGGAGATACCCACTCCCACCAGGACACCCTCTTCCTTGGTCCAGGATCTTCCAGAGAAGGGAAATTGAAAGGGGTGTCTCGGGGATGTTCGCTGGCATTCAGAGAGGCCAGAGGAAGGAGGGGCCTTGGGAAGTATCTTTGAGCAACCCACCACCTACTAGGGAAGCTCAGGACTCCAACATGGAAGAAGGTTTTCCCTCCCTCAGACCCCTCCTCATTGGCTTCAAGTCAGCCAGTTGGGTCACTCAGGGCAGAGAACCTGAGTGCTGGATAGTGAATCATGAGCTCTAGGGGCTGGAGGCCTGGGTTGACTCCACCACTGGATAACTGAGTGACCTTGGGCAGGTTCCTCTCGGAGCCTGTTCCCTCATCTGTAAAATGGGAACAATGCCCATATGCGTACCTGTTGCTCAGGTGCAACAAGATTAATTTAACTCTATGAACAGGGAGAAGTACAGGCTCCTGTAAACGAGACTTTCCCAGGCAGCTGGGCTCTCAAAGGCCCAGATACCCTAGAGCAGGGGTCCCCACCCTCCAGGATCTTATGCCTGATGATCTGAGGTGGAGCTGATGTAATAATAATAATAGAAATAAAGTGCACAATAAATGTAATGTGCTTGAATCATCCTGAAACTACCCCCTACCCCCAGTCTGTGGAAAAACTGTCTTCCACGAAACTCTTCCCTGGTGCCAAAAAGACTGGGGACCAACGGCCCTAGAGCCTGTGAGGTGGGCTATATGTCATGAGCCAGTGCCCTGCCACAGCTGTGGCTTTTCCTGAGCAATCTGAGCTGAGGCTCCCTGCAGGGAGTAGTGGATGGCTGGGAAGGTGCCCCCACCCACCCCCACTCCTCCCACAGCCCACCCTCCAGAGCGGGAGCAAAAGGGGCCCTATGCTGCCTGGAGAGGCGTTGCTCTCAAGCAGAGGGAGGCAATTAGGGCTGCACGTGGCTGCCAGCATTACCTCAACTCAGAAAAACCTGGAGGCTAAAGCTGGCTCTCCTGGGAAGCCGGGTGGGGGCAGGGGTTGTGCGGTCAAAGTCATAACTGATACCCCGTGAAGATGAGGGACTCAACTGCTTTCTGAGTTATTCAGTCCACACACAGCACAAACAAAAAGCGGTTTTCAAAGTCTGGACTGACAGCTTCAACACTATCTGAGAAATTGTCAGAAATGCACGTTCCCCACCCCATCTCCCCATCTACCCTATGGGACACCAGGTTTTCCACTAGGCCTCGATGACTGGCTAGCTTTAAAGTTTGAGAACCGCTGCCCTAGAGAACAAAGATGCCTGAGCATGCCTGTAAAATGCCACCCCATTTTACAGGTGCTAATACTGAGGCTGGAAGGGGGAACTCCAACGGGCCAAAACCAGCAGACAAGTCCGTGGCCAGGCAGGGGGTGGGGATGGGGGTGGCCCCCACGCCCGCCAGCTCACCCCGCGCACTCACCAGGCCGTCGCAGGCGCTGATGGCCGCCAGGCCGCCCTCGAGCTCGGGGTCCTGCACCTCACCTAGCAGGTGGCAGGCGGGGGCACGGGCCCGGATGTGCGCGCGGCCCAGGCCGCCCCGCCGCCGCGTCTCGCTCACGAAGCCGGGCGCCAGCAGGTGTGGGTTGGTGGTCAAGTTGAAACGCAGCTCGCGGCCGCGGTACTGCAGCTCGTAGAAGGTGGGCGCGCTAGGGCGCGCGGACAAGTCCCTCTTGCGCAGCGCGCGGGGCCACAGCTCGTAGGACAGGAAGGAGCCCCCCGAATCCACACGCACCGGGTGCACAATGTCCAGCGCCGCCCGGCCCTCGGCGGCGTGCCCTGCAGGGAGAAGAGCCGAGACGGAGTGGGAGCCGAGAAGCCCAAGGGGGCGCTGAGGTCCAAGTGCCGGGATTCAAACACCCACCACCTGTGCTGTTTCACCGCTCCGTGCCTCGCGAGCTCCACCCAGGTGATCGCAATAACCTCTTCACAAGGCTCCCTGCTTCCGTTAGTGACCGCTTCGGGTCCCTCTCCTCCAGTCTGATTAGCTTTCCACGTAGTAGTCACAGGGACTCGTTCCAGAGCTGTCAGATCATAACCTTTCTCTGCTCAAAACCCTGCAGTGGCTCCCAGCTCACACACAGCAGAAAACTGTTCTAGCGATGGCCAGGGACGTCCTAGGCAAGGATACCTCCGATCTCAGCTGCTGCTGCTAAGTCGCTTCAGTCGCGTCCGACTCTATGCGACCCCATAGACGGCAGCCCACCAGGCTCCCCTGTCCCTGGGATTCTCCAGGCAAGAACACTGGAGTGGGTTGCCATTTCCTTCTCCAATGCATGAAAGTGAAAAGTGAAAGGGAAGTCGCTCAGTTGTGTCCGACTCTTCGAGACCCCATGGACTGCAGCCTACCGGACTCCTCCATCCATGGATTTTCCAGGCAAGAGTGCTGGAGTGGGGTGCCGTTGCCTTCTCCCTCATCTCAGCTACACCTCCCGAATTCCCTGTATTCGGCCACTGGCCTCCTTGCTGCTCCTGCTCAAGATTTTGCTTTCTTGTCTGCTCCACCAGGAACAGACTTCCCTCAGTTTCCCACAGGACTATAAAGCACTGACTTCCTTCAGGTCCTTCCCCAAAGCTTACTCACTTCTTTTTAAAATTGCAACTCCCCGCCTCTCCCTATCCCCCCTTCCCTGCTTTATTTTTCCCCACAGCACGTCTCACATACTGTATCACTTAACATCTGCATTCTTTTTTCTATTTTTCTTTCTCTATCTCCTCCCAGTGTGAACTCTAGGAGGGCAAGAATCTTTAGAGTCTTTGCTGAAGATTTTAAGTGTTCAAGAATGTCTGGAAACTAGTAGTTTCTCAGTAAGTATTTGTGTAAAATCTGTAGAAAGGGGATCATAACTTACACTTTGGGGGCTGAAGATTAAATGAACTGAACTACTCCACATATAGCAGTGCCTGGCCCACTGAATACGATGAATACGACTGAATACGATGGCAATTATGATTATTAGATTATTATTAGCCTGATGGATTTTTTAAAGTGCCTGATGGTTCTTCTGCACACATCTCCAGGCCTCCTGAGATGGGGAGTCAGAGAAGGACCACCCAGGTAGGGCTCCCTGGCCCCTCATCACTACCACTTCAACCAAGCAGGTCTAGTTTATTTCTTTCATATTTGAGAGTTCAAATGAAAAGATTCCAGGGCTGGAAAAATTTGCAGAATCCTCTCCTAGTCATTCTGTCTGCTTGATTTCCCAATAAGTCTTGATTCTTAACCTTTTTCTGCCATGGACTCCTCAAAAAAATGTTTTTAAGTGTGTAAGATTAAATGTATAGGAATACCAAGGAAATTCATTATATTGAATTAAAACTGTCAAAATAATTTAAAAAGTAGATGTGAAATCATGTGTTCCTTTCCTAATGCATTAAACAAGATCCAAAGGCAAGTTTAATAACTATGATGATTTCAAAGTAGTGAAGAGCATCAGCCTTATTTCAAGATACCTGCAACTGTATTGAGATTAAAAACAAAGAAAAAAAAATTTTTTTTATTGTCCCTATTGGTAGCTTACCTGTCTCCTGAGAAACCTGTATGCAGGTCAAAAAGCAACAGTTAGAACCAGATGTGGTTCAAACTTGAGAAAGGAGTACATCAACACTGTATATTGTTACTCTTTATTTAATGTCTATGCAGAGTACATCATGCAAAATGCTGGGCTGGCTGAATCACAAGCTGGAATCAAGATTGTTGGGAGAAACAACAACCTCAGACACGCAGATGTTACTACTCTAATGGCAGAAAGTGGAACTAAAGAGCCTCTTAATGAGGGTGAAGAGGAGAGTGAAAGAGCTGGCTTGAAACTCAACACTCAAAAACTAAGATCATGGCATCTGGTCCCATCACGTTATGGCAAATAGATGGCAAAAAAGTGGAAACAGTGACAGATTTTCACTTCTTGGGCTCCAAAATCACTGTGGACTGTAGACGGTCACAGCAGTCATGAAATTAAAGGATGCTTGCTCCTTGGAAGAAAAGCCGTGACAAACCTAGATAGTGTATTAAAAAGCGGAGACATCACTTTGTCCATTTGGTTAAAGCTATGGTTTTTCAGTAGTCATGTACAGATATAAGAGTTGGATCCTAAAGTAGGCTAAGCGTTGAAGAATTGATACTTCCAAATTGTGGTGCTGGAGAAGACTTGAGAGTCCCTTGGACAGCAAAGAGATCAAACCAATCAATCCTAAAGGAAATCAACCCTGAATATTCACTAGAAGGACTGATGCTGAAGCTGAAGCTCCAATACTTTGGCCACTTGCTGTGAAGTGCCAACTCACTGAAAAGACTCTGATGATGCTAAGAAAGATTAAGGGCAAAAGCAGAAGGGGGAGGCAGAGAATGAGATAGTCAGGTATCATCACCGACTCAATGACCATGAATTTGAGCAAACTCCAGGAGATAGTGAAGGACAGGGAAGACTGGCATGCTACAGTCCATGGGGTCACAAAGAGTTGGACATGACTTAGCAACTGAACAATAATTGGTAGCTAAATCAAAGATACTGCTAATACTAGTGATTTGTTGCTAATATTTGTAATGGAAGGAAATACTGAATTTTACTTCAAGGTTAGAAAAATTAAAGATGTAATATAGTCCCATCCAAGTTCATGGATCCTCTGAATTCAACCCAGGTCCCTGTGGCTATGGATTCCAAGTTAGGAGACCTGCAGGAGAGTCTCCAGATTGCTCCTGGAGAAAGCAGAGAGACATTCAGAAAGGTGCAGAGACTAGCCTAAAGCACACGGAAAGAGTAATAAAGTCTCCCAAATGGTTTCAACCTCCCAGTAACATCCTTCTTCATTCTCAGAGGTCTGTCTCTTGCTGGGTCTCAGTTTCTCCACTGCTAACATCAAAGCTATGACCAACCTAGACAGCATGTTAAAAAGCAGAGACATTACTTTGCCAACAAAGGTTCCTCTAGTCAAAGCTATGGTTTTTCCAGTGGTCACGTATGGATGTCAGAGTTGGACTATAAAGAAAGCTGAGCACTGAAGAATTGATGTTTTTGAACTGTGGTGTTGGAGAAGACTTGAGAGTCCCTTGGACTGCAAGGAGATCAAACCAGTCAATCCTAAAGGAAATCAGTCCTGAATATTCATTGAAAGGACTGATGCTGAAGCTGAAGCTCCAATACTTTGGCCACCTGATGTGAAGAGCTGACCCATTGGAAAAGACCCTAATGCTGGGAAAGATTGAGGGCAGGAGGAGAAGGGGGCAACAGAGGATGAGATGGTTGGATGGCATCATCGACTTGATGGACACGAGTTTGAACAAGCTCCAGGAGTTGGTGATGGACAGGGAAGCCTGGTGTGCTGCAGTCCACGGGGTCACAAAGAGTCAGACATGACCAAGTGAACATGAGCTGGACTCGATCAAAGTTTTCCAACTATTTTGACCACTAGACCTAGTCTTCAAAAGAAACCTCATGTGGACATACACAAAGAAGAGCAGCACTGCTGGGAGTGGGCAGGAACCCCAGGGCTCACGCTCTCGTTCTCTCTTTTCCTTCTCCACAGTTCCCAGGCCCTAAGGTGCAGGTAGGAAACTGGCCCATCTGAGGTTTGTCCCAGCCTCTGGTCCTGCCTAGCTCTGGGGCTTGTCCTGGCTTTATGCCCAGCTTGTGGGATCCTGGCTGCTCATGACAAAGACCCCTCAAGGCCACAAGAATGCCTGAGTGCCCTGCAGCTGTCCTACAGGGCTCTCTGTGTGGCTGCTGCTGGGGTGGGAAAGGAAGCCAAGTCCAGCCTGAAGCTCCCTCCAGGCCAGGCTGCAGAAACTCAGCTCACTCTCCAATCTGTCTCCTCCCAAACCACTTGAAGAGTGCGCTGCATGGTGTGGCCCCCTGTACCCCCGCTGAGGACACCCCCCACTGCCCACAATTGCCCCAGTGGGCCAGCTATCAGGGCAGTCCTCTAAGAGCATTCTCTGAGAGGCAGGACACAGGGTGGGCTGGAGTGACTTGTTCAGTGACTTTAGGCAAAATCGTCCTTGTCTCTGAGTTTCAGGAGGGCACAAGTGCAAGGATTTTTCCAGACTTCTCGGATGAGAATTTCTTAAAAACAAATTCTCAGGCCCTGTCCCAGACCCACTGAATCAGCATCTCCAGGAAATGGGACTGGGAAGCTGTGTTTTTACCAAAAGCCTCAAGGGATTGTAGTCATCAGGGAAGTTAAGAAATTCCTTACTGGACATAAACCTGGCTGCACATCAGCAGTACCTGGAGAGCTCTGAAAAACTGTAGCTGCCCGGGACCCAGCCCAGAGATTCTGATTCCATAGATCCAGAGCTCTGAGGCCCCAGAATCTGTATTTTTCTAAACGTTCTGGGGATTCTGATGGAACCATTTCAAGGCTGGCATCTGGAAGCCACTGGGCTGGATAGTTGAAGACTTCTTGCTCTCTCATCCTCATAAGGGCATTTGGGAGGGCAACTCCACAACCACAGCTTGCAGACTTGTTTTTTTGTTTGTCAGTGTATTGATTAGGGGCAGGTAGTGGTTTGTTGGACTGGCAAAAATGTTGAACAGTATTTAATCAGTTGCCAGTGTTTTTCAAAAAAAGAAAAAAATCACATGATTTTGTACAAAAGTCTCAATTTTCAGCTTAAAGTCTTATCATCCATCCATGTCAGGCCTAAATTCACACTTGTCAGAGGTGGCCCGTTAGAGAGGGCCTGTGCTTCTCCATCTGCCTCAGTCTCCACCACTTCCTATGTGTTCTCAGCACTGTCGCTAAATATAGGTTGCCCCCAGCTTCACACTTGTGCTGTCTTTCATTCAGTAAAGAACTGAATCTCTAACAACAATGGGAAAACAAGGGCTGGGCCAAGAGGCCCTACGATTCAAGAAAAGTGTCTTCCCATCAGCTTTGTTATGTTACCTGCCTGGTCCACGACATTCAGTGTTGTGAGGGAGAGTTAAGTGCCCTAATGTCCAGGAAAATGTATAAGACACCATCCTAGCCCTGAGAAGAAATGGGTGCAGGGCACTCATGATCCATACCCCTGGCACAGAGCTGGGAAAGTCCAAGAGAGGGGAGGGGACAGCCCAGAGATGTATGGGGATGAAGAATAGCTTTGTCAAAGGGGTGCATGTGACATGTCCCCTTAACATATGGGTACATATTTAAGCATGAGGATGAGGACAGCTTCGTGGTGGGCATCATGTGATAGACCACCAGAGAAATAGGAAAAAGTCAGGTGAGGGGAACAAGCAATAAGAAGCTTGACCCAGGCATGTGTTTTGTGGAATGAGAGACAATGGAGTTACAAAACAATGTAAAAGTGTGAGCATTGAACACAGCTAGACCTGGGTTCAGGTGCCAAGTTGGCTACTTAATAGTTGTGTAGCCTTGGACAGTCACTTCATCTTGCTGGGCCTCAGTTTCCTCATCTGCTCAGAGTATCCAAGTCAGAAAATTTAAGGAGGGTCATGGAACAAACAGATGGAGAGTAAGAAAACAGTTACACTCCAAGGTTTTATTTTAAATGAATATTAAAAGCAGTTCTCTGGGCATGAACCATCACGTCAAGGCTGCTAAAGACAAGCTGAAGGTGTGGGGTGCTGATGCCAATTAGCCCAGAAGTGCTCAGTGTACCAGAAAAACAGAAGCTATATGGCACACTTCTAGGCAACGGCAGTGTCCTCAACTGTATGTGGGTGGGAGACGGCATGATGTGTAAGGCTGGGGAATCAGATCCCCCGGGGAGAGATGGCCCCGAGCTCAACAGTGTCCCTGGGGAGGGATCCACGAACTTGGGGGTATGCAGTCCTGTTCAGAACCCCTGCTCTAGACCTTGGGAAATTATTGCAAGATAGAAATTCAAGAGAGTTATAAAGAAGCATCCTCTTAAGTTCAAAAATGTAAGTAGAAATATGCTGCAGGCAAAAAGCATTAGAAGTAATGTGCTCTATAGTCAGAGCACCGGGGTCTGCATCACAACTTTGCCATCAAAAGCTGTGAGGCCATGGGTAAATTAAGCACACAGTCTCAGTTCCTCCATCTGTAATATGGGCATGATAATAATCATACCTTAGGTTGTGTGAGAATTCATGCATCAATACATAAGCGCTTAGTTCAACAGATAGTAACACAAAGCAAATGTGACTAAGTTATGACTGAAAATTAGCAAGAGAAGTTCTCAAGTATACTTAGCTATTTCTTTAAAAACTTCTTTTGCCTAATGACTTAATATTTTAATAAGAAATGTAAAATTACTTACAGGATGTTACCACTTTTACTGCAATAATTTTCATTTTCTTGCTTTATTCTGCATTCTTTTTCAATTGTCAATTTATATTGTTTTACTATTAAAATATTTTTAAATGAGGACAGAGTAAGTTAAAAAATAAACAACTCTTTCAGTGTCTCTGATAGCTGATGGCTGGTAGAGATCATGGTGGCTGAAAGTACCACCACCCAGTGCCAGCAAAGGGTAATTGTCCATCAGAGCTGAGCCAGCAGTGCTAAAGCTACTGCAGATGGGAGCAGGGACTGCCAGTGGTTCATGGCTGAGTCTGTCCTGCCAGGAAGGTTATTCGGTTGTGATTGGAGTGCGTTCCTGCCACAACGGGTGTTGAATACTTTGAATATCACTGCTAGGTGACAGAACTGTCACCCTGGAACTTCTACCAGAGAAATGCCAACATGGTGTTTACCCTCACCTCCTTATCGAGTACCTGAGTTACAGTCCAGCTCTTCAAATGACCCATAGCTCATGACAAAGAGAAAAAATAACCAGGGAGTGTGTGACACACGCCCTCCCGCCCCAGTCTGTCTGCACTTGTCTGCATGCACGTGTGTGCATGCACATGCACACGGAGCTCACGTGTGAAACAGTGTTTCGGTGGGCCCCTGAGCCAGTCCCAGCAATCCCAACAAGTCCCTTGGTTTGTTACATTTTTCTAAAAGTGAGCCCAAGATGTTTTCTTTGGCCTCTACCAGGGTTGCATTCAGTGGGCAGAGCACCCAGTCTAGGTCCCCCAGGCAGATCTAAAGAAAATGACAAAGAGCTCAGCAGCCTCCATGTCAGGGATCCCGAGTGGGAGAGACTGGGGAGGACCTCATGCGACGTATCTATAGGGACACTGGAGACAGACACTCACCTGAAGGGTGACCCAGATTAGATAGGAGGGGCGCTTGCCTTTCCTCCACTCCAAATGGCAGGTCCAAGTTTCAGGACACACCAAGGACTCCCTAATTTTATTGGGTCTACCTGGCAGACTCATAAAAACTACAGCCACCACATGGCAGTCTCTCTGCTCTGTGTGAAGCAAACACATTCAGCATCTCACTGAATTCTCATAACAACCCTTGGAGATAGATACCATTATCCCAGTTTAACAACATGGGCAAGCTCATACATGTGTCTGGCTTGCAATAGAAGGGGACCCTGACCACGGGCACTCCCCTCCGCCCCCTGACACACACATAACCTTTCTCCCACAGCTGCCAGGGAGCCTGGACCCAAGTTCAGGCTTCAGGGGCACTTCCTTGGGGCAACTACTTTCCTGCTCCCATCACCTGGTTCACCCTCATCGGTCCCCAGCTTTGGGGCAGTGGGAAAACACAGGCTTCACCCAGGTAGCCCAGGAGTCTAACCTAGCAGGTCACTCTCCTCTCTGAATCTGTCCTCTCATTTATAAAAGAACTTTCCATCACACACCTTGCAGGGTTGTTGTGGAGCTGATGAGAAATAAGAAGTAGGGATGCTGGCACATGGTAGGTCTCATTAAATATTTGCTCTGTCCCCTACACATTGGTGCTAGACGGGGAGCTTCTTCCCTAAAACACTGCTCCCCTCAAAGGCTTTCATCAGCTGCACCCCTCAATGGTTCCACGAACCTCTAAGATCAGGCTTAAATGCTCCCTACATTCCGGCCTATATGCTTTTCCAGCCTCACAACTACAATCCCTCTGCTGGGGAGGAAGGTCTTCCCAAAACCCAGCTCAAAGGCCTAACCTAGCCACCCCACCCCCACCCACTCCACCAAGCCCTGTTGGGCTGCACCCACCCACCCATACCCACACATCCCCCCACTTCCCCACACCCCCTTCCAGCCCATCTAAAGTTCATCCATCACACACACACACACACACACACACACACACACACACACCTTTCCAGCCCATCTAAAGTTCATCCATCTCTCACACACACACACACACACACACACACACACACACACACCCTTCCAGCCCATCTAAAGTTCATCCATCTCACACACACACACACACACCCCCTTCCAGCCCATCTAAAGTTCATCCATCACACACACACACACACACACACACACACCCCCTTCCAGCCCATCTAAAGTTCATCCATCACACACACACACACACACACACACACACACACACCCTTCCAGCCCATCTAAAGTTCATCCATCACACACACACACACACACACACACACACACACACACCCTTCCAGCCCATCTAAAGTTCATCCATCACACACACACACACACACACACACACCCTTCCAGCCCATCTAAAGTTCATCCATCACACACACACACACACACACACACACACACACACACCCTTCCAGCCCATCTAAAGTTCATCCATCACACACACACACACACACACACACACACACACACCCTTCCAGCCCATCTAAAGTTCATCCATCACACACACACACACACACACCCCCTTCCAGCCCATCTAAAGTTCATCCATCACACACACACACACACACACACACACACACACACACACACACACCCTTCCAGCCTACCTAAAGTTCATCCATCACACACACACACACACACACACACACACACACACACACCCTTCCAGCCCATCTAAAGTTCATCCATCACACACACACACACACACACACACACACACACACACACACACACCCTTCCAGCCCATCTAAAGTTCATCCATCACACACACACACACACACACACACACACACACACACACACCCTTCCAGCCCATCTAAAGTTCATCCATCCTTTCAGTCCCTCCAAGCTCGGGCCCCTCTCCTACAAAGCCTTCTTCTCGACTCCCTCGCCTCTACAGCGCTTCCCACTATTCTACCCGCGCCCATGAGACCCGGAGCTCCCAGAGCGCAAGGCCCGGGGGTCCTCTACACTCTTCGATCCTAAATTCCCAGGCCGGACGCTCCAGGAGCTCCGCGGCCCGGCGGACCGGGACGGAGCATGATTCTGGACCCGGGCCAGAGGCTCGTCGGAGGCCAGCCGGGCGGGGCTGGGCGGGGAGAGCCAAGCCCAGGGCCGGGGAAAGAAGCTCCTTCTCCGCGCTGCACTCCCGGCTCCTTCACACTTGGGGGAGGGGGAGGCAGGAAGTGCAAGGACAGCGCAAGACCCGGCCCAGCGAGCCTGAGGGCCGGGCAGGCTGCCTAGAGGCTGGGGACCGGGGCGAGGGGCCGGGGCTCGGCGGGGGACCGCGTAGACCTGCGACCCCGCGACTCCGCCCGCAGCGCCCTGGCCAGCCTGCTTTCCAGAGGAGGGCACACTGAGGAGGGCGAGAAACTGAATACATCGTGAGCAAGCCGCGCTCCGTCCAGTTGCTCAGACGAAGAGATTCCCCGGGAGAGACAGACGCGATCTGCTGCACCCGAGGTGGGGAAACGGGAGCTCGAAGAGCGTGTAAGAGGCTTATTCCGGCTATGGGCAGGGTGCGTAGCGGAGTCGAGGGCTGGGGAAGGCACCCTGAAGGCGCGGTTTCGCTGCCCCAAGCCCACCCCTGTCCTAACACCAGGAGAGTGGGGGGCGACCCCTCCCGGCAGAGCCTGGAGGGAGCGGAATCTGCAGAGGTGAGAAGGGGCTGAACCTAGGCTGGAGAAGCCGGGAGGGGTGGCAGGGCCGGCCGGCCGGGGCGGGGCAGCCACCCACCTGGTGCAGATCCGTGGGCGCCCGGCGCCAGGACCGAGAGGAACAGGAGCAGGGGGCGCAGCAGCGGCGCGGGGCTTCGGGGACTCGGGCCGCTGGGCATGGCCGGGGCCAGGCGGCCGCCGAGCGACCCCTCGCACACGCTCTCGTCCGTCCCGTCCGTTCGCTGCCCGGTCCCGGGTCCGGCTCAGGACATGCCCGACCCGCGTGCAGCTCCCGGAGTCCTGGGCCCGGACTGTCGCCCGGCGGGCGGCTGCGCTCGGCTGCGAGCAACAAAGGCTGCAGGGCCCGCCCCCTCGGCCGGCAGCGGAGGCAAAGAAAAGACTGGAGAGTGAGAAGAGGAGAAAGAAAGGGAAGGAGGGAGGGAGGGAGAAACGCCGCGGGCCCCCGCCCCGCCCCTCGGGCTCCTTCCCCCGCCCCCGGCCCGCCCCTCCCGCCCAGGCGCGGCCTCGCCCCGCCCTCGCCCCACCCTCTCGGGCCACTCCGGGCCGGGGCCGACTGCCCACCGCTCAGGGGCGGAGCACTGGGCAGGGTGCACGCAGCGCCCCCCGACGGCCGGTCGGCCGCCCACCGGGCCGAGGGCGCCGTCTGGCGGTGGAGCCAAGAAGGGCCCTCCTGTCCATAGCCCTCCGGCGCCCCTCAGAGAATCTGGAATTTCTGGAATTTCTGCCTTGTCCCTAAACTGTGCTCGCGGTGGCGCCCTTCGGTGCACTCCCGGGGCTGCCCTTCTAAAGAAGAGGGACATAGACGCCCCGAGAGGGTCCAGGGTCTCCAAAGCTAGCTGGGGAGAGAGGCCCAGACTCTTCCCAAGGGAGCATGTTTCCTACTTGGGGCAGGGTCCCTCAATTCCTCCCTGCAAGTGTGTTTGCCTGAAGGGAAGCACAGCATTTGGCCCATGGGCTGGAGCCCACAGACTCAGCAGGGGCCTCCTGGGAGCTTGGAAGCCTGCCAATCCCAGCCTCGCATCCTCAGCCTCAAACACCCACCATCTGTCCTGTGGCCCCAGCCCTGATTCTAGCTTCCTGCTCCCTCCCTTGATGCTCCCAGAAGCCGTTCCCCATGTCAAAGAACACTCCCACCCTTCACCTTCTGCTTCACTAAACCTGGCCCTACCCTGAGGACCTTCACCTCTTGTTCCTCAGGACAGTAGTGGCCTGCTTTCTTCCCCTGACCAGCCTTTGTGTAGCCTTCTGCCGCCCATATACCTCTTCCCTGTTCCATCTCACATGCACTCATTCTGGAAGTTCCCATCTGGCTCCTTCACCCCAAGCCCTGCTGTCCTTGGGGACAAATGCAGCACATGGCTACACAGTTGCTTGACCTCCTCATCTCTAATGACCCGTCCCTCCACCTTAGCCACCAGCACTCCTGGGCTCCCTCCTCCCTCCACTGCCACAGCCTAGGTTCTGTCACCCCCGACAGCCCACTCTGAAGTCTCCCGATCAGATGCCCCACTCTCAGAGCACATCCTGATGCCTTTCCCATCCTCCCTGAATAGTCACAGTAATAATATGTGCTTTTCTTCCTCCTTGGAAGAAAAGTTATGACCACCCTAGATAGTATATTCAAAAGCAGAGACATTACTTTGCCGACTAAGGTCTGTCTAGTCAAGGCTATGGTTTTTCCTGTGGTCATGTATGGATGTGAGTGTTGGACTGTGAAGAAGGCTGAGCGCCAAAGAATTGATGCTTTTGAACTGTGGTGTTGGAGAAGACTCTTGAGAGTCCCTTGGACTGCAAGGAGATCCAACCGGTTCATTCTGAAGGAGATCAGCCCTGGGATTTCTTTGGAGGGAATGATGCTAAAGCTGAAGCTCCAGTACTTTGGCCACCTCATGCAAAGAGTTGACTCATTGGAAAAGACTCTGATGCTGGGAAGGATTGGGGGCAGGAGGAGAAGGGGACGACCGAGGATGAGCTGGCTGGATGGCATCACTGACTCGATGGACGTGAGTCTGAGTGAACTCCAGGAGATGGTGATGGACAGGGAGGCCTGGCATGCTGCGATTCATGGGGTCACAGAGAGTCGGACACGACTGAGCGACTGAACTGAACTGAACTGAACTTTCTTCCTCCAGTCTCTTGTCAGCTGTCTATGCCCACCGCCCCCCACCACCCCCGCCCCCCCGCCGACCTTCCCCTCCTAGCTCCACTCACTTCCCTCCCTAGCTATACTCATTGCTTGACTTCTGGCCCTTGCTACTGTTGCTGCTATCATTGCTTGACTTCTGGCCCTTAGCCAACCACTTTCCATTTCTCCCCTGCTCCTACAGCCATTGACCTTGCTGCAGGGACAGTTCACACCACATCCTGCCCCCCACACCCCCAGGCTGTGCACCAAGCATCTATAACTGGCACCCATGCATTTTCCCATCCTCTGGACACAATGGAGCAGGCACCTTCCAGTGGTCAGAGACAAAAGCTTCTGCCAGGCCGCTGCAAGGACCTTGCTCTAGGTGTTCCCCTCTTTCCTTGGTCTCCACTGGCTCCTGTTCATTCACTCAGTTGCATCTGACTCTTTGTGACCCCATGGACTGCAGCATGCCAGGCTTCCCTGTCCATCACCAATTCCCAGAGCTTGCTCAAACTCATGTGCATTGAGTCAGTGATGCCATCCAACCATCACTGGCTCCTGACCCTTAGTTTAAAAAAATTCTGGTCTCCTTCCAAGTAAAGATATGGATTATACCCCTCCATAAATGAGTGGTCGCTCTCTAGTTCCCACCCCACATTTCTGCTCTTTCTCAATCTACCCTCTCCAGACAGTTATCTAAATTTTGCCTCCTCCCGTTTGCATCTCAGGCTCACCCCCTCCACCATCTTCCACCCTGGTGCCAGAGCCACAGGACCCTTCAAGTCCTTCTCATCTTGACCTGCCCAGTGCATTCTAGAGGTGTCCTTCCCCTCTACTTCTTAACTCCACCCTCATCCACCTGGCAGACCGCCTTCTCACAGGTATTGGGTATTCCCAGGGAACAAGAGGGTCACAGTCTCTGGAACTCTTTCTGGAGGAGGGCCACAGGCTAGTAGGCAAACATGTAAACAAGACCAGCTGCTGAGAGGGGCTATGAAGAAAATAAAACCAGGAGTTTAGAGGGTCTACTTTCCAAGGGGTCAGTCGAGAAGGGCCTCCCGAGGAGGTGATATTCACCAGTCATGTGAGGGTGAAAGGGAAGAGATGGACGCACACTTGGTAGATCTGAGTGAGACCTGTCTTTTCGGGCTCAGCTTATACATCACCTCTCAGCAAGTCTTCCCCGACTCCCTTCTCAAGGTCCCCAAGCATCTTTGCAACCCCCATCATGGCTCAAATCACACTGCATTGCTCTTGTCTGTTACGTCTGCCAAGCCCACCACACTGTGAGATGCTCAGGCCGTGCCTGCCTTGTTTTGTGATCTCAGCCTCCAGCACAGGAAGCCCCAGAGAGGGAAAGGATCTGGGGGTGGGCAGGACACACAGTCCTCCCTGGCCAGTACCACAGTCTGCTGTCCTCACTCCTCTGGGGAGCTGCCAAGGCCAAACACAGATTAGAGGCTTTTCTGAAAGGCAGCCTAGGAGCTTGTGGTTTAAAAACACAAGCTGACAACAGTCCTCACCTGTTGCCGTCTGTGTCCCAGGTCCTGGCCTTTACTCTGTCCGCAGCCTGCTGGGCTGCCTTCATTTTAAGCCTCCTTGGGAACTATCCTGGACACCACAGGATACAAAAGGATTGTGAAGTTTAGTCCTGCCCTCATGACACAAATAACAATCCAACCAGAAAAATAAGGCCAGCCAACTCCAACTCTGGGGCGTAAAGTTTACATTTTGAACAAAGCAAGAGATTTGATATTTCAACATGTAATTGTTCAAAATGTCAGGTATCCGATTAGAGTCCACCCCCACCACCTCTGCCAAATCTTGATTGAATTAATTTATTTTTTAAATGGTTGTTATCTGTGTAGCCCAACATCTCCAGTAAGATTTAACTGAGCTAAAGCGCTACTAGAAACGGATCAAGTGAAATAAGAAACTAGACTCATTCTACTTCTATTTATTCACATATATATTAATAGATTGCTTAAAAATTAGCCAGGAGAGCGCGTGTATTTTAAATCATAAATGAATAGATATCAATTTTAAAATGAAGCATATGATTTAAAAAAATACTATAAAGCCTCTTTGGGCCTCTACTTATCTGTCTAACGGAGATAGTGATTGCTACTGTATTTCAAAGTTTTTTGAGCAGTGATTCTCAACTGGGGGTGATTTTGGTTCCATGGAATTTTGCAATGTCTGGAGGTGTTTTTTGTTTGTTTGTTTTGTTTTTATTGTTACAACTAGGGGAAGGTACTCCTGGCATCTGACAGGTAGAAGCCAGGAATGCTGCTAACATCTTATAATGGAGAGGTCAGCCCCCCACTGCCAACAAAGAATTATCCAGCCCAAATGTCAAAGTGCCAAGGTTGAGAAACTCTGGTCTAGATGATTAAATAATTTGAAGTCACCCGGAAGAGTAAAAGGTCTTTTGTATTTTGTTTTATTTTGCATTTTTTTGGTAAGGCAAGCACAGGATAAACATTCACACTTTTACAAACAGTGAAGAGTAACTCTTCCCTCCCAAAACTGACCCCGAGTCCTTTGGTGCTCCTTCCTATGGGCCATTATTATTTCAGTTTCTCCTGAACCCTTTTAGAAAAATTCTAGGCAAACACAAAGTTCCATTGAGCACACCTGGTGGCTCAGTCACTCTACACCTTGCTTTTTTCATTTACCCACACAGCTCAGAGATGGGAGATGGGCCAGCATCCTTACTCATGGACCTACAGCAGCCTTATTTTAATAGCTTCTTAGCATGTGGCACGTAAACCAGAATGTAAGCTTTATGGGGGCAGGAATCCTCTGTCTTGCTCACTAATAGGCTCTTAGAACAGCAGCTGACCTACAACACACATTCAGTAGCTATTTTCAGTTATCCAAATAAATGTTGGATGGTTGACATTCCATCATGTGTATATGTTACCCATCTCCTACTGGGGGGTATTTAGATTATTTCTCATCTCTTGCTGTGACTATCCTCTGTGCATATAGGTGAGTACAACTGTTGGATAAAGTCCTAGAACTGGGGCTACTGTCAAGGGCATGTGTGTTTGTAACTGTGATAGATAAGAATTGCCAAATTAAGGGCACAATTCTAAATGCTAATTTAGGGTACAGATTGCTAAACAGGGATGCCTAAAAAAGCGCTCCCTTCCATGGGACAGCAACTGGGCTGAGTAAGAACTGGCTTTGAAAACGCACAAGTTGATTGACTTGGAAAGGGGATGCTGAGTAGCTGCCATGGGACTGATTAGCCATTGTTCTGGAAGCCCTGGAGACATGGGTGTTCTGAATATAGTACCATAGTTCAAAGCACTGGGGCCTTTGCCTGCCAACTACCCAGCTTAGGAGGGGGGCCTGACCCCACACCACCATGAGGGACAGCATCACAGGAGTCATGGACATTATCCACATGGAAATTTCAAAACTGTCAGTCAGCTCAGGGGACAAAGGTCCAAGAACAGCTTCCACTCTCGCCAGCAGCCATCTGGGCAGTGAGAAGGATGACTAGACAGAGGCGAATTGTGGCAGTGGATGAGTGCTGAATCCCATGTGTTGGCACTCTGCTTTTACATGCAAGGTCTCACATCCTCCTCCTCCCAACTCTGGAAGTGGACACTATTATATCTTCATTTTACAGATGGAGAAGCTGAAGCACGAAGAGGTCAGGTGGTTTGCTGAATGTCCCAGCACCCAAGTCCCTGAGTACCTCTGCCTCCTGGATTGCCAGTTTGAGCTTCTATGCATCAAAGGACCTGCTTCTTCCTGGCTCCACCTTTGGGAGTTGTTTCTAAGTCTGCCAGATGGCTAGATGTGTGGAACAGGACTTCCCCTTCACTAGAGAGTCACTGAGGCTTGCATTTAGGACCTGTCAAGGGTCAGGAGCCATGCTGATTTCCAAAGGGACCCTCAGGAATGGCCATCAGATTATTTCCTGCAGTCAAATCTTATCTTCACATCTAGCCCATGAACTCCCAGATGGCCAGGGCCCTGTCAATTGGACTGAAGACTAGCAGATCCCAGAAGACTGTTATGTGGGAGGCTGTGTCCCCAGCCTGACATTCACACAAACCTTAGATCTCTTACTGCCCCACACTGCAGCCTTGGCTGTTTTCTTCTTTTTCTTTTTTATAATTTTTTTTTCTTCTTCTTGCTATTGTTTCTTCTTGCTATTGTTTCAGCAAGGGGTGTTCCAAATCCTTGTGTCTGGAAATAATTTGAAAACTTTTTATGCTTTTCTATTATATTTATTGAGTTTTTGGAAGCTCTTTCTGTTATTTATCCTATAACATTATTTCATGTATTTTATTAGTTTTTGTAAAGAAAATACTTGACCAACATCTAAAAATCAGAACCTTTGCTGGTAATAAGATCCTGGATAAAATAAATGACATGGGTCATTTTTATTTTTCTTTTTTAATCAATAAATCATTTCACTACTTTATTTATCCAACAGATACTCACTTGTGCTGCCTGCAGTGGAGCTTAAATGAATAAAAACAGCATGATCCTTATTCTGAAATTGCTATTGCCAATTTTAAAAATGAAGTTAGTTATATAATTTGGGGGTTAGAAGCAAATTTTTAAGACGAAGTCAATAGCAAAATAGGCAGGGAAAGAAGTTAATAGATGTGCCTACATCTAATGCTTTTCATAAAGCAAACATTTCTCCATATTTTAAAAGTCCTTAAATCCAATATCAAAAATTAAGAGATCAGAAGAGACCTAGAGAGATCAGAAGAAATAGAAAATTATCAAATAAATGATAGAAGAATCTTTCTCAGGAGTGAAGCACATGCATTTCTAGACTGAAAGAGTTTACTGGCATCCAGTACAACACATAAGAAGAGACCCCTACCAAGACACACAGGTTCCTTGGTGGTTCAGATGGTAAAGAATCTGCCTGCACTGTGAGAGGCCTTGGTTTGATCCCTGAGTTGGGAAGATTCAGTGGAGAGAAGGAAATGACAACCCACTCCAGTATCTCTTGCCTGGTGAATCCCATGGACAGAGGAGCCTGGCAGGCTACAGTCCATGAGGACACAGAGTTGGACACGATTGAGCGACTAACACTTTCACTTCCAAGACACAACATCTTGATGTACCAGAACTTGTAGGTACTAGAGAAAATTATTCCCAGAGGTGGGAAGAAAATGGTCACAAAGACTCTGTAACAGAATGGCGCCAGAATTCTCTCCAGCAGCCCTATTAGCCAGAAGTCAACAGAGCAATGCCTTCAAAATTCTGGAAAATTCTATGTTTCCAACATAGAACTCAATTCTCAGGCTCTCGATCAAGTGTGAGGGCAGAATATAGCCATTTTAAGATATTGAAGGTCTCAAGACATTTGTTTCCTATGGTCTTTTTCTCTGAAAGTTACAGGAGGCTGTACTCCACCCAAATGAGGAGGTAAACTACGAGAAAGACCTGGGAACTAGGCAACGGGTCATCTGACACAAATCACATTTGTCGGGAAAGACAAATTCCATGTGCTAGCAAAGAAAGGGAGTCTCCATAATAATAGTGAAGGAAAATTCCAGAATCACAACTGTTCAGAAGGCCGAGAGAGCCGCTAGTCCCCACTGGAGCAGGAAGTCAGAGATCCAGATGGGAGGTCTCAAAAGAAATGAACAAAACCCACAGAAATAGAAGTTGCCTTATCTATACACAAGAACCCACAAAGGCCTAATTGCAAACCATCTGAATGGACAATTCCAAATTCAATGGTAAAGATAAGACCCACAGGCTTGGCTCAGATTAACTACTACTCTGGGCTGACTGGCTTCAGGATCTAGAGATGTTCTCAGGTAAGCTCCACATCATGATGGAATGAGTGACAGGCTCTGCAGTCAGATTGGTTGGGTTTAAGTCCTCCCTTTGCCTAGAATTAGCTGCATGCCCTTGGGCAAACTGCTCAATTGTTCTGAATCTTATAACCTTAGTAAATAGGAGATCAAAACAATGATCTATGATATTATCTCAACTTATTAAGATGATATATGTAAAACTGCTTTGTAAACTAGTATTAATACAGTGGAAGTTACCCAGCAACCTCTGCCAACCCAACTCACCAAATGTTGCCCCATTTGTCTGTGTTCCTCCAGAATTCCAAAGGTGGTAGTGTTAGGAGGTGGGGCATTTGGGAGGTGACTAGGTCACGAGAGTGAAGCCCTTGTTAATGGGCTCCATGAAAGAGGTCCCAGAGAGCTCCCCCTCCCCTTCCTTTGTGAGGACACAACCACAAAGAGAAGTCTGCCACCTGGAAGGAGGCTCTCACTTGACCATGCTGGCATGTTGATCTTGGACCTCTAGCCTCCAGAGCTGTGAAAAATAAATCTCTGTCGTTTATATGCCACCTGGTCTATGACATTTTGTTTTAGCAGCCCAACTGGACAAAGACAGCCAATCTCCTGGTAAAACATACAGACTACTGCCCACGGCATGCTGATCCCTTGCTACTAGTAGAATACACTCTCCCACTCTACATCAAGTGTGGCGTTTTGGACCAACAGCACAGGCATCACCTGAGAGCTTGTGAGAAATACAGCATCTCAGCATGCCTCGAACCTGCTGAACTGGAATCTGCATTTTCACCAAATCCCCAGGGGAAAGGTGGGCACCTTAAATACTGGTCTAACGGGCCCCAAACACTTGTCTTCCCACCAAACAAGCTGCAGGCTTCCCAAGAGCCACCTGAATTTGTTTACAAGCCAGTTTATCCTATTGCTTCTGCTATTATATTATGAAACATAATTAAATAGATAAACCCAGACCTGAGTACAGAGGGAGAGTTGTTTCTAGGAAACCTAGGCCGGATGCTTTAGGAAGGCATGAGAAAGGAGAATGGTCTAGAATTACAGTTCAGCAGAGGAGGCTTCTGGGAAGGGTTTAATAGCTGGAGGTACTACCTGTCAAGGCTATGGTTTTTCTTGTGGTCACGTATGGATGTGAGAGTTGGACTGTGAAGAAGGCTGAGCGCCGAAGAATTTATGCTTTTGAACTGTGGTCTTGGAGAAGACTCTTGGACTGCAAGGAGATCCAACCAGTCCATTCTGAAGGAGATCAGCCCTGGGATTTCTTTGGAAGGAATGATGCTAAAGCTGAAACTCCAGTCCTTTGGCCACCTCATGCGAAGAGTTGACTCATTGGAAAAGACTCTGATGCTGGGAGCGATTGGGGGCAGGAGGAGAAGGGGACGACAGAGGATGAGATGGCTGGATGGCATCACTGACTCGATAGACGTGAGTCTGAGTGAACTCCAGGAGTTAGTGATGGACAGGGAGGCCTGGCGTGCTGTGATTCATGAGGTCACAAAGAGTCGGACACGGCTGAGTGACTGAACTGAACTGATTGCCTGTGGGCATACCTTAGGGGTCACGCCTGAGGACACCAGGTCCTCCTCGTTTACTCTGAGTCAGCCCTGTACTTCGCCCACTACCACCACCCCCAGCATTATAGCTGTTCCTTACCCTATCCAGGTGTTCTTTATCCTGAACTAACACTGGGACACTTACACAAGGGATGCATTACATGAATCTTATTAACCCTGGAGCAACCCCATGAGGGAAGTTATTACTATCCAATTTACAGGCAAGAAAAACAGAGATTAAGTCACTTTTGTGAGGTCACATGGTAACTGGCAGGGCAGGACTTGAAAGGAGGTCTGCCTCCAGGTACCAGGCTCCAACCATGACACTGTTGATGGCAACAGACACCAAGAGTTTAGGGAAAACACAGATGCTGCAGAAACATTTGAGAAATGTACATCCCCACCAGCAATTAAAGGGATGTAGATCCAAGCAACCGCAGAGCACTTTTCACCTGTCAGATCTGCAAAGGTTTTTGTTCTTTTGCAATTCAATTTGCATTTATGTCAATGTAATATGCGTTCATGGTTTACAAGAGTCAAACTGTCCAACAGGCACACAAGATGAAAAACAGCCGCCTCTGCCCTGGCTCATCGCACACCCACCCAGGCACACTCTGTGGGAGGAAGGGATGCAGTTCCAAGAGGTGGCCTGAACCAGGCCGCTCCTGCCGTGGCCTTCACTTTCTGTCCCCTCCACACTTTCTCTGGGCTCTCCAGGGCCTCCAGGAATGTTGCCCTGATGTTCCGCTGATCTTCCCAGTACAGCGAAGCAAGGGGCTGGGTGGCCCAGATTGGGAGTGGAAATGGGGAACAAGAGGGGGATACATAGCAAGAACCCAAACTGACCCACACCCCTTAACACAGCCATCTGTAATCTCACTTGGGGTGGGTGGGAGGAGGGAACCATTCCAAAGGGAAAAACCAGCACTGGCCACATCATTTGTAGAAAACTCTATGTGGAAGTGCTATTTCTTCACTGTAGTAACAACAATAAAGAGATTTTATTTTTACTTTTTGGCCATGCAGCACAGTATGTGGGATCTTAGTTCCCTGACCAGGGGTTGAACCCATGCTCCAGGTACTGGAATTACAGAGTCTTAACAACTGGACCACCAGGGAACTCCCAAGAGATTTTTTTTTTTTTTTGGAAAAGAAAAATAAATATATCCCCAACCTGTCACCCTCTCCCACCAAAAACTACGTTCTCTTGGGTGGATCCCCAAACATGTAGGTTTTTAGAGCACTGTCATCAGCATCACAGGGAAAATAACAGGCTCTTCAGAGCGAGGTTTGGGGTCAATTCCTGGTTCTGCTGTGGGATGTGCAACAACCCCCCTTTCTGAGCCTCTGCTCCCTCCTGTGTGAATGGAGATCACATTTCCTGCCTCTTGGAGGAGCTGGAGGACGATATGTGTAAAAAGCCTGGCACTGGGCTGGGGACATAGTAGCTGATCAACCAGGAGGAAGGCAGCTGCCTCCCAGAAAGCACCCTGGCCTCAGTGCTATGCTCTTCTCTGGCTCCAGCTAACCTCTGTGGGACACTTCCTACAGCCCTGAACTGGTAAATCCACCGCCAGCACTTGTCACTCTGCCCCTCCAGCTCTGGCCTTTTTAAAGGCCCAAACAAGGCCTTCCCATAACCATAACCCATCCTACTAAGTGTACTCACAAGTGCTCAGAGAATGAATCCTTACAGCCCAGAGCTCATAGCTCCCCACCCTCCCTTCCTGCCCCTCCAAGTGCCTCTGCCTCCAACTCTATCCCAGTGGCCCTCGTTCAGTGCTGACCACCCCCGGCTGAGCTCTCCTGTGACCTGTGGGCTCCTGGGGGTAGAACGGATGCTGGTCCAGCTCTGTCTCCATCACAGCGCCCATCAAAGGCTGAGGCCGCTGGGCAGGGTCCTGCAGGCCTTCACCCCATGGTTCTTTGTTGACCTCCCACCATGACAAGGGCGGTGAACATGACAAAGACAGGCCTTCCTTTCAATGGACTAACTTTCTGGTGGGGGCAGATTTTTTAAAATGTCAACACATACATACACTCTGATTGTGACAAGTGTTATAAATAGAACAGGGTGATCATACAGCAGTGCAGATGAATGAGCTACTGCTATACTCTACAGTATGGATGAACTTCACAGACCCATGCAGCCAGGCACTGAAGTGTATACATGTGTGTTTCCATTCATATAACACACTAAAACAGCCCAAACTAATCTGTGCTGTTGAAAATGAGGATAGTGATTACTCTGGAAGGAAGCACGGGGACTAAAGGGACATGAGACATGAGGGGGCTTCTGGGGATGCTATTCATGTTCTGTTTCTTGCCGTGGGTGCTGGTTACATGGTTGTGTTTGGTATGTGAAAATTCATCAAACTGTATGCATATGACACATGGGCATGTGCACATGGATATTATACTTCATTTAAAAGTTGGGTATTTTTTAATCCTCGGGGGATGAGATGGAGACTTGAGGGTAGAGGTGGGACTTGGTCATATGGGTAGGATAGTCAAGGAGGACTTCTTGGAGGAGGTAACATCTGATATGAGACTTCTGGGTTAAGAGTTAGTTTTGAGATAAGACAGTCTCTTGAATAAGTGACTGGGAAACTGGACAGATACATGTCAAAGAATGAAATTAGAACATTCCCTGAAACCATATACAAAAATAAACTCAAAATAGATTAAAGGCCTAAGTGAAGTGAAGTTGCGAAAGACTCTTTGTGACCCCGTGGACTACAGCCTACCAGGCTCCTCCCTCCAAGGGATTCTCCAGGAAAGAATACTGGAGTGGGTTGCCATTTCCTTCATCCAGGGGATCTTCCTGACCCAGGGATCGAACATGGGTCTCCCACATTGCAGGCAGACACTTTAACCTCTGAGCCACCAGGGAGTGGGACTAAAGGCCTAAATGTAAGACCAAATACTATAAAACTCCTAGAGGAAAATATAAGCAGAACACTCTTTGACATAAATCACAACAATTATTCTTTTTGATTCATCTCCTAGAGTAAGGGAAACAAAAGCAAAATAAAACAAATGGACCTAATTAAACTTAAAAGCTTTTGCATAACAAAGGAAACCATAAATAAAATGAAAAACAACCTACAGAATGGGAGAAAATATTTGCAAATGATGCAATTGACAAGGGATTAATTTCCAAAATATGCAAACAGCTTACACAGCTCAATATATAACCCCCCCAAAAATCCCAATCAAAAGATGGACAGAAGATCTAAATAGACATTTCTCCAAAGAAGACATATAGATGGCCAACAGGCACATGAAAACATGCTCAACATTACTAATTATTAGAAAATGCAAATCAAAACTACAATGAATTAAAGATTTTAAAATTTAATAAAAAAAAAAAAACTACAATGAAGTATCACCTCATACTGGTCAGAATAACCATCATTAAAAAGTCTACAAATAATAAATGCTAGAGATGGTATGGAGAAAAGGGAACTGTTGATAGGAATGTAAACTGGTGCAGCCAGTATGGAGAACAATATATAAGTTTCTTCAAAAACTAAAAATAGAATTATCATATGATCCAGCAACCCCCATTCCTAGGCATATATTCAGAAAGGAGGAAATCTCTAAATCACAAAGATACATGCACCCAGTATTCATAGCAGCACTATTTACAATAACCAAGGCATGGGTGTGGAAGCAACCTAAGTGTCCATTGACAGATGAATGGATAAAGATGTGTGTGTACACACACACACACACACACACACACAGGAAAGTTATTGTCATAAAAAAGAACAAAATGCCATTTGCAGCAACATGGATGGACCTAGCAATGATCATACTAAGTAAGTCAGACAGAAAAAGACAAATGTGATATCACTTACGTGTGGAATTTAAGAAACAGATACATATCAACTTACCTATGAAACAGAAACAGACTCACACACATAGAAAGCACACTTATGGTTGCCAAAGGGAAAAGAGGGTGGGCAGAGATAAATTAGGAGTTTGGGATGAACTAGATACATGAAGTAGATGAAGCAGATACATACTACTATACATAAAATAGATAAACAACAATGTCTTACTGGATAGCACAGGAAACTATATCCAATATCTTATAATAACCTATAATGGGAAAGAATCTGTAAAAGAAAAATATATATATATATAACTGAATCACTTTGCTGTACACTTGAAACATTGCAAATCAACTATACTTTAATAAAATACATTAATAACTTTCAAAAATAAAAATTTAAAAAAAGTCAGTCTTGGAACAAACTAGGGAAAAGCACCCCAAGCAGAGGGCCTGGTGAGTGCAGAGTCCCAGAGACAGGAGAAAATTTGGTACCCTGGAGGGACAGCGGAGGCTAGTGCAGGTGGAGCCTTGCACAGAAGCGAGTGCAGGTTGGAGGGCTACTAGATGAGATTAGGGAGGTGAGCTGGCCCCAGATCAGGAGAGCCCTTATGGTCAGGGAAGGAGTGAGGAGTTTATTTTAAATAAGATAAGATGTCCTAGAGCATCACAGAGGCATGTGATCTGGCTTACCTTATGACTGCCACGGGGAGAGGAGATCCTGGGCTGAAGCACCCCAAAAAGATCATCCATGAATGAATGAAAACAAGATATACATAGAGAACTCTTGGCCTGTGAGAACCATAAGAGGTTTTACAGACCATTTTACAGACAAGAAAACTGAGGCCAGAGAGGGCAAGTCACTTGCCCCAAACCACAAAGCAAGCTAGTAGCCAGGGCACAGAGACTAGCAACTCAGGCTACCTGACATTCAATGACAACTCCCATAAAAGGAAGAAAAATTCCTAGGCCACCAGGGCCCACTAAAGGGAAACTCTGGGAAAGTATGATCTAATTTTGCAAACTTTCTATCAGATTACCGGTTCATCTGGGCTCTGGCCCAGACTGTGTGCATGCTAAGTTGCTTCAGTCGTGTCCGACTCTTTTCATCCCTATGGACTCTAGCCTGCCAGGCTCCTCTGTCCATGGGATTCTCCAGGTAGGAATACTGGAGTGGGCTGCCATGCCCTCCTCCAGGGGATCTTCCTGACCCAGGGATCAAGCCTGCATCTTCTGCATTGCAGGTGGATTCTTTACCACTGAGCCACAGGGGAAGCCCCCTGGCCCAAACTAGAACTGGGTAATTGGGTTAATTTCCTCTCTTGTGACTACTGGGGAGAGAATCCCACTTGCTTCAGATTCTCTATCTCCCAGGCAAGGGAGGTCTGGCAGTGAATCTGCCTGTGGTCACTGATTAAGGATAGGAGACACCGTGAAGACCTGCCCTCTGGAGACCACGTCCCCGCTCCTGGCAGTATGCTGTCCCAAAGCTCCTAGGAGAGCAGGAAAGAAGGAAAGGGCTCCTCAGAGTGGGAGCTCCAGACTAAAGCCAATGGGGGACTGACTACCATAGAGAGGGCCTTCAGCAAAACAGGAGGTCAGAATGAGGAGAAGGGGGTTCTCTTAGCTTGATCAGTTTTCCCATGACCCTCACAAGAGGTTATCATCTTCCTCCTTTACAGGTAGGCAAGGTAGATCAATTAGCCCCAAGACACACGGCTGGTAAGTAACCTAAAGGGGACTATGGTCTCTCCCTCTCCTGGGAACCCTCCCATCCTTAAACCCGACCACCTTCCTTGAGCCTCCTGCCCTAACACTCACTGAGTTATTACCATGCTTTTTTCTTTTTTAATGTTGCACTTTCCCCTATATGAGATCATCTCATTTACTTGTCTTTATCTCCCAGGAGAAAATATGTTCCATGCCTATTGCTGCATTCCTAGTGTTTAGCAAGGTGGATAGAACATAGAAGGTATGCAATAAAAAATTCTGCAAGTACAGAAGGAGGTAGTTGCGGGAAGGCCTTTCTGAGGAGGTGACATTTGAGCCCAAGTGCTGAGAAAGAGCCAGCCATAAGAAAATCTGGCCATGGGAAGATCTCGGGCACTTTGAGACCGAGAACGGAACAAAAGGGGAGAGGGGATGAGGAGTGCCCAATGCTAAAACACAGCTAGAAAAATACCTTTACCAAGAGGAGACCGGGGTTGGGGGACCATTTAAGGGAGCAGGGCTGGAGGCAAAGAGACTGCCAGTCCCTGCTATTTGGTCCGGAGCAACAGTCTCCCGCTGAGTATTTCCGGCCCGCAAAGGCTGAAGGTGGAGGGGTATGCTGCTTCCCGAGGCGAAACTTATCGGAACCCTTCTCCAGTCCTGAAGGTTGAACCGCTGCGGGAGGCGCTCTGTTTCTAGCGTTGCGTCTTCACTCAGCGACCCACGCACAGCCGCGACCCTGAGCCCACGTGAATCGCAGAAGCCTTCTCCTCCGACCTGACCTCCCGGCCCCCAAGTCTCAGCTTCCGGCCTCCACTCTGGCTGAGGGTCCTCAGTTCTTGACGAAATCGAAGGTAAAGAAGTAGCCAATAGAAATACGGCCTGGAAGCGCTTAGGGCAGGGCGCGAGTGCAACTGACCAATCAGGGCAGCCTTCATCCCTTTAAAAGTGCTGCTGCGAGGTGCTGAACACCGCTAGTCGTCCCAATTTAGCCGCTGGCTTCGGGGTGGACCTGAGCCGATCCCTGAGCTCCACCAAGGGCGATGGCGTCAGCCAGAGGCAGCTGTCGCATGGCCCGCGCCTTCGGGGCCGTGCTCCCCCTGAACTGGTTTGGAGATGCGTCGTCCCGGCAACCCTGTAACAGTTCGGTGGGCAACGGATCTGAGAGCACTCGCCCGACCTGGGGTCCCCGCAGCCTGGACGGCCTGGAGGGAGTGGCAGAGGCTGGAGCGGCGCTGGCACTCCGCGCGCTAATCGCGGGCGCCTACCTGGCCCTGTGCGCTGTGGGGCTGGTGGGCAACGTGCTGGTGCTGGTCCTGGTGCGGTCCCAGCAGCGGCGCCGGCGCTCGCTGCTCAACTGCTTCCTACTCAACCTTGCAGCCACCGACCTGCAGTTCGTGCTGACACTGCCCTTCTGGGCCGTGGACATGGTGCGCGACTTCAGCTGGCCCTTCGGGGGTGCCATGTGCAAGGTGGTGCTCACGCTCACGGTGCTCAATATGTACGCCAGCGGCTTCTTCCTTAGCGCCATGAGCGTGGCGCGCTACTACGCGGTGGCGAGGGCGCTGCGCCCCGGCCGCCCGGGCACCCTGTGGGCCGTCTGCTTGTGCAGCTTGCTCTGGGCCACCGCAGTCCTGGCCACTGCACCCACCGCCCTGTTCGCCACAGCGGCCAGCATCGGGGGCGAACGCTTGTGCCTACTGCGCTTCCCAGACGGCGGTCCCGACTGGCTGGCCTTCTACCATCTGCAAAAGATCACCGTGGCCTTTGTGCTGCCGCTGGTCACGCTGGGGACCTGCTCACTGCTGCTTCTGCGCTTCCTGCGGCGGCGGCAGGTACGCTGGCCATCTGGGGTCCCGCCCCGACGTCGCTCCCGGGTTACCCGCGCGCTGGCCTGCGTGCTGCTGGCCTTCGTGCTCTGCTGGCTGCCCAACCAAGCGCTTACGTTCTGGGGGGTGCTGATCAAGCTGAACGCGGTGCCCTGGGACCGCGCCTACTTCCTGGTGCAGGCCTACCTCTTCCCGGTGTCCATCTGCCTGGCGCACTCCAACAGCTGCCTCAACCCGCTGCTTTACTGCCTGCTGCGCCGCGACTTCCGCCAGGGCCTGCAAGAGCTGTGCGGCCGGGCCAAGCACCCAGCGGACCTCCGACCCGGCTCTCCGACAGCCGCGCCCCAGCTACGGGGCTCTCTGATTAGGCCTGAACCCGGAGAACCACACCTCTCACTCAGTAAGGGCCACACGCCGCTCCGTCAGTACCAAGAGTGATGGGGCAGATTAGGCCAGTTAGTATTGGAGTGATGATGTCAAGGGACAGTGCCTGACTGGAGAAGCAGGCCCTTTGGCCGTGGAAATTACTTAAGCCTGGGAGTTTATCACTAACCTTCTGTGCAACCCAGGGTGAGTCCCTTTCTCCCTGGCCTCAGCGTCTTCTTTCCTATAAGGAGAGGTGAGGATTGGATGAATCCTGGGGACTCCTCTGTATCTAGCCCTTCGATCCTCCTGGCACAACCTCTGCAAACAGTGTGAGCTCCATTCATTGACCTTTAAGGCACTTAATCCGACTCCTGGTTTATGTTTCCCTTTGTTATAAGGGAGCTGTGAGAGAGGGATGTGAGTGGTTTTTGGAAACCATAGAGTGGAGGGATTTCAAGGTTATGAGGTAGCCGTTGATGGCTCAAGATTTCTGAGCTTTCATCTGCAAGGCCTGCCTGCTATTTGTTCTCTCTAGATCCTGGGGGCTTGACTGACCCAAACATCACTCATCTGGCAGTATGCTGTGAGTGAGCATGCGAGCTGTTGCATGAAAAGTGGCTGCAAGGAGCAGTCAGGAGGTCTGGAGCTATGTAGCTGGTGGGGGGAGGGGGGAGCAGTGGGTGGTGAGCAATGACCTGAGTGGCCCACATAGGACAGAACTGGGACCAGTGGGAAAGAAGGCATGGGAAGCAGATTTCCATCCCTCGTTATGGCAGGCCTTTCCCATTGTTGAGCACCTGAGCTTCATGGGTGGTGAGCTCCCTGTTCTAGAAGTCATTACAACAGAGACTGATGGAGACAGAATTGATGCATCAGATAGGGGTGTGGAGCTGCTGGATGATTTCACCAATCTCTTTGAGCCTGGAGACCCTGTGACTGATATGGGACAGGTGGGAGTGTTTGCATGCTACAGGCCTTAACAGTCAACATCTTTTCCCCTTGCTCTCCAAAGGCATCACTGAAGATAAATCAAAAGGCAACTGATTTGAATTCCTTCTCTGGTAGACAGCGCTGGATCTTCATATTGATGCAGAGCTACCATAAGGCATTCTCAGCACACACCAGTTGAGATTAGGTGGTCAGAGGTCAGAATTTGTGTTTGCATCCTTGCAAAGACTTGCTCATAAATTTCATGCCTGATGTTTCCGATAGAGGAAGACGATGCTTTAAAGTAGAGGAAAAAACCTATTCCCCACTGCCTGGTGTCCAAGTCCGGAGCCCACACAGGATCTTGGGTCAACTCAAATGTCTGTGATTTGTCATCCCAGAGCAGTCGGAAGGGGTGGAGGGGTGAGGCCCACAGCTAACCCCTGGTGGAATGAGAGGCCCTGTGCCTCATGGTGTGGGTGATACTATGACCCCTCTAAAGGACCACAATACAGAAGAATCTGTATTCCTTGGAGTACTTGTCCACTTAAAAAGAAAATAATATTTTACAAAGTAAAGAAGTGCAGTGATTCACTGGTAGCTCCAAGCCTTGGTTATTTTTCTCAGTGTTATTTTAAAATTGAGTCCTAAAAAAAAATAAAAAAAATAAAAAAAATTGAGTCCTTTGCAGCTTATTTCTCTCTCACATGCAGAGGAATGTTTTGTGGGAGCAACAGGAGGGATAAAGAGTCACTACTGCTGTTCTCATTTGTCTTCCTGCAGCCCATCCCCCATTGTCCCTGGGACCAGCCCTAAGAACTAAAAGGGTGGGATATGGGGTGTTCTCCCGAGAGAACAGGAGAATGGTGTGGGAGCTGCAAGTGCTCTAAATCAGAAATAATAGCTTATTAAATAGAACCTGAGGGCAATGGTCATTTCTAAAATCATTCTGTTTAAAGAATACTGTAGAAAGTTACACTAATGACTCCACAAATACCATACAGTGGACCCTAGGGTGTGGGAGGCAAAGACATTAAATTTGGAGTCAGCCTGTTCAGAAGCCCTTGATCTGTCCTTGCTATGTGCCTTAAGTGAGTCACTTTGCCTGCTTCAGCCTTGGTTTCTTTATCTGTAAAATGAGTGGGCTGACCATTTCCAGATCAGTGATTAACTTTTACCCCCTCTGTGTTCTTTTCTATTCACTCTTTACCTGCAAACTCTTTTTAGGGTCATTTCTTGCTACAACACAATTCATTAACTCTTAGTTCCTGTGAACTGTTTTCCTTTATCGAGGTGAATTTTACTGGCTCATGTTGTCCAAGTATCATGTTGACCAGCAGAGGACTATGGCTCGTGTGGAGGATCTCATCAAATGCCCATATTGTAGTCTCACCCATATTGTAGTCTCAAACCGTGGGCCCAGCTCTGAGCTGGAGCTTGAGGCTTCCCCTGCAGCTGCCATGTGTGTGGAAATAGGACCCAGGTGTGCCCCAGAGAGACCACCCTCTGTCAAGGGGGCGTTCAGCACAGTCCTGACACCAGTACTGAGGGGACAGTGAGGAAGGAGGCAGGCATGAGGGATGGGGCACTCTGAGAAGACAGTGCAAAAGAATAACCTATAAGAGTGTTATATCACTAGATGTCGAGAAGAGGGGCATGTGCGGAAATGCAGAATAAGTGAGATTTTTGAAGGGAAAGAACAAAACCCCCAAACTTGTTGAGCAAGAAGAGCAATGATCCGGCATTGGCTGAGTGCTTGACAATGAGGCAGGCACAGCGCTTTGTGCAGGCCTGGTCTTCAAAAAGGATTTTGAGGTATGCAGTATTATTTACCTTGCAAGGAGGGAATGAAAACTCAGAGAAGTTAGGGAACTGCCTGAGGTCACACTGCTTGTGAGGCAGCACAGCAAACATTTCCAACAGCAGCTCCCTGACTCCAAAGCCCAAATTCTTAGCTGCTTTTGGCTCATCTGCCAGCTGCCAAGAAGAAGGGGGTAAAAGTGCTCAAAGAGGCCAAATGACAACTTGTGTCCTGGGCACAGAGGCAACAAAGGAGCCAGGTGCCTGCAGAAGAATAGGTGCTCTGAATGAACGCGTGGAGCCTGGGGTGGCCATGGTGTCAGGTAGGGCAGAAGAGGAGGAGGGGTGATGGCCTGAACAAATCCCAAGGATATATGACGTTGTCATTATCCCAGCACATCCCAGCCCCCTCAGCGGCCTGTAGGAGAGAGGCAAGGGGAATGCTCAGACTTCCAAAACCCCTCCAGGTGGGTGGAAGTACAGAGCCATGGACTCTGTGCCAGGAGACAGGTGGGCAGCTGCTGAATGTCATTTTCAACTTGCAGAGGTGAGCCCCTTCCCCTTGGAGCAGCCGGGCCCCAGCGCCTCAGCCTCGGCATGCTTTCTCTGCTGAATTCTTCCTTGAAGAGGACAGCACGCTTCCCTGCACCCCTCGCCTGTATCACACACAGCCTGGCCTGTTTGTGAGGCCCTCCTGACCCTGGCCGCCTTTCTCTCTTCCCTTTAGGACAGAGGGCCAGCTGAGCCTTCCTTTCTCTTCCAAGTCACCTCACCCCCAGGTCCTCCTTGGAGCGTTCTAAGTGTTGGAACCCCAGGCAGATGTTGCAGGCCTTTTCTCAACCCTAGCATGCTCTCTGTGAAAATTTTTGGGGCCCCCATGTCCCACTTTGCGTCCCTCCCTTGTGCGCCTTGAACCTTTTCTCTGTTTTGGCTCTTAGCGTTCCACTCTGCCTGCCTCCCTGCCATTCCTCTGCCCACCTTGGAGGACAAGGGCAGGCACACAGGTTTTCCTGGTCCCCTGTGCAGTGTGCTGCCCACACAAGGACAGCAACCTGGATGCTGAGTATGCTTCTATTTCTTCTTCAGCTGTAAACTATAAATACCTGTGTCTGAGTCTTGCTTGTATTGCTTATACGGTAGGCCCTCAATAAATGTTTGGTGAATGAATGAACACTGTTGTGTATGTCCTCACTCTCCTGTTTTCCTGTGTATGGTGTGGTCTTCTGTCTCTTTCCCCTTTCCTCAATCTGAGCAGGCCTTCCAAAGCCTCCCCTGGGTTCAGGAAGACTCCTCCTAAAATCCAGGTTCCTGTGAACTGGGTCGGCTGGCCGGGCTGTCTCTGGTTCTACCTTCGTTCACCTATTTCATTCCTCAGACCTTCTTTATATCATCGTCTCCATTCATTCTCACAGTATCCTTGGGAACCAGGGCACATTATTCCCATTTCATGGAAGAGCAAACTGAGGCTCCAAGAAGCAAAGTGACATATAGCCAATGGGCAACAGAGCTGACATCTTCCCAGGCCTGCCACCCTTCCTGCCTCTAATATGAGTTGTCAGACTGGAGTTAATCAAGACAAATGATATGAGTGAATGAGGAGACGGCTCATGGCTCACTACCTTCCACAGTTGTTTTATCTTAACAGGAACCGATTAGATGTGGGGATTGTAGATGTGGGGGTTGCAAGAGGAGAGTGGCCTTGGGCTGAAGCAGAGACATCAAGACACTGTGTGAAAAATGGAGTCTGCCCACTGACCTATACAAGGCCACCCTTGGCTGAATTCTGACCTCCTGAGAAAAAATGGGAGTGACTGGATGGGGAAAGTCAGACTCTAGCAGCTGGAGGAAAAGGTGGGAGGGAAGAAGCTAGAGGGTGAAAATGTAGACAGCTCTTTCAAAGTGGCCCGTGATGGAGGCTGGAGGGTGAGAGGCTACAAAGGGCTGTGCAGAGATGGTGGGGGTTGAGCATGGAGGAGACGGGGCTGACTGGGGAGTGACGGTGTGTGGGGATGAGAGGGTTCAGAGTCCCTGTGGGTTGGGGTTGGTTACAGACAGCATGATGCTCAGGCTGACAACCTTATTTGAAAGCAGGTGCTGCTATGCATTGAATTGTGTCCTCCCAAAAAGCATACTGAAATCCAGCCCCAGACACCTGCAAGTATAACCTTATTTGGATATAGGGTCCCTGCAGATGTAATCAAGTTAAGATGAGGTCATCCTGGATTAGGCTTGGCCCTGAATCCTATGCCTGGTGTCCTTATAAGAAGGTCACGTGAAGACAAAGAGACACACAGACAGGAGAATGGCATATGCAGATGGAAACAGATTGGAGCGAACCATCTACAAGCCAAGTATTCCCGGCAACCCCTTGGAAGCTGGAAGCGGCAAGGAAGGATTCTTTCCTAGCGGCTTCCAAAAAAGAGTGGCCCTGCTGACACCTTGATCTCAGCCTTCTACCCTCCAGAGAACTGTGAGAGAATAAATTTCCGTTAAGCCACCTCATTTGGGGCTTTCCAGGTGGCTCAGTGGGTAAAGAATCTGCCTGCAGGAGACGCAGAAGACTCAGGTTCAATTCCTGGGTCAGGAAGATTCCCTGGAGGAGGGCATGGCAACCCATCCCAGTGTTCTCACCTGGAGGATCCCATGGACAGAGGAACCTGGTGGGTTACACTCCATAGGGTTGCAGAGTCAGACACAACTTAGCATGCATGCACCTCATTTGTGCTAATTTGTTATGGCAGCCCTAGGGAACTGATGCAGACATTCTATGGGCTGAGTTTGCCTGCGGAGGAGGGCTGGGGTGGGTGGGGAGGAGTGCTCACCCTCTGGCTAAAGTCTGCAGCCCCGGCTCATTCCTTCCAGCCTCCCTTAGTAAAGAGCAGCCTGAGCAGGTTAGGCACATGGATTCACTCCACGTGGTCTAACATGGAGCCTCAACAGAGGGCTTGGGCCCAGGGAGGCTGGCGCTGAGTGGGGGAAGACAGGCAGCACAAAAGCAAAAGGGGCGCTGGTTACAGTAGAGGCAGTGGCCCTGGAGGAGAAAGCACAGGCCGTGGGGTGCTTCTGGGCTGGGTGACCTCGAGCAGGTCACCTGACCTCCCTGGGCCTCAAGGCCCCCACCGATACTGAGACCATGCTCCCCACAGCACTGGCCCCCTGTGTAGTCCATTCCCAATACATGACAGGACTCCTTACCCTACGTTTTCATTCTAGCCATGGGGATCAATTTCACCTTCAGCAAACATTTCTGGAAGGCTGATTGTGTCAGGCTCCAGGGACAAGGACACACACACAACACACACACACACACAAGTAATTTATGGCCAGAGACTGACAGGCTGGGTTTAAAAAATAACCTCATATATACAAACACACCTAAACATAAGAGCAAAAACAGGTTGAAACTACAAAGGATGGAAAATGGCACACCGAGCAAGCAGGAATCAGAAAATAAAATGGCTGTACTGTTCCATTGGTGTGTAGCATTGTTACCATCAGAAAAAGGGGTCTGAAGGCATAAATGCGTTATTAGGGAGAAAGAAGATCATTATATAATGATACAAAATAACAATTCTCCAGTAAAATATTTTTTAAAGTTTAGCTTATATTCATATAATGTAACAATTGGTAGAATATTAAGAGACAAATGGATAAATCCACAGTCATGGTGGTAGGTTTTTAACATCCCTGTCTCAGTAATTGAGAGTTCAACAGGCTAAAAACAATTAGGGTATAGAAAATTTCAACACCACAATTAACAAGCTTGATCAAATGGATAAGTATAAAACCCTGCACCTAACAGAAAATATGCATTCTTTCCAGTGTTCATGAAATACTTTAAAAAAATTGACCATGAACTAGTCATAGAACAAGTTTCAACAAAAACTTAAAAACAGGCCTACAGTTTCCAACCACAGTCCAAGGAAGTTGGAAGTCAATAACAACAAAGTCAAGAAAACAAAATTCGATGTTTGAGAAAAAGTTTCCAAATAATGCAAAACCTGAATTGTGATAGAAATTAGGGAACATTCAAGACTGAGTAATGAAAACATGAATAACTAACATCCACTATTTGCTGTCAGATGCCTTGCTGTTACCAGACCCCCATTTCCCAGATAAGAAAGATGAAGCGTGGAGTAGGTGAATAAATTGTGCCAGATTCCACTGTAGCTACCTGGCGGAGCAGAGAGTCAAAGCTGGTCTGGAGTTCAAGTTCATAACTACATGTCAAAACCCATGGGAGGTAGCTAATGTGTTCTTAGCTGACATAATCGTGAGGCCTTCTTAGAAACGAAGTGATAGCCCTTCCCTGCACCCAGGACATGGCTCTCAGGTTCCACTCTGCCAGGCTGTCATTCCAGCGTCAGCAGTCTCATCTCTGTATCCCCTCTAGAGCTTCTTTCACAGGGAGCCCTGTCTCTCACAGTATGCCTCCACACTCAGCAGTCTCACCCCTCTTTCTTTGCTTACAGTGGCCCCCAACCCGGGAACCCCTGCTAATCTCAGCCTACATCCAGGCTCAGCCCAAAGGATCCTTTCCTGTATCATTCCTACCCTCTTCAGACACTCCTCTGGGCTGTAAACTGCAGAGCTGACCCTGCCCCTTCTCTGCTTAAACCCTTCTCTAGGTCCCAGCTGCCAGGCAGTGCACCCGGACTTCTCCACTGAAGTATGCTGAAGGGCTCTGCATTCAGCTGTGAGGGAAGTGTTCCTTAAAACCTTGAGTTTTATCTTCAAAATTCATCCCGTTTGCAGTCTGCTTCATACTATATCTATGTTTATTCCACAATAAAAATAACAACCCTGTTCTCAAGTGATGGACGCTCCTGTCTAGCACCAAGGAGAACCCCAGTATGAGAAGCAGAAACTTACAAGGCGAAGCCCAGGATCTTGTGCCTGTACCGTGGGCTCTCCCTCCGGCCTTGAGTGGACCCTGCACAGGTCCACTCATCTGTCCCCTCTGCCTGGGGGGTCCAGGCCCGTAGACGGGGCACTGGCCTGTGTCCCACAGTGGTCCCTGCTTATTCTGTGTTGTGCTGCTCTGCTGGCCTGGCTGCCGCCCCCCCCCCCCCCCACCCCCGGCCTCTCAGCATCTGAGGCCGAATCCTCTTTCCCTTTCCTGCCCTCCCCCACCTCTCAAAGCATTTTCAGCCACTTCTCTTAAAGCACTCCAGAACCACAAACACGGGCTTGGGACTGATTGAAAGAATGTTTCTGCACCCCCCACCCCCCGCCCCTGGTTAAGGGAGGTTTGTATTGATAAAGTCATGCCATCCAACCACCGTCTATTTCGGCTTCCCCTACTTCCTGGGGACACTCATGGCACCTGCCACAGGGCACCCTGGGTTCAGCCCCTTATGAGTACAACCCCATCCCTGGGCTGAGCAGGTGCTCTTCCGAGCCAGGGACCTTGATTCTCTGATCCTCTACTTGATCTCTATTGCATCGCCCTCACAATAGCCTCTGGCCTGGAGTGGGTGCTGGAAGATTTCTTGCTGAAATGGAAATGTGTGTGGCCATGACTCTTGACCCTTCCACTTAAAGTTTCTCTGCTCTCGCCTTGCTGATTAAAATGTCAAGTAAACAGGAATCTATAAACCTACTTTCAGTTCTCCAAGGGGGGAGTGGGCTCCATTTTAAATGCCTGTTGTAGTTAGGATGAATAATCACCTCCTAATTGACACTCCTAATGGATAAACAAAGCAGGGGTGTGGGGGAGGGACAGGGGAGAGGGCGTGAGGTGGGAGGCGTCACTCCTGCAGGAATCCAGTGGGGCTGGTCCCCTTGGGCTATTATACTTGGTTTCTTAGCCCTGCCCTAAGGGAGGTGGCAAAATGGGGACCTCAGTGAGACACAGATTCATAAACCGAGGAATGTGTAAGCTAGAACCACCCTCCTCAGAGGTCCTAGCCAAGCCCCTGTTTTAGAGATGAGGAAATCGAGGTCCAGAAAGAAGAAGCCACGGGTCACGCAGTGGGCCCATGTCACAGTCTGGCTTTCTCTGTCTGACAAGGTCCCAGGAGGAAGGCAGGCCTCTCCAGCACAGCGACAGCAACCATTTGCCTGAGACCGGTTTCCCAGCAGCTGGGACTTTCAGCGTCAAGTGCGGGTAAACCTGAATGGTGATCACCCTAACCCCCGTGGGTTGTGGCTTCTCTCTTATCCCTGTCTAGAAGTCTGCCAGAGAGATTCTAGGGAAAAAATGAAGCAGAGGTATCTGATGCAGTCAGTCACTTGGACCTCTCAGGGCCAACACAGTTCAGCCTGGGAGCGGGGTGGGCGCAGGGGGCCCAAGGTGGGTGGCACTCTGATGCTGCCAGGCCCTGCTTGCCCTGATCATTTTGCCTGCGTCTCCAGCATGGTCAGTCCTCAACTTCTTTGCTCTGTTGTACAAAAGACACTTTAAGGGCTCTCTTGGAGCTGTTTAACTTTGATCTCTATAAACATTTCTTTTGATAAATGCCAGAATCCACATGGCAAGTATTTTGAGAGACTCTGTTCAGCAATGTGCTGGCATGTCTTTCTGTTGCTTTGTCGTCTGTGGGGGAGGATCTGGACAGCTTTGTCCCTAACTGTCTGTGTGACCTTGAGCAAATCCATGTATCTTTCTGAGCCCTGATTTCTCTATACGTGGGAAATCCCTATCTCCTTGCTGAGTAGCTCTGAGAAAGGATTAGAAATTGCCTAATAATATAATAATAATAACAATATAGTTATATTATTACATAATAATTATACAATTATAATTATATAATCATATCTTTATAATTAAATAAAATTATATTATGTAATTATATAAAATTATATTATATAATTATAAAAATTATATAAAATAAAATTATATTAATATATCAAAATAAAACTATATTATATTAAATTATATTAAAATTATATAATAATATAATATTATATAATATATTATAATTTAATATATCATATAATATTAATATATAATATGTGTTATATATTGTATATCATATATAATATATGATATATACAATAATATATAATATAATATATAATATATAATGCACATATAATTATATATTTGTATATATAATTATATATTTATATATAATTTATATAATATATTATATATAATATATACTATATAATATATTCTAATATTATTATATATAATTATATATTATATGTCATAACATATTATATTATAATATATTATATATTCTAACACTATTGATATATATAATATATAATTATATATATTATATGCACACAATATATGATATTATATAATAATTATATATAATGTATAATATAATATAATAATATATATAAATTATATTCAGTTCAGTTCAGTTCAGTTCAGTCACTCAGTCATGTCCTACTCTTTGTGACTCCATGAATTGCAGCATGCCAAGCCTCCCTGTCCATCACCAACTCCCGGAGTTCATCCAAACCCATGTCCATTGACTCGGTGATGCCATCCACCCATCTCATCTCCTGCCCCCAATCCCTCCCAGCATCAGAGTCTTTTCCAGTGAGTCAACTCTTTGCATGAGGTGGCCAAAGTACTGGAGTTTCAGCTTTAGCATCATTCCTTCCAATGAAAATCCAGGACTGATTTCCTTTAGAATGGACTGGTTGGAGCTCCCTGCAGTCCAAGGGACTCTCAAGAGTCTTCTCCAACACCAGAGTTCAAAAGCATCAATTCTTTGGCGCTCAGCCTTCTTCACAGTCCAACTCTCACATCCATACATGACCACTGGAAAAACCATAGCCTTGACTAGATGGAAACATTTGTTGGCAAAGTAATGTCGCTGCTTTTGAATATGCTATCTAGGTTGGTCATAACTTTCTTTCCAAGAAGTAAGCGTCTTAATTTCATGGCTGCAGTCACCATCTGCAGTGATTTTGGAGCCCCCAAAAATAAAGTCTGACACTGTTTCCACTGTTTCCCCATCTATTTCCCATGAAGTGATGGGATCAGATGCCATGATCTTTGTTTTCTGAATGTTGAGCTTTAAGCCAACTTTTTACTCTTCTCTTTCACTTTAACCAAGAGGCTATTTAGTTCTTCTTCACTTTCTGCCATAAGGGTGGTGTCATCTGCATATCTGAGGTTATTGATATTTCTCCCAGCAATCTTGATTCCAGTTGTGCTTCTTCTAGCCAAGCGTTTCTCATAATGTACTCTGCATATAAGTTAAATAAGCAGGGTGACAATATAGAGCCTTGACATACTCCTTTTCCTATTTGGAACCAGTCTGTTGTTCCATGTCCAGTTCTAACTGTTGCTTCCTGACCTGCATATAGGTTTCTCAAGAGGCAGGTCAGGTGGTCTGGTATGCCCATCTCTTTCAGAATTTTCTACAGTTTATTGTGATCCACACAGTCAAAGGCTTTGGCATAGTCAATAAAGCAGAAATAGATGTTTTTCTGGAACTCTTGCTTTTTCCATGATCCAGCAGATGTTGGCAATTTGATCTCTGGTTCCTCTGCCTTTTCTAAAACCGGCTTGAACATCTGGAAGTTCATGGTTCACGTATTGCTGAAGCCTGGCTTGGAGAATTTTGAGCATTACTTTACTAGCGTGTTGAGTGCAATTGTGCGGTAGTTTGAGCATTCTTTGGCATTGCCTTTCTTTGGGATTGGAATGAAAACTGACCTTTTCCAGTCCTGTGGCCACTGCTGAGTTTTCCAAATGTGCTGGCATATTGAGTGCAGCACTTTGACAGCATCATCGTTCAGGATTTGAAATAGCTCTACTGGAATTCCATCACCTCCACTAGCTTTGTTCGTAGTGATGCTTTCTAAGGCCCACTTGACTTCACATTCCAGGATGTCTAGCTCTAGGTGAGTGATCACACCATCATGATTATCTCGGTCGTGAACATCCTTTTTGTACAGTTCTTCTGTGTATTCTTTCCACCTCTTCTTAATATCTTCTGCTTCTGTTAGGTCCATATCATTTCTGTCCTTTATTGAGCCCATCTTTGCATGAAATGTTCCCTTGATATCTCTAATTTTCTTGAAGAGATCTCTAGTCTTTCCCATTCTGTTGTTTTCCTCTATTTCTTTGCATTGATCACTGAGGAAGGCTTTCTTATCTCTCCTTGCTATTCTTTGGAACTATTTGCGACCCCATGGACTGTAGCCTATCAGGCTCCTCCCTCCATGGGATTCTCCAGGCAAGAGTACTGGAGTGGGTTGCCATTTCCTTCTCCAATATAACATAATAATGTATAATAATATATAGTATATACTATATAATATATATAGATTATATTATAAATATACTCTCTCACTACCTCTCCCCCTGGCAACCACAAATCTGTTCACTATGTCTGTGAGTCTGTTTCTGTTTTATAGACAGATTTATTTTTGTTATATATATTATATTACATATGTAATATTACAAATATATTATATATAATATTATATATAGTATTATATATACTATATGTATAATACTATATCACTTTGCTGTACAGCAGAAATTAATACAGCACTGTAGATCAACTTCAGTTCAATAAAATAAAAAAAATTTTTTTTAAAGGAAAGTGCATTTGCATGAGGGACCTCTGAATCTAGTCCTGGATCTGCTCAGTCAAACTTTCTGAGAGAAATGTGGGTACTCTCCATCCCTTCTCCAGACCAGGGACTTTTTTTTTTACTTTAGACACAGTCCAAGAATGCTTAAAAGAAAAGAAACTAGAGGGAATGCATGAGTTTGTAAGAATGCTTAAAAGAAAACAAAGAAGCTATGCATGAATGCATGAGTACATAAATGTCTAAAGGCATAAATACATCAATTCAACTCAGGTGGGATTTTTATAAACTTTTGTATTGAAGCATAATGTTAATACTTGAAAAAGCACAAACCTTGTAAATGTTGAACTCAAATTTTCACAAAGTGAACGCACTCAGTTAATTAAGAACTCAGGTAACTCAGGTAAATTAGAAAAAGACCATGATCAACATCCCTGGAGGCCCTCTCACACCCTCTTCCATGACTACTTTCCCAAAATATCATCACTCTTCTGTCTTCTGTCTCAACTGCTGCTTTACTGTATCCAGCTTTCCTAGTAGATCTTGGCAAGATAGCTGGTCTGCCACAAGCTAGTGCAACATAGCCAAACAGCAGAAAACCTTGCCTTCCTCAATTCATACAGCTTTTAAAAATGATATTATGTTTGATAGGTATTGGGGTGGGGGCTCCAATAATAAGTGTAATGAGGCTTCAGATAGTTTTTGTTGTGGTAAAATATGATATTTATCACCATTTGTAAGTGGCAATGAATACCTTCACAGTGTTGTATAACTGTCACAAACTGTCTGCACCTGAAACTTCATCGTCCCCAACCAACTCATATTCGTTTCATAACACCTCTCCCTTCCTTGCTTTCCCCAGCGCCTGACTTCCTCTGTTCTACTTTGTCTCTATGAATTTGACTGTTCTAGGTACCTCATGTAAAGTGGAAGCACATTTACAGTGCTGCTTCTGTGTCTGGCTTACTTCACTCAGCATAATGTTTAAGGTCCATCTATGTTGTAGCATATGTCAAAATTACATTCCTTTTTATAATTGAATACTGTTGCATTGTATGCATATACTCTATTTTGTTTATCCACTGATCTGCTGCTAGGCAATTAAACTGTTTCCATCCTATGGCTATTGTGAACGACTCTGCTGTGAACACTGATGTACAAATATCTGTTCAAGTCTGAGGTTTTAAAATGGCCCTGTGGGGACCTATTCCCTACTTCATAAATAAGCAATTGGGCGACTTCCAGCTCTAAGGCTCCATGCAATGAATTGCCTCCCAAAAGAAGGTCAAAGGTACATACACGCCAGTGACCTGCCCCCACCTCCAAGAATGTACAGGCTTCTCCTGTGCCCACTATGTGTGGCAAAACTGAACAATGGCATGGTTGGAGCAGCCCCTCCCTCCACAGCTGCAGTCCTAGGAAAACAGAGGGCAGTCTCTGGGTAAGAAGTGTTCAAACTGAGCCTGCCATCCTGGTCTGACCCACCAGATCAGGTGCTGATTGGGGGTCTCAGGATGAGGGGGGTTCTGGCCCAGGAGGGGATATCTTCGGTGGAGAGGCATGGGGCATCCACTCTCACCCTTGGTGGCAGGAGTTACTCCCCACCATGCCTCAGATGGTGGGAGGGACTGACTTGGTCTACTCCAGAGGTGAAAACTGGTAACCAGCAGGTTACAAGTAACCCATGGGTGGGTTTTTTTCAGCTGGTATGTTTTGACATTTAAAAAACAGTTAGGTGTCAACATCTGAAAAACAGGAATTTTTGCTTAAAATTCAAATTTCTGGTTCCTTTCTAAATAAACTCAGAAGAGCTGGTGGTCCTGCATGCCCAGCAGTGGCTGCCCCTGTAGATCAGACCTCTGGTCTCACCGGCAGCCTTGGCCGCTCCACTCATCTGCCAGGCCCTGTAGCATCAGACCTCTTTCAACTATAATTCTTTTTCAACCAATCAGGAAATGCTTCATAAGTCCCAGAAAATGAAAGTTCAGATTTAAGAACTTGTTAGCTGAATGGTGCATATTAACCAAAGCGTGGGTGTGGCTAGACTACTTTATCCAAGTTCCAGCTCTATGATTTATTACGCTGCCCCCGACATGCCTGCACGTCTTCTAACTGCCCAACTGCAAGACTGAAAAAAGTCTGTAGACAGTAACACAGACATCAACTATATGGAATCTTATATGCCTTAAGCAATAATAATAATAATAATAATAATAATAATAATAAAGATCCTGTTGCAACACTGCCACCTTGTATGGCAGGCAGGATGTGGCAGTCATCTTCGTTACTCCTGGGAAGAAGGAGGCCACCATGGATGGGTGAAGGGGGATTGACATCAGGTTGGCTTATCAGTTTCCAAGGAAACCAGCAGCTGGGGCAGGGGGCAAGCACATAAGAGGACTGGGTGGTCAAAAGAGTAAGCAGGGACTGGTCAGGCAGGCGGAGTACAGAGAGCGAGAGAACAGCCATCTTGAGCAGCTAGAACATAGATTCATTAACTGTGTGTCCTTGAGCAAGTTACTTCACTACTCTGGATCTCAGTTTCCTTAACCTTATGATGATAATAACAATACCACTTTCCTCCCAGGACTGTTATGAGGCTGAAATGAATTAACACATATACTGTACATTGGAAAGTGCCTGTATCATGGAAAAGGAGAAGGGGTACACAAGGAAGCGCTTACGGCACTGGGGGCCTTGAAGGTGCCCCAGCACCAGCTTGACAGGGATGCGTCAAGCCCAGCTCTTCTGTAGGCTGTGTGGTCTTAGAGGAGTCATTTAACCCAGCTGAAGTTTTTTTGAGAATGTGGAGATACTTCACAGAGCAGAGACTCTACAATTGGCAGTTATTAGTATTAAGTGTTTGCTAAATACTCCTGGCTTCCTTCCACAGCCTCCACAAGCCCTGTTGCCCACCACTTTCAGGGCTGGGGAATGGATATTGATCTGGAAGGCTGGGAGATTGAGCTGAAAAGAACAAAGGCACCATTGTGAGCACATGGGCTCACAATTTCCTTTCTGTCCTTTCAATGGGCAGGAATGTCATTTGGGACCTGAGTGGGAAGGGCGTGGGAATCCGTCCAGTCTACCAGCTAGTCTCAGGGAAGGCCAGAGAAGCACGGGACACCGGAGGAGACACAGCCCTGCAAGGTCCTCATGTGTCTTGTTATGTAGGTGAAGAATCTGGGGCCCAGAGTAGGCAAGAGACTTGACTCATGAGACAGAGCAAATCAAGGGTGAGAACCAGAGCCTTACACAGGGGGCAGCAGGAAGTCCCCCTGCTCCAGGCCTTCTATTCTTTGGGGGCATTTGAGTCATTGCTCAGTTGGTAAAGAATCCGCCTGCAATGCGGGAGACCCGGGTTAGATCCCTGGGTTGGGAAGATCCCCTAGAGAAGGGAAAGGGCTACCCACTCCAGCATTCTGGCCTGGAGAATTCTATGGACTATACAGTTCATGGGGTCTCAAAGAGACAGACACAACTGAGCGACTTTAACTTCACTTCACTCAGACCTTTGACTTTTACTCCAAATGAAGTTGTATATTCTATCGTTAAACACGCTGACAAAATGGCAAAAGCAGACATTTCTATTGCAACTTAAATATTTAGAAGTGCACTTGGCGTCCTGGAAGCCTGAAAGTCCATGGCTTTGTCTTTCTAGCCCAGAAAGTGAAAGGAAAGTGAAGACGCTCAGTTGTGTCCGACTCTTTGCTACCCCATGGACTCTAGCCTACCAGGCTCCTCTGTCCATGGGATTTTCCAGGCAAGAATACTAGAGTGGATTGCCATTTCCTTCTCCAGCGCATCTTCCTGACCCAGGGATTGAACCCCGGTCTCCTGAATTGTTGACAGACACTTTACCGTCTGAGCCTCCAGGGAAGTCCTTTCTAGCCCAGAGTGGCTATAAAATTTAGTACAGGTCGGGGTGGGCCAGAGAGATCAGGCAAGACCAGACAGGCTTCATTAAGGAGTTTGCACTTTGAGCTTCATCCTGAGGCAGTGGACAACATGCAGAGATCTAACAGAAAGAGGGGAAAGATCGTACTGGCTGCAAAGATCCCCCCAGACCACAAGGAATGTGGTTTAGCTCTGGCTGGTACCCAGAAGGAGGCAGGAAGGAGAAGGGAGTACCAGGGTCTTCAGAGTGCTCATCTCAGCCATCTCCATGGTGACATGGGAAGATGGTATGGTTCCTCTCAAGGAAATTTCCTAATTAAAATTTCAAGTGTTTTTGTGTTTCAGGCTGGCCTAGACCCTGGCTTCACCCCTCTTGTCTCTGAACACAAACAGGTAAGCTGAGAAGTGGAGGGAGTAGAGAAGGAAATGGTAGGTTAGATGAGGGACCCCAGCAGTGCCACCAGCCTCTGCAGCCTTGGACACCCATCCTCCATCCTCTACCTAGAGGGTCCCCAGGCCCAACATCTAATGGAAATCAAGTTGTGTCTCTTCAGAATAAGAAAAGCTTTTCTCCTGCCACTTACTGAGTGAGGCTCAAAGGAAGCGACCAGCACTTCTTTCCAGAGGTCTAGGATGGAGAAGGCAATGGCACCCCACTCCAGTATTCTTGCCTGGAAAATCCTATGGACGGAGGAGCCTGGAAGGCTACAGTCCATGGGGTCGCTGAGGGTCGGACAGGACTGAGAGACTTCACTTTCACTTTTCACTTTCATGCATTGGAGAAGGAAATGGCAACCCACTCCAGTGTTCTTGCCTGGAGAATCCCAGGGATGGGGGAGCCTGGTGGGCTGCACAGAGTCAGACACGACTGAAGCGACTTAGCAGCAGCAGCAGCAGCATCAGGTGGTCATGAATTCATGAGCTCCTTAGAGACCTCTTTAAGTTCTCCCTTTTCTAGCCTTTCCTCTCTCATTCTCATCCCTTGTCTTCCCACTTTCCTGTATTTTGTAGATGAAGAAACAGAGACCCACATTAAAAAGGTGACTTACATAAAGATTAAAATTCCATAGGAACTTCCTAAAGAAATTACATGTAGAACTACAGCCCACCAGGCTCCTCTGTCCATGCAATTCTCCAGACAAGAATACTGGAGTGGGTTGCCATTCCCTTCTTCAGGGATTGAATAAGGGGCCCAGGGATTGAATAAGGGGCTCTCGCATTGCAGGCAAATTCTTTACCATCTGAGCCATCAGGGAAGCCCAGAATTACTATATGATCCTGCAATTTCATTTCTGGATATACACCCCAAAGAACTGAAAGCAGGGAATTAAACAGATATTTGTACACCAATATTCAGAGCAGCATTACTCACAAAAGTTTGCCTTTTGTGAGTAGTGCCCAAATGCCCATCAACTGATGAATGGATAAGCAAAATGTGGTATATTCATGAGATGGAATATTTATTCTGCCTTAACAAAAAAGGAAATTCTGATATATGCTGCAACATGGATGAAATTTGAAAACATTATGCTAAGTGAAATAAGCTAGACACAAAAAGATAAAATATTGTGTGATTCCACTTACATGTGGCACTTAAAGTAATCAAATTTATAGAGACAAGGAACTTCCCAGTGATCCGGTGGCTCAGCCCCTGGGCTCCTGGTGCAGGGGGGCCTCAGTTCAATCTCTGGGTCAGAGAACCAAATTCCCACATGCCATGACTAAAGATCCTGCATGTTGAAACTGGAAGATCCCATGTGCTGCAACCAAGACCCATCGCAGCCAAAAAAAAAAAAAAAATTATAGAGACAAAAAATAGAATGGTGATTACCAGGGGCTGAGGGGAGAATGGGGAATTGTTTAAAGGGGACAGAGTTTCAATCTGGGAAGATGAAATTGTTCTGGAGTAGGATGGTGGTGATGGTTGCACAACAATGTGAATATATGAATGCCACTGAACTGTACACTTAAAAATGGTTAAAAGAGTAACTTTTATGTTTACTATAATTTAAAAAAATGAAACACATACACAGTACAGGATGGTACCCAATCAAGAATTACATATTGCCTCTTGGTGGCTCAGACGGTAAAGTGTTGTTATGGAAAATTTCCCACCTTCTGATCTTGTGCTTCTGTTTCTTTGTGCTGTCGTTTGTCTGGTTCCTCAACTCTCTTTATTTCCTGCAAATTGGAATTAATATCTAATGGTTGATGTGCCTGAGTGCTCAGCTGCTTCAGTTGTGTTCAACTGTTTGTAACCCTATGGCCTGTAGCCCAGCAGGTTCCTCTGCCCATGGGATTCTCCAGGCAAGAATACTGGAATGGGTTGCCAGGCTCTCCTCCAGGGGATCTTCCAAATCTAGGGATCGAACCACCCCCTCCCCCTCCTGCTTCTTTTGCGTTGCAGGCAGATTCTTTACCCACTGAGCCACCTGGGAAGCCCCAGTTGATAGGTCCAGGTAAAACATTTTTTGGCTATAATAATTACCATTGATCTTGTGTACTTCAGATTATATGACCACTGAAGACACAGTCTGCTGAAGGTTAGTAAACCCCTAGCAAAACTCAAGATTACTTTCTCAGAGTGGTCTCCATGTTACACTTAGGTTATCCCCCCTGCCCCTAGAAGGTAACCCATGTAGCCCCAACCATTTAACCTCGATGGATAAGCCCTCTTTACAAAGGTTTGCAGATTTCTGCTTTTTCTAATCCTACATTTTCCCCCTACCCTAGAGAGAAGAGCACTCGCTCATCACCTGGGACTCCTGTTACTACCAGAAAAGCAGAATAAATCTTTAATTCTTTTCGTTTTAGTGTGGAGAGGTTTGCAGTAATGGGCACTTGCCACACAGAGGTGCTATCATACTGAAGGACAAATGTCTCCACCTTTTAGTTGTGTGTGAGCAAACGCCATAACTAATTCAGTTAATTTCTGAGACTACGTTAGCTTTTACACCGTGTATAATTTTGTTGAACCACCTTCGCGCCACGGAAAAGTGCCAGACACCTCAAAGCCACCGGGGGCCGTGAGAGGCCAGCCCGCTCTACTGCTGTGCGTTGTATTCTGATTTTCTCTGGAAGGGACGCAGGACATTCCTCCGAGCCAGCTGTTGTGTCTGGCCACGGAGGTGTCGAGGACATTCTGGGTCCCCCGGCTGCAGGGGTGAGCGCTCTGCCAGCAGAGGTCTCCCGGATAAACAGCCCGCACCCTACGCTCACTTCCGCTTCGGGGTCGTTTGCATCAGTCCCCTTCATCGCTGACCGCTAGAGGGCCGTTTATATACATTTTTAAATAGTAAAAGTTTCCGTGCACACAGTCAGAAATGAAACACAGTGTTAAGAGTAGTTAAAAAATAAAATAAAATAAAATAAAACTTAACCGAAAAAATTATGAGAAAGAAATTTAAATGCAAGCCTTGAAGCAGGTTAAAATAATCTTGATATTTCTGAAAGGACCCAAGAAAAGAATAGGTTCTCAACTGCCCGGCTAGCTCAGTCGGTAGAGCATGGGACTCTTAATCCCAGGGTCGTGGGTTCGAGCCCCACGTTGGGCGGTTGATTTAAGACATCTTTCCAACATGCTATCGGTTCTCACCATAAGAACTGACTTCAATCCCAACATTCTTGTTTTCAAACAATACATTAAAAACTACTAAAACTGAAGAAGTTAAAAAAAAGGGAACACTGAAACTAGAAAACAATTTCAGATTATAAATACACAGTTACAGAGTATATGTGTAGAGAAGTATTTGTTACTGAGTGGTCTATCTGAAAGGCAGTGGAATGCCAAAGGTTAAGAGATAGAGGACATGAAAAATTAATGAAATTGTAGGGTTGAAGTGATCTCTTGTCAAAATGTTTGAAGGGGATAGTTTTAACTTTATGCTCTGCCACACGCGAAAATTGGTTTGGATATCAGCTTTAATTCACAGGGTTTCCTATGCATGTTAATTTCATATCCTTGAATTCCTCTAAGTAAATTAATTTACTTTGGCCTATGGGAAGGGCTTGTGGTTTTTATGGGCTATTTAAACCACTGTGGTTTCTCTGGTGGTTTAGACGGTAAAGCGCCTACTCTCAATGTGTGAGACCCAGGTTTGATCCCTGGGTTGGGAAGATCCTCTGGAGAAGGAAGTGGCAACCCACTCCAGTACTCTTGAGGAGCCTGGTAGGCTACAGTCCTTGGGGTTGCAAAGCCTCAGATAGGACTGAGCGGCTTCACTTAAGCCACTGTAAGATTGTTTTAGTGATTAGTTAATCAGGTAGCTATTGTGGACAGACACAGGACTTTCTTAATCCTTTTTTTTCCTAAGTTAGTGATCCAAACTGCAGCAATTTTGAGTGCTGAGTGATAATCGCTCAGTCAGACTCTTTGCGACCCCATGAACTGAGGCACCAGGCTCCTTTGTCCATGGAATTCTCCAGGCAGGAAAGAATACTGGAGTGGGCTGCCATTTCCTTCTCCAGGGGATCTTCCTGACCCAGGGATCCTGCATTGCAGGCAGATTCTTTACCATCTGAGCCACCAGGGAAGTATGTGTACATATATATTGTGTATATACATGTATATATACGTATAACTGAATCAGTTTGTTGTATAGCAGAAATTAACACAACACTGTAAATAAGCTATAACTAAAACAAAACAAAAAACCTTCAAACAAGTAATTATCTTTTCATTACTATGTTTCCCTAAAAAACCTCAGTTCCTCAGGTCAAACCTTTGCTTTTATGTTCACAGCTGAAAATTATTTTCTTGTCTTAAATATTTTCCATCATTCCCTGCAATTCTCAAACATTCTCCACAATGACCATATGTTATTATCATTAATTCAAGATACAGTTTCAAGCTTTGGAAGAAACACGTGGAAAATTTCACAATAAAAAATGAAAATCCCTAAATACTTCTGTTATTACAAAGGAATATCTCATCTCTAGGTGATGGGAGGTGAAGTAGAACTTTTAAAAAGGCAATTTGGCCAGAGAAAAAGCAAACTAGTAAATTGATGAGGAAGTCAATGAAGATATATTTACTTTAAAATATACATCCATTTTTTAAATTGAAGATCATTGTTATGGGTTGAATTTGAGTCCTCCTGATATTCATATGCTGGAGTTTTAACCCCTAGTACTTCAGAATGTGACCTTATTTGAAAATAGGGTTGTTACAGATGTAATTAGTTATGAGGTCATATCAGAGTAGAATGCATTTTTGATCCAGTTTGACTGGTGTCTTTATAAACGGGGGAAATATGGATACCCCACGCACACAGAAATGCTCATCTAGACACATGGGAGAATGCCGTGTGAAATAACGGCAGAGATCAGGGTGGTATGTTTATAAGCCAAGGGATGCCAAAATTTGCCGGCAAACAACTAAAAGCTAGGGGAAAATCCTGAGACAGATTCTCCCTCAGGGCCCTCAGAAAGAACCAAACCTACCAACACCTTGATCTTGGATTTCTAGCCTCCAGAACTGTGAGACCACATTTGGTGTTTAACCATCCAGTTTGTGGTATTTTGTTATGATGGCCCCAGGAAACTAACACGATCAGTGTTCTTTTGGCAGGTGATTTTGATTTTAAATTTATTTCAGTATACCTTATATTAAGCAGCTGTCATCATCTTCATTTCCTTTCCTTTAATTTCCAAAGCTGTAGGAAAACAGTGGTTTGGATATGGACCTACATTCAGCTCAAGTGAGGACATTATGACCACAGCTCCTTCAGAAGTAGCATTTAGAAATGAACGCAGTCTCAAACAACATTTTCTTATTGTTGACTGGTGATTTATTATGTTGGCTAATGATTTATAACGGTTTGTACCAAAAGAATGTTTTCAAAGATATACTAAATTAAACACATTTTAATTCCATGGGAGAACCATGGAATACTTGGAGACTTTATATTTAATTATTCAATAAATAAATCATTTTAAGAAAATGCACTAATTCTCAGTGGTCCAGTTTTTTCAGCAAGTAAATGGCAAGAGAGAGAGAGAGAATGAATTCAATCAAATGAAATGCATGGACTGTGTTTGGATCCTGATTTGAACCAACCAGTCATAAGATTATAATGTGACACACACAATAGAATCAGAAGATCACGTGAGACAGTGCTGGGAATCTGAACACTGACTGGATACTTGAAGATATTAAGGAGCTATTTTTAAATGCAATAATGGTATTATTGTGTTTTTGAAAAGCCCTTATTTTTAGAGATATGTACTTACTTGTTTAGGAATGAAATAGACATGATATTTGGAATTTGTGTGTATTTTGGTAGGGGTGGAATAACTGGATACCAAAGACACAAGATTGGCCATACGTTAATAGCTATGGAGGCTCAGAGAGGAGTATGCCAGGGTTCATTGTACAGTTCCCTTTGCTCTTGTTTATAGTTTTAAATTTCTATCATTTACATACTGTCTCATTATGCAAAAATGAAAGTATCTTAACCTCCTTAGACCAGTGATCAAATTTAGCATCACTAATGAGATAACCAGACATCATGTGCCTCCTGATATGTTGCAATGAGAAGTGCAGAGCATCACCTATAAATTATTCTTGTCAAAAACACTCAACTTAGATCTAATCGAGTCTTTTAGATGTGACTTAAGTTTACAGGAAACATAGGAAAAGAGAAATGAGTTCAGTAACCCCATGAGTTAACAGACAAATGCAGATTGTCAGACGTTCAAAAGAATCAGGTTCTTCAAAAGGCAAATGTCATGAACCGCAAATAATAAGGTATATGTGTGTGGGTGCACTGTTTTTTGTATCAAGGGCTCCCTCTCACTCCTGTGGCAGTCCAGTGAAGCCAATGAACTGTTTTTCCAGAATGCTTTTAAATGTATAAAATATAAAAACAGGATTATAAAGAAAAACAATGATATTGAAACTGTTGTTCTTGCTTAGTTGCTGAGTGGTGTCCAACTCTTTGCCACCCCATGGACTGTAGCCCTCCAGGTTCCTCGGTCCATAGGATTTTCCAGAGAAGAATATTGGAGTGGGTTGCCATTTCATTCTCTAGCGGATCTTCCTGACCCAGGGATCTAACCTACATCTCCTGCATTGGCAGGCGGATTCTTTACCACTGAGCCACGAGGGAAGCCCTGACACTGATGTACAGCTATGGAAACATTCTAAAATATGCTATGGTAAGGTACATGCTTCACTTGGGTGGCTCAGTGGTAAAGAACCCACCTGCCAATGCAGGACATGTAGGTTAGATTCCTGGGTCAGGAAGACCCCCTGGAGAAGGAAATGGCAACACACTCCAGTATTCTTGCCTGGAAAGCCCACAAGGACAGAGGAGCCTGGTGGGCTACAGACCATGGTGTTGCTGAAAGGCCGACACAACTTAGTGACTGAACAACAAATATGACCTAGAAACAGGTCTAATAACTACAGTAATTTCAAAGTAATGATGACTAAATAATATTTCTGAAATATATGCAAGAACTCAAGTGATAGAAAACATCTCATTTTTATTGTGACAAAGTCACAGGTGCTAGTGATATTATCACAGTTTTGTTATCTTCATTTATCGTGAAAGTGAAGTCGCTCAGTCATGTCTGACTTTTTGCGACCCCACAGACTGTAGCCTACCAGGCTCCTCTGTCTGTGGGATTTTCCAGGCAATAGTACTGGAGTGGATTGCCATTTCCTTCTCCAGGGGATCTTCCCAATTTATCATGAAAGGAAATACTAAATTACACTTTGAATTTGATGAAAATAAAGATGTATTTTTTTCCCCCATCCAAGTTCATGGACCCTTTGAATTGTATCCAGGGACACCTACTTTAGGAACTTCCTGCCTAGATCTGAAAAGACTTTAGAAATTTAACAACCAAATGCAATACCTTGTCATTTAATGGATCTTATTTTAAAAGAACAGGCAATAAACCAATAGAGATAAAAATATTCTAGGAACAAGTGAGGAAATGTGAAATGGGAATGATATGAATTTAGGGAATTATTGTTAATTGTGTTTGGTATAATAATAGTATTGTGGTATGTAGGAGAGAATGCTTTTCTACTTTGGAAATACATACTGAAGAAATCAAGTGTAATAGGTCCTGATGTCTTACACATGAACACAGATATGTATATACAAGGCAAATATGGGAAAAAATTCACAATTGTTGAATTGAGATGATATGTAATATATTGTTTTTTTTCTACTTTCCTGTATGTTTGAAATTTTCATAATAAGATATAAAATAAAGTGATTTTAAAAATATTTTTTATGGTATAGACATGATAGGGACTTCCCGGTGGTCCAGTGGCTAAGACACCACATTCCCAATGCATGGAGCAGGGGTTCTAGCTCTGATCAGGGAACTAGATCTCACATGCTACAACCATGAGTTTGTATGTCACAACTAAAGATCCTGTGTGCTGCGACTAAGACCCAGTGCAGACAAATGAATAAATAAATTAATTAATTTTAAAGACTCTCTGTTTAAAAATATAGATATGGTAAAGTGCATGATTCGTAAGTGTACAACTTGATGAATTTTTACATTTGTAAACACCCATATAATCACACCAGGTTAAGGTTTTAGAACATTCCCAGAACCCTGAATTCCCTAATGCCTCTTTCTAGTCAATTCCTCTTCTTCACCAGTTAACCACTTACCCTGATTCCTAACACAATTGTTAAAGTATATCGTCTTTAGCGTCTGGCTTCCTTGACACAAAAGACTTACTCTTACATTAAAGCAAGTTTTTACAGACTGGTAATACTATGTATGGTAAAGATGTGGGGAAACAAGCTCTCTCTTTAATAGCTGGTTGAAATGTAAGTTGATGAAGGCTTTCATAAGCTTAAAATGTCCACAGTCTTTGACTCAGTCATTCTACATATAAGGTCCTAAAAATATAAAAACAATGTGCACAAAGGTTAAGGTTGAAAGACATGTGTTCCTAACAGTGAAAAACTGAAAGCAACCTAAACGTCCGGCAACAGAACTAAGGTTAGATGCATGCAAGCTGAGTCACTTCAGTCGTGTCCGACTCTTTGTGACCCTATGGACGGTAGCCCACGAGCCTCCTCTGTCCGTGGGATTCTCCAGGCAAGAATACTGAGTGGGTTGCCATTTCCTCCTCCAGGGATCAAACTCGTGTCTCTTATGCCTTCTGCATTTACCACTAGCGCCACCTAGGAAGCCCAAATTTAGATAAATATGATCTATTTATACTATAGTATGTCATGAATAGTTAAAAATGTGAGTACACATATGCAATTGGAGTGACCTCTAAGCCATATCATGAAGTTAAAAAAGAAGACACAGAACAATATATGTAGTCCCTTTATAGAAAAAGAAAAAGCAATTAGGAAGTGTAGAAAAGTGTCTATACAAAATGATGGGGGGGGGAGGGGGAGTAAATGAGGGAAAATAAAAGGAGTCCTCAACTTTTGCCCTGTATTTTATATCTCTGAATTGTTGCATCATGGATGACTCAAATATTCAAATAGTACTTGAATAATTAAAACATAAAGCAAAAATTTTTGATTTTAATATAAACGGAGAAAGAACACAATGCGGGTGCTAAGACGCTCACACAACTTGTAAGAGTAGTACCTTTGATGGGGAAGGGGCAGATAAGGGACTGAAGTATGAAAGACACTTTTCACTATCTTCGTTTTTATATTAAAAATTGAATTATTAGATTATTTTGAAATATTTTATATTCAAAACATTTAAAAAAAGAAGTGTATTTCAGAGATTTGGTAGTCACAAAGATGGGTCACAAAGAGGCCCTTGCCCCCTTTTTGTGTACTCTAAGAAGTGTACAGACCAGATGCTATACAGAGAGACAGAGTGAGGATTCTTTGTGGGTTTCTGTGGTCAAAGAAGGGGTTGTGTTAAAGGAAGATTGAAGGAGAACTTGGAGTCAGATAAATGGAGAGGGGTCTGGAATTCATGGGGTGCATACTACATTCAGGGGAGGGTTTAGAAAAGGCATGGAGACAAGAATGAAGCCTGGAGGAAGGCTGGGGACTGTTTGTGGAGGGACTTATAATGCCAAACTAAGGACTTTGGGATTTATCCTCTGTAACATTTGTTGAGCACCAATTCACTGTTCAGTACTTCACTAAGCTTTCCACGAAAGGAAGGTGTGTGCGTGCTCAGCCGTGTCCAGCTCTTTGCGACCAATTGCAACAAATTGCCGCCAATTGCACAAATAGGGCCGTGCAGAGCCCTGACATCAGTGTAACAATGATAGGGACACAGTAGAGGAACAAATAGTAGGTGATTAAATAGTTAATCCCATTAGGGGGTTGTAAGTAAATAAAAAAGTATGGGAGACCCCTGTAAGTTAATGATTACTCAAGAAAGCAGTTCTTGACCATAAAACCAAGCAGGCTGGCTAAGCAACAAAGACTATGCATTGGAAGCATGGGACGTGCCCTGACGCAACAAAACAATGGTGGCATGAGAGCCATATTCTGCCCAGTGAGTTCAACAAGTTAATGATCCCTAGGACATACTCTCTGCACACACACACAAACACACACAAAACAAAAATTTATGGAAAGGTGACGCTTCAAAGTAAAGACCCTCACTGTACTGAGACTTGAAATAATTTTTCCATGTGCGATGACAGTCCTGGCTTGACCAAGGGAGAAAACTCCCTTGCCCAACCTGGAGAAGAACTGATGATGGAGGTGTGATGCCTACTCAAGAATGAGGAAGAAGGTGGTCTTTCTTGCCTGCCCCCCCCCAACTCCCCATTTTCCTTTGTTTATAAAACTGTAGCCAACTAAGTTCTTGGGGCTTGGCATCCCCTCATCCACCCTTTTGTAAGCCTCACAAACTCCTATTCTAATAAATGACTTTTTTTTTTTTTTTTTAGAAAAAAGCTCAATTGCTTAAATTTGTTTTTAACTGGAGGATAATTGCTTTACAATGCTGTGTTGGTTTCTGCCCTACAACAATGGGAATAAGCCATAAATATACATGTATCCTGCCCTCTTGAACCTCCCTTCTGTTCCACCCACCTTCCCACCCCTCTAGGTCATCACAGGGCACTGGGCAGAGGTCCCTGTGTTATATAGCAGCTCCCCACTAGCTATCTCTTTCACTCATGGTAATGTATATATTTCACGCTACTCTCAATTCATCCTACCATCTCCTTCCCTCACTGTGTCCACAACTCCATTCTATACATCTGTGTCTCTATTTCTGCCCTGCAAATAGGTTCATCAGCACCCAAATAAATCCTGTATCTATCACCTTGCCCCTCCTGGAATTCTCTCTGAGCTGAGACATAAAAGGACTAGAGCTCCTCAGAGCCCCTACCCACACCACCGAGTGGTTTCAATGTGGTATTCACATTAGCATCTCTTGGAGGTGGGCAAAAGTCCACTAGCTCAAAAAGCCGTAGCTCAACCCCAAGCCTGCCTAGTGTCTCTCGCTTTGTTTCCATTTCCGTGTGATCCAGGCTGGAGAAGGGGAGGAGGAGGACCTGACAACTGGCCGTCAGTCGGACTAAATAAACTGGCAGCGAGCTTGGTAAACAATGAAATTTCTAGATGCAGACTTCATTACCTATCCTTTTTCAGTCAGATTGCTAGCCTTAAAGCTTTCCTATGCGGGAATTGCGAGTCTCTTGGACTGCAAAGAGAACAAACCGGTCAATCCTAAAGGAAATCAATCCTGAACATTCATTGGAAGGACTGATGCTGAAGCTGAAGCTCCAATACTTTGGCCACCTGATGTGAAGAGCTGACTCATTAGAAACGACCCTGATGCTGGGAAAGATTGAGGGCAGGAGGAGAAGGAGGTGACAGAACAAGATGACTGGATGGCATCAATGACTCAACAGACACGAGTTTGAGCAAACTCTGGGAGACAGTGGAGGACAGGGAAGCCCTGGCGTGCAGCAGTCCATGGGGTCACAAAGAGTCGGACAACAATGTAGGAACTACTCTGGGTGCTATTGCAAGTAGGCTTCAGGCGCAGCTTTCTCTTTTTGGCCATTTCGAAGTCCATGTCATTGTGGTCCCATACTGCACATGTGCTTCCGCAATTGGATCTCTTCCATCCTTTTATTGTGGGTAGGGCATCGTTTCCCTTCCCCTAGCCCCAACCACACACAAAATCAAATTTAGTCTTTAATAACCTCAGGGCTGCCGTCTATGGGGTCGCACAGAGTCGGACACGACTGAAGCGACTTAGCAGCAGCAGCAGCAGCAACCTCAGGCGGCCCTGGGGTGGGGGTGGGGGAGAGAATTAGGGGGTGGAGGATGGCAAGAGACCACCGCCCCTTCCCCACCCTGCCCTGCTCAAGCTCCTTGGAGCTACCAATCCTGGCATGCCCTGGGGGTGGTGCTGGGGCAGGAGCCCTGAAAGGACTGTCTGCTCGAGGGGCCTAGGCAAATCGAGCTCAGAGGGGTGTCCAAAGCGGGAGTTAAGTAGGGCAGAGCATGGGGCAGGTAGTCAGCAGTGGTGGGAGGAGGCGGCACTGGCCAGTCACTTATAAATGGTGCTGAAGCAGGACCAACAGCCTAAATTCCAGGAGCATGACTCTGAGCCCCTGGAGAAAGGCACCTAATGGACTTCTAATCCTTTGTGAAGTCAAGTGGGCCTTGGGAAGCATCACTGGGAACAAAGCTAGTAGAGGTGATGGAATTCCAGCTGAGCTATTTCAAATCCAAAAAGATGATGCTGTGAAAGCGCTGCACTCAATATGCCAGCAAATTTGGAAAACTCAGCATTGGCCTCAGGACGGGAAAATGTCAGTTGTCATTCCAATCCCAAAGAAGGGCAATACCAAGGAATCTTCAAACTACCACACAATTGTACGCATTTCACATGCTAGCGAGATTATGCTCAAAATCCTTCAAGCTAGGCTTCAACAGTTATGTGAACTGAGAACTTCCAGATGTACAAGCTGGATTTAGAAAAGGCAGAGGAACCAGAGGTCATATTGCCAACATCCGTTGGAGCATAGAAAAAGCGAGGGAGTTCCAGAACAGCATCTACTTCTGCATCACTGATTATGCTAAAGTCTTTGACTGTGTGGGTCACAACAAACGGTACAAAATTCTTAAAGAGATGGGAATACCAGACCACCTTAGCTGCCTCCTGAGAAACCTGTCTTCTGGTCAAGAAGCAACAGTTAGAACTGGAGGTGGAAGAATGGACTGATTCAAAATTGGGAAAGGGGCACGTCAAGGCTGTATATTGTCACCCTGCTTATTTAACTTATATGCAGAGTATACATCATGTGAAATGCCAGGCTGGATGAAGTACAAGCTGAAATTGATTGCCCAGAGAAACATCAATAACTGCAGATATGCAGTTGACTCCACCCTAATGGCAGAAAGCAAAGAGGAACTAAGGAGCCTTTTGATGAAGATGAGAGAGGAGAGTGGAAAATCTGGCTTAAAATTCAATATTCAAAAAACTAAGATCAGGGCATCTGGTCCCATCCCTTCGTGGCAAAAAATGGGGAAAAAAATGGAAACAGTGACAGACTGTATTTTCTTGGGCTCCAAAATCAGCCATGAAATTAAAAGATGCTTTCCTTGGAAAAAAAGCTATGACAAATGTAGGCAGTGTATTAAAAAGCAGAGACATCACTTTGCCAACAAAGGTCCATCTAGTCAAAACTATGATTTTTCTGGTAGTCATGTATGGATGTGAGAGTGGGACCATAAAGGCTGAGCACCAAAGAACTGATGCTTTCAAACTGTTGTGCTGGAGAAGACTCCTGAGAGTCCCTTGGGCTTCAAGGAGATCATACCAGGCAATCCTAAAGAAAATCAGTCCTGGGTGTTCCTTGGACTGATACTGAAGTTGAAGGTCCAATACTTTGGCCACCTGATGAGAAGAGCAGACTTGTTGGAAAAGACTCTGATACTAGGGAAGATTGAGGGCAGGAGGAGAAGGGGGTGACAGGATGAGATGTTTGGATGGCATCACCAACTCAATGGACATGAGTTTGAGCAAACTCTGGGAGATAATGAAGGACAGGAAAGTCTGACTGCTGCAGTCTCCCGGGTGGCAGAGTCTGACACTATTAGTGACTAAATAACAACAAATCAGCCACTGGTGGGCACCATGGTGGGTCCTCCCGAAAGGGAGTAACTGTTAATAAGCCACCAGCAGTGGTCCTGCTCAGCCACTGGTCAGGGCTGCAGGCCCCGCCTTCTCTCCCCCTCTTCCTTATAATAGGAGTTGTTGAATTGGAGATTTTGCTTTTTGAGTCTGAGTCTGTTCTCCTTTCTCTTTTACTGGCTTTCGAATTAAAATCGTTATTCTTCCAACAACTCGGCTCCTGATTTATTGGCCCGTCCTGCAGTAGAGTAGAAAGAGCTTGGGCTAGGTAACAAAGGAGTGGGAGGCCGGCTCCAGGTGTTTCAGATTTGGGGGGCTGGGGTTAGCTAGGGCTGTGCTCCAGGAGGTGGCAGGCAGGACTTTGCGCGGGGGGAAAGTGCATTCCTGCATGTTATTTCAGTGGGTCATTGGGAGAAAAATCCCTTGTGAAGGGAAAGCGTTTAAAAAAAAAAAAAGTCGCTCAGTCGTGTCCGACTCTGAGACCCCGTGGACTGCAGCCTACCAGGCTCCTCCGTCCATGGGATTCTCCAAGAAAGAATACTGGAGTGGGTTGCCATTTCCTTCTCCAGGGTAGTCTGGCGACCCAGGGATCGAACCCGGGTCTCCCGCACTGCGGACAGACGCTTTACCCTTTGAGTCACCAGGAAGCCTTAGCAACGCCAAAACGGGAGAGGGGTGCCGCTGCCGCATGACATAGCCTTGGTTCGGTGTTTGTTGCTGTTCTGAGGAGGAGGGCTCGGAGAAAGTACCCTATTTTGGGGAGGCCGCGGGTGCGCCGTGGCAGCCGTGGGGTAAGTGATGTGGTGTGCAGAAGGGAGGGAGCGGCGCCGGTGCAGGTCCCTTGCTTGGGCTGACAGCAGCTAGGGGGCGGCCAGGAGCTCCTCTGCGGTCCGGCTTGGTGGAGCTGCCGCGCTGTGGCTGTGGGGGTGGGCTTCGCGCTTGGGGGTTGGAGAACTGCATTGCGAGATGGCCGCCCTGTCGGGATGGCCTGCGCCCTGGTGCTCGGCTTCCCGCGGGAGTCGCTGCTTTAGGGCAGTTGCAGCGTCCCCTTCTTCTACCGCCACCGTTTGGGAACCGGTTTCTTGGCTCTTTATCTCCGAGAAGTGGGTGGGAACAGGAGAAAACCAGGGTGAGCTTTTGGGTCCGCTTTGTGTTGCCTGAAGGCATCCGTTTGTTTTCCGAAAAGCCTAGTGCGGTAGATCTTTTGGAAACGTGAGTGCTTTCTTGCTATGCCATTCCTTGTAAAGCAATAAATAAAAGCTACCTTTAATGTGGTATTATGTTTCCATTTATAAGTCCCATTGTCTTGATGAAATCTTTTCAGAACAGCAGTTGTTTGACTAATTGCAATAATATTTGATTAACAGTGATTTTGTTAAAAATAAAACAAGTCCGTGTGCCCCACGCACTGCGCTGTGCTAAGTCTCTTCAGTCGCGTCGGACTCTTTGCGAACCTAGGGACTGCAGCCCGTCAGGCTCCTCTCCATGGGATTCTCCAGGCAAGAATACTGGAGTAGGTTGCCACTTCCTCCCCAAGGGGCTCTTCCCAACCTGGGGATTGAACGCCTCTCTTCCATTGGCAGGCGGGTTCTTTACCCCTAGCGCCACCTGGGAAGCCTGGTACAGTGAGGCCAAACAATACCATATCCAAACAGCAGGGGCCAGGTCCCACAGACGGTGGCCCAGGGCGACTGCCGCTGCCATTAGGTCACAGAGGCAGGGATGGAGGAGAGGTTCACCGTTGCCTCAAGGCTTCAGCTGGCCAGTGGGTGACCTTGGTGGGGGCGCTGGCGCTCTGCAGGATAATGCCCCGCCCTGTTCCCTAGGGCCCCCAGCCTACCCACTGGCCTGAGGCCCGGTGCACTGGAAGGAACGTTGGAGGGCGGGGGAGGCGGGGAAAAGGCCAGAATCTGTCTCGTATACGCCTGAGATCCACTCCTCCGCCAACCTTTGGCTGAAGGGGCCCACTACGGGTTGCTCATTGACATTGGGTCTCTTGGGGGAGGGGCCCGCTACGGAGCCCACCAATGGCTGAGCAGGACCACTAATAGTTGCCCCCCCAATCGTTGCCTGGTAACGGGGTTAGGGGGAGGGGGAAATGGCACACAGCAACAACAATGTGCTAATGACTGCGCCTGGTCCTCATTCTATGAAGGTTTGAAAGCTGAGTTTTTATTGTCTTTGATCAACATGTCTTGGCTACCGGTAGAATCCGATTTCCAGTGGAAGACAGCTCTTTATTTTTTTGGCCATGCCTGGGGCATGTAGGAGATCCTAGTTCCCTGACCAGGGATCAAACCCCTGCCCCCTGCAGTGAAAGTTCAGAGCCTTAACCACTGGACCGCCAGGGAAGTCCCAACAGCCCTTTAATTTCCACAGTTAACACATCTATTAATTTATATTATAGTGGAGACAATAGAAACCAAAGTGGAGTGAAATTCTATAAGGCTAGCAAGAACACTTTAGAATTCCCTTTCATTATTATGGATGTATGGAATTATCATAGATGGAGTTATCATAGATGTCAACAAACCTGCAAAAATTGTTGTTGTAAGGAGTTTTCAAACTTTAATGTGCATTAAGAATTACTTTGAGTATGACTCAAAACCAATGTATTTGTAACTTTATGGAATATTTAAGAGGTTACCAAGGGTGTTTCTGCTCTCTTTTAAATTAATTTACCTTTGGCCCTGCTGGGTCTTTATTGCACTGCGGACTTTTCTCTGGCTGTGGCAAGCTGGGGCCTCTCTCGTTTCGGTGTGTGGGCTTCTCATTGCGGTGGCTTCTCTTGCGGTGGAGCAGCGGCTGTAGAGCTGCAGACTTCTGCAGCTGCAGCGCACAGGCTCAGCACAGCTGCGGCTCCCAGACTCCAGAGCACAGGCTTGATGGTTGCGGCACAGGGGCTGAGGTGCTCGGCAGCGTGTTGGATCTTCCCGGATTAGGGATTGAACCCCTGTCTCCTGTATTGGCAGGCAGATTCTTTACCCCTGAGCCACCACAGAAGCCCCCTCTCTGACTCTCAATACCTGCTTTCTCTCGCCCTGTGAAGGTGTGTGACTACCTTCTATGGATTGTTTTTCTTAAAACCTAGATGTTTTAGAGTAGGGATTTTTAATTCAGGGTCAGTGTTCATACTTCAGAAGATCTGTAAACTCGGAGAGGAAAAAGGTGTTTTTTTGGTATTGCCTAAAATTTAGTATTTCAGTTATGAATGTAGATTCCCCCCCCCAAAAAAAAAGCAAAGCTAAATAAACAAACAAAAAACCCACAATAGTATTAGCTGTATGCAAGTGTTCACATCTCAGCTTTATAGTTGGGAGATACATATAGATGTAATGTAGACTCTTCTTTACTTCAGAATTGTGGTAGTTATTGGATCAGCAGCTAAATATTTACATCACTTGAGGAGCTCACAAAATAACCACGAAGGTGTAAAAGTGAAAGTTGCTCAGTCCTGTATGACTCTTTACGACTCCATGGACTGTAGCCTGCCAGGCTCCTCCATCCATGGAATTCTCCAGGCCAGAATATTGGAGTTGGTAGCCAGTTCCTTCTCCTGGGGATCTTCTCAACCCAGGGGTCGAACCCAGGTCTCCCATGTTGCAGGCAGAGTCTGTGCTGTCTGAACCACCAGGGAAGACCAAGAACACTGGAGTGGCTAGCCTATCCTTTCTCCAGCTGATCTTCCCAACCCAGAAATTGAGCCAGGGTCTCCTGCATTGCAAGAAGATTCTTTACCAGCTGAGCTACCAGGGAAGCCCTCATATAATGATTTCAATACAGTTGGTTTCCTTTGTAATACTATTCTACTTGTTTATAGAAAAATTCTAGGAAAAGGTCCAATGGCTTAAATAGAGCTAAAAGAGCTGACTGTGTTGGCACTTTTGTTACTTCGGGGTCTTTTGAAACCAAGTGGACTGAAAATTATGTAAAAAATCTATTCTACGATCAAATTATATTTTTGGGCACTGCCAGGAATTGCTTGTCTGATGTGTCTGATGAATAGGGATAAATTCCAGATATTATTCCAATCCCTAACATTATGTTTAGTCTTGCAAGTTTTAATGGTAGGTTCAACATAGAGTATAAGTTCCAAAGGTTAAAATTCTTGTCTGTGTTTTTTTGTTGTTGCTGTTGTTCATTGAAGCAGCCCAACACCCAGTACATCATTGAACACATTGAAGGCATGAACATAGTGGAACTTCTTTAAAAAACAACAACAACAACAACAACTGTATTTGATGCACATTGACATTTTTATGAATAGAATGTTTTTCATAGTTTAATCATTTAAAAGGGTTGGAAGAATAGATAAAGCATAAGCTCCTAGACTTAACATTTCTTTAAATCCCAGATGTACAATAAAAAATAAACCAGCCCTGCCAGTAGATTGCTACTATGCTGTGTGCTTAGTTGCTCAGTTGTGTCTGACTCTGCAACCCCATGGACTATAGCCCGCTAGGCTCCTCTGCCCATGGAATTCTCCAAGCAAGAATACTGGAATGGGTTGCCATGCCTCCTCCAGGAGATCTTCCCAACCCAGGGATCTGTAGATTTTCTTTGCTTAGCAGGTGACAGATGATTTAAATAGATTGATATCCTAATTGTTTTTTTATTGTTTACATTAGATGCTAAGGTGTTTTAGTTGTGTTGAAGTTTGATCTGAAGTGTTGATGAATACATTGCCTTACCCACTTGCCTAAATTTTGAGGATTACCAAAGTACAAGTGTGATGACTCTCCCAGATGTGAATATTCTTATATATGAAGAGAAGTCACAACTAACCCAGAACTTTTTTTCATTTTTTACTTTTACAGGTGAGAGAGTGCTATGCTTTCAAGGCCCTCTTCTTTATGAAAAAAAGGTATAAAATCTGTTTTCTTTTTAGAAGTTAATTGAAACTGCTGGCTGGATAATACCAGATTTCAGTGGTTCAAAGCTTTAGTGAGTTACCTTTTTCATAGATTTTCATAGATTCGTATTTCATATGAATCCATAGGTTACATAAAGCATTGCTATCTTGCCATTCATTTTACTGACCTGGGAAAGGACCAGTAGTTGGGAAGAGCATTTGAAGGGGAAGATAGAAGATTGGCTATTTATGAGAGTAAAATAGCATTATGTAATTAATGACTTGTGAGAAAATACTGCCAAGTCAATTTTATTTGCAATTATAATATGTTGAGTTGCACTGAGTAAGCATCGAGTAGTTATGTTAAAAGTAACGTTTGAAATGAGTAAATTTATTTTTTTTTCCTGTATTTGTTGGATTTCCTGGCAAAGTTTGAATCTCAGAGAGTTCCATTTCCCTTTTGTCTATATCAATGTTCTGTTAAGGTAATAAAAACTGATTTTACACTTAGCCAAAGATAAATGGGATGATGCATTATGAACTAAAAATGTCTTTAGTATTTTGTTTCTGGTAACTTTTTTAGCACAAATATTTAAGACATATCACTTAAAAAAAAACAGTTATAGTTTAAAAAAATGAGCAGTATACTAAACAGTATAATATTTAAAGGCAATTTCTATGTATGTTCTCAGTGAATAGTTTGTCTGTGAAAATAGTCTTAGGATTGTAAAGTATCAGTGTGACTAAATAACTATCCCCACTAGTTTTTCCTTGTTTTGAATACATAGTAGATGTATGTTCTTAAAGTTCTAAAATGACTGAAACTGGACCCGTGGAGATGGTCAAGAACTTTGTGTGTACATCTGTCTTAATGGTATAATACCAGTGCAGTTTATAAGTATGTTTTAAGTCCTACTGATCATTTATATCCTTCAATGTTATTTTTGTTGTATCAGCTTATGGTAAATTCTGATACAGAATTTGACTGGCAGATTTTTCTTCTGGCAACAGATACACCTTTGTGAACAATTTCAAATGCAGTTGGACTAGCTTAAACTATTATGGTTCTCTTGGCTTGCCTTTGATAGAAATCCAAAACCAGATAGTCATGGTTTTTTCATAATTAATGACTTTCTCTAATAATTCAATCTAATTTGTTGGACTGAAGTACCTATGGAAAACAGTGTGACAATTCCTTTAAAAATTAAGGTAGAATCACCATATATTATATAATCCAACAATCTCACTTCTGTATATGCCTGCAAAAGAAAAGGAAAATAGGAGCTCAAAGACATACTTACGCACCTATGTTCACTGCAACATTACTCACAATATCCAAGGACTGGAAGCTACAGAAAAGTCTATAAACAGATGAACAGGTAAAGAACACGTGGTCTGTATATATCAGTCAGTCAGTTCAGTTGCTCAGTCAGGTCTGACTCTTTGCAACCCTGTGGACTGCAGCACACCAGGCTTCCCTGTCCATCACCAACTCCCAGAGCTTTCTCAAACTCATGTCCATCGAATTGGTGATGCCATCTGACCATCTCATCCTCTGTCGTCCCCTTCTCCTCCTGCCTTCAATCTTTCCCAGCATCAGGGTCTTTTCCAGTAGGTCAGTTCTTCTTATCAGGTGGCCAAAGTATTGGAGTTTCAGCTTCAGCATCAGTCCTTCCAATGAATATTCAGGACTGCTTTCCTTCAGGATGGACTTGTTGGATCTCCTTACAGTCCAGGGACTCTAAAGAGTCTTCTCCAACACCACAGTCCAAAAGCATCAGTTTTTTGGTGCTCAGCTTTCTTCATAGTCCAACTCTCACATCCATACATGACTACTGGAAAAACCATAGCTTTGACTATACAGACCTTTGTTGGCAAAGTAATGTCTCTGCCTTTTAATATGCTGTCTAGGTTGGTCATAGCTTTTCTTCCAAGGAACAAGTGTCTCTTAGTTTCATGGCTGCAGTCACCATGTGCAGGGATTTTGGAGCCCAAGAAAATAAAGTCTGTCACTGTTTCCATTGTTTCCCCATATATTTGCCATGAAGTGATGGAACCAGATGCCATAATCTTAGATTTTTGAATGTTGAGTTTTAAGCCAGCTTTTTCACGCTCCTCTTTCACTTTCATGAAGAGGCTCTTTAGTTCCTCTTCGCTTTCTGCCATAAAGGTGGTGTCATCTGCATATCTGAGGTTTTTGACATTTTTCCCGGCCTTCTTGACACCAGCTTGTGCCTTATCCAGCCTGGCATTTTGCGTGATGGACTCTGCATCTAAACTTCCCTGGTGGCTCAGACGGTAAAGAGTCTGCCTGCAGTTCAGGAGACCTGGGTTTGATCCCTGGGTTGGGAGGATGCCCTGAAGGAGGAAAATGCAAACCACTTCAGTATTCTTGCCTGGAAAATCCCACGGATGGAGGAGCCTGGCAGTCTACAACCCATGGGGTTGCAAAAAGTCGGACATGACTGAACGACTTCACTTTCACTTTCACTCAGCATATAAGTTAAATAAGCAGGATGACAATATACATCCTTGATGTACTCCTTTCCCAATTTTGAATCAGCCTGTGTTGAACAAGACTATATGAACCATTTTTCCAACATTTTCTTATTTCATGTGTCTGTCACAGTTTGATGATTCTGGCAACATTTCAGACTTTTTCATTATGATCATATTGTTACAATGATTTATGATCAGGTGTTTTTGCTGTTGCTATTTCTGAGGGCTCGGATTATGATTAGCAGTTTTTAGAATAAAGTACTTTTTAAATAAGGTATATATATTGTTTTTCAAAAGACACATGCTATTGCACACTTTATAGTATATTGGGAATGTAACTTATTTTTTAATGTTTTTTAAAATTGAAGTATAGTTAATTTACAACTTTGTGTTAGGTTCAGATGTACATCAAAGTGATTCAGTTATATATATATATATATACATGCATGCTCTGATTCTTTTATATTATAGTTTATTATAAGATATTGGGGCTTCCTTGGTGGCTCAGCTGGTAAAGAATCTGCCCGCAATGCAAGACACCTGGTTGGGAAGATCACCTAGAGAAGCCTATGAACTTCTTTGTTTTCCCTGGTGACTCAGATGGTAGAGAATCCACCTGCAGTGTGGGAGACATGGGTTTGATCCCTTGGTTGGGAAGACAGATTTCTTGGAGGAGGGCATGGCAACCCACTCCAGTATTCTTGCCTGGAGAATCATGGACAGAGGAGCCTGGCAGGCTATAATCCATGGGGTTGCAAAGAGTCAGACATGACTGAGTGACTGAGCACAGCATAAGATATTGAGTATAGTTCCCTGTGCTATACAGTGGGAACTTATTTATTTTATATATATTGCTAATATATATTTATTTTATATATATTGCTATATATATTTATATATATTGCTAATCCCCTCTTCATGGATCATTGCCTTGTCATGGCGAAGGGGCTTGTATAACTCAGTGAAGCTATGAGTCATACCATGCAGGGCCACTCAAGATGGATGGGTCATAGTGGAGAGTTCTGAAAACTGGAGAAGGGATTGGCAAACCACTCCAATATTCTTGCCACAAGAACCCCATGAACCCCATGAAAAAGGCAAAAGATATGACACCGGAAGCTGAGCCTCCCAGGTTGGTGGGTATCCAATATGCTACTGCGGAAGAGCAGAGGGCAATTACTAATAGCCCCAGAAAGAATGAAGCTGCAGGGCCAAAGCAGAAATGACACTCATTTGTGGATGTGTCTGGTGGTGAAAGTAAAATCTGATGCTTTAAAGAACAATACTGCAAAGGAACCTGGAATGTTAGGTCCATGAATCAAGGTAAATTGGATGTGGTCAAGCAGGAAATGGCAAGAGTGAACAATCGACTTCTTAGGCATCAGCAAACTAAAATGGACAGGAATGGCGAATTTAATTCAGATGACCATCATATCTAATACTGTGGCCAAGAATCCCATAGACCAAGTGGAGTAGCCCTCATAATCAACAAAAGAACCTGAAATGCAGTACTTGGGTGAAATCTCAAAAATGACAGATCGATCTTGGTTTGTTTCCAAGACAAACCATTCAACATCACAGTAATCCAAGTCTATGCCCCAGCCACTGAGGCCAAAGAAGCTGAAGTTGACCAGTTCTATGAAGACCTAGAAGATCTTCTAGAACTAACACCAAAAAAAAAAAAAAAAAAGTTGTTTTCATCATAGAGGATTGGAATGCAAAAGTAGGTTGTCAAGAGATACCTGGAGTAAGAGGCAAGTTTTGCCTTGGAGTACAAAATGAAGCAGGGCAAAGACTAAGAGACTTTGGCCAAGAGAACACACTGGTCATAGCAAACACCCACTTCCAACAACACAAGAGATGACTCTACACATGGACGTCACCAGATGGTCAATATTGAAATCAGATTGATTATATTCTTTGCAGCCAAAGGTGAAGAAGCTCTATACTATCAGCAAAAACAAGACCTGGGGCTGACTGTGGCTCAGAGCATCATCTCCTTAGAGCAAAATTCAGGCATAAACTAAAAAAAGTGGGGAACACCACTAGACCATTCAGGTATGGCCTAACTCAAATCCCTTATGATTATACAGTAGAGGTGACAAATAGATTCAAGGGATTAGATCTGGTAGACAGAGTATCTGAAGAGCTATGGACAAAGATTCGTGACATTGTATAAGAGGCAGTGAACAAGCCATCTCAAAGAAAAAGAAATGCAAGAAGGCAAAGTGGTTGTCTGAGGATGGTTTACAAATAGCTGAGAAAAGAAGAAAAGCAAAAAGCAAAGGAGAAAGGGAAAGATAAACTCAACTGAAAGCAGAGTTCTATAGAATAGCAAGGAGAGATAAAAAAGGCCTTCTTCCATGAACAATGATAGAGGAAAATAATAGAATGGAAAAAGACTAGAGACCTCTTCAAGATAACTGGAGATATCAAAGAACATTTCATGCAAAGATGGGCATAATAAAGGACAGAAACAGTATGGACCTAACAGAAGCAGAAGAGATTAAGAAGAGGTAGCAAGAACACACAGAAGAATTGTACAAAAAAGGTCTTGATGAACCAGATAACCAGATGGTGTGGTCACTCACCTAGAGCCAGACATCTTGGAGTGTGAAGTCAAGTGGGCCTTAGGTAACATTTCTACCAATAAAGCTACTGGAAGTGATGGAATTCCAGTTGACCTATTTCAAATCCTAAAAGATGATGATGTTAAAGTGCTGCACTCAATATGCCAGCAAATTTGGAAAACTCAACAGTGGCCACAAGACTGGAAAAGGTCAGTTTTCATTCCAATCCCAAAGAAGGGCAGTGCTAAAAAATGTTCAAACTATGGGCAATTGCATTCACTTCCCATGTTAGTAAGGTTATGCTCAAAATCCTTCAAGCTAGGCTTCAGCAGTATTTGCATCAAGAACTTTCAGATGTAATGTACATGCTGGGTTTAGAAAAGGGAGAGGGACCAGAGATCAAATTGCCAACATTCCTTGGATCATACAAAAAGCAAGGGAATTCCAGAAAAAACACCTATTTCTGTTTCATTGACTATGTGAAGCCTTTGACTGTGTGGATCACAACTGTGGAAAAATTCTTCAAGAGATGGGAATATCAGATACCTTACCTGCCTCCTGAGAAACCTGTATTTGGGTCAAGAAGCAACAGTTAGAACTGGACATGGAACAAGTGAGTGGTTCAAAATTGGGAAAGGAATATGACAAGGCTGTGTATTGCCATCCTGTTTATTTAACTTATATGCAGAGTACATCATGTGAAATGCCAGGCTGGATGAAGCACAAGTTGGAATCAAGATTGCCGAGAAAAATATCAACAAGCTCAGATATGCAGTTGATACCACTCTAATGGTAGAAAGTGAAGAGGAATTGAAGAGCCTCTTGATGAGGGTGAAGGAGGAGAGTGAAAAACCTGGCTTAAAACTCAGGATTCATAAAACTAAGTTCATGGCATTTGATTCCATCACTTTCTGTTAAATAGAAGGAGAATAAGTGGAAGCAATGAGAGATTTTCTCTTCTTGGGTTCCAAAATCACTGCAGATGGTGGCTGCAGTCATGAAATTAGAAGATGCTTGATTCTGGGAAGGAAGGCTATGACAAACCTAGACAGCATATTAAAAAGCAGTGGCATCACTTTTCCAATAAAGGTCTATATAGTCAAAGCTATGGTTTTCCCAGTAGTCAGATGTGAGTAGGACCATAAAGAATGCTGAATGCTGAAGAACTGATGCTTTTGAATTGTGGTGCTGTAGAAGACTCTTGAGAGTCCTTTTGACTGCAAGGAGATCAAACCACTCAATCCTAAGGGGAATCAATCCGGAATAGTCATTGGAAGGACTGATGCTGAAGCTCCAATACTTTGGCCACCTGGTGAGAAGAGCTCACTCATTGAAAAAGACCCTGACTCTGGGAAAGATTGAGAATCAGTTGACAGAGGATGTGGTGGTTGGATGGCATCACCGATTCAGTGAACTTGGGTGAATTCTGGTAGCTGGTGAAGGACAGGGAGGCCTGCAGTGCTGCAGTCCATGGGGTCACAAAGAGCTGGACATGACTTAGCAACTGAACAACAACAATCTGCTAATCCCAAACTCCAAATTTATCCCTTTCCACCCCTTTCCCCTTTGGTAACCGTAAGTTTGTCTTCTATGTTTTTGAGTCTATCTCTGTTTTGTAAATAAGTTCGTTTGTATCATATTTTACTTTCTACACATAAGTGATATCATATGACATTTGTCTTTCTGTCTTACTTCACTTATTATGATAAAATCCAGGTCCACCCATATTGCTGCAAACGGTATTACTCTTTTCATTTTTATAGCTGAGTAATATTCCATTTTATTATATGTACCACAACTTCATTATCCATTCATCTGTTGATGGACATTTAGGTCGCTCCCTAAAGACAATTGTAAACAGTGCTACGATGAACATTGGGGTGCACATATATTTTCAAATGATAGTTTTCTCTGGATATACGCCCAAGATTGGGATTCCTAGATCATGTGGTAGCTCTATATTTAGTTTTTAAGTGAACTTCCATACTGTTCTCCATAGTGACTGTACAAACTTATGTTCCCACCAACAGTGTAGGAAGGTTGCCTCTTCTCCACACCTCCAACATGGAAATTTAATTTTTATATGCACTGGGAAACCAAAGAAAAATAGTGCTACTTTCTTTATTGCAATATTCCTTTTATAGCAGTAGTCAGGAATTGATCCCACAGTGTGTCTGAGGTCTGCCTTAGAAAGGAGGTTGCAGGTGGAGAAGCGAGAAATAGGGGACTCAAGGGCCAGCCATGGGTGACAGCTGAGTGCTGCTCCTCAGAGGTTGAGCCTCCTCACCGACATTCTCTTGTCCATAGCACATCCTTTCGGGTCCAGCACCAAGATTTCTCCTTCCTCACGAATCCAAAAACCTCTGGAACGTGTGGTGTAGATGAAGTCGCCAACCAGCCGGTTCCTGCTATGTGTCCGTCAGGATGGGATGGTCCAGAACTCACTCCGAGATGCTGGAGTGAGCAGCAGCCCCTCTGCTCTTCCCGCTCTGTGTCATGGTCCATCAGTGGACTTAACTGTCAGCTCCTCATTCATCTCCCCGGGTTGGGGTTGAACCCACGCCATCTCACCTGGGGACTTTTCCTTCCATGATGGTCATAAAGTGGCTTTCCCTCTTGTGTCACTGATCATGGTCAGCAGTTTTCCAAAAGAACAGGAGCTCCGATGGAAGCTTATCCTTGGACTGACAGGCAAGAAGCAATTTGACCGATGTTCACACCCTTGACATCCCTGGAGACCCTTGGAGCCCATCCTTGGGGCTCACCATCCTCTCCTCCCAGTCCCCCTTGGGCTGCCTGGCTTTCCAGAGGCACAAGGCATGAGGCCCGGACGCTCCTGACCTAGTTCCCATGGTGAGTGCTGATCCCCCCAGCTGTGATGCTTTTACTGAGATCCAGCATTTCAAGCCTTCAGACTGACAGGTAGAGGTTAAGTGGCCAAGAGAGAATATTCTTCCTGGTCCCCTACCTCTAGGGCAGACCAGTGCTACCAGGTGCTGGACACAAGGTCTTCCTGAAACCCCTAGTTTCCCCTCCCTCTGTGGGCACGTGTGGGACAAACACGGACCTGGGGCCAGTGGAGCCTTCTGTAGCCCACCTGCTGCTTCCTGGGTGTGGGACCCAGGGTGGGCGCCATTACTTTCTCTCGGCCATGATTTCTTGGTCCACAAGCTTCAGTGATGATCCTCCCTGTTGGTGTCAGAGTGGCCAGACTGCCGGGATGTCCCCAAGTCCCCTGCAGGGGCTCCCCAAAGCCTTTCCCGGCCTTGGACCCAGAATGGAGGTGGCCACTGCCGTGGGGCCACTGTCCTTGTCCATCCTTTTCCCAGTAGCCTTTACACTAACCAGTTGCTGACCTCTTTATGCTTTCTCTCCCCCATCCTCGGCTGGGAGGAACCTGGTCTGTCATATTCCTGGGTCCCCAGCCTTGGTGAGCCCAGCACAGAGCAGGCTTCTGATCAGAGTTTGTGTAAGGAGTGCTCTCTGCTGGACAGACCTTTATCCCCTTCTCTGTCTGATGCAACTCTTTGCTCCCTGAGAAGTCCTCCTCACCTGGCGATTCCTGCTTGGAGCTGAACTGAGCCCCTGGGCCTCACTCCCAGCTGCTCTCTGGGAGATGCAGAGCAGGTAGTCACCCCCATTCCCTGGACGGCTGCTTGCTGGGCTCACCTGGGCACACAAGGGAAGGTTCCTCTTCTGCACGGAGAGAAAAGGTGCCAGTCACACCCATGGGTTGGGCCTCTGAGGGTGGGGGCGAATCAGACAAAAGTTTTGATGTCCAGGAGCTAAACACCCACGCGAGGATATGCACGCACCTGAATTTGGTGAGGGCAGAAGGCAGATGGAGTTCAGCCTCCAAGAGAAAGGGGGCAGGAGGAGGGCAGAAAGCAGGAGAGACAGATGGCGATGGTCTGTACAGACACACCACGGGCCTGCCCAGTCTCGCACTTCTGCACATGTGCCCACCTTAGGTGTGCACAAGCCTGTGTGTGCTGGGAGCCTGCTCCAGAGAGTGGAGTTTCTGGAAGTCCGTGGGGGCTACTGCATGGGCATCAGAAATGATGGACTGTATATGTTGGAATCTCAGGTAACCAGAACCTTTGCTGGTGGAATTGGAAAGCCATGCAATCTATTTGAAACACTGCTTGGAAATTTCTAATAGCATGAAGTACACACTCATTCTGTGAGCTACTAATTTTGCTTCTTTTGTATTTAGCCAGAAGAAATGAAACCTTATGTACACCAAAGATTCATGAAGGGTTCTGGTGGCTTTATTCACGATAGCTCCAAACTGGAAGCAACCTGTCCATTAACATGAAAATGGATATACAAACTGTGATACAGTCACACTGCCCAGCAATAGAGTTACAAACAAACAATGCCTGTAGTCATGTATGGATGTGAGAGTTGGGCCATAAAGAAGGCTGAGCACTAAAGAATTGATGCTTTTAAACTGCGGTGCTGGAGAACATACTTGAGAGTCCTTTGGACAGCAAGGAGATTAAACCAGTCCATCCTATAGGAAATCAACCCTGAATCTTCATTGGAAGGACTGATGCTGAAGCTGAAGCTCCAAACCTTTGGCCACTTGATGTGAAGAGCTGACTCTTTGGAAAAGATCCTGTTGCTGGGAAAGACTGAAGGCAGGAGGAGAAGAGGGCAACAGAGGATGAGATGGTTGGATGGCATCACTGATTCTGTGGACATGAATTTGAAAAACTCCAGGAGATGGAGAAGGACAGGGAAGCCCGGTGTGCTGTAGTCCATGGGGTCACAGAATTGGTCATGATTTAGTGACTGAACAGCACCAACGTGGGTAAATCCTCAAAACCTGTGGAGCAAATGAGAACTGGCACCAAACACATATATTGATTCCATTTTTATGTCTGTGAGGACAGAGCAAATCTAGAGTGATCTGGATAAGAGCTGCTTTTGGGGGTGGGGTGCACTGTGGGGGGTATTCTGATCTCCACCCTGCTGGTGGTGAAAACACACCCAACTGTGTTTGATATTTGTGCTTTTGGCTGTACATAAAATACTCCTCAATAAAATTATTGTTGTTAAAAATTACTTCTGATTTGAAAGCAAAATTCCTTGCTTAAGTAGCCACACCGTAGAGTTGCAGAGGTTTGTGGACTTGGCAGGTCTAAGCCACTTCACAGGTCTGGAACCCCTTGGGTCCTCTGAGAAAGCCTTGCTATGTCACCCGCTGATACTGCACACCCCTTCCTGACCTCCTCCATGGGGCCTGAGACCTTGCCTTAGGGCGACTGTGGCCTGTGACAGGCAGACGTGTTCTGACAAACGTCTCTTCCCTGATCACCGTAGGGTGGGGGGTGTACTGTGATAATTCAGGGACTCAGCACTGGCTCTGAGTTGTCACTCATTTCTAGTGACTTAAAGATACCATTGTGGTTCCACAATCAAAGTGGGGGGCTTGTGGTGGTCGTGAGATAAGAGTTTCATCCCAAGGGTGGGTGTCTGCAGCACTGGTGGGTCTGTGGTCACTTCCCCAGCTTCCAGGGTGTGGTTGGAGGGCTTACACTTGGCAGCCAGCTGAGCCCCCATGTGGGTTCCCCTGCCTTGGAATGGATGCTACTTCAGTAGAAATGGGACAAAAGTGAAAGTCCTGGCCTTTCCCATCCTTACCATGAGAATAAATCAAAGGTGATTAACTTGCATCCTGGGGGACCTGCAGAGATCTATGGGGCTATCAATGACTTGAGAGGCTTCCCAATGCATCCCCTTATCGTTTCACAGCAGAGGCTGAGGGGGTAGCTTTGGTTCTCCCTGTCCATCTGCAAGGACCACCAGAAACTGTTTGTTGGTGCCTGGAGGTGCCCAGGACTTGTCCTGTCTTCCTGCTCTCTGCCACTGCACAGCTGGCAGAGGGCCCACAAAATGCCATGCTCTGTCCCACTATTGATATCTTCATGCAGACGGCACCTGCCTCCCTGAGACACAAAAGAGGGAGAACTGTGCCCCCCACCTGCCACCATAAATATTCAGGGACCCATCCACTTAAGAACGCTGTGGGGAGACCATGGAGCGTTTCAGGGCCGCCCAACAAAGTGAGAGAAATGTTGCTATACCTAAAAAAGGAGGCATGATGTTTGTGGAGACTTCTTGGATTTTGAAGGCAACCCATCAGCTATTCCCAAAGCTTTTACCAAGGAACCTGTAAGGCCATCAGGTGTGAGAGGGGCCCACAGACCTCATCTCCTAATAGACTCATTGGCACTTAGTGTGGCCAACAGCAATGCTGTCAGCGAGCAGACCACCTTGCAGAGCGCCAGCGCTCTGGGCAAAGCTGTGCCCTCTTCTGCATATGACTATTCTCCTTTCTGAGAAACAGCTCCTGGCTACTACTGGCTTCTGGTGGGGACTGAACGGCTGACAGAGACATCAGCGGACTACAGTCCTGACCTCTGAGCGTGATGACCGGGTGTGATCTGCCCCGCCCTCCCACGAAATTGGGTCTGCGCAGCTGCAATCTGTCTTCTCGTGGAGGCGGTATGTCGAGAAAACCCAGAAGTGCATGGAGAGGTGGCTCAGACCCTGCAACGTGTCCTCTTGCTTGTGGCCTCCTCTCCCTTAACTCACACGTCTCGGGGTAGTTCCCACTGACAAGATAGGTGGCCGAAGAGAACAGCTTTCAGATGGTTCTCTGTGATGTGGGGGCTCCAGCCTGAGGGTGGGTGGTGAGGGTATTAACCCCCACCATCTCAAGTGTCTCTGAAAGCTGGTGGGGAAGGGAAATCATGCCAGTGGACAGAGCTGGAGCAGAACAAATGGTTATCTCTTTTCTGATCTGAAAGACAGCCAGAAGAATTCACAGTGATTCTTTCCCTCCTCCTACCGCCTTGGGGCTATTTGGCAAGGTCTAGAGACATTTTTGGTTGTTACACTTGGGTGGAGGGAGCTACTGGCGTCTAGTGAGTAGAGGTCAGCTAGGAGCTTGCTGCACATCTTTTAATGCACACAGGACCAGTCTCTACAAAGAAAGAACAATCTGGGATCAAACATCATTAACGCCACTCTCAAGTAATCAAGGCTTCTCTGGTGGCTCAGATGGTAAAGAATCTGCCTGCCACGCAGGAGACCCGGGTTGGATCCCTGGGTCAGGAAGATCCCCTGGAGAAGGGAATGGCAACCCGCTCCAGTATTCTTGCCTGGAGAATTCCATGATCAGAGGAACCTGGTGGACTGGGGTCACAAAGAGTCAGAAACACTACTGAGCGACTAATCCTTCACTTCACTTCACCAAGGAATCCTGATCCACCTTGATTTATGGGCAGGGGTGAAGAGTTGACCGGACAGTCAGGAACTTGGAAAGGACAGGAGTCAGAGGTCGGTGACAAGGAGGTGTTGTGAGTGTGGTGCAAAGGAAGATGTCAGTGGACAGCTCTCCTAGACCACGGAGATACTGTGTCCCATGTTTAGGCTCATTACAAGTACTGGGTGCAGAGGAGGCTCTCGGGAATCGAGTGAGTGAGAGAGCAGGCCCTGTAATAGCATTCAACCCTCTTTCCAGGCATCCTGATGTTTGTTTAACGGGCCCCAGAAGAGAGGGACCTGTCTGTAGGGAAGGAAGCTGGGGGTGAATGAAACTACATGATTCCCCAGTCTCAAGGCCAGCCTGGAGGCCACTTGCCAAGCTTGAGAGACCTCTGATGGTGGGGACCAGCGCAGAGACTCTGTGCGGCTCCCTCCCTGGGGCGGCCAGTCAGACGCAGCTGGCCGAGGGCGCTGGACCTTTCTCATTGTGGAAGGAAGGCCATTTCTCTCACTGGAATAGACGTGTGTGGATTCAGATGCCTTCCCTGCCTGCAGCACTTCTGCCAGAAACTACCATTCATGGGTTCAAAGACGTCTCACTTACCATGATGGAGCTCCACACAGTGTTGCTTTTGGAGACGAAGTTCAGCTTCATGGTGATGGGATCACGCACAGGGGCTTCACTCACTGCGTGTCTAGCTGACCCAGCAGCAGCGGGCCTGATGGAGCCTGCAATGGCCCACGGGAAGTTGAGCGATGGTGCCAGCAGGGAGTCAGCTCCCCGAAAGGCAGGAGCTCAGACCAACGGACTGGATGATTTGAATCAGTGATGGCCATTTGGTGGGTCTGTTCCTTGGCCAGCACATACGATCTGGGAGTGGGAGTGGCTCTTGTCGCCATTTTGTCTTGTAACCAAGAACTGTGCTTCCCGCCCCCCGTCCTGAGCCCTAGGGGTTGTAGGTCCCCATTCCCAGGGAGGAAGGGGCTCCCCCAGGGGCCGTGCGGTGGTGTCACTGGGCTGGAGATTGAGACCTGGCCAGCGGCTTCTCAGGCCACTGCCTCAACCCAGAGAAGGGAGCTACTGTCTCGCTGGTGATGAACTCTAATCATCAAGGAAAGGCAGAGCTGCTGCTACACAGAAGGGTTCATCTGTGATATTTAGGGGACTCTTGGGGGTGTGTTTTATTATATCCATGTCCCCCAATAAAAGTTAATGATCAACTACAGCACCCAAGATGGGGCTGTGATAATTCAGACCTTTTGGGGATGAAAGTTTGGGTTATTTCATTAGAAATGAAAGATCCCAACAAGCTGAGGTTTCGGCTGAGGGGAAAGGAAATAGGACTGATCCTGGAAGAAGGAAGTCAGGAATGCCAACCATGGGGCCCTAACCAGTGACAGACACAGGCTTGGTGGGCGTGTCTCTTCTCATTGTCCCTCTTTCTTGGTGTCTGTGCACATGTGTGTATACAGAAAATACATGTATATGCACACACACACAAATATGCATACATGCACATGTGCCTATGAGTGTGCATGCACACTTGCACACACACATGCACACACACACAGGACTTCCTCTTTTCTTTTGCTTCCAGGACCTCTTAGCGTTGCCCTGGCAATAGTTCACCGCTTGCCAGCTGCAGTTTGTTCTGGTTACATATCCCCCACATGGAAGGTCCTGCCGTACTGTGTCCCCATCAAAGACACCAGCGCCCCCTTCTCAGAGGCCTATGTTCTGCCCTGGGCACCCCCCACCTCTCATGCTTGTAGGTTGTAACCATCTGGGCCCTGGGCTTTGCCCCCAGCCCTGTGATGAGCTGCACTCTCTCCGTGTGACCTCTATGGGCCCTTCTGTGTTTTTTTGGTCTTCTGATCCCTCTTCAACCAAGTCTTCATATTCTCTCTGTAAAAATAACTGATATGACTTCTATTTTCCTAAATGATACACGTATTCCATGACTTGCTGGGGACATAGAACCTTCCCTCAGGTCCCTCATTTTCAGAATATACTGAAATTTTATAGAAAACGGGGACCTGGGAAGGTGAGATGCCTTTCTCACGGTCATTGAAACTTAAGGGCCAGACTTTCTTTCTCACTGTGCAGGGCTCCTGCCATCCTGTACAGCCTTTTAAGTACCTCTCGAAGCTGCTGGTGGACGAGTGTGCCTTTTGTCTGGGATTTGCCACCTGTCCTGCAAGAACGCAGTCTCCCACTTTCTAGCTGAGAAAAAATGTCTGAGCCAGAAATGGAAGGGGGGGCCCTAGCAAGACACTGACCCCAGTACCACAGCACCTCTTACAGGCCAGCCAAGCATCTTTCCTCTCCTTCCCCAACCGTGCCCCCACACTCTCCAAGTGAGAAGACTTGTAGGTCAAGTCGACCCACTGCACAGGCTGGGAGATGCTCCTGGGAGGCCCTGCAGCTTGGAGCTCGGGTTCTTCCATCAGGCAAGTTGGAGCTGGAATCTTGGTTTCACCACTTACCTCGCCAAATTTCACTTCTTGTCTACACAATGGGGATTTTGACATCTAAGTCACAGGGTTGTTGCCTGGATAGAATCTGATGAAGCCTAGAGCATGCCTGATGCAGAGCGCAGTGGCCACCACCACCACCACCCCCATTCCAGCACCCAGGGGCACGTGGCTTTGATTGTGCCGGGGGCCCATCACCTGCCTGGGCCAGGCCTGCAGCCCTGAACCTCACCTGAGCCTCTGGAAAGCCCACTTACTTTCTTTCACAGACACGTGCCTCTGCTGAACAGCAAAACACGCACAAATAAAACCCCACCATAAAGTCCTCTCATTCTCTTGCCCTCCCAGTTGCCCTCTTGCTGATGTTTGGCAAACACACATTTACGGAAGTTCTATTGTTTTCCGACAGAAAGTGTCCTGACCATTTAGAGAAACATTTGTCTCACATAATAAAACTGCTGGTTTTACAACTCTTCTGATTGGAAGAACTCTTAAATTGGGTGAGGATGGATTCCTGTTAGAATCCTCTTCATCTGAGCCAAAAGCTTTTCTTAGATGATGTATTACCAGGGACACAGGATTGGGTAAATAACTGGACCAGCCAATGGTTTACAAACATGTTAATTTTATTGAGTAGGCATCAAAGCTTCTCTCCGTGTCAAGTAATGGAGAAGCCGTATCACACAGATTACAGAGCTATTGTTACTTGAAATAATCTTTCATAAAAGAAAGAAATGAAATACAGTTCTTCTATAAAAAGTGCAGTAGTAGTCATTACTGGAAGTTTTCCAAAATGAAAGCAAGATTTACTACATATTGCAAAAATTGGTTTAGTGCTTTAATACTTTACAAAGTAACAACCCAACCACCAAAGACAAACTCTTACAATGGGTTGCTTCTCCGAGGATGGACCAAGATGGAAAAGAATGTTTGCATTGAATTGGAAGGAACACTTGCAGGTAGAAAGGGGCCCAGGATGACTTGGTCAAGGTAACAAGGTTTCTGACCCCCTTCTGCCTCAGTGTTTTCTTTCGTCCTTGGTAATAAGTAAACCGGGCAAACAAAGTAATGTATCTCATCCCCAAATCAGTCAAATGAACCTGTGAAAGAAAGAAGGAAGGGAAAGAGACAGAGAAACTACATTCACTTGCCAGTGCACATGGGAAGAAACCAAGCAATTACACATCAACACCCATCAGTTAAAATGAGACCACTGGTCAAAGTTGAGGGTGAACGGGGTTCAGGCTCCAAGTGGAGACCCAGGGAAGACCCTTGTGGTTCTCAGGGCTCCGTGGCTGGTGGAGGGCCTGGGGCTTGCTCAGGATGTTGAATGATGACTGGCTCTGGGAGGTGGCATTTGCCTCGTGGACTCCGGGCCACGGCCCGTCTCCAACCGTGCTCTAGTTTTGGTCACAAGTTAATGGGACAAGCTGCCCCACTCCCCCCTGCCAAATCATCACTCCAAGGCGGGTGTTTGGATTCCATTCCAGGTAGGTGGGAAAAACTGGATGGGCTGCAGGGCTCTCCTGTCTTGGAGACAAATTTGCGAGGTCCAAGGGGGGCAGCCCTGGAAAGCTTGCCCTCTCTGAGGACTGGCAGGACCAACCCCTCATCCTGCCCATCTGTCAGGGCAGCAGTGAGAGGAAGCTTGTTTATTTGGCAATTCAAGCAGAGGGACACACTTGCGTGGGCCCACTCACCGTCTGCTGGGCAGAGCCGAGCAAGTGCTAATGAGGGAGCTCTTCCCCCCAAAGTGAGGGACCCTAAAGTACGGCACCCAGAGAAATGACATCAAAACCACAGAAGGGGAAGAAGAGAACAAAGGCTTTTTATCCAGGCCCCAGTAGGTCAAGGGTCCTATAAGAAGCTTGTAACAGTATTTTGCCAACAACTCTTTGAGGAAAACACATTTGGCCAAAGAACCTAGAAGTAAATGCCAAGGTCAGGTGTGTGGGAAGATCAGCTGGGAGAGGACAGATAGTGTGGAAGGGGAGGCGTCCCTCCCCAACCTGCGGGCGGGGCCACCTGGGAGCTGGGCCCAAGGATTGTGTGTTGCTTGGCTCTGCAATGGCTGGGCTCTGCCTCCCAGACATACCCTTGACCGAGGGGGCAACTGGGGGCCCCCTACTTTGTCAGTACTGTGCCCTTCGTCTCTTTCTTCTGCAGGTCTGCTTCTGGTGACATGAGAATGAGTCCTGCCAGTGGTCAGGCTGTCTCCCTTTCCTGGCTGAGCTGCCACCAAGTTTGCTCTAGGAAGGAAGGAAGGCCTGTCTCCCTGGAGACACGGAAGGCACGGTGTCCTAAGGACCCATTATAAGGGCCTCTCCAGAATGGTCCAGGCCCACGATGACCTCATGGAGGGGGCATGATCATGAGAGCTGCCCTAGAGGAAACCGTCCCCACCTCAGCCTATCCCAAAGGGTCCTCTGTAGACAGCAGAGTCCCTTCTCTGTGAGGGAGGGCCACTGGGGCAGGCGCTTTTACATGGCATACTTGCCACCATTGGGTCTGGTGCTCACTGCCGCATCTGGTCTTCATGAACCACAGGCTGCCTTATCAGCTAAAATTCTCCCCGTTTAGGGGCAAGAATAGACTCTCTATTTGATAAAGGCTGAAGCTGATACTTGTAAGTTTCTTAACATCTGTCAAATGATTGATTTCATTTCCTTTTTTCAACAAGTATTTCTCTGGCATCTAATACGTATCAGATGCTGTTGTAGGCACCAGGGGTACAGCAATGAGCAAAACATACAAAAAATTCCTGCCCACATGGAGCTGACATGCTGCGGAGCTGGAGGGAGGCATACACTGAATCAATGAATGGACAATTCACATGCAGGCTTCAAATGGCGATAAACGGGCAGCAGGAGGGTGGGATGTGTTGGCTTATTAAATAAAGAAGTCAGGGAAGGCCTCCTTGAGAGGTGACATTGGTGCAAAGACTGGCAGGTAGTGAAGGGTGAGACATGTGGCTGAGAATGGGTGTCAGTGGAGGACATGCCAGGCAGAAGGACATGTGCTAAGGCCCTGAGGCAGGCTTGGGTCATTGGGGCAGAGGTTGGAGAAGTCCGGGGGTGGGAGTGGTCTTCGTAAGGACCTGGTTGTCCCTTCATTTAAAGTCACCGTTCAGTGTCTGTGCTATCATAGACGTTCTCAAGGAACTGGCGCCACTAATTTATCCTCTTTAAAATAAATGGGTTACTTTCATCTTGAGCATATTCAGCCTATATTTAAAAAAGTAGTGGTAACCCTTATCCTATGTTAAAGAACTGAGTGTGTGTTTATGTCTGTGTGTACCCTTGAGATGTTTTCTTGAAAGAATGAAAAAGGATAAGCAATGGGCACTTTGTGTATACTAATTAGGGTTGGTAGAAGTTTGTTTTTGCAATCAAGTAGCAAAACTGAAAATTTCAGCAAATTATTTCGCAAAATAAACAGAAACAGTAATATTGCTAGCCTTGTTCAGAGATTCTAGTTTCTATGCTATTCCTTGGGTGATGTATGTACCAAGTCAGCCTGGGCGGGAGGGGGGTGCCTTGGCATCTTGACGCTGCACAAACTACACACACATTTATTCCCGAGGGGTCCATGGAGGGCAGCCCCCTCTCTATTCTCTACTGGGGGGCATGGAGTGAAAAGAAAGCACTGGTTTGGGGGAACAAAGCCACCTGCACAACTGTGAACAGTTTTGCACATTGCTCAGAACAATCATGAAACTATTCTCAACTGATGGGTGCTTGTGATGAAGAGTCCTAGACTCATCCCCGTGTCAGCAAACCCATCATTAGAACCACGCTCTAGGGAACCAGGACCCCCACTGGAGAGTGGGCTGGGGGGACATGACTGAAACAAGAATGAAGCTGGGTGCCCCTCATTACCCTGGAGCCCCCCTATCAAAGCAGCCAGTTCCAGCAGCAAAGAGAGTTTACAGTTAGGACTGAAGTGCAAGATGTGGCCCAGGGGTCTCCGGAATGCCACCGCTTTAAGGCTTTTTTGAAGGGGGCACCTGTTCCCTGGTGTCAGGGGTGCCAGTCACTGCAGGGCCCTTTCCTGAACATGCCTGCGCTCAGGTGACAGCAGAATCAGACTGTGGATGGAGGCAATGCCGCAGCAGCAAGGTCTGATGAGGCAGGGCCTGGGCAGCCGTGACACATGTTCTCTTTTATTTATTAGAAGCATTGGAAGAAAGAAAAAGAAAAAAGCACTCGAGGAACTTAATTTGTAAAGTCCACACCACAATGCGGAAAACTGACTCATACCCTAAAGAAAGAAACCCTCCCCAAAGCACGTTACTCCACATCTCTTGTAAACATGAAAGACACAGAGAATAAAACACATGGTTTGGCAAAGCCTTTTTTTTTTTTAACCTCGCACAAATTTCCCACCACTGATGGGTACAGCCCTTTTTTTTCTTAACTAATGTGAAATATATTTTGATCAGTTAAGTTTATTTCTGCAAAATAGTCTGCTAAATAAGCTCGTGGTTGCTAAGCAAGGGTGTGAGAGTCATGTAGCCACGACCCCGCCTCAGAGACAGTGGGTTGTACTTCCAGGAACATTTCACACCCCGAGGTGTGCCCCTCTGTCTTGAGTCACTAAATTCCTGATGGTATGCTTCCAGAATTAACACATCAAATCACTTTGGAAAACATAAAGTTTGTAAAGTAATACATCCCAACTTTTCGGAACACCACTGGAGCCACTGGGTGGTGATAGGTAAGAAAAAAGTCCACGGTAACTTAGTGAATAGAAACTATTCATTTAAGAGGAGAGGTGCAGTACCAAAATCCAGGAACGGGAAATGAATCAAGCTTTCCACAGAGAAAGGAAGAGACATTCACAGAGTTCCACTTTCAGATCAGATGTGAACAAACAGCAGAAAGTGTTTCATCCTCCAGAGCCCACACCGGAGCCCTACCCAGCCTAAACTTAGCCCTCCAAGGGGACAACCCCGTGACAATATAAGGGTGCAAAATATTGCTCTGTGGCATATTCTGAAAATAATATAAAAATAATTTCTATAGTACAGTTTAAACTTGGCTTGTAAAATATCAACAGAGCATAAAATCTACAAACAGAATACACTTAAAAATGCCTTCCTTTCACAATATATTAGTTTTAAAAAATCATATACCCAGGTCACACAGATGCAGAAAGTGTGAAGCAAATGACTGAAATCACCTCCACTGGGGTTTAGAAGTATCTGGGGTTCCTTCTGGAATTTTACTGTCAGAGACATCCAACAGTCCCAGAAAGGAAAGTTTGGCCAGACCAGGTTGGAGGGGAAGACAGCTCACAGGTGGGACTGTCTGCATCCAGGACCTGTGCCTTGGTGGGGCTCATGGCCTTTCTAGAATATAGACTGGCTGTTTTCCTTTTCTCTAGTGCCCCAAACCACTTCCTTTCACCCCACTCCACCAAGGGCCCCCAGGTCACAGAAGGACATTAAGGGATCTCTTGACCCACATGTGAAAAACACAGCTGTTTCTAATGGTTCTCATGCAGCCTGATGAATTCATTTGGTCTAAGAGATGTCTGGCCAGGGATGAGGGGTAAAGCTCTTGTGAACACGGAGGGGCTGGACCATCACATTTAGCGAAACAGTGGGCTCTCTGTTTTTAACTCTGTTTAGAGGAAGGATAGATCCAGATCTCGCACAAGAGGAAATGACTGTAAACAGTGCTGACCAAGGGCATCGTGTCTTCCACCAGGTAGCGACACCCACAGGTGCTCCGCACATGGAGTGGCTAGTGACCTCATGGAGAGACAGGGGGTCGTCTACTCTGGGGGGAGAGGAAGAGCCTGGGGTCTAGGGTTGGAGTTGGATATCAGACTCTTATTTATGGCACATATGTCAGATGGGGTTGGGGTAGAGGTGACTGAAATTCGAGGAGCTAGAACAGATCACTGGTTTTTTATAATACGTACAAATGACACTGCCTAGTTCTTCCTCTTGTACTACAAATAGACTGTTTTAAATCTCGGTTTGCCTTTTTTTTTTTTAACCTGGCGGAGAGCATGAGAAAGATAAAATATTTGCATAGCCAGTTTTGGAAATTTCTGTTTGGCTGTTTTCATGTTGAAAAATTAAACAACACGCGGTTACTTTCTGCCTTGCCTTGCTGCGCCTGTGTGTTTGGTTTATGAATGCACAGGGAAGCACTTTCCAAGCTGGCTGCTCCACCTTCTGCGAGACGCAGGGCAGGAGCCGGTGTCTACACGTGAAGCAGTCTTTATTTCCTGTGACTTCACAGCTTTGGATGGCAAAGCAGTTGGTTAGCATAATGTGAAGAATCAGTTCAAAAAGCTGCCACAAACCCTCTTGGTGAGAGATTTTTTAAAAAACTGCTTTTTTTTCAACAAAAGAAACCCCAGTAATATGAGGGTCATGAATGTTAGTGATTACCACACATTGAAAGTATTGTTTAGCACGAAGAGTAAAACTTCCAAAAAATTTAAGGTCCTATTTAATAAATAATTTCAAGGAACGACTTATGTAAAACTTGAATAAATGACCGAAAGCTCCACCTGCTGTGGATAATTAAAAACAAAAATGAATTACTCACAGGAGATATTCAAATTAGTTTATTATAATTCAAACAAGTAAAAAAAAAATTTTTTTTTTTTTTGCTGCTCTTTATGTTGGGGAAAAGCATCCTTTCTGGAGAAGGAGAAGCTGGCTCCAGTGAAGAGATGATCTGCCTCCCGTGTTTTCTTTAGATGCATCCCAGCAAAGCAGGGCGCTTTCTCTCTTTCTTGGGGTTATTAGAGGCTATTCTAAGGCTCTCACAGGTTTTAAAGGATTCTTTTGCTAGTGAGGATTTTACTCATCATTTTCTGTATTTCTTGGAAACAAGGTATTTCCTTAGAGAGGCAAGTTTAACGCCTCAGTGTCCTTGGCCAAGAACGGTATTCTCCAGAGGTAATCTTGGAAGGAAGACGCTGCATATTGCTGCTCAGAACAGGGTAGCTAAGGACACATTTTTTTTTTTTTTCCTCAAGAAATGTAAGGAGGCACCAATATAGGGACCGCGCAGGGATGGGGCTGCCCCTAACGTGTTCTGGAGCCACGATGCGGAGGGGACCCGGACGGGAGCGGCGCGCCTCTACCCGGCTGATCCCAGACAGATGCGGGTGGAGGTGGGGGTGGGCTTCCTTCCCGGCGGCCCTCAGTCCCTGCCCTCTGGAAAGAGGGGCGGGCCGCGTTTCAGGGCGGCCTAGTGGGGGGTTACACAATGACCGCAAGGTCAAGTCCTCGCCTCTCTCCTGGGGCACCGATGGTCGCTTCCGAGGGGCCCCTCCGGCGACAGTTCACTGGGGAAGGGAGAAATGTGAACAGGCTGTCATCTTTGCTCATATATGGGCAACTCCAAATCGTGAGTTCGCAACCTTGCCCTCGGGCCCCATGGTGTCTTTGGAAAGCTCGTGTCACCTGAGCTGCCCCGCACCGGGAGTGACGGCTACACATCACCGCGCCCCGCGAGGTAGCTTGTCCCGTGCCCAGCCTACAGACGCCCGTGGCTTTGATGGCAGTGTGAGTGTTGCTTGAGCCGGGGGCTGTGGGAGGAGGTTTTGCTTATGAGATGGAGCCGCGTATTCCTAAGGGGCCAGAGAGACCACCAGGGCGCCAGTGGGCGGCTGAGCGCCCTGTCCTCCAGGGCCCCTGGAAGGGCACAGGTGGAAGCCCGAGGCAGAGCCGCCACCGCAGTCCCAGGGCTGCGCGTTCGCCTCGAAACCCTGGGTGGCAATGATTGCACGCAGGTGACCGCTACATGAAAGAGGTCAGTCGCCGGGTTAGGAAAAAAAAAGCAAAAAAAAAAAAAAAAGGCATGTAAAACACTCCCTTCTAAAAACAAAGGGCTGCAAATTTCTTTATTTCTCTTATCGAGGAACAAAAATACCCTTGCAATGGCTATTGAGTTTCCACAGGTACGAGGCAGATGCTAGCTAGCACACCCACTTCCAACAGTATGACTTGTTTCCTATCCGTCTACTACCTGAGTGGCGTCAGTGTAGGTTCAGGCACCATTAGGAACGTTTGACCAAACACGTACACAGCACGGACAGAGGATCGCCGGCCTCCCGGTGGACCAGGGCGCAGAGGAGACACCGACAACTTGGAGAGGACAGCCCGGCGGTAGGGCCGGGCCGCGCGCTCAGGGCCGGGCTGCGCGCGCCTCGCGCCGCCGCCGCAGCTCCTCGCGGTAGCAGTACGAGCAGTAGTGCTCGGTCTCGGCGCGCCCGTAGAACGCGCAGTTCTCGCGCTGGCAGCGCCTCTGCGCGGGGCCCGCACCCGGGCCGCCCCGGCTGCCCTCACCGTTCGAGCGCGCGGCCGGCGCGTCGGCGTCGGCGAACTCCAGGCCGTCGCGCGCCGCGCCGAAGCCGTTGGTGTAGGTCTGCGACTTGGGCTCGGCTGCACCCGCCGCCCCGGGTAGGGCTCCTGGGACGGCGCGCGCCAGCGACTCTACCGTGTTGACTGTGCGCAAGGCGGCGGCGCGCGCCGGACTGTAGCTCTGTGATGACAGTGAGCGGTTCTGCTGCGGGTACGTGGCGCATGGCCGCAGCGCGCCTACAGCTGGGACGCACGGCTCGTCCCGCGCGCCCGCCGCCTGCACATGAATGATGCTCTGGCGCCCCGGCGCCGGGGGGCTGCGGCCGGGGACTGGTCCGCTGGCGCCTGTGCGCCGCGAGCTGCCGCCAGGGCCTGGGGAGGCCGAACCGCCTGCCGCCGCCCGTGCTGCCCGGGAGCTGGTTCCGGGCCCTGGGCTTGGGCGCTCCTTGAGCTTGAGCACCAGCTGCGTGGGCTGCCCTGCCTGCGGGCCTGGTGAGGCGCGCTCGGGGCCGGGCGCGCCCTCCGCCTCCGGCCTGCGCTGCGGCCGCTTTGCCGTGGAGGCTGCTGCTGCGGTGGTAGCGGCAGCGGCAGCGGCGTCGCGGCGCCGCTGCTCCTGCTCTGCGCTGAAGCGCTCCTGCGCGCTGGTCAGGTAGTAACCGATCATCTCCTCGTGGAACTGGTGCCGGTGGCTGGTGAGCAGCAGGCCGGCGAAGATGAACTTGCGCTCGCCCTGCATGGCGGCGCGCAGGATGTTGAGGCTCAGCTTCACGTCTGTGCTGTACTTCCAGGCGTCGCCGCGGGGCCCGCCGCCCTTATCGGCCGGCGACGCGCCTGCTGCCTTGTCCGTTGGCGACGGCGTGGTCTTCTCCGAGGGTGACGTACTGGCTGAAGCGCCCGACTCCTCCTTGCTGCCCTTGCGCGCCTTGGCCTTCTTCTCCTTGCCGCGCTCGGGCGCGTCGCCGTGCTTGCCGTTGGTGGAGTTGGCGCGGCTCATCTTGCCGTGCACCAGGCCGCCCAGGCCGCCCATGTTCTTCTTCAGCTTGATACCCAGTGTCTTGCTGAAGCTGCCCAGCTTGTTGGCCACAGAGTCCGCGCGGGTCTTGTCCTTGTCCTTGCGCTGCTTCTCCTTGTCCTTGTCCTTGCCGTTCTTGCCGTTATTGCTGTTGGAGTTGCTGCACACCGAGTCTCGGTCCGAGTCCAGCGAGTCGGCCAGGGACTGCACGTCTTCCCCCGCTGAGGCCGTCGGGGACTCTGGCTGCGCCAGAGGGGCCTGCAGAGGAGAGGGAGGGCAGGAAAGGGAGGCGGTTAGAGATCAGCCTTCCCCTTGCTGCCGCAGGAGGCAGACCCCCACCCCCTTGGTGTTGCCTCCAGCCTGACTGTCCCAAGCCCGAGCTGTGTCCCAGCCCAAGTCTCCTGATCCTCGATCTGGAGTTGCTGCCTTCACAGCCCTCGTGGGCCCTAGAAGAGAACACCCACAGCCACGTCATGTAGTCCAGGCAGCTGGACTCTGGAACCAGACTGCCACTGACTGTCACTTGTGCCATATGGGTATCAGGGCCTGTATCAGGGAGCCCTGTGAAAATTAGATAGGAATAAAGGCTGAAGTACAAAAGCACTCTGAGCAGTGCCAACTTGTCCTGGGTACTTACTGGCTGTGTGCTGGGCACTGCCCTCCTTGCCTTCTTCATGGAAACTTAAAAACTATTAGTTATGGGCCCCACTTTATGCTTAATTAAACTGATGTCTGGGGGGGCAATTATTTGTAAGCTTTAAAAAAAAAATCCCCTTTCCTGAGATTTCACTACAGGAAAGTGAGGGCACAAAAACATCAGCCAGATACTTAAAGTGAATCATTCTTAACATGTGGAGGCAGGGCCAGCATGGTCTTAACCAGAGGCAGGGGGGGCAAGTGGGGCACCAGCCCCCTTTCTCACAGCTCTACCCTCCCGGGGGGAGAGAAGAAGAGGAAGTGCAGAGGAATTGCGCCTTGGTTCCCTGCCTTTTCAAGGACCAACACACAGGCTTATAATTCATTCTGCTCCATGGCAGCACATCATGTTCCCATCTCGGCAGAGACAGTTTTGTGTTGTGACTTGTCTACGGTTTATTTTGAGGGTGTGTTCATGCCTCTCCTGGAGAAAATAAGGGGAGAAAAACTCCTTTAGTCGGAGCACACGCCTGTGCCCAGACCCGCAAGCACACAGGCGCACAGACACGTGTTTCAGCTGGAGCTGGGGCTTCTAAGACCGTAGGCAAGATGAAAGCCAGCATTAGGGGGCCCCGCGTGGGGGAGGGTGCACCCTGCCTGCCCACCCCAAGCTGAGAGTGCATGCTGGTCAGTCCTGGCTCGCGCCAAGCTCACCCTGGTCTCGGAGGGGATCCGGATCCACGTCACATTCATGTAGCTGTGCAGAAGGTTCAGCTTGGCTTCTAGTGACAGGATCAGGCTAGCGAGAGAGGAACAGCAAGTGAGATGCGCCCCAGCCCGCCCGCATGGACCCCTCCCACCGGCAGGGCAGCCGGCCAGCCAGCTACTAGGAGCAGGGGTGCCTCACCCAGGCCCTCCCCGGGAAACCCAGCGACAGCCCGCCTCGAGTGGCACTGGTGGGGAGGGAGGGGCACAGGGTGGGGTCTTACTGGGCCAGCCGGGCGTTATCATTGTCATCTTTCCCCCACTCCCAGTCCTTCCCAGGGTCCACGGCAAAGTGCAGAGGCAGCAGCTTGTGCTCCGAATCCGTCAGGGGGATCACGGCTGGAACACAACAGAGAGAGACCTGTACCGGATGGCCCAGGGTGGGAGTGGAGGCTCGAAGCCCCCGTGACCCCTAGGGAGGACAGGAAAAGTCCACTGAGCCCAAGTATTGCCGTGATTAAGGAAACCAAATGGAGGTGTACACAGGACCTCTACGTGGGCAGGAGCCTTAAGGCCGGAGGTTTCAAAACCACCACTAACAGTTTAGAAAATGTCTTTATTGTGGATGCCAAAGAGCAGTTTGGAGACATGGATCAAAAGGCAGGTGCCCTCCTGGGGCAGCAGACAAAAAGAAGCTATTACTGCTTTTGTCCTTTCTATGGACCGGACCCAGGCCAGACAGTGCACTGAGCAAGGTCAGTGGGGAGAGGGCTTGAGGCCAGGCCCACCCAGCTCCGCCCAGAGGAGCGGAGTGAGGGCTGCCTGCCATCTGCTCATTCATGAGCTCACTGGGCAGGTCTGTCGGTGTGAGACCCACACAGACAGTAGCCTTGGCCACGGGAGCTCACACCCTCTACTGAGGGCAGGATGAACAGCTGACATACAGCTTCTGTTGTCAGGTGGTAGGAGCGCCCTGAGGGTGAACAGCAGCCTGAGGGAGCTTTGGCAAGCTGTTCTGGAGCAGACCACCGAGCCTTCTGAGGAGGGAACATGTAGGTGGACAAAGCGGCGACGTGGAAATGGGCTGACTTTTCTTGGGCTCCAAAAATCTTCACTGCAGATGGTGACTGCAGCCATGAAATTAAAAGGCCCTTGCTCCTTGGAAGGAAAGCTATGACAAACCTAGACAGAGTATTAAAAAGCAGATACATCACTTTGCTGACAAAGGTCTGTATAGTCAAAGCTATGGTTTTTCCAGTAGTCATGTACGGATGTGAGAGTTGGGCCTTAAGGAAGGATGAATGCTGAAGAATTGATGCTTCTGAACTGTGGTGCTGGAGAAGACTCTTGAGAGTTTCTTGGACAGCAAGGAAATCAAGCCAGTCAATTCTGAAGAAAATCAACCCCAAATATTCATTGGAAGAACTGATGCCTAGGCTGAAGCTTCAACACTTTGGCCACCTGATGCGAAGAGCCAATTCATTGGAAAAGACCCTGATGCTGGGAAAGACTGAAGGCAGGAGGAGAAGGGGGCGACAGAGGATGTGATGGTTGGATGGCATGATTGGCTCATGAGTTTGAGCAAACTCTGGGAGATAGTGAAGGACAGGGAAGCCTGGCATGCTGCAGTTCATGGGGTCACAGGGTCGGACACAACTGAGCGCCTGAACAACAAGGCAGTGAGGAGAGACAGGCCCCTCACTGCACAGAGGGACTGATTCATCAAAACATGCCTCAGCCCCCAGGGACCTGGGCCCACTTCAGAAGGGTCAGGGTGGAGGCAGGACCTGCCGGCCTGCGCAAACGCTGGGGGTGGTATTTGTGGGTGCAGGGACCAGTGCACCTTCAGGCGTGACACTCAGACCTGCTGGGGCCTTGGAACCTCCACAGGGAGGTCTCACCTCTGCTGTCCCACCGGCTTAGGAGGCAGGTGAGGCTGGACTGCCTTCTAGATGGGGAAGTGGGTTAGAAGCTGACAGCTGGGCGCGGCCCTCCCTGATTCAGGGTTAGCCTTGCCTGCTCTGGCCTTGGAGCGCCTCTGCCCCACTCCTGTGCTGGTGGCCAGATGTTGCCTGACCCTGACTGAGCACACGGGGTCTCCCAAACGCTGCTTTCCTTTGGCACAGAAAGCCCCGTCTTTGAGGACACTGAGCCCCCAGTCGCCACTCTGGGGCGCAGGGGCCCTGCTCCTGCCTGGGGTTTACTCTGCTTCTTACTCCTCCGCGCGTTCCCTCCCCCTGCCCCCGATGCGGGCCACAAATCTGGTGTCATTTCCCCAAGATTCATGACAAAGGTGTCGTGGCAAAAAAACAAAGGCAAATCAATAAATAACAAATACATAAAATCTAAGACTGAATACCCGTTTAATAGTTGATTTTCTAGTAAGAAACAGGAAATACTGACTCGGTGCTGCCCTCTAGTGTTGATAAAGACACACACATAGTCTTCTTCCGCTCCACCCCCTAGCTCCCGTTGAAGAGAAAAACAGGTTTGCTTTTTCACCTGGATGGGGCTGGGCGGCACTGTGCTTTGGTTTGGGAGGTCAGGGGCAGCTTGGTCTACCTTGGCCACAGACTGTTTGGTCTTTGTCTGGTGTGTCTGTGACTCACAGCCATCCCTCCCAGGGCTGAGCTGTGGAGTAGTCACAATGGTGGGGGCGGGGGCTGCAGGACTGGCTCAGGACCAGCCTCCCTTGGGTCATACCCAGGAGCTGGCCCCACAGTCCCAAGAGTCACCATGACAACAGAGAGAAGGTTGGCCTGGCTTCCCACCCCTGGGTCAGGGCAGGGGGTAGAGGCTCCCTCTGTAGACAGGGCAGGATGGCTTCCTGGAGGGAGAGCTTGGTAAAGGCACCCACTCCACGCCCCCATGCAGATGGCCAAACCAGAGTGTCCAGGAAACAGACCCAAGGATTCTGTTTTAAATAAGCATTCTCCATGGGTCTGCTGCTGCTGCTGCTGCTTCTGCTGCAAAGTCGCTTCAGTCGTGTCCAACTCTGTGTGACCCCATAGATGGCATCCCACCAGGCTCCCCTGTCCCTGGGATTCTCCAGGCGAGAGTACTGGAGTGGGTTGCCATTTGCCATTGCCTTCTCCCTCCATGGGTCTAAAATTAAGCAAATCTGGCAAACATTGTTCTAGAATAATAATGTTAGAAGTAATTTCTGTAGGTACAATGTGGACAGTTTGGGGTCTGGCTGTCCACCTTCCCAGGGGAGAGGTGCCTTGGGGGCACCTGCCCAGGCCTGGCTACATTTCCCAGCCCCCACCCTAGCATTAGGAAAGAACATAGGCTTGCTTGTATCTGTGGGGCGTGAGCAGAGGCACTGTGTGAAGCCCTGGGCAGTGGGCCTTCTCCCAACACCCTTCCCACCCTCTAGCCTTCTGATGATGGAGGCCCTACATCAGGGGTGGGTTCCTGATTCCCCACTTGGAGGGGACCTGCCTGCTCATCAGGAACATCTGTTTTAGGCTTTATTTGCAGGAGAAGCAAACTTATCACTTGAAACCACTATGACTTTAGCTTATTTGTCAGATAAACCAACTAAAGTAGTATAGCTCTGCAGCCTCCTCAGCTTCCCTACCAACGGGCCCCTGGGAATTCCTCTACTCAGTAGCTGGGCTGGGATGGATGTCCTGGGCTCCCCACCCTGACCGTCCGCCTCCTCCCAAACACAAAAAGCAGAAGGTTGGAATCACCTGTAGGTGCTAGAGCCTGACCACCCAGCAGGCTCCTAGCAGCGTCTCAGCCTGGACGTCAGAAGGCATCCTCTGTGCAGAGAGCACAGCTGTGGCCCTCGGGTCAGGGCTGCAGGGCTTAGGAGCCCCAGCTGTACAGCCTAGAGGGAGGCCTCGAAAACAAGCCCTCTGTGAGACTCAGGCACTTAGGTGCCTCTGCCTCTCACTTTACACACCTAACGTTTCCCTGTTGGAAGCCTGGGAAGCCTGACCTCACCCAGTGAGGAGACTGATGTGGTGACTTGCCCTCTGGTGGCAAATGTCAGGAACAGCAAATGCTTTTCAAAATAAGCCTGTGAACTCCCTCCCTCCCCAAGGCCCTTTGAAAAGGCACGCTCCTATCTTTTAACCCCTGCAGAAGGGAATGACTACCTACTCCAGTATTCTTGCCTGGAGAATTCCATGGACAGAGGAACCTGGTGAGCTACAGTTCACAGGTTCGCAAAGAGTCAGACACGATTGAGTGACTAATACTTTGGGGTCTTCCCTGGTGGCTCAGAGGGTAACGAATCTGCCTGCAATTCAGGAGACCTGGGTTGGATCCCTGGATCAGGAAGATCCCCTGGAGAAGGGAACAGCTACGTACTCCAGTGTTCTTACATGGAGAATTCCCTGGTAACCTGGAAACATATAGACATCATCTCAAAATAGCCTGGACAAAGTTGGTAGCCAAAGCAGCAACCAATTTTCAGTACTTATCTTTGCAAAAAAGAATGGAGACTTCTGGTTTCTTTGAGGGATGTAAGAAGGGCTGTCCCACTTGTGTAACAACAACAAGCTAGACAAAGTGCAGATTCACACCTTTCCTTTAACCTGTCCAAGAGCTGAACTCGCAGGCAACTGGCCAGCCCCCGGTCGAAGGAATGACAGGTGTCTTTGAGGAGGTATGGACATGAGTTTAATTGGTTAAGCTAGACCCCAGCTTCCCTGGTGGCTCAGACAGTAAAGCGTCTGCCTGCAATGCAGGAGAGCCAGGTTCGATCCCTGGGTCTGGAAGATTCCCTGGAGAAGGAAGTGGCAACCTACTCTAGTACTGTTGCCTGGAAAATGCCGTGGACAGAGGAGCCTGATAGGCTACAGTCCACAGGGTCGGGAAGAGTTGGACATGACTGAGCGACCGCACTTTCACATTTTTTTTCTTTCAGCTGGACCCCACTAAGTAGATTTCAGCTAAAATTGTTAACAATTTTAGGAAGGATGTAGACTGGTGGAAAGAATACAGGACCCTGGGGGCCACAGACATAAGGGAAATCCTTGAGCACACACAGCCCTCCCTCTGTGGGACCTGAGCTGGTACTCAGAAAAAGACTGGCCAGCATTCTAACAAACTGTCCTTCAAAGACTTTTGTACTAAGGAAGAACCTGCAGAGAGCAGGGCAGCACACGCCACTGGTCTTAGGGCCTTTCTCCAGTAAAGCATGGGAGGGAGCGGAACATAGGGACTAAGTCTCTTTTTCTCTGGGGGAGGGGCAGGAATATGTGTTGAGCCCAGAACTACAGCTGGGGGAGGTCACTCCCTCCCCTCAGATCCAGGGACACAGTGCCTACCTGAGAAAGAGGCTTAATCAGAACAAAGAAACAGTACCCTCTCGGCTCTCCCTACCATACCCAGGCTAAGAGGCTGTGAGGAGTAGCAATCTACTGCTAGAAAAGGGGCCAGGATATGGAGAGAGACCCATGCCAAAATGAGGCGAAGCATAAAGCATGAGGCAGACAGTGAGAAATACCAGCCCCACCATACCCACGAGATATAACTAGAAGAATCTGAAGGCTGGGTTTGGATGTAGTCTGATCCAAATTCCATGCAGCAAAACAAATGGAATCAAAATGATGTACCTTAGTCTTTATCGCTCTACTCAAGATGGCTGGTTTTCAGCAAAACATTTTTGGCATAAGGAAAGACAGGCGAAAACCAGCACACTGACAGGTGAAGCCAGGTGAAGGACAAGACAGACAGGACACAGATGTTGAAACTATAAGACATGATTTAAAATAACTGATTAATAAGTTGAAGACTCTAAAGAGAAAAAGGAGATACCTTGCAGAATTTGATGGTTAATTTCATCAGAGAGAAAAAAATCTCTAAGAGTCAAATTGAAATGCTAGAAATAAAAAAAAAAAACCACAATTGTAAAGAATGACTTTGAGAGGCTGATTAGAAGACTTTGTACACCTGAGGAAAGAGTCTGTGAACAATAAGACAGGTCAATAGATGTTAACTAGATTGAAACAGAAAAAACGAGTTGGGGGTTTGCAGAACAGCACATCCAAGATATGTGGGGCAGTATCAGATAGCCCCACATCTGTGCAAGTGTAATCCCAGAGGAAAGGAGAGACAGAACAAAACAGAGGAGATATTTAAATAAATAATGGCTGACATTACTTATCTAAATATTTCCAAAGCAAATGACAAACCCTACCAGATCCAAGAGGCTAAGAAAAAAGCAAGCAGGCAAAACGACAGCAACAAATCTGATTATATATAATACATCCAAACTGCTAAAAATGGAAGACAAAGAGAAAATACTGAAAGCAGCCAAAAGAAGAAGACACATTACAGAAACAAATCTAAGGATCACAGCAGGCTTCTCATCGTTAAACAAGTAAGAAGATAGTGGAGTGACATCTCTAATGTGCTGGATGAAAACACCTTGCTAATCCAGAATAGCAAAAGATCCTTAAAACTAAAAACAGAACTGCCATATGATCCAGCAATCCCACTCCTGGGCATGTATCTGGAGGAAACCATAACTTGAAAAGATACATGTATCTCAATGCTCATAGCACCATTATTTAGAATAGCTAAGACATAGAAGCAATCTAAATGTCCCCTGACAGATGAATGGACAAAGATATGGTACATATATATAATGGAATATTACTCAGCCATAAAAAGAATATATATAGCAATATGGATGGACCCAGAGATTGTCATACTGAGTGCAGTCAGAGAAAGACAAGTATCATATGATATTAATTATATACGGAATATTAAAAAGGGTACAAATGAACTTACCTACAAAACAGAGTTACAGTTGTAGACAACAAATTTATGGCTACCAGTGGATTTGGGGTGATAAACTGGGAGACTGGGATTGGCATAAACATTACTATATATAGAACAGACAACTAATAAGGACCTACTGTATAGCCTAGGGAACTCTACTCAATAATCTGGAATGGCCTATATGGAAAAAATATCTAAAAAATAGCATATATATATGTATATATATACATATATATATATTTTTTCTCATTCACTTTGCTGTATACCTGAAGCTAACACAAGGTACTAAAGTGACTATACTCCAATAAAATTAAATAAAAAATAAAGAAGACAGTAAAAGACAAAAAGGAATAAAGATAGATGGAACAAACAGAAGAGAGCTAGCATGAAATGTGAGTGGTCAAAACATACTGATGAATAGATGATACTGTCAGATTGATAAAAAGCAAAACTCAAGTATATATTGACTGCAAGAAATCCATTTTAAATATAAAGACATACATAGGCTAAAAGATACTAAAGAGAAAACTGGAGTGACTCCAGGGCCAGTCCTGTTATATATAGAGGAACATTACATAGTGACTCAGTGGTCAGTTCTCCATGAAGCCGTCACAATCCTACATGTGTGCATAGACTTCAGAGTACATGAGGCAAATACTAACAAAAATGACAGAAGAAAGACACACTAATTGTGGTTGGAGACGGCCCCTTTTTTATGGTTGGAGACTGCCCCTTTTAGGAACCAACAGAACAAGCAGACAAAATCAGCAAACATATAGAAGACTGAATTACATCACCAGAACCCTTGAATTAATGGACATTCATGGAACTCAACAACAGCAGAGCACGCATTCTTTTCAAGATCCCATGGAATAGTCACCAAAATAGAACATATTTTTAGCCAACCTTCACAGGTTTAAAAGAAGAGAAATCATAAAAAGTTTGTTCTCAGACCAAAACTAAATAAAAACCCATAACCAAGAAAGACATTTGGAGAATCTTGAACATACATCATTTGGAATTTAAACAGCATGCTTCTAAATAACCCTGTTGGTCCTTAATCCTTGTCTACCACCATGATGGTTAATTTTATGTATCAACTTGCCTGGACCAAGGGATGGCCAGAGAGCTGGTAAACATAACATCTGGGTGTGTCTGGGGGGCAGTCCTGGAAAAGATTAGCATTTAAATTGGTAGACTGGATACAGAAAACTGCCCTCACCTACATGGGCTGGCATCATACATTCCACAGAGGGCTCAAATAGCACAAAATAGCCAAGGAAAGAGGAATTGGCAGTCTTTGTTTGAGCAGGACATTGATATTCTCCTGCCCTCAGACATCAGTGCTCCTGGTTCTTGGGTGTTTGGACCCAGACTGAATTACACCACAGGCTTTCCTGGTCCTACAGCTTGCAGTTGGCAGAGAGTAGAACTTCCTGGGCACCATAATTATGTGAACCAATTCCTATAATAAATCTCCTCTTATATATGTATATGTATCCCATAGGTTCTGTTTCTCTGGAAATCCCTGACTAATAGAACCACTAATATGTTTTCCATCTCTATAATTTTGTCATTTCAAGGCTGTTATAGAACTAGAATCATACAGAATGCAGTCTTTGGGGATTGTTTTTTTTTTTTTCCCCCTTCAGCATAATTCCCTTGAGGTCCACTCAAGTAATTGTATGAATCACAGTCATTCATTTTTATTGTTGAGTATGATTCTGTGATATAGACAGTATGTTGAATCATGCACCCAGGAAAGACATTTGAGTTGTTTCCAGTTTTTTGGCTATTACAAATAAAGCAGTTTTGTGTACAGGCTTTTGGGTAAACATAACTTCATTTTTCTAGGGTAAATGCCCAGGACTACAAATGCTGGGTCATATGGTAAGTGAGGGTTTCCCTGATGGCTCAGGGGTAAAGAAGCTGCCTGCAATGCAGGAGACCCGGGTTCCACCCCTGGGTCAGGAAGATCCCCTGGAGGAGGGCATGGCAACCCATTCTAGTACTCTTGCTTGGAGAATCCCATGGACAGAGGAGCCTGGTGGGCTGCGGTCCATAGAGTCACACAGAGTCAGGCACAACTTAAGGTGACTCAGCAGCAGCAGCAGCAGCAGCAGCAGCATGAGAAGTGATGTTTAGTCTTACAAGAAGCCACCAAACTGTTTTCCAGAGTGGCTGAGCCATTTTTACCTTCCCACCAGCAGTGTAGGAGCAATCCAATTATTCCACATTCTCCCCATCATTTGGTGTTGTCCGTTTTTAAGATTTTAGTCATTCTGATAGGTGTTCAGTGATTTCTTGTGGTTCTAACATTGACCAACTTTTCATGGGCTTATTTGTCTTCTGTATCTTCTCTTTGGTAAAATGTCTGTCTCTATCTTTTCCCAATTTTTGTTTGGATGGTTTGGAGGGTTTTATTTTTGCTATTGAGTTTTGAGAGTTCTTTGTATATTTTAGATACAAATCCTTTGTTGATACGTGGTTTTCAAATATTTTCTCTCAATCTGTAACTTGTTTTTCCTTCTTTCCTCCTTCCCTGCCTTCCTCTCTTCCTCCTTCCTTCCTGTCCCCCCGCACCTCTTCCCACCATCTTTGCACAGTAGAGATCCAACTTTTCTTCTTTGGATTATGCCAGTCCCAAATGACTGCATTCTGTGTGATTCCCATTTTGCAGCATGCTTGAAATGACAAAATTCTAGAGGCAGAGAACAGATTAGTGGTTCTATTAGTCACGGATCTCCAGAGACAAGGAACAAATAGGACAATATATAAGAACTCTTTACCTAACTCTAGGTCCATAGTTGTACATTTCCCTTTTATTATGCGGTCAACTTTGAGTTAATTTTTGTATAAATGAGGTTTGAGTTTAGGCTCCTTTTCTTTCTTATGGATTTCCAATAGCTTCATCACCATTTGTCTGAAAAGACTATCCATCCTCCATTGAATTCATTTGCTTCTCTGTCAAAAATCCTCTCAGTATATTTGTGTGGGATTATTTCTGAGTTCCCTGTTCTGTTCCATGGATCTCTGCGTCTAACTCTCTGACAATACCAGGCACTGTGTCAGGAGCGCTGCATTCGTTACTGACAGGTCTTACATCGGCTCCAGGGTTCTTGCTCCAGTTTTACAGAGGAGGAGTGACCCCTGGTGCGACTCGCCCAGGCCACAGGTCGGCCTTACTCCACAATGCGCACTCTTCCTTTTACTACTGCTGTCGCCCTGCCGCACCCTCCTTTTAAACATTATCTGAAATTAGTAGACTGTGAGCATCTAATCTTGTTTATTCACTCATGCAACATTTATTAATTGCTCCCCCCGTGTCTTGGTGCTGGAGACGCAAAGATGAGGAAGACAGGACATGTGGCTTTAAGACATGTCGAAATATGGTCAATGAAGAACTGAACCTGTGTCTCTTGAGTCCCTTGTATTGGCAAGTGGATTCTTTACCACTGTGCCTCCTGGGAAGCCCTGCAATGAAGAACAGGAGCCTTTGAAAGGTGGTCCTTGTCATCCTCCTCCTTTCCCTGCACCTGACCCACTGTGGCCTTGGCTCTGGCCCACCAGTGCCCAGGAACCACCTCTGGTGGGCCTGATGCAGAATTCCCTGGCTGGGTAAGGCATCCTTGTGCCTTTGGGAAAAATCAGCCTTGCTTTATGAGGATTTGCTTCACGACACCTCAAGGTGCACAGCAATGGCAGCTCTTTCCCCTCCATGAATGCCAGGGATGTGGCGAGTTCCTGCTTGATGAGCTGCCTGTGGCCTCATGCTCCAGGCAGCCCACTGGACTTTGGTCAGGATGCGCTTTTTCCCCATAGATCCTTTCCCCAGAAAAATGTCCCCAGAGACAATTCTCTAACTGGACTTGGGTTGTCAGGAAGCTGTCCATTTTTTTTCTGGACACAGATTCTCTCATGCTTTAGACGCAACCCTGGGGAACGGTGACGAGGGAGGCTTCTTGGAGAGCAGAAACAGACTGTCACGCTGGTTGACTAAAAGGTTCCTTCCCCATGTCCAGGGGGCAGGACAGGCACCTGGGGCTTTGTCTCCCTCTTCTTCTGCAGGACTGATGAAGGCCATGTCCAGCCCCAACACCACCCATCAGAAGCCTGCAGGTCCACAGGTGGCCTGGGGCAGCCTGAGGGGAGAGACAGCACTTCATATGGAGATGGGGGCTGGGCTGACTCAGCAGTTGGGGAGGTGGTGGCTGAAGGACGCTCTTTCTGCAGCTCAGACACCTTGGGGAGGTCTGAAGGAGCCTGTGTCTATGTCTGCTGCCCCCTCATCTCTCCAGGCCTCAGGTTTCTAGTGAAAGACCCTTGGCCAGTTCTTTCCATGTAGTTGAGCACAGCTGGCATCCCTTTGGAACTAAGCCTTGGCCTTCAGAGCTGATGTTCCTTGGAGTGGTGCAGATGTTGCTGGACAACCAGACTCTTGGGCATTTGACCAGCAAAACCCAGCTCTCTGAACTCACGTCCCCCTGCAAGCCCAGGCCAGAACTCACAGCCCTGAAGTTCCACCCACTGCTCCTGGCCATGTGGGGGCTGTTTGAGATGTTTGTGTATCAAAACCCAATAATGTTTAAGATGACACCCTTTGTCTTGTCCCCAGGCCCTGGGGTGGCCCCCCACCTCTGGGAGCCACACTTGAGGCTATGGCAGGAGCAGCAGCGTTATGTGGCCAGTGGTCCAGCGAGGCTGCCTGCAGACCATGTGCAGGGGCAAGCTGGCCTCCACACCCTTCCTGAGTGTGTCTTTCAGTGGCAAATCACAAACCTAGAAAGTGGCTGAACAGGAAGAAGCCCGACTGCAAAGGGAATGCTAGGAATTTCTAAAGCCTTCTTGCTACCGTGAACTTACCTGATTCTTATAATGTCCAGTAACAGGTGGGGTGGTATGTGGTTCCTGTATTATTGTATTTAAAACAGGTTCACAGATGGGCCAGTTTGATTAGAAAAAGGTTAATTTATCATTTTAGGCTGCTATATTAACAAGATTATATTATAAAATCCATTTAAATGGAACATTTAATAATATTCATGGCCTGTTAAGACCAATTTCTACTTAATAGGAAATGAGTGCTGTTTATTATCAATCAATCCTATAAGAAAAAGCACAGTTTGTTGTCAAATAGATTGGAAATGAAATGTCACATTGTATCTGGTTTGGGAAATCATAAAACATAGATTGGGATTTAACTGTGAGCTGTGCATAAAATACAGATTGAAAACAGAGTTCGTGGCCTGTGGTGTGGGGTTATTCCGTCTCTGGAGCCCAGGTCACCTGGAGAGGCTCTGCCTTGCTCGGACCCATGCCTGCAGCCTTGCTAACCCCTGGAAGGAAGGAATTCCACTTCAGGCTCTCACCGTGTGAGGTGTGGGCTGTCCAGGACTGTCACTGTCACGAGTGTGCTGTCACAGTGAACACTTGTTGAATGAGCCTCCCTGTGGCTCAAGCTGTGCAGGTATACACAGGAGAGCTGGAGCTCATCCTCAGCCTGTCCCCCTGACCTAGGGCCAGCTGTCTGTCCCCAATTCCAGCCCCAGCTCTCGGAGCACCGTGTACCCATGGCAGGCTCACCAGGCCCTTGATCATACACCCAATGGTCCTGCTCTTTGTTCTGCTGAACCTCCCCGGTGGGATCACCCCTTCCCCTGGAGCAGAGTTATAAGACTAGCCATGTTCCAAACATCTGCTGGGGTGTGGATCTATAGAGCTTGCAGAATATTACTTTATAAAAAAAATTTACCACCAGCTACAGTGGGTCCCAGGATCCCCACACAGGAGCTGCTGAGGACAGAGAGCTCACAGACACCAACTAGGTCACTGATGGATCTGAACGTAGCATCCGCTGGTCAAGAAGGTGATAATGATGAGCTGAGCCTGACTAATGAGAAACGTGGCAGTTTCTCATTCATTCCCAAGGGCTTGAGTAACCAGGTATTCTTTCTGCCTGTATTGGTTTGCTTGGGTGGCGACGAAAGACAGAGTGAGGGGCTTACAGAGCAGCCATTTATTAATCACAGTCTGGAGCCCGGAAGTCCAAGCATAAGGTGTCAGCAGGGTCCTTTCTTTCTGAGGCCTCCGTCCTTGGCTTGCAGGTGACTCTCCTCTGTGTCCTCTTGCGATTTCCTCTGCGTGGGTGTCCCTGTCCTAATCTACTCTTCTTGTAAGACCAGCAGTCACAGTGGATGAGGGTCTACCTTAACCACCTCATTTTTCTTTAATTACCCCTCTGAAAACCCCATCTCCAAATACAGTCACAATCTGAGGCCTGGGGGATAGGACTCCAGTACATGAACGCAGACCTTACCGAGACTGCCTCTCCCTTCATGGCAAGCCAGGGTGCCTTAACTCAAAGGGCCCGTCACCAAGTCACCGATGGAATGCAGGATCTAGTCTGATGCATTCCTGCCATTTACCAGTCTCCAAGGCCACGCGTGGCCCCGAGCTTCCTGGAGAACTGATGAGGAAAACTTTCCCTGAGCGTCATTATGAGCCCACGGACTGAAGTAACTTCCTTGTGGTACCACTCCTTCCAGTGATGGTCCTCACTGTCCACCTCGCCTGTGGGAGCCTCATCCATTGGCCCAGGAGCCCTCCCGACACCACCCCTTGTTTCTTCCAGGACAAGACGCACTAGGATCTTTGTGTGTACTTCCTGTCCCAGATCAGGTAGTCCTTTTAGACACGGGAATTTGGGGTCAAACAGGACCCTGTTGCTGCTGGGGGGTGGGGGCAGGTGCTTCTCTGGAACAAACGGTTGAGGAGGCTGCAGGTGAGGCAGAGTGACCTGGTCATCTCCGACATTCCTGAATGTCCCACCTGCCCCAGGGCGCTTGCCTGCCCCACACTGTCGAGTGTGTGTGAGAACCAGCCCCCTAACTGCCTGAGCCACCTTGAGCTGGGTTTTGGTGACGTGCAGCCAAAGCCGAAGGGGTTCTAACCATCACCAGGGAGCCCTGTGAATGGAGGGAGGCATGGCAGGGAAGGGCAGGGAGGAGGAGGATGGTTTCCTCACCACCTTTCCTCTCACGGAGCATCCTTGGTCCTCGTAGGCAAGGATGCTACAGGAGTGGTGACGTCAGAGTCTGTAAAGAGCTTCCTGGGCAGCTCCTGGGGGGCAGAGTGTAACCCAGCCTAAAGGTACAGAGCTGGAGACCTTCTGGAAGGAGGGAGTGAGAAGCCCCCCACCAGGCCGAGGTCTCACTTCAGCAGGATCAGCAGGCTTCTGACTGCTTTGGGGAGGTTGTCCTGGCATAAGCCCAGGGCTCTAGGAGAGAAAACCTCCGAGCATAAACTCCCTGGTGGCATGTAGACGTTGGAGGCATAGGAATGTGCCATCAAGTCAGTCGCTGGAAGCCAAGCCTGGCTCTGGCTCTTAGTGGGACCACCCACCCGTCCCTGCCCCTCCTCCGAGGGGGGCACGGCCATGGGTGGATGCCTGGTGCTTGTGCCACCCTCACTGGTCAGCCCCAAACCTGACATCCACAGGCAGTGCCTGGCCTGCGAGGAGGGCTGCTTTTCTTTCTGCACTTAATAAACTGGATTTTCTCCCAAAGAGCACAGCACTGACAGCTTCATGCACCACTGCTTTTTCGGGGATTGAGAGCCTAACAGCCTATGTGGTTTATTTCCAGATGAGGGCCTGAGTTGGTGAAGAACCCTTTTTTTTTTTTTTTTTTTTTTTGCACTTTTGCCCTTCCCTAGGTAAGTGGTCATTGCTGGTGAAATAAAGAGGGGAGTCCAGATGCAACTGCCTGGTAACATCACATTCTCTCCCTGATTCAGAGCTGGGTCAGTGAACCCCCACTTACTACCTTATCCCCTTCTTCCTCTGATGCACTCATTTCTCAGGTTGCTCTGCAGCTGGACAACTGCAAGTGTGGAGCTCGGCCTTTGTTCATAAGATGCCAGCACAGGTACTGGAGGAAGGTGTTCTTCTAAAATAAAATGACTAAATTTCAAGAAAAGAGCCATTTGGCCCAGCCTGGGTTGTGGATGTGATGCCTAGTGCTACGGCATCTACTCTATAACCATGAGGCTGAAATCACACGATCAGGATGGTGGAACAGGGAGAGGCTGGGGCCTGAGTCCCTGAGGATGTCTAGGGCTGATGCACCAGCCCTGGACCACCTACCTCAGGACTCCCTGTTACAGAAGCAGAGCAGCGACCACCCTTGCAGCCCGATGCTATTTAGCCATCTTCTTTTGGGTGCTAACACATGTGGTTGCTTCCACATTCTTGGCCTCATAAAGGCTGAGAAGAGAGGATAAGCCTGTTCCCTAAGCAGATTCCTAATGTTTTTTCAGTTTCTCACCACCATCTCCAACCACCAGGTAACAATGGTGGAATTGCTAGGATCTGGTATTTGTGGAAAGCTGCAGGCAGTCTCTGATGTCAGCCAGAAGGTAGGACAGTACCCTGCAGAACTGTGGGGTAGACTTCCTCTGGTGATGGCTCCTCGGACACTGTCTGCTCTGTTGCTCCTGCCCACAGCAGATCCTTTCAGGGAGACACTGGGTGGCCAGGAAGGGGGCCAATTGAGGCCTTTAGGTTTATCTTTGAAGGAACATGTATGGATCAGGGGACAGGCCTGATTCTGGGACAGGTGGTACCATTCCCAGGGGTGACTGAGAACTTCAGTGCGTGGAGGGACTATCCCTCGGTGGTCACCTCACAACTAAATGATGAGGTCCTTACACATGTCCAGTTAGAAAGAGACCAACGGGAAAATGGGTGGAAGAGAAAGGGCAGAGGATGGGGTGGGGGTGACGAGGGTGAAGTAGGGGAGGCAAACCAGGGAGGTGGGTGTCACTGCACAACAGAGAAGGGGACAGGCACCGCGGGGCACACGGTGAGGCTGCGGCAGCACTCAGGCCCAGTGCCGCCTTGCCCCCATGACAGGTGCCTGCGGGGCCGCACCAGCAGCACGCCAGCCACATGCCTGCACTGGCACAGCACTTTTGCTCCGCTCCATCTGCCCACTCTTTCCCATTAGAATAATCACTCTCCTGCTGAATGGAGCTTGTGCCTGTCTGGGGCATATACTGCCTTGTACAGAGTGTGGCTTGGTGGGGTTGCCTGTCTCCCCTACAAGGTGGTGAGGGCCCAAGGCAAGGACACTTAATATTTGGCTCCTTCAAACCTGCAAGCAACAGGCAGCATCACTGAATGGACCCTCAGCCCCGGGCATGTAGGACCACTGGGCTTCAGGCCAAAGGGAAGAGCAAGAGGCACGGTTTCGCCCACCAGCACGCACTAGCGAGGATGGCACAGGGGACGTGTTGGCAGCAATACTTAAAGCCTCAGAGTCTGTAGAGCATTCGTGTTCTCTCCCAATGTGTGAGGGCCTGATGTGCAGCACAGAGGCTACCCAGCCAGTGGGAGCCACTCACACGTGCCGTGCTTCTGCTTGTGCCGTGGTTGTGAGAACTGAATGGGTCAATGTGCAGCCCTGGTCACATGAAGACCGCGGAGGCAGGGACCGCACCGCTACGAGCAGGGAGCCAGCAGGGGGAGCTGGAGGAGCCCAGGGCACAGCCCCTCAGACACCACGCTGGGACCAGAGCCCACTCATGGGAAAGCAAGTTTTCAGAGCTGAAACCACCCATACCTCTGTAACACTCCCTGCTAAGCTGTGGAACTCCTCCACATTTGTCCTTTTGTTGACAAGCACCTTCACACTGGCCTGGAAAGCATCCAAAAGCAGCACCTGGAAGGCCTGAGAGAAAGCTCAGTGCCTTCCGTGAGGACGGGACTCGGCTCAGAAGGCCCTGCGACCACGATCTTCCCCTTACCAGAGGGTCTGTAAGATGGGATGAGTGGCCTGGGCCCCCAGTCCTGAGAAAGGGCCCTCATTTTTTAATTTTGAAATAAAACACAGCCAATTTTATTCAAATTCTCCAAAATTTATACGCAACATGCTGTTTCTACAATGTTTCACCGTGATATAGTGGTTTTATTATTTCATCTTTCTTTTATAGTTTTTTCATTTTTTTTACAGTTCAATAGAAGACTAGACTTCTGAGTTGCCAGGTTAGGAGTTGCTGACCTACTACTCATGGCTAACATCTAAGTGACAGGCTTTTGGTCTTTTCAATCACTTGCCGATAGGGTGAGGCTGAGAAAGGGCCCTTTTGTCTTCTAAGAGCCACAGTGAGCTTTGAGAAGAGCCAGAAGCCATGAGGGAGGTGCCAGCTCTCACTGGCCAAAATGCAGACAGACAACAGAAAAGGCCTAAATGTGGCTAAAGTGAGATGTCTGTAAACGGCTCAGGAAGAGGACATGATATCCCCTCAGCTGGCTGCAGCCCTGCTTCCCTTCCTCCTGGACTCACATCACCACGGGATGAGCCAGCACAGATTTCCTGGGACCACAGCCAATGGCAGGGACCCTGAAATCACTCGGCCTTTCCTTCCTTTGGTCCCCTGAGGGTTCTCTGTCTAACCAGACACAGAGTGAAAAAGGAAGAGCTCCCCCTTCGTTGCTCAGTTAATTACACATCCATCAGCAGTTAACATTTCAAACAAAATCCCACCATCTCTACAACAGACACATAACGCGCTAACTAAAGACAGGCCCCACACAAGTCTATGTGACTGGCTGGGATTGTGCAGTGCACAGCCTGTGGGCCCAGCTTGGTAAGACTTTCTGCAGCACTGAAATGACAGGAAGCTGCCATGTAATGATTTGAATGGAAATGTCCATCTTTTGATTCTAAGCTTCCTGCAGAGAGAGGCTGGCGAACACTGTTCATAAAGCGCTCCTTAGTAAATGGTTTCGTCCCTGCATGCCACGCAGTTTCTGACACTGCTTCTCAACTGCTCTTAGCATACAAAAGCAGTAGCCACAGATAATTCGCCTTTGAACGAGTGTGCCTATGTTCCAATAAAACTTTATTTACGAAGAAAGTGAGCTATATAGTTAGGTGACTGCACTAGAACAGCTTTTAAAAATTACATCTGAGATTAACTACATCCATATAAAATATGTGAAGAAGTGAAGGGAACCATAGTAAAGGCTAGATAAGGGGGACAGAATTACCAATTTCATCATGAAGTGATTCAGTTATGTATATTCTTTTTCAGATTCTTTGCCCTTAGAGGCTATTAGAAAATCCTGAGTACAGGTCTATACAGTAGGCCCTTGTTGTTTTTTTCATATATAGTAGTGTGTATATCCTAATCTATCCTTCCCCACTTCTTCCTTTGGTGAGCATAAGTTTGTTTTCTATGTAAGTCTGTTTCTGTTTTGTAAATAAGTTCATTTGCATCATTTTTTAGATTCCTTGTGTAAGTGATATCATATGATCTGTCTTTCTCTGACTTACTTCACTTAGTATGACAATCTAAGCTTTTTAGTATGATCATCTATGATAACGATGATCTAAATCCATTCCATCCACGTTGCTGCAAATGGCAGTATTTTCAATGATATTTTTTGCATCCATATGGTAGTTTTAGGCAAAACCCATCACTGCTGAGTGCACTTCTCGAGGAAGGGCTCCACACTCCACCTCCTGCCCTCCTGGCCCCTCTGTCCCCACCACTGTCAAGGGGCAGCAGGCATACCTTGTTCTCTCTGCTGGTCTCTCTGCTCCATGGACACAAGGGCAGAGAAATGCGCTTGGTCGTAGGCAAGAACCAGAGGTGAGCAGTGGCATCTGTTGGGAGGTACCTCCAAAGGCAGGTAAATCCCTCCGAAGGGGATTGGAGCGAACGCTGCAGACACAAACAAAGGTGAGGAGGGCACGTGGAGCTGGAGGGAGCACGGACAGCAGCCCTCACCAACCCGGGAGAGGTGACAGGACAGAGGGATCGGAGGGTGGGCTCAGGCTGCAGCCCTGCGTGCTATCATCATTCATGATCCACGCCACAGTAGAGGGGCCTCCTCCCAGCAGGAGCTCCCTGGAAGCCGGGTGTTGCTCAGCCCACGATGGATTAGGAAGCCCAGCTCACAGAGGCCAGGCTTATTAGACCCCGAGTCCTGTGCCTGACAGGGCACCCTCCCCAACCTGCCTCCCTGGGCAGCGTCCTCCTGGCCTGTTTGTCCCGGTGCCTTGTCAGGCTGTACCTCGGGAACAAGAGGACCAGGGCTGAGGGGACTCTGCTGTGACCTGCTGAGCCTGCCTGCCGCCCTGAGGCGTGCTCAGGTGATCAAAACACCTGCCCTAGGTGGTCAGCCAGGATGTGCACTAATGGCTACCTGGAAACCTGTGTTTTCCTGTGTTCACAAAAGCACCTGCACACAGAACAGTATCTGTGCTGCTCCAGAGCTTGTCTGTTCTAGGTTTTGAGAAACTCAGTGAGAGCACTCCAGGCCCAAGTCCTAAGTAAGATGGGAAATGAGAGATGGGGATTGGTTCCTTTAGCAACTGAGACAATCTTGTTCATTTCCTTACCAAAAGGGGGAAAAGGCCTAAATTCTTACTGAGATACAGTAAATACTAGAAATACATGCCCTGATATGGCCTCTGCTTTTTAATCACAAAGGACCTTGTCTTCTTGGCCTTGGAGTCAGTGACTCACTGCCCTTCTCTGAGTGGAAGTAAAGGACAATTGACCTCGTGGATAACTTTGATGAGCTCAGGATTCCTCCTCACCCTTCCTCTGTCTATATCAGTGACTGTGCTTCTGGCCTCTCTCTGTTGAGAGGCAAGGTAGGTCCAACCTTTGAGAGGACTACAGGACAAGGGAAGGAAGTGTGGACCCAGCCCTGTGGGATCTGATGAGTATAGGGACCCTGATGGGAGGCCTGGCTCTGCACCCAAAGAGCTGTGGGCCTCGGCAGGCCTGTGTCACTGGAAGTGACCAATATACCCCAGGCCCCTGCCCTCTGTGGTTATACCAGCCACGAGAGGCAGGGCACTTGCACTGGAATGACCCTTCTGGTCCCTCTTCTCCAGAGAGCCCATAGGTGGTATCCTGTGGGCTCTAGCAGAAAGGCTGGAGGGAGAACACGCCTGGAGCCCTCTCTCCCTGGGTCAATCCTGCTTCCTCCAAAGCTTCAGCCAGGGGTGGGGGCACATTGTGTGGCCTCTCTGGGCTTCGGGGTTTTCATCTAAAAAGTGGGAGGCAGTGTCCACCCTGGGAAGTACTGGCCTGGCCGAGGGAGAGGGTGTGTGATGGGCCGTGAAGCAGGTACCAGCCCTGGAAAGCCTTCCATTCCTTCCTCCTTCTCCCCAGCTCTGGTCCCATCACAGCCTTTTGGGTGACTTGGCACTTCGCGCCTTTCTTGTTTCTTCTTAAAACATGTAATGGGGGCAGGAGGGGACTGGAGTGGCTGAGTGGCCCTGGGACAAGGCTGGCACTACTGGAGGGCATGGGCAACTGGTGGGGCCAGGAGCCCCTTGGGGTTCATCCTGACCCCTACTCAGTCAGATTTCTCCTGCCATCAAAACACAGGGTGGATGGACAGCCAAGAGTAATCCTCCTGGGAACTCCCTGAAAGTTCAATGGTTAGGACTCTGGGCTCTTACTGGCAAGGTCCCAGTTTCAGTCCCTGGTCAGGGAACTAAGATGCCACAAGTTGAGTGGTGTGGCCAAAGAAAGATAAAAGAAGAGTAACCACCCCCCTGCATGGGGAGGAAAAAGCAGCATGGAGTTGAGGAGAAATAATAAAGTCTTTGTTCAGGCAAAGTAAGGTTCTGTGTCTTTCTGGAGGCTCAGCCGTTATGTTCAACTGTCCCTTCCTTGGGATGCTACACTTTCTGGGTGATGAATAAAATACATCTGTTTCATTATGGGTAAACTTACCTTCCCCACCTGAGTCCCTCAGCATCGTATCTGCTACGACGACGATGGGCCTCCTTAATATGTGGGCAAGGACGAAAACGTGGAACTCCTCCAGACTCTCGTACACTGGGTCTTCGGCATTGTCCATGCTGGGGACACAGTGAAGCAAGCCTGTCACTGGACCAAGTCAGGGGGGACAGTGGAGGATAGAACACCTCCCCGTGGCCCTTCCTTGCACAGACCCTGGCCGTCTCGGCCATCTGAAGTCATCTGGGGCCACCTCCCTCCACACCACTTGATGGCAGCAAGCACACTGGACCCAGCTCTCCACCCCTACCCTGGCTGGGTGGTCTCAGGAGAGAAGCTGAGGCAGAGAACCTGGCAACGTGGGAGGTGAGCCCTCTTTAAGATGCAGTCTCCCTGGTGCAGAGGCATCCTGCTCAGAGTGGGTGGCCACATTGGGGCTGGTTCTCTAGGGGGTTCAGGAGGAATGGAGGCTCCCCCTTGGGCTCATGCCCACATCCAGCAGCTTAGGCTGAAGCTTTACCCTCAGGGCTGCAGGTATGCCTGGGTACATTTGATGGGCTGGTGGGACCACTGCTACCAAGATCTGTGGGCCTTTCTAGGGAATACCCTGACTGAAGAGAGCGGTGAGAAGGCTTCCTTGAGTGAAGCGGAGGGAGTGACAGATTGCCCAACCAAGCCACTTGGACTCTCCCCAGCCTGTCCCCTGGCTCTTGTCTGAGGCTCAGGGAGAGAGCAGGCTCCAAAATCTGCATCACTCAGGACTCTAGGACATGGGCAGAGGACTGTAGCCTTGATATCCTCAACAACCAGGCTGCCCCAAAGGGAAGAAGCGTGGACAGGGGAGAGCCAGTGCCCCCAGCTTGATGGAGCCTCTGGGGCACTTGAAGGTAGAGGGTGCTCTGAATTAACTGAGGGTGATCTCTGATGACTGGAGTAGGTAGGGGTGAGAGTTAGCAAGTGTGACCCACTTGAGGATTCCAGGGTGGGGCTGCCTGGGGGAAGGGCTCTGTGTGCACAGCCTGTGGTCAACTGCTTGAGTGGCTTCTAGAACAAAGGCTCTGCATCCCCAGGGATGCCTCACAATCACCTTGGAGTTTTGTTGTTATTGCACCTGAGGTTTTTTCTGTTCTTTTTTTTTTTTTTTTGGTGATTCAATATACTTTATTTTAATGCTTAAAAAAATGGCAATACCCAAAAGCTCACAAAAAAGTTGGATAATTTTTTTTTTTCCTTTTGGACCATTTGAAAGTAGATTATCAGCCTGAAATCCCATCACCCTGGTAGAACTTTGTGTGCATTTCCTGTGAACAAGGTTACGTTTCTATGATACATACTCCTGTGTAACCATCAGACTCTGGAATTCATCTAATCACGAATGCACTGATGCATGTGATCCCGGTTAAAGACCCTAGTCACCATGTGCCAGCTGCCCCAGCAAGGCCTTTGAAATAAAAGCTCCAGCTCTGGACGGTGTGCTGTATTCATCTGTAGTGTCTCTTTAGCTTGTCTCTGAAGCTCTGTCTTCAGTTTGGAACATTCCTCAGGGTACTTGACTTTTAGGACCTGGGCTGTTTTGAAGACCACAGGCCTGGTATTATGTAGAATGTTCATTTATTGTTGTTTAGTCACTAAGTCGTGTCTGACTCTGTGATCCCATGGACTGCAGCATGCAAGGCTTCCCTGTCCTTTGCTATCCCCTGGAGTTCGCTCAAACTCATGTCCTTTGAGTCAGTGATGCCATTCAACCATCTCATCCTCTGTCACCCACTTCTGCTCCTGCCCTCAATCTTTCCCAGGGTCTTTTCTAGTGAGTTGGCTCTTCACATCAAGTGGCCAATGTATTAGAGCTTCAGCTTCAGCATCAGTCCTTCCAATGAATATTCAGAGTTGATTCCCTTTAGGATTCACTGCTTTGATCTCCCGGCTGTCCAAGGGACTCTCAAGAGTCTTCTCTGGCACCACAGTTCGAAAGCACCAACTCTTTTGTGCTCAGCCTTTTTTACAGTCCAACTCTCATATCCGTACATGACTAATGGAAAAATCACAGCTTTGACAAGATGGACCTTTGTTGGCAAATTAATGTCTCTGCTTTTTAATATGCTGTCTAGGTTGGTCATAACTTCTCTTCCAAGGAGCAAGTGTGTTTTAATTTCATGACTGTAGTCACCATCTGCAGTGATCTTGGAGCCCAAGAAAATAAATCTGCCTCTATCTCCACTTTTTCCTCCATTTGCCATGAAGTGATGGGACTGGATGCCGTGATCTTTGTTTTTGACTATTGAGCTTTAAGCTAGTTTTCTCACTCTCCTCTTTCACCCTCATCAAGATGCACTTTAGTTCTCCTTCACTTTCTGCCATTAGAGTGGTACCATCTGCATATCTGAGGTTGGTGATATTTCTCCCGGCAATCTTGATGTCCGTGGTCTGGGTTTGTATTTTCTCACGATCAGAGCAGACTGGCTTATGATGCATCCTTTTAGTGGCATCCAGTCGGGTGGCCTGGCGTCAACTGGATCCCTCTCGGGGCCATCAGCCAGGCTCCCCTTGCAGAGCTGCTCACTTCCCATCCATAATTAATAAGCATTTTATGGGAAGGAACTTGGAACCTATAGACATATTCTACTCCTCACCAAGCCTTGATACCATTTATTGATATCAGTCTAGATTCTGGGCTTTTATTTGATTCAGTGGGCTATAACCCATCAGTGTGATTATTCTAATGCTCAGATACCCACCCGGTCACTGGAGCTCTTTCAAGTGGGATCTATGGCTATGTGACAGCCTCTGTCACTATTTAGGGCACATCCTTGCTTTTCAGCAGGAGGAGGTGGTCCAGGTTGTGAACTAAAAATGTTGCCTGCCGTATCAGTAAACAAAGGGTGTTGCAGCCATCAGTCATTATAGCTGCCCCCACGGTGAGCCCTGAGTAAACTCAGGATGAAAGCAGGATGCCCCCCAACAGTCTAGCAGTCAGCTGCTGCAGCCACCCCCCTCTTCCCGGTGATACACCCCAAGTGGACTTAGGATGAGCAAACACAGGATACTGGCCCTAGAGAGCTGAGGTGCACATCAAAGCAATCCGTGAGCCAGACTCTCGCATCTCCCCCCGCAAAAGCACTACCTTCCTTAGAGGTTTGGTAATCTTTTGATGTTGACTACTTGGTCTTTGTTACAAAAAACGCCTATATCCTGGTTCACCTACTTCCCTCTTAGAGCAATCTCTTCGAGCTCTCTGAGGGGCTGTGTCCCAGGCTTAAGTCCTCAGTTTTGTCCACTGAATAAACCATCTCTCTCAACTGTTAGGTTGTATATATTTTTCAGTCAAGAAGATTCATCTTGTATCTCCTCTGCCTCAGCCCTGGATTTAGCCATTTCTGGTTTTTTTCAAATGGTGGATAATGGTGTTTAGAAGCCAAAATATGATTATTGCTAATGTCACTTCCCCTAGACTCACTAAATAGAGCTGGGAGACGTGTGTGTGTTTGTACTCTCACATGAATACACAAACATTTTCATCTATCTATCCATGTATTATCTATCTATCTATCCATTATCTATCTATTTACCTATCTGTCATCTATCTATCCATCCATTACCCATCTATCTGAAACTTTCAGTCCCCTGATACTGCTCATTCCAGTCTAACACCCCAGAGTTCATTCTACTTCTAACTCCTTTCTCCAAATCTCCACCAGTGATGTTGCCCTTCCCCTGAGTTGCCCTCTTCACTCCATCTGACTCTGACACTCTGGCCTTGGTCCTCTGTGTCCTGCCATCCCACACCCTGCCCACTGCAGATGCTCATATTGCTTTGATGAACCTTACGGATTTAGGACTGAATTTTTCAGGGAAGGAAGGGACACAAAAGAGAAGCATGTTAAAACATACACACGCCGAGTCTAACACAATGTCACACGCATATCCATGCATGCACGCATGCTTCGGTCCATCCATCCATGCATGCATATTCTCACCCATCCATGAACACATGCATTCATCCCTCTGTTCATCCATCTGTCCATCCGCCCACCCACCTGTCTGTCCATCCGTCCCAGATCTGTGCTAGGGTCGGGGAATGTGGTTGCACCACCTACATCCGCAAGCCTCATAGCTGGACACAGGCAGCAGTGATGGGGGTGCAAGCCCAACTGGAAGAGGGTTATGGAGATGAGCCTAAAGCAGAGCAAATCCTGTCTTGGTGTTGAACATGAGAGCCAAAGGTCAACTGTGATTCTGCTCAGTGGCCCAGAAGGTGGAAGAAAGTGTCCCAGCTCCACCCTGGGGGCAGCTGGAGAAACTCCAAGTCCTTCCCTACTTGCTCCAGCTCCTTGCTCCCAGGGCACAGGGAGCAGGTTTGAGCTGGGGGTGGGTCCTCATTCTGTGCTCTCCCCTCAGCACCACTGCCATGACCTTCTGCTTCTGGAGCCTCAGCAAATATTCCTGCTCATTGAATGCAGGCTGGGAATTTGGCATGACGACTCCTCAGGCTCCTCTGAGGTGCAAATGGGCAAACGGGAGAAGACTTTGGAACAGTGACCTGTGTGTGTGAGTTACTGTGACTGAGCCTGCTGGTAGAAATCAGCTCCAGCAAAGCCAGTCCTGAATACTCAAGTCCACTTCTCATCCCAAGACTTCGCATCAACTTCCTGTGAGTTGACTGAGCAATGCTAGATGCGGGATTGTAAACAGAATCTTGCCTCTGGGAAAAGACACCTAACATCCCTAAAACACTTAGTTATTGGTTAAGAAGACTAACATGCAATGAAACTGCTTTGTGCTCACACTTGGGTGTGTCTGAGAGCTTCCTCACAGGCCAGAGGCCACAACAAATGTGTTCCCTTTACTTCAGTGTGTACCTGGGGAGGGGGGATCAGGAGCACAGGGACACCCACCCATCAGTGAAAACCCCCTGAGAAAGATGGGTTCCCTCAGCAGAGGCGGTAGGACCAAGACACAAGGATGGTGGAGCAAGTCCAGATGGCGCTGAAGCTGGTGGCAGGAATGAAAAGGTACAGTGCAGATTCGGGGATGTCCTGGCTTAAATGGCAGTAACAACCTTAGAGGGCATCCCAGCAAGAGCCCATGTCATCGACAAGGAATCTAGTCTGGGCAGTCAGTGGGGTCTTGCCCAAGGGAAGTCACCCGGCCACACAGAGGGGCAGCTTGGGTGCAGCCCCCCCAGGACACGTTCCCTATCGCCCTCCCCAAGGTGGGGTGTCCACACCTCCTATTTTGCTCAGGGAAGTCCTCAGAAGAAATGGAGTAGCCATCATGGTCAACAAAAGAGTCCAAAATGCAGTACTTGGATGCAATCTCAAAAACGACAGAATGATCTCTGTTTGTTTCCAAGGCAAACCATTCAATATCACAGTAATCCAAGTCTATGCCCCAACCAGTAACGCTGAAGAAGCTGAAGTTGAACGGTTCTATGAAGACCTACAAGACCTTTTAGAACTAACACCCAAAAAAGATGTTCTGTTCATTACAGGGGACTGGAATGCAAAAGTAGGAAGTCAAGAAACACATGGAGTAATGGGCAAATTTGGCTTTGGAATGCGGAATGAAGCAGGGCAAATACTAATAGAGTTTTGCCAAGAAAATGCACTGGTCATAGCAAACACCTTCTTCCAACAACACAAGAGGAGACTCTACACATGGACATCACCAGATGGTCAACACCAAAATCAGATTGATTATATTCTCTGCAGCAAAAGATGGAGAAGCTCTATACAGTCAACAAAAACAAGACCAGGAGCTGACTGTGGCTCAGATCATGAACTCCTTATTACCAAATTCAGACTGAAATTGAAGAAAGCAGGGAAAACCGCTAGACCATTCCGGTATGACCTAAATCAAATCCCTTATGATTATACAGTAGAAGTGAGAAATAGATTTAAGGGCCTAGATCTGATAGATAGAGTGCCTGATGAACTATGGAATGAGGTTCATGACATTGTATAGGAGACAGGGATCAAGACCATCCCCATGGAAAAGAAATGCAAAAAAGCAAAATGGCTGTCTGGGGAACCCTTACAAATAGCTGTGAAAAGAAGAGAAGCGAAAAGCCAAGGAGAAAAGGAAAGATATAAGCATCTGAATGCAGAGTTCCAAAGAATAGCAAGAAGAGATAAGAAAGCCTTCCTCAGCGATCAGTGCAAAGAAATAGAGGAAAAGAACAGAAGGGGAAAGACTAGAGATCTCTTCAAGAAAATTAGAGATACCAAGGGAACATTTCATGCAAAGATGGGCTCGATAAAGGACAGAAATGGTCTGGACCTAACAGAAGCAGAAGATATTAAGAAGAGGTGGAAAGAATACACAGAAGAACTGTACAGAAAAGATCTTCATGACCCGGATAATCACGATGGTGTGATCACTCATCTAGAGCCAGACATCCTGAAATGTGAAGTCAAGTGGGCCTTAGAAAGCATCACTACGAACAAAGCTAGTGGAGGTGATGGAATTCCAGTAGAGCTATTTCAAATCCTGAAAGATGATGCTGTCAAAGTGCTGCACTCAATATGCCAGCAAATGTGGAAAACTCAGCAGTGGCCACAGGACTGGAAAAGGTCAGTTTTCATTCCAATAAAGGCAATGCCAAAGAATGCTCAAACTACCGCACAATTGCACTCATCTCACACACTAGTTAAGTAATGCTCAAAATTCTCCAAGCCAGGTTTCAGCAATACGTGAACCATGAACTTCCTGATGTTCAAGCTGGTTTTAGAAAAGGCAGAGGAACCAGAGATCAAATCACCAACATCTGCTGGATCATGGAAAAAGCAAGAGAGTTCCAGAAAAACATCTATTTCTGCTTTATTGACTATGCCAAAGCCTTTGACTGTGTGGATCACAATAAACTGTGGAAAATTCTGAGATAGGAATCCCAGACCACCTGACCTGCCTCTTGAGAAATCTGTATGCAGGTCAGGAAGCAACAGTTAGAACTGGACATGGAACAACAGACTGGTTCCAAATAGGAAAAGGAGTACGTCAAGGCTGTATATCGTCACCCTGCTTATTTAATTTCTATGCAGAGTACATCATGAGAAACGCTGGATTGGAAGAAACACAAGCTGGAATCAAGACTGCCGGGAGAAATATCAATAACCTCAGATATGCAGATGACACCACCCTGATGGCAGAGAGTGAAGAGGAGCTAAAAAGCCTCTTGATGAAAGTGAAAGAGGAGAGCGAAAAAGTCGGCTTAAAGCTCAACATTCAAAAAATGAAGATCATGGCATCTGGTCCCATCAGTTCATGGGAAATAGATGGGGAAACAGTGGAAACAGTGTCAGACTTTATTTTTTGGGGCTCCAAAATCACTGCAGACGGTGATCGCAGCCATGAAATTAAAAGATGCTTACTCCTTGGAAGAAAAGTTATGAGCAACCTAGACAGTATATTCAAAAGCAGAGATATTACTTTGCTGACTAAGGTCCTTCTAGTCAAGGCTATGGTTTTTCCAGTAGTCATGTATGGATGTGAGAGTTGGACTGTGAAGAAGGCTGAGCACCAAAGAATTAGTGCTTTTGAACTGTGGTGTTGGAGAAGACTCTTGAGAGTCCCTTGGACTGCAAGGAGATCCAACCAGTCCATTCTGAAGGAGATCAGCCCTGGGATTTCTTTGGAAGGAATGATGCTAAAGCTGAAACTCCAGTACTTTGGCCACCTCATGGGAAGAGTTGACTCACTGGAAAAGACTCTGATGCTGGGAGCGATTGGGGGCAGAAGGAGAAGGGGATGACTGAGGATGAGATGGCTGGATAGCATCACTGACTCAATGGACGCGAGTCTGAGTGAACTCCGGGAGTTGGCGATGGACAGGGAGGCCTGGTGTGCTGCGATTCATGGGGTCGCAAAGAGTCGGACACGACTGAGCGACTGGACTGAACTGAACTGAATGGCCGGTGGCCACTCTCACTCTCCACAATGTACCAATTTAGATAAGTTGTATAGTTACCCGCATCCATGGCGATTCTCTTTGTGACATAGTTATCTGTATCCTGTGTACCCTCTCATCTGAAAATAAAAGCACACATGGATGGACCTAGAGATGATAATACTAAGTAAAGTCAAGTCAGAGAGAGAAAGACAAATACTATATGATATCACTTATCTGTGGAATCTAAAAAATTGATACAAATGAACTTGTTACAAAACAGACCCATAGACATAGGAAGCAAACTTATGGTTGCCAAAGGGGAAAGGTATTGGAAGGGATAAATTTGGAGTCTGGGACTAGCAGATACACACTACTATATATAAAAATATAAACAACAAAGTCCTATGATATAGCACAGGAAACTATACTTAGTATCTTATAATCTTGTAATGGAAAAGAATCTGAAAAAGAATATGTATATATGTGCAACTGAATCACTTTGCTGTACACCTGAAACCAATACAATATTGTAAATCAACTATATTCCAATAAAACACTTGAAAAATACAAGCACATATGTGTTTGTGTGTGCATACACACATATACAGGACTATGAATATATGTCCATATCTAGCTTCTACATAAAACCCTCCTCACCACCTGTAGGTGAAAGGCAGGGTACTCCATGGACTTTGCCGTCCCTTGCTTCTCCTAAGGGTCATCCCAGAGAGGCCTGTGCCATAGTATGCGGGTCTCCTCCCCTCCCATAGCTGCACAGCACTCGTTATGCGTCAGTGAAAACACTGTTGCCTGCCACGTCCGTAAACAGAGAATGCCACAGCCACCAAGCCATCACCTTACAGCTGCCTGGATGGCGAACTCGGAGGGAACTCAGGATGGACAGGATGCCCACCATCAAACCAACAGATGCTGCACACACCCCCGATGGTGCACCCGGAGGACACTAAGGATGAGAAAGCCCAGGATACTGGCCCCGGGTAGCTGAGGTGCATATCAAAGGAATAACTTCAGGGAGCCCAGACTCTTGCCCTTTCCCAATACACGGAAAAGCACCGCACTTCCTAACTTCAGATGCTGCTTTTCCTTAATTAACTGTAATCTTCTGATGCTCTGACTACTTGGTCTGTGTTGTGAAAACTCCCACGTGGCTCTTCCCTTACCTCTTTGGAGCCGTCCTTTGAGCTATCTGAGAGGCTACCTCCTGGGCTTAGGCCCTCAGTTTTGCTTGCTAAATAAAACAGAATTCTCAACATTTGTGCTGTGCACTTTTTCCAGTTGACGCATATGTGTCACTGGCAGCATTTCTGCCAGTGGTGGGGCTTGACCCCTTCTCCTGGGCAGGTTTGGAGCCATGAGGACACGTAGATGGAGAGGGAGCTGAATGGGGGAGTCAGCCTGAGGGGCTCACAGGGGCTGAGGCCAGCCAGTGCCCTGTGGCGGGCCTCTGTATCTGGTCAGGGACTGTGCCTGCCCAGATGGGCAGCTTTTCAAAAAGATTTCCTAAGGCACCACAGTGTAGGCAGCCAGGACCTTGCGAACAGTTACGGTCTGGGGACCCAGGACGGAAGGATGGTGGCACTCTGAGGGGACCAAGAGGGTCTCGGGCTCTGACAAGGAGTTTTTCAATAGTGGTCAAGGTGGCCTGGGGGTGAGGACTCATCTCACTGCCTAAAATGAAGAAGCTGGGGTCACTTGTGTGGCAAATACTTACTGAGTGCCTGCTGTAGGGATAGACAGCACTGTTGCTGGGTGTGTGTCTATGTGGATGTTCATGTGTACACATGTATGCAGGTCTCAGTGGCAGAGACAGATAATTAACAGATGATGAAACAAGAAAAATTATTAGATGTTAATAATCATGGTGGTAAATGGGGGCTTCTTTAAACAGGAAGGTCAGAGAAGGCTCCTGACAGATGAAGCGACAGCTTCCCTCATATTTTCAATAAGCAATGTCTTTAAGAAATTTGAATGGATTCCGGATTTGCAAATGTGAGAACTTGTTAGGCAAACAGTCTTCCTGCTTGGTTCACTGACAGAAGTCAAAGAACCTTGAGGAATATTTGCAAGAATGCCTCCTTTGCCACAACAGGCCAAGCCCTGACCCCGGAGTGCCAGTCTGAGGGGCGAGTACCTCCCAGCAGCAGCAAGCCACTCAGGTTTCCTTAAAAGACTGAATTAAGGGACTTCCCTGGTGGTCCAGTGGCTAGGACTCCGTGCTCGCAATGCAGGAAGCCTGGGTTTGATCCCTGATCAGGGAAGTAGATCCCATAAGCCACAACGAAAGATCCTGCATGCCACACCTAAGACCTGGTGCAGCCAAATAAAAATAAATGTAAAAGAGACTGACAAGTTCATATCTCTGAGACTGTACATTAGGAAACCATTTAAGAGTCTAGCTATTTCTGAAAAAGCCCAATAAAAAAGAAAAGTAGCAAACATACTATGAAATTATGTAGCACAGAAATGAAACTGTGGAACATCAGGAGAAGGCAAAGGCACCCCACTCCAGTACTCTTGCCTGGAAAATCCCATGGACAGAGGAGCCTGGTGGGCTGCAGTCCATGGGGTTGCTAAGAGATGGACACAACTGAGCGACTTCCCTTTCACTTTTCACTTTCATGCTTTGGAGAAGGAAATGGCAACCCACTCCAGTGTTCTTGCCTGGAGAATCCCAGGGACGGGGGAGCCTGGTGGGCTGCCATCTATGGGGCTGCACAGAGTCGGACACGATTGCTGCGACTCAGCAGCAGCAGCAGTTGCACAATGAGCAGCGCACTGGGACAGTGCAGGCCTGGGACGTCAGTCACTCAGTGGGGGCTGCCCAAGAGCCCTCGAAAAAGCCCCCCTCCCTGTCTCATTTCCTCTTTGTTCCAACAGCCTCTCAGGCTCCATAACCTGTCTCATCCAATGGAGAAAAAGTAAGCTATTGCTTTCTAAAAGGTTAAAGAACAAAACTGATTATTTTCATCACAAATTTCAGGATAAGCTGTTGATTCTTGCTCTTCATGCCTGATTTGCGTCATCTGCATGACTGTGCATCATGGTGTTCTGATTTGATAAGAGTGTAGGTTTATGCTGGCAGTCAGGTTCAAGTTCAGATCCTGGCTCTGTCCCTTCCAGGCTGAGGGATGCTGAGAGCTGATTTAATTTCCTGAATCTCAGTTTTCTGCCATTGGTGATGATAATGATAGCTTCATAGCCCTGCTCGATACAGATCATATTGTAACATGTGTGTGCTCAGTAGATGACATAGCTCTAATTCCTATCAGATGCTGCTGTCCTTCCCCATCTCCAGCGAATCTTGATCCCCTAAGAAGGCCAGCCTTCCCTGCTCCAGATCCCAGTCAAAGGCTGTGTGGGAGAATGGTGTGAGCACTCATCCCAAGAGGGCTGACCTTTGCTCCCTGGCTCCTAACAGGTCAAGTCTGGGCACTGGTGTCATGGGCCCCAGGCAGGAATGTCTCCCCTGGGGTGTGTGTGGAGGCACATGTGCTCAGCACCACACCTGCTGGTCCTGGATTGGCTCTGTTGGTACACGCAGCTCCATCTGGCCAGCACTGAGCTACGGTTTGGAAGAGAATCAAAAAGGAGGATTGGGTTGGCTGCACCAACAGGATGTTGCAATGTGAAGGAGAGACAATATAAAACATACATGAACCCTTCGTGAGCAGGGGCACAGGACAGGGCTAGGTATATAGCAGCACATTATGGCTGCAAGACAGAAAAGGGAGTCCCAGGGAACAAGAAAGTGCCTGGAAGATTATAAAACAGGAAGGACTTCAGAAAACAATCCCATAAGGTTGTTTATGAACTCCTGGACTCCTCTTTCTTCAACTCTGGGCTGGGCGAGTATCAATCTGATCTGCCCTAATCAGTACACCAAAGGTCCTGAGGAATTACTGAATAGACTCCTGCTCAGGTTACAGATTGTGTAACGTGTGGCTTAGGCAAATAGGACAGCAAAGGCTTTGAAAACCACAGCCCAGAGAAGGCAGGTTGAAATTTACAGTGTGAACCTACCTGCTTAACATGAAAAGTCAAGATTTTTCATAGATTATTAACAAGACTCAGAGTCTTGTAATATCCAAAACGTCCAGGATGCAATCCAAATGTCCTTGCCACGTGAAGAACCACAAAAATTCCCCATTTTCCCAGGAAGAGAACGGTCAAAAGACTACCAACTCTGAGTTGGTAGATGTCAGAATTATCTGACAAACATTTTAAAGAAGTTATTGTGCAAATGCTCCAATCAGTGATGGAAATGTTAGAAATTAAATATACAGTAATTGGAAGAAAAAATTCACTGAGTGGACTCAATAGTGGATTGGGGATGAGAGAGAATAAGAGTCAGTAAAATTTGAAGACAGATCAACAGATGGCCCAATCTGAAGAAGAAGGAGAAGAAAAGATTGACAAAAGGAGAATTTCAGTGACTTCAGACAGTATCAAAAGTGTAATACTCATGTCATCAGAGTTCCAGAAGGAGAAAGAGTACAGAGCCCTGAAAAAGAAAAAGAAAAACAAAAAACAAATATTTGAAGAAATAATGACTGAAAGCTTCCTAAACTGGGCAAAACTTCAGACCTATAGATTTAAGAAGCTCAGACTAATGAGGATAAACCTAAAGAAACCCCTGGCCAGACACAACAAAATCAAATTGTTGAAACCTAAGGACAGAGGAAAACTGCTGAAAGCAGCCAGATGAAAAGTGATATGCTGAACAGGGGAATAGTAAGTCAAGTGACTATAGATTTCTCATCAGGAGAAGAAGGAGAAACAAGATTTTTAAAGTGCTGCAAGAAAAGGATGATAAACAACTGATAGAATTCTATATCCGTTAAAAATATCCTTCAGGTATAAAGGTGAAATAAACATATTCTCAGATGAAGAATAAGTAATGGAATTCACAACCAGAAAGTCTCCCTAAAAATTAAAAGAAAATATTTGGATTGAAAGAAAATGATGCCAGAAAAATGTTGGAACATCAGAAATGAAGGAAGCACAACAGAAATAGTCATGATTTGTATACATATAATAGAGTATCCTTTTCCTCTTGAGTTCTTTAATATAGATTTGAAGATCCACATTAAAAATATTATATTGGCTGATGGGGTATTTAAAGTATGTAGATGAAATACATAAGAAAACGATACCATAAAGGAGAGAATAAGGGAGCTATTTGGTAGCAAGGATTTTGAATTGCACTTGAATTCCAAAAGGGATTGCTTAAAATATGTATATTGTAATTACTTGAGCCACCACTTAAAAACTCTATGAAAAGATGTTAAAATCATAAAAATTAAATTAAAATAGAATCTTAAAAATTCAAATAACTGAAACAAGGAAAGGGGAACAGAGGAACAAAAAACACAATGGGAAAAAGCAAACAAATAATAAAACAGGAGACCAAAACTCAAACAGATCAATAATTACATTAAATACAGATTATATAAATGTAGCAGTTAATAGAAATTGTTACAGTCAATAATACCTATTTGCTGTGTTAAAGAAACTCACTGTAAATATAATGATACAGGTAGGTTAAAGATAAAAGGATGGAAAATTACAGATCATAAAAAATTTAATCAAGATCAATTTCAAGAAGCTTTATCAATATCAGGCAAAGTAGACTTCAGACCAAAGAAAACTGCCTCAGATAAAAAGAGATATTATACAATGATCAAAGGATAAATTCAGAAAGAAGGTGGAATAGTCCTAAATGAATGTGGATTTAACAATAAGACTTCAAAATACTTAGAAGAAATAGAAACAGCCATAAGTATAATTGCAGGGCTCTAAACTTCTCTCGCAGTAGCTGAAAGAACAAGTAGACAGAAAATCAGCAAGGGTATAGAAAATCTGAACAAAACCATCAATCGACTGGATCTAACGGACATTAGCAGAACATTTTATCCAACAAGTACAGAATACACATCTTTTTAAAATGCACAGGGAATATTCACAAAGACAGACAATACGCTCACTCCTTCACAAAACTGAAGGCATTTAAAATAATTTAAATCATACCAATTACGTTCTCAGATCATAATGCAATTAAACTAGAATCAGTAAAGAAAGACAGCAAAGCCACGTTACACAACAGACTTTTAGAAAATTCAGTAGTCAAAGAGAAAATCTCAAGGGAAATTAGAAAATATTTTAAACAATGAAAATAAAAATGCAACCTATCAACATTTGTTATACACAGCTAAGCAGCTCTTAAGAGGGAAATTTATAGTCCCCAAATACATATATTACAAAAAAAAAATCTCATATCAATAATCTAAGCTTTCACCTGAATAAAGTAGAAAAATCAGTGCAATATACCTAAAGCAAACAGAATGAGCCGAAACTCTAAAGGTAAGAACAGAGACCAATGAAATTTAAATCTAAAAACCAACAGGGACTAGCAATTAAGCCAAAATTGGTTCTTTTAAATGATCAATAAAATTGACAGAACTTTAACAATGCAGATCAAAAAAAAAAAAGAGAGAGAGAGACAGAAAGAAGAAAAGACACTAACTGCTGAATCTGAAAAGAAAGGGCATATCACTAAAGTCGCCCTGAGGTATTAAGTTACAAAAGGGAAAATTATAAACAATACTATGCACATAAATTCAACAACTTTGATGAAATGGAACAATTTCTCAAAATAACAAGCTACCCAAAACTACTTATTTCTATTTTCTATAACTGTTAAAGAGGCTAAATTTATAGTTAATACACTTCTGTAAAGGCAGTATCTGATTGCAGATGAATTTACAGATTTTGTGAATCTACCAAACATTTAAAGAAAAAGTATCACCAATTATATACAATTTACTGGAAAAAATAGAGGGCTGTATGTGTGTGTGTGTGTTTGTGTACATGCACATAGGTATGCTCAGTCATGTCCGACTCCTTGCAATCCCATGGACTATAGCCCACGAGGCTCCTCTGCCCATAGAACTTTCCAGACAAGAATACTGGAATGGGGTGCCACTCCTTTCTTCTGGGATCTTTCCAACCCAGGGACTGAAGCAGCGTCTCTTAGGCCTCCTCCACTGGCAGGTAGATTCTTTTACCGCTAGAGCCACTGGGAAGCCCTAAAGGAGACATAATTGTCTCCAACTTGTTTATGAGACTAGCATTACACTGGGACCTGAATTAGACAAAGACAGCAGCACAGAAACAGAAAACTATATTCAATAACCTCCACGGCAATGGATACAAAAATTCTCAACATAATATTGCCAAATTGAAATAGCAAAAGAAAACCTTTTAATACACCAAGAGAAAGTGGAATTAAACCCTGGAATGCAATGATTCCCTGCAATGAAATCCCTGGTTCAACATTAAAATATCATCCAACGTAACCTACCATATTAATGTCTAAAGAAGAAAAAAATCCACATGATCATATTAACTGATGTAGAAATGTATTTGATAAAATTCAACATTCATTAATGACAGAAATTCTCAACAACAAAAAATACAAGGAAACTTCCTCAATCTGATAAAAATACCTACTAAAAATCTATAACAAATATCTTACTGGTGAAAGATTTCTGACTAAGAGTGATAACCAGGGAAGCGTTTCCTCTCCATCATGTATGCTCAACATCATACTAGAAATTCTAGTTAGTGCAATAAGAAAAAGAAATAAAAGGCATAGAGATTAGAAAGGAAGAAATAAACCTACCCCAACTCACTGATTATATGACTATCTGTAGAAAATCCCAAGGAATCTAAAAACCTCTTAGCACTGATATATGAGTTTAGTAACATCACAGAATACAAAGTCACAAATATCAGTAACTAGCAATAACTAGCAATGAATAATTGCAGACCCAAATGAAAACACATACACATGTGCATGTGTGTGTGTGCGTGCACACACACACACAATCATTTACAATAGCTTCAAATGAAATATTCAGGTATATATCAGATGGCGATTGCAGCCATGAAATTAAAAGACGTTTACTCCTTGGAAGGAAAGTTATGACCAACCTAGACAGCATATTCAAAAGCAGAGACATTACTTTGCCAACAAAGATCCGTCTAGTCAAGGCTATGGTTTTTCCAGTGGTCATGTATGGATGTGAGAGTTGGACTGTGAAGAAAGCTGAGTGCCAAAGAATTGATGCTTTTGAACTATGGTGTTGGAGAAAACTCTTGAGAGTCTCTTGGACTGCAAGGAGATCCAACCAGTCCATCCTAAAGGAGATCAGTCCTGGGTGTTCATTGGAAGGACTGATGATAAAGCTGAAACTCCAATACTTCAGCCACCTGGTGCGAAGAGTTGGCTCACTGGAGGCAGGAGGAGAAGGGGATGATGGCAGGAGGAGAAGGGGATGACAGAGGATAAGATGGCTGGATGGCATCACGGACTCGATGGATGTGAGTCTGAGTGAACTCCGGGAGATGGTGATGGACAGGGAGGCCTGGCGTGCTGCGATTCATGGGGTCGCAAAGAGTCAGACACGACTGAGCGACTGAACTGAACTGAAACATGTATACAACGTTTATGCAGAGAATTATAAAATGCTAATAAAACAAATCAAAGAAGATTTAAATATATGAAGATGCATACTGTGTCTACCTAATACATGGAAAAAGATGTGTAAGTACATTCAACATTGTAAAGTTCATGTATAGACTTCATGTAATACCAATAAGAATCCTGGCAGAATATTTTTCAGATATAGACAAGCTGATTCTATATATCTGTATGGGAAAGCAAAAAAAAAAAAAGACCAGAAATATTGAAAAAGGAGAATAAAGTTGGAGTGATGCTACCTAATTTTAAGACTTATTATAAAAGTGATACTGTCAAAAGGACAGGTGCATATTTCAATGGAACATAATACAGAATCTCCCACCAACAAAAATCTCCCAAACCCACATAAATATTGCCTATAGGTATTTGAAAAACGTAAAAGCAATTCAATGATGAAAGAATAGTCTTTTCAAGAAATGATATTGGAAAGTCAGACATTCATTCTAAATAAATGAAACCCTGATCTGTTCTCCATCATTATAGTTTTGCCTTTTGGATAATGTCATATAAATGAAACCATACATACACTACATAACTTTTTGAGACCTGATCCTTTCATGCAAGTTGTTACATATATCAGTAGTTTGTTTTTAATTCCTGAATTGTATTTCATAATATACTATTTTTTTTAATCAAAGGACATTTGAGTTGTTTCCAGTTTGGGGCAATTATGAATGCAACTTCTATAAACATTTTACATAGAACTTTGTGTGAACACAGATTTTCATTTTTGGGGGGCAAATTTTCTCAATCTTGACACTATTGAAATTTCGGACTAGCTGTTTCTTTGTTTGGGGGCCTGTGCTGTGCGCTTTAGAAGGCTTAGCAGCACCCATGGCTTCTACCCAGTAGATTCTAGCAGTATTCAGACTACATTCCAGTTGTGACAATCAAAATATCCCTAAATCTAGCCAAATGTCCCCTGGGGGCAAAATCATTCCTGGTTGAGAACCAGTGCTCTAGGGTAAATACTTAGGAGTAGGACTGCTGGGTCATATGGCAAGCATTTTTAAATTTACAAGAATCTGTCAAGCTGTATTCCAGAGTGGTTGTGTCATTTTTATATCACCAACAATGTGATGTAAAATTTGCTTTGCACTCTCACCAGCACCTGGTATTGCCAGTATAATTTTTTCTGACTTTCTTATAGGTGTGTAGTGGTTTTAATTTTCATTTCCCTAATGGGGTTTACATGGTATTCTTCAAACTGAGAGGGTTCTGGTTTATTCCCTGCCTCCAAAGAGTATAGTGGTTGTTGAAAATTGCTTAAAAATTTAAAGTAATTCCTCTCATTAATTTATCATAGAACTAATGCTTACAAAGGTTTTCAGTATTTGGCAGAGGAGGAAAAGGGAGACCCAGGGAGACTGAGTTGGAAAATACCTTCCTGTACATTCACACAGAAAGATACCTGATGGCAAAGGTTTATTAGTCTGTTGTTAACGAAGGCTGAGATATGAAATGACACTCCCTTGAAACACATCCTGGCACTAGACTAGAAAACAAAGAGGCCTCATTTTATCACCCACAGAAAAGAGCAAGAACCCAGTTCTCTGTAAGAGCAGAAAGAGGCTTCTGAGCTAAGGGGTAGGAGGAGAATCAGGGACCAGGAGACCTGGGAGGCAGGACACCTGAATTTGAACTACAGCTCTTCCACTCAGCAGATTACCCTGGGCAAATAATTTTTATCCTGACTCCAAATTTCCTCATACTTTAAATAAGAATTATAACCTTTATCTCACAGGGTTACAGTGATGACAGAATGAGATAGTGTGTTTGAAAATGCACAGCATGCCTCAGGCAATTAATACATGTTGAGTTAATGAATAGATCTTTTTCAGTCTGTAAAGGTGGAGTAAGAAGTTGGTTGAACATATTTAGTCTTTGGATTTCATATAACTGTTTCACTTCAAATTAGCAAACTTTGAGTGCCAGGAAGTTGATAGCTTTCTGATTTAACACCTTTCACGACATCATTCATATCATGAATTTAAAGAGAATTTATACTCAAACTATCCATGAAGGGTGAGACAGAATAAAGAGAAATTCAGATATGCAAGGATTCAAAAAATTCTATCTGCAGTGTACTCTTTCTTAAGAAGCTATAAAACTTGTCATAGTGTATTCTCTGATAAACTGCAGGGTGCTGGACTCACACAGGTCTTGGTCTGCATCCTAGCTCCACCAGTTACAAACCAGAGGTAAGTCAATTAATCTCTCAGAACATTAGTTTTCCAACATACAAAGGAGGGTGATGCCTAATTTATAAAGTGCAGATAAAGTGTGTGAGGCAGTGGCACTTAGGTAGTATGTAAGGCAGGTAGGTGCCCAGCAGAGGTTCATGGCTTTCTTTCTCCAATCCTCATTGCCCAGCACCATAAGCTATTTTTATGTTCCATTCCTACAGGTCTAGGCTCTGGAGGTCAAGGTGCAGAGTATATATAAACTCTTGGGACATATAAACTCATGGAAGGGATTTGCTCTACAGTCAGAGACTCCTGAAAGCCCCTAGGGCTCCAGCGTTTTCAAGACTCACAGGAATGAATTTCTAAAGGTGGAATATCAGACACTCAGATGAGCCAGCGTGAGTGTCATAACCACTAAACTATGGACAGGGAGATGAACCATGGAAAGTCAGGGAAACCATACATTTCAGGTATTTGGGATAGGCCTTTACAACATACCATATAGGCAGCAGGCATGTCAACTCACAGGCTGAATGTGCCAATGTCTTAATAAACATTATGTTTATAGCCGTAACAGCTTCTTTCCACTTTCAAACCCATGATTTCACTGCCCAGTGCCAAAAGAATCAGAGAATGTGGCCAACTGCTTTGATGGCCACAGAGCCTTCTTACTGTGTATTTGTCCCTTTGCAATGTGACAGTTGGACTATAAAGAAAGCTGAGCGCCAAAGAATTGACACTTTTGAACTGTGGTGTTGGAGAAGACTCTTCAGAGTCCCTTAGACTGCAAGGAGATCCAACTAGTCCATCCTAAAGGAGATCAGTCCTGGATGCTCTCTGGAAGGACTGATGTTGAAACTGAAACTCCAATACTTTGGCCACCTGATGCGAAGAGCTGATTCATTTGAAAAGACCCTGATGCTGGGAAAGATTGAGGGCAAGAGGAGAAGGGGATGGCAGAGGATGAGATGGTTGGATGGCATCACCGACACAATGGACATGGGTCTGGGTGGACTCTGGGAGTTGGTGATGGACAGGGAGGCCTGGCGTGCTGCAGTTCATGGGGTCACAAAGAGGCAGACACGACTGAGCGACTGAACTGAATGGGACTTTGCCCCTCCTTTTATTAAGGATGGAGTCTATCTGCCCAGAGGCTGGCTCAGCCATGGGACTTGCTTTGGCCAAAGTTTCCACGGGACATTAGTAAATGTGATGCAAGTAGAGGCTTGAGCTGAACCTCCACTATGTAGGCTGCCCCCTCTTATTGCCCTCATCCATACTGTAAGGGTCCTGAGCCTTCTCAAACATGAAATCTAGATGGAGGCTCAGCAAGAACCAGAGTTGTGAATCAGGCCATCCTGGATGGTCCTGTACCACCCAGACTAACTGCCAGATGCTGCAGCCCCAGGAGAGGCTCCAGAAAATTCCAGAGCAGAACGCTGACTGCAGAACAGGAACAAATCCAGTGTCTCTGTGTTAAGCCACCCAGTTTTGGTGTGGTTTACTCCACCACCACGGAAAACCGATCCAGTCCAGCAGGGGCCTTACTATCAAATGCATTTTACACCTGAACAACAAAGATGCTCCAGGAGCTTGGGAGACATGCCCAAGATCATGCACCCCAGTCTGGGACTCTTAATGCATAACATCTGAGTCTGGGTGTCTGGTTGGGATCCTCCAGGAAGACCCCTTTCTTAGTTCTCAGTTGCCATTGAACCAGATGAAGCATCCAGAGGTCGTCACTAACTGCTTTTATAGCTTTTACCAGTTGTTTTTCAAGTAATGGATTCCTCCCATTGCACACACACCCTCTTCCCCCAGAGTGTCCGTAGCGGGGTTTGGGGCTGCACCTGTCAGGTGGTGATGGGCAACTTCACTCGGACACTCGTTTCCATTCAGACCCGCCTGACTTGGGGTGGAGTTATTTTCCTCTCTCTTCCATGTCTTCCTTTTCCTTCTGGGCACCAGCCCTCTTACCCATGTCCCCACTAGCAGCTCTGGTGATAGGCAAGCTGAGTTTACCTTTGCTGGAGGGGATTGCAAACTCCAGTAGCAGCCCTTTTGGAGGTAGCACTTCACAAGTCTCTGGAGGTGCAGTAAGTAGCACAGAATGTCTGATTTCTCTTGCTTTAGCCACAAGAAACAGGCATGTTGTGATTTGCGAGTAGGAGCATGGGAAAGAATGGGTCCTGTAGCTCTGAGTGCGCCTGCACGGAAGCCCCCCGCCTCTGCCTGGCCTCGGCTCTCACAGTTCTCACCGCATCTGCAACTATTGGTACAGTTGCCATTCAGGCTTTCTCACGCATCTGAGCTCGGCGGAGAGCTCACGCTGGTCTTGCCTTCCTGGGGTCTCGAAGAGCGTCCTCCCTGTGGTCACCAGTTCTAAACAGCCTATCCATGATGGCTCTCTGGCTGCTGGTTCGCCCTGACTGGATCCCAACCTGGTCTCCACCCTTCTCTCTGAGCGAGTCGTGGACACGCCTCCCTGCCTCCAGGGTCTCCTGCTGGGGCTCCGCCAGTGAGCCTTGGGATTGGCTACTGCGAGTCTTGCGGGAAGAAGGCAGGAGGTTGGTCAAGTGCATCCTTGAGTCTGACCCTTGCTCCCTTCCGACCTCTTCAGATGTTTAACCTGGTTCTTTCTGGGAAAAACTGCCGGGCCAGTGTCCATGCTGGGAGCAGCAGTGCAGGGTCTGTTCCCATCTGTCCTGGGGCCGGAGGGCCAGGGTCTGGGCAGGAGTGGTGCTGGACGTGTCACTCACCAGGGGCCAAGCTCCAGCATGAGGCTTACCTGCTCTGGAACCCTGCTGGCCCAAGTTTCATGGAGGTTACTTAAAAAGACCACCACCGTTGCCTGGTGGCCCAGGGGCTAGGATTTCAGCAGCAGCCTGAAGCTTCAGAGCCTGGTGAGTGCGTGGGCAGCTTGGGCCCTCCCCAGGCTGGCTGGACAGTGAGTCCCTCTCTGCAATGCAGGGGGCATGCTTGAGCTCATGAGATGTACACGGTGACTGTGTACACTTTCTTCCAAACATCCGGCAGGGTCCTGTCATCCCACCCCGCCCCCCACCTGCCCTGCATCCTTGGTAGAATCTAAGATCTGAAAGCAGGAGTCCTCCTTGTGTCGTCCCCAGCTTGGGGGTCCCACATCACCCCCATCACTCCCCATGCCATCAGGGGGAGGGCTGCGGCAGCACTTACCCCCCGCCCGAGCCGCCATTCTTGCTGAAGTGTGTGCGTGGCTCGCTGGAGGCCAGCTTCAGCAGCTCCGTCCATTCCCGCTCCCACTCCTCCTCCGTGTACACCAGCCCTGACTGGCACAAAGCGGGGTGGGGTTAGGAGGTGGCGTCCACCTCTTCACCCCTGCACCCACATCAGTCTGGCTGAGAGCCCGACTTCCCGGCTTGGTCAGCCTGGGGTGAGCACCTGTTACTGGCCAAGGACTATCAGCATTTGCTCTGGACAGAATTTGTTCAGAACCCCCAATCTCCAAACCTCTATGCTGTCAGAAGTGCACTCAGCAACAGTGGTCATTCTCAGGGGCTAGAGTGACCAAATGCAACCTGCACACATACTGGGCTGGGTGCTGACCACTGACCTGTGTGCAGGGACCCGGGCAGACCCATCTTTAAGGGCTTCCATGCCAGCAAAGGGCCAGTGCTCACTAAGGTTCTGGGATAAACATTCTCTTTGGACTGAGCACACACCCTGGGGCCATGCCAGGGCCAATCAGAGGCTGCACCAGCAGTGACCTCACAGGTGACTCTCTAACTCACCATTCAGGTTGGGACAGCCTTGTGAGTGAGGGTAGGTGCTTTTCATAATCACACTAGGACATGTGAGGGGAGTGGATGTCTGGTCACTGTGGGCAGGGGCTGACTGCTGGAACGGGTTCCTCTTTAGTGCGTTTGGGTAGGGGATGGAGCCATTGCTGCCTCATCTCATAAGACAGACTTGATATTGGGGCCCCAAATAGGACCCCATCTTGGCCTGGGCTGTGCCCTGGCATGGTCCCGGCTCTGCCATGCTGACAGGTACCCACCTCCTTGTTCTGCTGTGTCTGCTGCCACCTCCACCTTCGCTTCAGGGCCTCTCTCTCAGCCCCTGTCCTCATCATGGTGTAGAGAGCTTTCCGCAAAACCAGGTCCCGGTCGTGAAACCCCCACATTCCTGCAGCCAGGAGGCCCATGAGGAGTAGAGAAGAGAGGAAAGATGTGAAAGCAAAGTGGACGTGTTAGCTGCTCAGTTGTGTCTGACTCTTTGCGATGCCATGGACTGTAACCCCCCAGGCTCCTCTGTCCATGGAATTCTCCAGGTAAGAAAACTGGAGTGCATAGCCATTCCCTTCTCCAGGGGATCTTCCTGACCCCAGGATCGAACTCAGATCCCCTGCACTGCAGGTAGGTTCTTTATCATCTGAGCCACAAGAAAATATGTGAGGAAGGGGCAAAACAGGAGGAGCTGAGACCACCACCACCTACCAGTCCTGGGCCCCACAGCTGTGTGAGCAGACAATGCAGTAGCGAGATACTCAGTTCTCACGATTAGCAAGCAGCTCCCCTCTGCCCTCCCTCCTGATGTTTCCTGCAGATGCAGGCACGGGATGAAGGAGCACAGCCCCTTCTTAAAGCAACAGCCATTTCACTGAGTCTCGGGGGCCCTTCGCAGGCTGCCCTCAGCCTCTCAAGGTTTGTTCTGAGGGATGTCATGTTTGTGGTCTGACCTTGTGTTGGAGTGGGAGAGAGCCTGTGGGGACAGTGGGTGATGTGTCCTCACGCAGGGCCCCAAGCCAGGATGGCAGTCAGAACCCAGTTTCATCGAGGGTCTGCTGCATCTAATATCTGTAGCCCCGAGGCATCTCTGCACACATCTGGGCCCCGGGAGAGCACCTGCTTCTGAGGGAAGTGCCCCACCTGGGCCAGGGGTCATAAGAACAACCCAGCATCTCTGAGTACATCCTTGGGGAAGCTCAGAAGTGGTCAAGAAACCCAATCAGTGGAAGAAGTGCCATGAGAGATGCAGCTCTGGCTACAGGGAGAGACTAGGGAAATTTATTCATTCATTTGTTCATCTGTTTAACTGAATACTATTAATTCCACTTAATTTCATACTTATTTCACAGTAAGGGTGAGGCACCATTCTCAGTGATGGGAATACCCACAGCAGCAACTAGGACAGACTAAATTCCTAAAATCTCATGGAGTCCACACTGAGGGGAAGGGAGGGGAGGCAGCCATCGAATTAACATGTAACACACTATGTTGCAGGCAGTGGCAATGTAAGGGGAGATGAAGCAGGCTAACAGGACAGAATGCTGGGTGGTTTGGTCACAGTGTGAGTGGAGACATTGGGGCAAAGACATGAGTGGTTAGGGACAGGGTTGAGTTACCATCCCAGGTGGAGGAAAAGGCCAGGGCCAACCCTGTGGGGGCCCATGTGGCATACTAGGGAGGGGAAGGTGCCTGCAGTTGGGATGGAAGGGGCGAGGTGGAGAGTGGAAAGGTGGGCTTTGAAGTGAGCTGGGACCCTCTGGAGAGCTTTCAGAGAGCAGTGACCCACACTGACTGATGGTCAAAGGCTCAGTCTGGCCGTGCATCTTTTTGCGCAAAGATGTGATAACAGGGGGCTGCTGTGGGCTTTCCGGTCGTCTTTTTTCTGTAGTCTTTTTCTACAGATGGAGGAAGATGGCCATCAATGCTCCTTTTATGAACAGGCCAAGCTGAGCTTTCTCATCCCTCCAACCTGCCTGCAGCCTCCTCCCAGGCAGGGCAAGTCCTGAGTCCCGTCTACTTGTCATGGCTCCTTGTCTGGGTCTCTTGTGCAGAATCTCCTTGTCCCACACATGTTTGCCCATAAGCCTGACCCCAGATTACTGTCATTTCTATGTGTGCCCCACACCCTAGGCCAATGCCAGGGCTGGTCAGCAGGGCCAGTAAGCACTGCTGCTGAGTGCAGAATGGCCACTTTGAGCAGACTTGCTTGTACATAGTTTAGCAATTTGAGTACCAAGGGGAAACAAAGTACTGGGAGAAAAGAATCAACTGGCCATGAGTCCCAGGTTCAGTCTCGGCCCAGCCTCTCTCACAGCTAGAGCAAGGGCCACCTGCAGGAGGCTTTCTCCTCCCAGGCAGAACTGTGAGAAATACCTGCCATCAGTCAGGACCACGGCAGCGTGTGACCATCTGGCTTGTGGCCTTGTCCACCTGTGGTCATGGCGGGGGCAGTGCCTGTGTACACTGAGTGTTAGAAGGACAAAGGCATTCCTGTGCCTGAGACTTTGCAAAGAGGAGAGATGTCTTCTTTTGTAATTTTTCTCTAGGTTTGATACAGAATAAGGTAAAATAAGTTCTATAAGAGAGGGATACTGAATATTTTATGAAGGAATAAGACACAACTTGGAAACATGTTTTTGAAGGATAACGTGAAAAATTCAATTTACAATTTTAAGGGGAAAATATTGGATTCCAAACTGTGAACACCGTGAGATCCTAATTTCAGTGGAAGTATAAACAAAAGTGTGGAAGACAATATACCAGAATATTAAAAGCAGACATCGCTGGGCAGTGGAATTGCTGACTGTTATTTTACTATGCTGAATGGGAGTCAACAGACAGGAATGAGTTAATACTGAGACAGAAATGGGGCAGGTGGGTGGGTGCTCTTGTTTTCCCTATTATCCTTTGTCAAGCCTAAGGAACATGGAATGTTTCCTTTGCACTTGGGCTCCATCCTCCTCTGGGTATCTCGGGGCCCGTCCCAGACGCCCTGCATTTCTCTGAAAACTTTTTGGGCTCAGCTCAGCCCACTTCTTACAGAACAGACTTCTTACTACAGGTCTGAAGTGAGGTCTGGGGCATCCTTGCTCTGGGTCACAGCACTAAGTTAAGGTCATGTTTACCTGGGGAGGTGAGTCTGACCAACAAGGACCATATTCTTGTTGGAGGGGCCCATCCCTGGAGAGGGTCCTCAGACTGCAGGAGTAATAAGGCACCACCAGCTCTGATGCTGGGGTCCTTGGCACAAATCCAGTCCCGCATGTAGTCCAGAGGGGCTACATGACCTTCCAGAAAGTGTGCTGTGACCTTCTGCCACCCAAACATTGCCACCCACACCCGTGCATTTGCTGGTGTCGTTTTTTGCAACCAGGGAGCTCGCATGTCTGTTGGAAGAGTTTGGTGGCCTCTCTGAAGCATATTCTGACTGTGCCGATCCCTGGGTTACTCACCCTTGTCTGTCTTTTTGACAGTCTAAGTCCATCAGCTGCAGTCAGTGTGGTGGCTCCAGATCTACCCAGCCTCACGCACTGCCCCCCAGACTTTCTGCCCAAGCTCAACAGGGCTCAGCCCTGATCCCAAACATCCTGTTAATTCCCGACTTTCCACTTTATCCCTGTGTTCTCCCTGCCTGGAAGGTCCTATTTATATTCTTTCAAGTTCTTCAAGCCTCAGGAAGATCTCAGCTCCTCCAGGAAGTCCTCTTTGATTGCTCTAGACCCCGATGTCTACTGCCCATCCATGCAGGTCTGCTCAGGCCTCCTCTATCAGGACAGATCTTTTCTCTAGTGCACTCTATGCCTTCACCAAGCCTGCCAGCTGCTTGACAAGAAGGGTGGGGGTTGTTGGCTCCATCCCTTGGGGATCTTTTCAGTTGACAGTGATGCACGAGGCTCTACTTAGTGTAAGATTGTTCTCTACTGATGAACAGAGAAGGCCTGGGCACTGCCACCCTCTGTCTATACTGCAGGGCTTACCCAGTGAGGCAGCATGTAAAAGGCAGTTCCCGTCCCCTGTCGTGGCCAAAGGAAGAAGCCGTTTACAGCTCGTGCACACGGTGGACCACCAGTTCAGGCGACCTGGAACAGAAGCTCATGTTTAGAATCCCAGGACAAACACGGATGTTTGCTAAGTAAGCTTTAATATCAGTGGGTGATTTTCTAGAGGGCTCTAGAGAACTTCAATGGTAAGGCGCAGGGCTATGGCTGTGTGTGCTCAGGTGCTCAGTTGTGTTCAATTTTGCAGCCCCATGGACTGTAGCCTGTTGGCTTCTCTGTCCATGGGATTTTCCAGGGGAGAATACTGGAGTGGGTTGCCATTTCCTCCTTCAGATGACCTTCCTGACTCAGGGATCGAACCCGAGTCTACTGCAGCTCCTGCACAGGCAGGTGGATTCTTTACCATTGAGCCACCAGCGTGATGGCTACTTATGCTCAGACAAAATATAGGAATTTTTTTTTTAAGATAAAAAATAGCCAAATCCTTCCATCAGTTAGCAAGAAACTCAGGATTAAAGCCTTCTCTCCTTGAATCTGGGAACATATTTTACACAAAATATAAAATTTCTGTGTAATTTCCTTGAACACAATTTCTCTTCCCAAAAGTTATTTAAAAAGTCATTCTTTGTTGATGCATATGTATATTTGAGAGTATGGTTTAAATTTAATTTTTTAAATTGATGTATAGTTGATGCACAATGCTCCCAGTATACAGCAAGGTGGTTCACTTATACATACATACATATACCTATTGTTTTTCAGATTATTTTCCATTATAGGTTACTACAAGATATTGAATATATTTTCCTGTGTTATACAGTGCGTCTTTATTGTTCATCTATTTTACACATAGTAATGTGTATTTGTTATTCCCAAACTCCTAATTTATCCTCCCCTTTCCCCTTTGGTAACTATAAATTTGTTTTTTCTGTGTCTGTAGGCCTATTTCTGTTTTGTAAATAAGTTCTTTGTATGTTTTTTTTTTTTTTTTGGAGAAGGAAATGGCAACCCACTCCAGTGTTCTTGCCTGGAAAATCCCATGGACGGAGGAGCCTGGTAGGCTACAGTCCATGGGGTTGCAGAGTCAGATACGACTGAGCGACTTCACTCACTCACAATCATTTTTTTTCGATTCCACATATCAGTGATATCATGTGATATTTGTCTTTTTCTCTCTGATTACATTTAATTTTATACATAAAAACCATTGTAGGTATTTTGGTAGAGTCATGTTAAATTTCATTAACACATCTGGAGACTTTTGCTTCCAGGAAAACAGAGTAGACATCTTCTCCCCCTACTGTTTCTAAGTACACCTAAAACCCCTGGACAGTATGTATAAAGCAGCATGGGCAGACTGCAAGGTGGAGAGAAGGCAGACTGGTTAAGAAACTCGAGACCTGAGCTCAACCTGGTGGTAAGTGCCCTGGCTTCCTCTTTGGCTCACAAACCCCAGATTAGATGCTAGAGAAGGTGACAGTCTGGAAATAATGGAAATCAAATCATGCTTTCTCTAGACAGAATACCAGGAGAGCGTCAGTTGAGCCAGACAAAAAAAAATCATGCTTTCTCTAGACAGAATAGCAGGAGAGGGTCAGTTGAGCCAGACAACCACAGCTTAGAAAAAGCCACTCTATTCCGGCTGTATCTGCAGAACAAACTGTAGCCCTCCTACCACTCAACCAGCAGAGTGGGGAGCAGAGACTTCATCCTTGCCAGGCTGCAATGAGTCACTCTCCACCCCTCCCCCACTGCCAGGTGGTGTGGAGTCAGGACTTCAACCCTGCTGGATGCTAATGAGGAGTCCACCCCCACCACCCCCACCCCAATTGAGAACACATGGGGAGCCTGGACTTTCACCCCCATCAGATGGTGATAAGGTCCCCCACCACCATCCAGCAGTACCAAGAAGTTCACCCCACATTCGGTGTCAGCAGAGGCAGCTTGGAGAACCTGTACATGCAACACAAATATCGCATATTAATGCACATATATGAACTCTAGAAAAATGGGACTGATGAACACTACCATATGTAAAATAGATAGCTAGTGGGAGGCTACTACATGACATAGGGAGCCCAGCCTGATGTTCTGTGACAACGTAGAGGCGTGTGGGTGCTAAGCTTCAGAGGGAAGGGATATATATATATATATATATATATATACATACATATGGCTGATTTGTATTGCTGTATAGCAGAAACCAACACAAGATTGTAAAGCAATCATACCCCAATTAAATAAAAAACCTGTATGTCCACTATCTGGTGATTATCAATCAGTGGTGCATTGCACCTAATGGAATGGTATCAGAGAAAGTCTGCTAAAACATAAGATTTAAATAAGATTCAGAGTCTTATAACTTAATATCCCAAATATAAAATTTTTAATTGAAAGCTATTTGCACCAAGAATCAGGAAGACCTCAAATGGAAAGGGGAAAGACAACTAACCAACACCAACACAGATGATACAGATGTTAGAATTATCTGAAAGATTTTAAAGCAGGCATCATGAAAATGCTTCAACAAACAATTATAAACAGGCTCGAAACAAATGGAAAAAAATAGAAAAATGTCAGTCAAAAAAAAAAGGTTCAACAACAATAAAAAAGAAGATACAAAGAAAAACCAAATGAGGGTTTTTGAACTAAAATAATGCAACAGCTGATGAAAAAACCTCAATGGATGTGTTTAACAGCAGAATCAAGAGAAGAAAGAATCTGTGAATGACCAGGTATAACATAGAAATTAAAGAATCTGAATAATAGAAAATAAACTAAAAAAGATCATGTGATCAGAGTCCCATAGGAAAGAATAGGGTAAAGCTGAAAAAAGTATCCAAAGAAATAATTACTGAAAACTCCCCCAATTTTGTAAGACAAACAAGCAAAAAACAAACAAACAAAATCTATAAATGTATGAATTCAAGAAGCGAGGAAACATGTATCTTCAGTAGTTGTATGCTAAAAACTAGAAAATGCTGATAAAAGAAATCAAGAAAGATCTAAATAATTGGAAAGAAAAGTGAAAGTGAAGTCGCTCAGTCATGTCTGATTCTTTGTAATCCCGTGGACTGTAGCCCACCAGGCTCCTCCATCCATGGGATTCTCCAGGCAAGAATACTGGAGTGGGTTGTCATTTCCTTCTCCAGGGGATCTTCCCGACCCAGGGATCAAACCCAGGTATCCCGCATTGCAGGCAGACGCTTTAACCTCTGAGCCACCAGGGAAGCCCAAACAATTGGAGATACATACTATATTCACAAATTGGAAGACTCGCAACACAGTAAAGATGTGAATTCTCTCTAAATTGATGCATAGATTAAATGCCATTTCATAATCTATGCAAGGTGTTTTGAAGAAAGGCAGTTATTAACAACTTAGAATTCTATTCCTCAGATAAACAGAAAGAAACAATTTATCACCATCAGATCTACAGTAAGGAATACTAAAAACAGATCTCCAGAGAGAAGGAAAATGACTTTGATGGAAGGAGGGTATCCATAAAAATAAAAGGGGGCACTGCATATATTGGTAAATATTGGCTGTTCAAAGCAATACTAGTAATGGGTTTTTTTTGGGGTTAAATTATATGTAGAACTAAAAACACATGATAGCAGAAAGAGGTAGAAGTGCTAACTTAAGATAAATTCGAATAGCTCAAAAATGCATGTTCTGAACTACAGGGTAACCACAAAAAGAATGATAAGAAATGTATAACTAACAAGATATTAGAGGGGAAAACAAAATGTAAATATCCTTAAATAATTCAAAATAGTACAAGAGAAAAGAAAGAAATATGACAATAAAAAACAAACACCAAGATAACAGATTTAAACCAGAAGAGCATTTATATTAAAAGTGATTGGACTAAGTATTCCAATTTAATTTGTTGTTGTTGCTGCTGTTTAGTCCCTAAGTTATGTCTGACTTTTTGAGACTCTATGGACTGTAGCTCCTCTCTCCAAGGGATTTCCCAGGCAAGAATACGGGACTGGGTTGCCATTTCCTTCTCCAGGGGACCTTCCTGACCCAGGGATCGAACCTGTGTCTCCTGCATTGGCAGGTGGGTTCTTTATCACTGGGCCACCAGGAAGCCCGATTTCAATTAAAAGACACTATAAGAAAATACACTATCAGCCTGCTTTCAAAACCAACTAAAGGATGTTTATAAAAGAAACTATAAATATGATGATACAGAAATTTGACAGTAAGTAGGCTGAAAAAGATATATCATTCAAAAAACAAGCAAAAGTAAAGCTGGTAAACTTTGATACTGGATGAAGTAAACATTATTAAGGCATAAGATAAAGAGGGATATTTCATTGTATGGTAAGGTCAGATATTTATTATGTCTGAATGATTTCAAATTCTTTGAAATTTATTGATACAATCTTTATGGCCCACCATGTGGTCAATTTGGAAAATTTCTTACTTGAAAAGAATATGTATTTATTCTGCAATTGGTAGGAACCATGTGGTATGTATGTAAACTGGGTTAAGTTCTTTATTTATCTTCATCTAATCCCTACTGTTTTTTTTGAATATTTATTCTATCATTTATCAAGAGAATTCTAGTAAAATTTCCAATTTTGATTTTAGATGTTTCTCTTTTGAGTCTGTCAATTTTTGCTTTACATGTATTTTAGGATAAATCTTAGGTGTATAACACATTTGTGTGTGTGTGTTAGTTTATCAACTGTGTCTGACTCTGCAACTACATGAACTGTAACCCCCTAGGCTCCTCTGTCCATGAAGTTATCCAGGCAAGAATACAAGAGTGGGTAGCCATTCCTTTCTCCAGGGGAATCCTCCTGACCCAGGGATCCAACCCTGGTCTCCCGCACTGCAGGCAGATTCTTTACCATCTGAGCCACCGGGGAAGCCCATAACGTATTTAGTAGTCATCTTTTCAATTGACTTGACCATGTTGGGGGTTGGGGTTCTCAACAGTGACACAAATCCACTATGTGCACAGTATCTCCCATCCCTGCTTCTGCATCACTTATGGGGCTTGGAGGGCAAGGGAAATTGACATAAACATGGAGTTCATGCTGCCTGATGCACTGTCTTCCGTCTCTGACCCAGAAATCTCGTATCTTCTGCCAGCATTCATGAACCTATGTTGGGCTGACTAACCAGCTTGCAGAGTAGGATCTTCACAGTTCTGAACAGTTTTTAAAGGTGGAAACAGGATTCCAACAGAGACTGGGCTTTCTCAAGGAGACAGGACATGGGGTCAGGAGGCTAGGTCAGGAGGTAGAAAAAGATGTCCCAGGATTCTGTGGGCAACTGTCTTACCTAGGTGATGGGCAAAGGGCCAGTGAGTAAGGGCCCAACTATCTCATCTATTTACAGTTGTTTAGAGGTGAAGCAGTAAGAGTAGGGCTGAATGGGGCTGATGCTTACTCCCCTCCTGTCTGATTCCAAGGAGCCCCCAAAATTGATATAGGGTTTCTGGTGGACCAGATCATGGGAAATTCATTTGACTTCACTGCAAAAGAACTCAGATATGAAAGGAACTGCACCTGGCTCTCTCCCTCTGCACCTGCTGGCCTCTCCCTGCCTTTCTTCCCCAACATCAGCTGCTTTCATGAAAGGTAATAGGGATGAGGCCTGGTCTCTCTGCCCCCGAGAGGGGACCACAGGTCACATGCACTTGTCCAAGTGAGCTGGGGCACCTTATGGAGGAGAGGTGCTCACACTTTTATGGTTCTGTTGGAGAAAGGTGCCAAAGTTACCGTCCTACCCAGACACAGGGGACGTGGCCTCTGAGCTCAACTGATAGGACTTGGGTATGCTCATAGTGGGGAATGGAAGCTCGTGGAATTCTGTGTGCAGTGCCCCTGGGTCCAATCCAGTGCAGACTTGTTGCTGCTTCTGAACTTGAACGTACAATAGGAATTAAGTTCACATGCATGGATGTCCCATCCCATAAATGCCAAAGGGGATTATTCTGATCAGAAGAGCTGCAGGTTGAGAAGGGCGAATGGGGAAAATGCTCCTGCCATTTACTCCTGGTGAGTGAGTCAGGGTTGCGCAGGAGGCCTCTACTCAAGGGGTCCAAGCTTTCACCTTGTAGACAATGACTGCTGACTTGCACATCAGAAGCTCAGCCTCGGGGCCTGGACTCTGTGATATCATACCTCAGCCAACTGGGTGGCTGAAAACTCCCAACAGAATTTAAGAGCATCCTTGTGAAGTCAAGTTTCTTGGGATGCTTTTGGGGATTTGCAATGATCAATCTCTCTGGTGGTCAAGGAAAACTGCAGTCTCTCCAGCTATCACAATCCACTGCCAAAAGAGGGCTCCTACTTGGGTTCTCAGTTGGAGATGCAATATGCCTCACCTGAGGGCTCCTCTTTTAGGTTCTGAGTTGGAGATGCGATATGCCTCACCTGGGCATTCTAGTTGGTCCTTTATGACCTCCAACTTGCAAACCAGTTTCCCATACATGGAGCCAGCCCATCAGGCTAAGCCGGAAGTGGTCCAGCAAACTCTAGTACATTTGCTACTTTGGGGCCCTATAATCCCAGTGTCCCTTTGAGTTCCAAGAGTCTGTGATCAATGCTTTTGCTGACTGGAACCTCTGGCAGGGGGAGGTGGCATCCACCCAACAGGTATCCCTTTCAGACTTGTCACCCCCATGACATGACTGCCATTTTCACCCCATTGGAAAAGTTTCAATTAACCCACTACTGGACTCCAGTCAAAACTGGATACCCCCGCCCCCCATGGAGGCCTGGCGATCCTGGCCTGATATTCCTTTTTTGGGGTGGTCACCTCAGCCTCAGCACAAAATAAGGTGAGAATGGCCCAATGAGGATCACTCATCAGTGAAAGTCGCTCAGTCATGTCCAACTCTTTGCAACCCCATGGACTACACAGTGCATGGAATTCTCCAGGCCAGAATACTGCCTTTCCTTTCTCCAGGGAATCTTCCCAACCAAGGGAGTGAACCCAGGTCTCCCACATTGCAGGTGGATTCTTTATCAGCTGAGCCAAAAGGGAAGCCCAAGAATACTGAAGTGGGTAGCCTATCCCTTCTCCAGTCGATCTTCCTGACCCAGAAATCGAACCAAGGTCTCCTGCATTGCAGGTGGATTTTTTACCAACTGAGCTATCAGGGAAGCCCAAAACACTGCGCAGAAAGACATTTATGGCTTTATAGCATTTACAGCATTATAGCCTACTGCCAAAGAAGACATAGTGATATAAACTTCCATTTCATGAAGCCAGAAGAAAGAACACATCTAACCCAAATGAAAAGGACAGAAGGAATAAAAAGAAAGAGCAGAGGTTAATGAAACAGGAAATAAATGTACCAAGGAAAAGCCAGTGGAGACCAAGATAGGTTCCTGGAATAGATTAATAAGATTCACATGTCCCTAGCAACATTGTTAATGAAAACCAAAGGAAATTTCAAAGTAACAACACTGGAAACGAAAAAGGGACCATTAGGACTTCCCTGATGGCCCAGTGGCTAAGACTTGTGCTCCCAGTGTAGGGGGGCTGGGTTCAGCCCTGGTCCGGGAACTAGATCCCACATGCCATGGCTAAGAGTTCACAAGCCACAACTAAAAGATCTCGCATGCTGCAATGCAGATTGAAGGTGCTGGGCACCACACTGAGAAACGGTGCAGTCAAATAAACAAACAAATGTTTTCTAAAAAAGAAAAAAACGGGCCATCATCACAGATCCTACTGACATTAAAAAAAATATGAGCTAACATAAACATCTGAGAATTTAGATAAAATAGACAAATTCTTCAAAACCATTTCAAAATGACATAAGAAACAGAGACTCTAAATAGCTCAAAATCTCTTAAAAGAAATCGAGTCTGTAATTTTAAAATGCACACAAAACACAGCCACATGATCATGTGGTTTCAGAGTGAATTTTTCCAATCATTTAAAAAAGTTATAACATCAATCTTGTAGACATTACTCCACAGAATAGAAACAGACAGACTTTACAACTCTTTTTTTGAGGCTAAACTAATCTTCATATTAAACGCTAATGTGAACATTACGGGAAACAAAAGATTACTATTTCTCATGAACACAGATGTCAAAATCCTAATCAAAACACTAGCAAATCAAAGTTAGTGATACACAAAAGCAATGATACCATAACTAAATGAGGTCTGAGGTTTACTCCAGGAATGTACGAGTGAGTAACCATTTGAAAATCAATCAATATAACCCACCAACGTACAGAAAAAAAAAAGAGGAAAATCATACGATCACTTTAAAGGATAGAGAAAAAGCATTTGATAACTTTCAACATCATTTATGAAGGATAAAAACTTAGCAAACTGGGAATGGAAGGTAACTACCTTAATCTCATATGTATTATAGTATCTATAAAAATGCTACAGCTAATATCATATTTACTGGTGAAATAGTACATTCCCTCTGAGACTGGAAATTAGCCGAGGGTACCTGCTATTAACTCTCCAATTCAAAAATTTCCTGGAAGACCTACACAATGTAGCAAGACAAAAAGAACCTACCCCCACTCAATTGGAAAGGAAAAAATAAAACTATCATTCTTTGTTTTTTATAGATCATGGACCTAGAAAGTCCAAAAAAATTCTACAAGCTACTAGAGTTTATAAATAAATTTAGAAAGGTTCTAGAATACAAGATTAATAAATAACAATAAACTGTATTTCTATATCTCAGCTGATGCTGGCATTTTAAGAGCATTTCTTTACAATATAACAAAATACATAAAATGCATAATCTAATGAATAATGTTCAAGACCCTTACTTTGAAAATTAAAAAATATTTATGAAAGAGTTAAGGAACATATCATGTTCATTGATTAGGAACTTAATATTGTGAAGATACAAATTTTCTCTCACTTGATCTATAGATTAACATATAGATTCCATATTAAATATATAATTATTCTATATAGCATATATACACATTAATTTATGTAGAAATGTAAAGGCTGAGAATAGCAAAGACAAATGATAAGAAGAAAAACGAAGTTGGAGGACTTATACTGCATGATATGACGTATAAAACTATGGTCATCTTGTGTTAAGGACAGATGCACTAAAGGAGCAAAACAGAGTCCAAATCAGACTCTCACATATACAAGCACCTGCTTTCTCTCAAATGTTACCTTGCAGTACAGCAGAGAAAAATGGCTTCAATGACGGTACCAAGGTAGGTATGTAAACATATGGGAAAATGGACTTTCACTACATGTCACAGCACACGTAAAAGTCGTTTTTTAGGTGGGTTGTAGATTTGTGAAAGAAAGAGTTTTTATCTTCAGAAACCTGGGGTAGGCAACGATTTCTTAAACCAAAATAGAAGTTCTGAGAAAAGAGGAAAAAATGGTAAACTGAACTACTTTAGCATTAGATCATCTGTTCATTGAAGTGTATCCGTCAGTAAAAGGACAGCCCATGGAGTGGGTGAAGGTATTTGTGACACACATCTGATAAAGGACTTTTACATTCATAATGTATAAAGAATTCCCACAAATCAAACAAGAAGATGAAGGTTAAAAAAGGGCAAAAAACCTGAAAAGGCATCCAATGAAAGAGGATAATCAATGGACAGTAACATGAAAAGATATTCAACTTCATTAGCCATCAGAAAATAAAAATTAAAGCCACTATGGGACATACATCCAACACAGTGAGTAAAATGGAAAGACAAAAAATACAGAACATCCAGAACTCTCAACACTGGAAGAGTGAATTGGTATATCCATTTTGGAAAAGTATTTGGAAGACTATTATAAAGCAGAACATATGTAAATCCTATAACCCAGCAATACTGTAATAGGGAAGAGCCTCTGTATTTTAAGTCAATCACTAAAGGGATGTTACCTATAAACTTAAATTACACATAATGGCCCATCTCCAGAAACCTGGCCTCCCAGGTAATGAGCATTAAGCTAAAATACCTTTATTTAGCTAACAGGAAATATTTAGACCTGGCCCACCTGTGAATGACTGCAGAGAGGAAGAAATTAACATATCCCCTCCAGAAGCTGATGGGAACCAGGAAGTGTTTGACTTTACTCTCTCCCCTTTTTAGTGTAAAAGGAACTTGAATTCTAACTCAGGCAAGATGGTTCTTTGGGACACAAGTTCACCACCTTCTCAGTTTGCTGGCTTTCCAAATAAAGTCCTTATTCCTGGCAAAACTACTCAACTCTCAGTTTATTAGTCGTTGTGCTGTGAGCAGAACGAGCTTGGATTCCATAACAATACCACTCCTAGGTATGTATCCTCAAAAATATATTCCTGTGTTTATTGAAAACATGTACAAGAATGTTCATAGTGCATCAGTTCAGTTCAGTTGCTCAGTCGTGTCTGACTCTTTGAGACCCCATGGACTGCATCACAACAGACTTCCCTGTCCATCACCAGCTCCTGGAGTTTACTCAAACTCATGTCCACTGAGTTGGTGATGACATCCAGCAATCTCATCCTCTGTCGTCCCCTTCTCCTTCCGCCTTCAATCTTTCCCAGCATCAGGGTCTTTTCAAATGAGTCAGTTCTTTGCATCAGGTGGTCAAAGCATTGGAGTTTCAGCTTCAGCATCAGTCCTTCCAAAGAACACCCAGGACTGATCTCCTTTAGGATGGACTGGTTGGATCTCCTTGCTATCCAAGGGACTCTTAGGAGTTTTCTCCAAAACCACAGTTCAAAAGCATCAATTCTTCAGCATTCAACTTTCTTTATAGTCCAACTCTCACATCCATACATGACTACTGGAAAAACCATAGCTTTGACTAGGTGAGCCTTTGTGGGCAAAGTAATGTCTCTGCTTTTTAATATGCTGTCTACATTGGTCATAACTTTTCTTCCAAGGAGCAAACATCTTTAAATTTCATGGCCATAGTCACCATCTGCAGTGATTTGGGGGCCCCCCAAAATAAAGTCTGTCACTGTTTACATTGTTTCCCCATCTATTTGCCATGAAGTGATGGGACCAGATGCCATAATCTTCATTTTCTGAATGTTGAGCTTTAAGCCAACTTTTTCACTCTCCTCTTTCACTTTCATCAAGAGGCTGTTTAGTTCTTCCTTGCTTCTGCCATAAGGGTGGTGTCATTTGCATATCTGAGGTTATTGATATTTCTCCTGGAAATCTTAATTCCAGTTTGTGCTTTATCCTGTCCGGCATTTCCCATGATGTACTCTGCATATAAGTTAAATAAGCAGGGTGACAATATATACAGCCTTGACATACTCCTTTCCCAATCTGGGACCAGTCTGTTGTTCCATGTCCAGTTCTAACTGTTGCTTCTTGACCTGCATACAGATTTCTCAGGAGACAGGTCAGGTGGTCTGGTAGTCCCATCTCTTTCAGAATTTTCCAGTTTTTTGTGATCCACATAGTCAAAGGCTTTTGCATGGTCAATAAAGCAGAAGTAGATGTTTTTATGGAACTCTCTTGCTTTTTCGATGATCCAGCAGATGTTGGCAATTTTATCTCTGGTTCCTCAGACTTCTCTAAATCCAGCTTCAACATCTGGAAGTTCATGGTTCATGTACTGTTGAACCCTGGCTTGGAGAATTTTGAGCATTATTTTGCTAGCGTGTGAGATGAGTGCAATTGTGCGGTAGTTTGAACATTGTTTGGCATTGCCTTTCCTTGGGATTGGAATGAAAACTGACCTTTTACAGTCCTGTGGCCACTGTTGAGTTTTTCAGATTTGCTGGCATATTGAGTGCAGCACTTTCACAGCATCATCTTTTAGGATTTGAAATAGCTCAACTCGAATTCCATCACCTCCACTAGCTTTGTTCATAGTGATATTTCCTAAGGCCCACTTGACTTTGCATTCCAGGATGTCTGGCTTTATGTGAGTGATCACACCATTGTGATTATCTGGGTCGAGAAGATCTTTTTGTGTATTTCTTCTGTGTATTCTTGCCACCTCTTCCTATTGTCTTCTGCTTCTGTTAGGTCCATACCATTTCTGTCCTTTATTGTGCCCATCTTTGCATGAAAAGTCCCTTGGTATCTCTAATTTTCTTGAAGAGATCTCTAGTCTTTCCCATTCTATTGTTTTCCTCTATTTCTTGGCATTGATCACTGGGGAAGGCTTTCTTATCTCTCCTTGCTCTTCTTTGGAACTCTGCATTCAAATGGGTATTTCTTTCCTTTTATCCTTTGCCTTTCGCTTCTCTTCTTTTTATAGCTATTTGTAAGGCCTCCTCAGACAAACATTTTGCCTCTTTGCATTTGTTTTTCTTGGGGATGGTCTTGATCACTGCCTCCTGTACAATGTCACGAATTTCTGTTCATAGTTCTTCAGGCACTCTATCAGATCTAATCCTTTGAATCTATTTGTCACTTCCACTGTATAAACATAAGGGATTTGATTTAGGTCATACCTGAATGGTCTAGTAGTTTTCACAGTTTCTTCAGTTTCAGTCTGAATTTGGCAATAAGGAGTTCATGATCTGAGCCACAGTCAGCTCCAGGTCTTGGTTTTGCTGACTGTATAGAGCTTCTCCATCTTTGGCTGCAAAGAATATAATCAATCTGACTTTGGTGTTGACCATATGGTGATGTCCATGTGTAGAGTGTTCTCTTGTGTTGTTGGAAGAGGGTGTTTGCTACGACCAGTGCATTCTCTTGGCAAAACTCTATTAGCCTTTGCCCTGCTTCATTCTGTACTCCAAGGCCAAATTTGCCCATTACTCCAGGTATTTCTTGACTTCCTACTTTTGCATTCCAGGCCCTATAATGAAAAGGACATCTTTTTTGAGTGTTAGTTTTAGAAGGTCTTGTAGGTCTTCATAGAACCATTCAACTTCAGCTTCTTCAGCATTACTAGTCAGGGCATAGACTTGGATTACTGTGATATTGAATGGTTTGCCTTGGAAATGAAGAGATCATTCGGTCGTTTTTGAGAATGCATCCAAGTACTGCATTTTGGACTCTTTTGTTGACTATGATGGCTACTCCATTTTTCCTAAGGGATTCTTGCCCACAGTAGTCATCTGAGTTAAATTCACCCATTCCAGTCCATTTCAGTTCACTGATTCCTAAAATGTCAATGTTCACTCTTGCCATCTCTTGTTTGACCACTTCCAATTTGCCTTGATTCATGGACCTAATACTCACTCCAGGTTCCTATGCAATATTGCTCTTTACAGCATCGGACTTTACTTCCATCACCAGTCGCATCCACAAGTGGGGGTTGTTTTTGCCTTGGCTCCATCTCTTCATTCTTTCTGGAGTTATTTCTCCACTGAGCTCTAGAAGCATACTGGGCACCTACTGACCTGGGGAGTTCATCTTTCAGTGTCCTATCTTTTTGCCTTTTTATATCGTTCATGGGGTTCTCAAGGTAAGAATACTGAAGTAGTTTGCCATTCCCTTCTCCAGTGGACCACGTTTTGTCAGAACTCTCCACCACGACCCATCCATCTTGGGTGGCCCTATACTGCATGTCTGATAGTTTCACTGAGTTAGACAAGGCTGTGGTCCATTTGATCAGATTGGTTGTCTGTGATTGTGGTTTTCAGTCTCTCTGCCGCCTGATGGAGAAGGAGAAGAGGCTTATGGAAGCTTCCTGATGGGAGAGACTGAGGGGGAAACTGGGTCTTGTTTTGATGGGTGGGGCCATGCTCAGTAAATCTTTAATCCAATTTTCTGTTGAAGGGTGGGGCTGTGTTCCCTCCTTGTTATTTGACCTGAGACCAAACTATGGCGGAGGTAATGAAGATAATGGGGACTTCCTCCAAAAGGTCCCATGCACACACTGCTACACTCAGTGCCCCCAACCCTGCAGCAGGCCACTGCTGACCCACGCCTCCACCCTCCTGGACACTCATGAGCAAGTCTGGGTCAGTCTCTTGTGGGGTCACTGCTCCTTTCTCCTGGGTCCTGGTGCACACAAGGTTCTGTTTGTGCCCTCCCAGAGTCTGTCCCCAGTCCTGTGTAAGTTCTGGTGGCTCTATGGTGGGGTTAATGGTGACCTCCTCCAAGAGGGCTTATGCCATACCCAGGTCTGCTGTACCCAGAGCCCCCACCCCTTGTGGCAGGCACACCTCCACAGGAGACACTCAAACACAGTACTGTCTCAGTCTCTGTGGGGTGTCTGGGTCCTGGTGCACACAAGGTTTGTTTGAGCCCTCTGAGTGTCTCTGGCAGATATGGGATTTGATTCTAAACTCAATTTCACCACTCCTACCATCTTGCTGGGGCTTATCCTTTGCCCTTGGACATGGGGTATCTCCTCAAAGTTGCTCCAGGGCTGCAAAGTCACCGCTCCAGTGCCAAGCAGCCGCAGCTCATACTGCATACTTTACATACCCAAAAGTCTGAAATAGCCCAACTGTTATGGCTTGAATGTTTGTGTTCCCTCTTCATATGCTGAAGCTCTAACCCTGGCATGGCTATGTTTGGAGATGGGACTTCTAAGGAAGTAATTAAAGTTAAATGAGGTCAGTAGGGTGGGGCCCTAATCTGATAGGATCAATGTCCTTGCAAGAGACACCACAGAGCTCATTCTGCCTCCTCTCTCCTGAAAGTCTTTTACAGGAAAGACCACATGAAGACAACAAAAAGATATAAGTCAACTTAAGATTTAAGTTCAACTTAACTTCTGATTTAAGTTGGCTCCCAGAGGTAAAGACTCTCATCCAGTTGAAAGCATTTCTGAGGCTGTGAGTCAGCAGTGACCATCCTGGAGGATCACCCAGCTATGGTAAATGCCAGCACCTTACAGCCTCTGGAGAACCAAAAATGGCCCAGTGCTATTCTAATGTCTCCAGCTGTATCCAGAATGGGATGCCCAAGATTAAGGACTCTTCGCAGGAGCAACAGGACTGAGAATATGGTTCACAGTTTCTACTCCAAGCTCTGACAGCGTGATCATTCACGTCTCCCCACACAATGACTTCATTTAAGAACAGGCCCAAAAACCATGGGAACTAGCACTGTGAATGTTAAGAAACAAAAATGAAATCTTGAGCTCCTACAAAGAAGAAAATCAGATGAACATCACCAATATGAGGCTGTGGTATTACATATAGGTGAGGGGCTATTAGTCACTTACTCTGCCTTTTCTAAGTAATTTTTTTGGGCTTTGTAACAGATGGTTGTTGTTGTTTAGTCTTTAAGCTGTGTTTGGATGCTTTTGCTACCCCATGGATTATAGGCCACCAGGCTTCTCTGTCCATGGGATTTCCCAGGCAAGAACACTGGAGTGGGTTGCTATTTCTTTCTCCAGGGGATCTTCCTGACCCAGGGATCAAACCCGAGTCTGCTGCATTGCACGTAGATTCTTTACCACTGAGCCACCGGGGAAGCCCAGGACAGATGGTTCAGTTCAGTTCAGTCGCTCATTCACATTTGATTCTTCACAACCCCATGGACCACAACACGCCAGGCCTCCCTGTCCATCACCAACTCCCAGAGTCTAGTCAAACTCATCTCCTTTGAGTCGGTGATGCCATCCAACCATCTCATCCTCTGTTATCCCCTTCTCCTCCTGCCTTCAATCTTTCCCAGCATCAGGGTCTTTTCAGATGAGTCAGCTCTTTGCATCAGGTGGCCAAAGTATTGGAGTTTCAGCTTCCACATCATTCCTTCCAATGAACACCCAGGACTATCTCCTTTAGGATGGATTGGCTGGAACTCCTTGCAGTCCAAGGGACTCTCAAGAGTCTTCTCCAACACCACAGTTCAAAAGCATCAATTTTTCAGCTCTCAGACTTCTTTATAGTCCAACTCTCACATCCATACATGACTACTGGAAAAACCATAGCCTTGATGAGATGGACTTTTGTTGGCAAAGTAATGTCTCTGCTTTTTAGTATGCTGTCTAGGTTGGTCATAACTTTCCTTCCAAGGAGTAAGCATCTTTTAATTTTATGGCTACAGTCACCATCTGCAGTGATTTTGGAGCCCCCCAAAATAAACTCAGCCACTGTTTCCCCATTTATTTGCCGTGAAGTGATGGGACCGGATGCCATGATCTTAGTTTTTTGACTCTTGAGCTTTAAGCCAACTTTTTCACTCCCCTCTTTCACTTTTATCAAGAGGCTTGTTAGTTCATCTTTACTTTCTGCCAGAAGGGTGGTGTCATCGGCATATATGATGTTATTGATATTTCTCCTGGCAATCTTGATTCCAGCTTGTGCTTCCCCCAGCCCAGCATTTCTCAAGATGTACTCTGCATATAAATTACAGTGGAAGTGAGAAATAGATTTAAGGGACTAGATCTGATAGACAGAGTGCCTGATGAACAGATGGTTACCACAGTTTAAAATAAGATGTCATTTTGCTTGTCACCCATGAAAACTCTTGAATGAAAGAAAACATAACGAGACAATTTCTATGAGAAAGGCGAGTTCATTCTTGCCCTGTGATTCTCTTTAATATTGCGGCCCTTCTGCAGCCACCACATTCACCTAGGGCCATTGAATCACCTTCTCTGGGTATCACTGTGCTCTGCAAATGCTTCTGAGATTTCCTCCAAGGGGACCGTGAGGATTTGCTCCTGTTCTGTCTCCGTTATGTTTCACCCATGCTCCAGACTTCCTCATCCAGCTGGTACCCAACAGTGCACAGGGCTGTTAGGAGTGCTGTAGGAGGTCCCTATGATGAGTAAATCCCCTCCCTTGGACTTCATCCCACACTAACTCCCATATCTGCTTCTTTATCTCAGACTGCTCCTGAACTCCAGACCCACATGTTCAACTGGATGCCAACTTTCCAAGTCTCAACAGGATTTGAGACTTTGCTTCTATGTCACCGCCAACCCCTCTTCCATGGGTCTGTGTCTCCACATGGCACCACCATCTACCCACCATCAAGCAGGGTCATGCTTGACTCTTCTCTTTCTGCTATTGCCCCATCCAATCCATCAGTGAAATCTGTAGGACCTTCCTCAAAACAGATCCTGGTTCACATCTAGCTATTTCCTGCCACCTCCACTGCTACCCCCAAGGCTCTGGGCTATCTGCTGCTCTTCCTGCTCCGTTTTCCTCTGCAGAGTCCACTCTCAAAAGAACAGCCAGGACACGTCAGTGTGAATACAAACATGTCACCACCCCTTCTTAAAGCCCTCCCGGGGCTGCACAACCTCCCTACTGTTAACCCTGAGGCTCAGGAGTGCTCCCTGGCCCCTGGCTGCCATTCTATCACCTTCCTTTCCAACCCCGCCAGCCTTCATCCCACCTGCTCCCACATTCTACCTTCCTTAAATGAGCCAAGGCTTTGAGTGTGTCCCATGGCTCATTCCTCCTTGCCCTCAAGAACCCTGCCTTGGGCTCCCTCCCTTCTCCTCGGAGCACCTACCGCATGGTCTTGTGCCGTATGCATGGTCTGCCTTATCATCTTTCTTCCCCACTAGAACCTCATCTCCATGAGGGCAACAACTTCACCTGCGTGGTTCATAATGATGAGATTTCCAGCACCTGGATGGGGTGTCTGTGGGACTGCAATTCAGGCTTGCTGTGGGTGCAGTTCTGGCAGCTGTCTTATCTCCTACATTAAGATTGAAGGAAGTGAGGCTCCAGCTGACCTGCAGGGCTGGGCTGACTCACGAGGCCTTCAAAAACCTGCACATGTGAGAACTTCTCTGTCAGACTCACTCTAATCCAACTCTCCTCCTGTGGAGACAGACTCAACAGCAAACTCCGAGGCGTCCCCACTTTTTCTGCACACGATGACTGCACTGTGTGCAGTGACACAGACATGCCTCTGCCTTTGGACCCACATACTTGCTGAAGCATCGTGCCATCTCATCCCATTCAGGGGTGTCCAAAAGGGGCAGGGGTGCCTGAAAGGGGCAGGAGCGCCAGACGTTGCTTTCCAAACCGAGAGACTCATGATCTCTGAGTCTTCTTAAGTGTGAACTCAGCAGGTTGAGAGACAAATACTTTCTTGAATTCTCAGACTAAATGAAGAATGTGAGGCACTTCTTTTCTCTCTCAGGGGGTCAGTGGCTTTATGTCCTGAAGATCTGGCCCTCCTGTCGTCCCCTCCTATCATGGGGCCGGAGTGGGTCATGTCTTCTGGGCTTTTAAGGCCTGCAGAGAATGGCACGCCCTCTCCTGTGGGTTTTGTGGGAGGTGAAGCTTCACCACTCGATACAGAGGCTCCTCAAACAGGTAGGGCTGCCTGTGTGCCTTGTGGAGCTGGGGAGCCACTCTGGACGCCTGCTCTGTGCTGGGCTCGGGGGGAATGGAGCTGGAGTATGGGCCTGGATCACATGAGCCCCCGGGGAGGGAGAAAAGTCCCCACCCTGAGGCCCTGAGACAGAGTTTATATTTCCTTCCAAACACAACTTGCATTATGTCTTGAACAAGCAGATTTTTTTCACTAAATTTTTTTGAGATCCGTATTTCCGTCTCCCATAAACCCAGTAAATAGTACTGCTTATCAGCGGTTGACTCACAGTGATCTGAACACCTAACTACTGGACAAGGGAGCTGACGCGCTGCATGCGGCCATGTCGAGCAGCTCTCTCCCCGCTGTTCCTCCGCGGAGCTCTGCCTGCCCCATGCAGAGTGACAGCAGGGCCCGAGGGACCAAGCCGAGGCTGCCTCCCAGCTCCCCGGCTCTTCACCCAGCCGAGATGGGGGGCTGCCTGGGACTCCTGGGCCTCAGCCAGATTCCCACCAGCATCCAGGCACAGAAAAGGCCTGAAGGATGATCGGTCTACGGCTTAAAGAGAGGTACAGAGAAGTCGATGGATGGTAGGCAGCGGGGCAGAGAGGAATGCACATTTGTTCCACCCTCCACTATTTTGCAGTCCTCTCCTCCCTGTTCTCAGCAGAACCCTGATTTTCAGACTCTCCCTGCCTGGGATCGTGGTCCTGAAGGCTGGGGCACTGGCCAGCCTCCAAAGGCCTCCTTCAGCACTGATGGGGTGCTGTCCGCAGCCCCTGAAAATTTTGGAGTCACAGGACACACACGCCATGCGCTTTGCTGGCTGCTTCCGTGACGCCAACAAGGCTGTTGGCAGGTTGACACTGACAGATTAGTGGGAGAACAAACAACTCCCCAAAAGCCATTTGAAGGAGCAGAGGCTCAAGGTTTTCACAGGCAGGAGAGGCTGAAGAGAAAGGTAGTGAAAGGAGGCATGAAAGTGCACCCAGGTCAGAGGAAAACCCAAAATGCAAAGCAAGCCAGCTGACTCGTCATCGGAGAGTGAACATTTGCAAAGAGTCAAGCAGTGCCCCTTTAAAATGCTGGTTTGGGAGGTAAAAGGTAAGTAAAAATTAATATGTGATCCATCGGAAAAAAATAACAGAAAAGACCTTCCAAAAGAGCAAAAGCTCTTGCTGAGCATGATAAGGCTGGAGGAGAAGGCTGGTATGGTGGACTCCACGCCCTTTATCAGGACTGGGGCCTTAAGTGAGGCAGCAATTATCAGTGCTACCGATCATGCTCGAGGCTGAACTCTGTCAAGCACTTGGCTACCATGGCCTTCAAGAGAAATTAGTTCATGAATTATTTTCCTTTGTAACTTACCCCAAGTTTCCCTTCTCTGAGACTAGTGAATATTAGGTTTAAACTATCTCATAGAGGCATCTTTAAAATAGCCAGCCTCTAGAGAGAGGGCTTTAGTGTTAGCTGTTTAGTCATGTCCAACTCTTTGCGACCCCATGGACTATAGCCTTACGTGGACTGTAGCCTTCTAGGCTCCTCTGTTCGTGGAATTCTCCAGGCAAGAATACTGGAGTGGGTTGCCATTTCCTCTTCCAGAGGACCTTCCCCACTGAAGTCAGGTCTCTGGCACTGTGGGCATATTCTTTACCATCTGAGCTACCGTGGCTAATCCAGAGAGAAGGCCTGGAGGTAAGACAGGACCAGGTGTGGCGGCTGGTCTCTGAGCTGCTTTTGGCAGCTGTGCAGCAGTGGAGAAAACAGTCACAACATCAGACCCAACACAGGTATCGGGAATGTGGATCCTGTTATTAAGCCAAATACCCTGAGGGTGAGGCTTCCAAGTCCTGGGCTGAGACCTGGCTGCCAGCCTGCCCAGCACAAGTAAGGCCCCACTCACCACCAGCCCCTCTTCATCTTTGGGGATTTAGTGGCCCCACGGAGGATGCACAGGGGCCTGAGAAGAAGGCACAGGATCCTCTACACGCATGTCTGAGAAGCCCCAAACATGTGACTACGCAAAGATTTACAGTGCAAATGATCATGAGGGAGACAGAGGCTGCCTGTCTCAGAAAGAACCAAGGTCTGTTTCAGAATTTGTTTGGAACGAGTTAGTTTATTCTTAGGAACTCCAAAGAAGACAAGTTTGGTTTACTCCCTGAATCTTGTCATCATTCGGGATGTCAGAGAAACATTAAGGAGATCAGGAAACCAAAGTCAGGTTGTATGCTTCCTTAACCTGGAGCTGGGGGTGCAGGTGTGGGTGGGGGAGGGCAGGAACAGTTCCACAGGGCACCGTGCTGTCTAATGCTCAGCCTCACCAGGCCGGCATCCATCCTTTTCAGGTCTTTGCAGAGGGGAAAACTGAGGCTGAGAGAGGCCATGAACTTGCCTGTGTCCACAGAAAGTGCCAGGGTCTCCTATTTCTCTCCAAGCGTAGGGTCTTTTGTCCAGGACCCACTTGGGCCATCGTGGTTGGATAGGAAAGGAGAGAAGTTAAGGCAAAGCAGCTTGGGGTTCTCTGCGGGGACCTGACCTGGCCAGGCTTGATTAGGAACAAAGAGAACTCTCAGGAGATCTGAGCACCACGTGCTCCTCACCCCACACCACTGGCGCCAGGCAAGGGCCGGGCAGGGCCTGCAGGCACCCAAGTCGACAGAGCGTGGAGCTGGACCACACATCCCTCTTGCCCCCGCCCCCTCCTCCCGACCAGGGGGCCTGCATGGTGGGGGACTCACCTGCCTGCTCCAGGGCCACCATGGTCGCCTGTTCGATCAAGTCCCGTTCCACGAAGCTCCGGAAGTCCTCGCTGTACACACTCAGGTCCGGAAGCTGGAACGTGTAGATGGGCATCTCCAGCGGGAACTGCTCGCTGCTGCACTCGCTCGCCACGTGGGACCGTGCCAAGGACACGATGGCCGAGCTGGCGTGGGAGATCCCCCGCGAGAGCCGCTTCTCTGTGTGGGGGAATGTGAAGGGGGCTGAGTGAGGGGGGCTCTGTGGTTGTGCACACTAGCCCACATGTGCGCACACGAGCACGCAGGATGCATATGCACATGTAAACATACACGGCACACTCATGCAGCACACATGGACACATACACACATGTACACACTCGCCACACATGCAGAGGCACACCCATGGACACCTGCACACCCATTACCTCTCCCTCCCCAGCCTTGCCAGCTCCCAGTGTTCTCGGCAGGCCACCTTCATGCTGGGTTAACATCACCATCACCTGGCACACGGCACTTAGTCAGGAAACCATTCAGAAGGAGGCAAAGGGCAAGTCTACCACACAAATATTCCTCAGCATCTGTAAAGATCAGCAGCCTTGCTTCCTGGGTCTTAAGTTACATGGATCTCAGTTCAGCAGAGCTCTCGAGGCATGAAATTCTACACAGGGGACTTCCTTTGCTTTTATGCTTTTGCATTTTTAAAGTGAGAAGCAATCCATTGGGCTTTCTCCACAGTGGCTTGGATTTTAAGATAGGTCACCTCTACTAAAGTTACTCTTATAAACACACCCTGCAGGAAGATTCCCAGGACACAATTATTAACCCACTGCATGCCTCTATTCTGTCTGGATTTTCTGTTGTCATGGCAATCTTAAAAATTTTTATTTTGCCTAGGCTTTCCAACAAGGGATTAGAAATGCACTGTGGAACTTCTCTAAAATACAACCATTACTTTATTAGGAAGTCGACCATCTGATTTAAATGCTACCATCAAGAAGTAATATTTTAAAAAACATACTTATTTTTTAAAGCCCTGTGCTTAATAGCTAAAGAATTCTTAAATGTGCGATATTAGGAATAAGTTTTTAGTTTTACAATCAATATTTGTAACGATGAAGAATTCTTTTAGCAAGGCACTAGTCCTCTTTTAATTGTGCCCAGAAAACAAAATTCAGACTGGCATTTCAATGAATATTTTCTAATCTTTTCCACCTGTGGTAGACTCATTAGTACCTGTGGCCACTTAAGTTGAATGGATCCCCACTCACATCAGCCTGCTCATGGGTCAGGTTCTGTGCTCTGCTGATGCCTCTCTGAGCCGTGCTTCTGCCCCTGCTGTGCTGGCAGGAAGCCCATGCCCACGCCTTCATCAAGAGGGGAAGCTCTAGTCCCCCACATGCAAGAGTAGATGACAGCACTGCCATAAGGTAACTCTGCTAAAGCAGATGAAAAACAAGAGGCCTTTGACCCTGGTATAAGTTAACTTTAAGCTCAAATTTAATTCTCCGAGGCCTCATATACTTGCATGGTAAGTCTCAAGACAGAGAATTTCAAAACGGATAGTTCTGATTCACCTTCAATTTCATTCTGAGATGAATTCAAGATGATTAAAGTATGTTGTATTTTGAAGAAGGACAAGAAGAGAGATCAGACCACATAGGCCATGAGGAAGAGGAGCCAGGGAGCACACGGGCCAGTTGGTTGTCCTGTCCCCCAGGGCAGGGTAAGAGGAGACCCCATGCCCCTCTGCCCCTCACAGACCTTGCTGAGGTCACATTTCTTGCCACCAGCTACCTTTCTGGAATCTGGGAAAAGAGGAACTACCCCATCCTTCAAGACACAACAGTTTGCTTGAACACCCAAGGTAACATGAACCCACACTGCTCTCAGCAGAGGCAAGGTGCTGGGCAAGGTCACCCATATGTCTCATGGCTTATCAATCAGCATCTATTGCCAACTGATGAGGACCTTGCAAATGCTGTGACTCACAGTATAAATTGATGCTATTAAGCCACTCCAAATATTAATATTTGGAATCTGAGGGGAAAAGTCCTTTTGAACTAAAAGTGAATTATGTTAAAGATCACAAAACAAGAAACAGATGCTCTGAATTCTAACTCCTTCCAACCGCCACCTCCATGAATGCACGTACATAATCACACAGACACACACACACTCACATGCACATACACTCACAAACGGATTCTTTAAACATTAATTCAGCAATTCTTCTTTTGGAATTATAAATAAAATACAACAGGAATTACCATGTTCAAAGTTATGCCCCAGAGAAATACAGAGAGATTTAAGAAAAATACTGAGGGAATATACAGAATTTTCTGACCCTTGTCAAAGCCAGCTCAAGCACTTATGATTTAGTGTAGCAGAAGGAACTATATTCAATATCCTGTGATGAACCACAAAGGAAACAAATGTAAAAAGAATGTATACATACGTATAACTGAATCACTTTGCTGTATAGCAGAAATTAACACATTATGAATCAGCTGTATTTCAATAAAAATAAATTAAATAATGAAATTTAAAAACCCACACTAACAAAAAGCTATCTATGATTTAGGTCAGGGGATGTGTATTAAGTCTGTTTTCTTATTTTCTGTATTCTGGAGGCTCTGGCATCTGGGGCCTCTCTGAATGGGGAGAGAATTTCTCTACGGAATTATCCAATTCTTAGATACTTAGATTCTCAGGACTCACCCAGGACAAACCAATTCAGAGCCCATACTCTGGATCACCTCCTCTATCTGGCTCACACCAGCAGGCCATGTCACTGCCCTAATTAGCCCTGGGCCAGGTGCCAGACAACAAGAGATGGCCCTTACGCCCGCCAAGAGCTGCTGAAATTACTCATGCCAGCCAATCCTAAGTCTGTTTACCCTGTCTTGTCTTTCCCACTGAAACACAACACAGGCTGCTGCCCTTGTTTTCCTCTGTCCCTTCTGCCTTCTGACCAACCCTGGTGCTTCACCGTGTGACCCTACAGGGTGTGTCAAGCCTCCTGTTTCCAGGGAGCTGTGAGTATAAGACTGTCTTCTAGGACAGTCATGTCCCTGTCTGTGTGTCTCATCATATCTGATTAAAACAAGTCCTGGGTACATTTTAAAGCAGGTAGACAAAAATCTTCCTGACCCAGGGATCGCCCTCGGGTCTCCTGCACTGCAGGCGGACTCTACCGTCTGAGCCACCAGGGAAGCCAACTTTTCTAAAAGGGACGGATATACATATTTTAGGCTTTGTGGGCCATACAATTCTCAGTCACAACTACTCAACTCTGTCTTTGCAGCATGAAAGCAGCCATAGGCAGTGAATAAACAATGGGTTCCAATAAAACTTTACTGAGAAAACAGGCAGTGGCCAGATGTGGTTCATAAGTTATTGTTGTTGATTTAGAATATGGAGGGCTTTATCTTCCATTTTAGGAGATTGTGATTTCAGGAAGAATTCAATTAAAGGATATATATAGATCTAATTCAGAAACTACAATTTCTACTTGTTAAAAATACAGGGCATCCTTGGTGGTCTGGTGGTTAACAAGCCACCGTGCAATGCAGGAGATGCTGGTTTGACCCCTGGTTTGGGAAGATTCCACATGCTTCAGGCATGTGAGCCCACATGCTACTGAAGCCCACATGCCCTAGGGCCTATGCTCTGCAACAAGAGCAGCCACCACAATGAGAAGCCTGCTTGGCACAACTAGAGAAAGCCCACTCAGCAATGAAGACTCAGCACACCCAAATTAAACAAATAAATAAAAATACATATGTTTGTTCACAAGGCTCAGTTAATGACATTATGTTATGATAGACTTCTGTTTTTTTTTTTTTTCCTGATAAAAATAAGATAGTGGCGAGTATCCGTATAAGGCCCTGATTCTGCTAATCTGTCTGAAAACAGAGAGAAGGGTCTTTCTAGCCCCTTCCCTGGGAGGATAAGATAATGGGTTAGACTGTTTGCTGCTCAGAAAGAGCAGGAACTGCCAAGTTGTCAGCTCTCTGGATTTCGACTGCATGAGAGATGCTGGGAGGCTGTCCGATTTGGTGCTGAAGGAGCACACAGTCACAGAAAGACCAAGCTAAATGATTAGAAGAGGTCAGATCGAAGGGCAGAATGAAGGAGAATTTAAGAACGGGATAACAAGATGGCCAAGTCAGTGACCACACCTCAACACCCTCTTCCTAACCCATCCAGGAGGCCCACAGGAGTAGATGGGTGGGAATGGGCTGGGTTCCACGGGTGAGGGCTGAGGGCAGGTGTTCTGGCTTTTCCTCCCCCAAGCTAGCCCTGTGGGGGTAACTGCCTGAGCCATCACCACCACAATGCAGGCCAGCCACTGCCATGGTTGAAGCCCCTGGAGGAGCATCAGGGCAAATCCCATGGAACCAGGCACCAACCACAACAGGAATAGGTGGGCTGGCCCCAAGCCTTCTTTCTTTTCTCCCACACTCCCTGTGAGCTGACAGTTACGACAGAAAGTGGAAGCTCCTGCAAATGAGTAATTTCTAGCACAGAGGAGCTGAGAGGTTCCCTGAGCATAAAGCCAACTGTGGCGAGGAGAGCCAGTGGAGAACATTTTGAGCCCATATTAAAGCATTCAGAGCTAGCCACTTTGAGTGCACTTCCCTCCATGCTCTCATTCAGAGGAACACAAAACAGAGCCCACGCCTTTGTCCTTTTCCCCTGATACCATGAGCTAAGATGGCTCGTAACTGCAAGGTACTGTGTGCTCACAGACAAAACTTAGGAAACAGCTCAGCAGTGAGGACGTGGTTATAGAAAGTTCACAAAGCACTTGGGCTGGAATGCATCAGGAGGACAAGGTTTTAAAATAAACTTAGTAGATATATTCAAAGAGATAGACTATTACATTGTGAAATAATAAAAATAATGGGAAAGCGCAAATTTGGAATGAGAAATGCTGACTGACAGAACAGTTCACGTGAAGAAGTTAGAAGAGCAAGTCAAGGGAATCTCTTAGAAGACATGAAAATGAGATGCAGAAAGACAATGGAGGAGTGGAATGGTTTTAAAGGAAAAGAATTTGGATCCAGATTGTTATTCTACCAAACGAAAATTTAAGCATATCATGTAAACATCTTTAGCTTCTGATGGCCTTAGGAGACTGTTGTCTAAACAAGCCATAAAAAGAACCTAAATACAGTACTAGAATGGGTTGCCATTTCCTTCTCCAGAGGATCTTCCTGACCCAGGGATCGAACCTGGGTCTCTCGCATTGGCATTACCGTCTGAGCCACCAGGGAAGTCCTCAAAGGTCAGTAAAGTGGGCAAATATAATTGAGGGTACATGGAGGTAGGAAGGGAGATGATAAAAACAGGGTGAAATACAGCTGCTGATGAGTTCCAAAAATTAATAGAGAGAAAAACCTAAATATAGGTGTTAGTAGGACAGAGGTAACTATAACACTAAGGAGAATATATAACTTTCAAACTAGTTGAAAATTTTACTTAGCCAGAAAAGATAGAAAAGGAGAAAATCACATACAAAAAAAGCATGGCAAATAAAACACACAACATGAAGAAGCACAGATAGGACAATAATAAAAATAAAATAAGTAGATTAAATTCACTGCTTAAAAGACAGACTCTTGGATTGACTAATAGAGTGATACTTGATGATAAATTACTTGTAAGAATTATATTTGATATACAAGGATAAAGAAAGGTTGAAAAAATGTCATTCCAGGCAAATATGAACCAAGAGAAAGGCAGGGAAGAGGTTTAATATCAACTAAAACAGATTTAAAGATAATAACAATTATATGGGACATAGAGACACTCTATATATTGTTAAAAAGCACATTAGAGCAAAAGAGACACAGATGTATAGAACAGTCTTTTGGACTCTGTGAGAGAGGGAGAGGGTGGGACGATTTGGGAGAATGGCATTGAAACATGTATAATATCATATAAGAAACAAATCACCAGTCTAGGTTCGATGCAGAATACAGGATGCTTGGGGCTGGTGTACTGGGATGCCTGGAGGGATGGGATGCGGAGGGAGGTGGGAGGGGGGTTCAGGATGGGGAACACGTGTACACCCGTGGCGGATTCATGTTGATGTATGGCAAAACCAATACAATTAAAAAAAATAAATAAACAGGACTATTTACAGGAAAAAAAAAAGCACATTAGAGCCAGATGACCTCACAATTATGAATGCATACGCACCCACGAATACAGCCCAAAATGTAGTGGAAAGAGAAGAAAAGCTTAGAGAAGACACATAATGAGCACTGAACTTTCTAACTCAAATTTGCCTTTTCTGGACAACAGAGTAAGTAAGCATAGGACAATAATCCAAGATAGAGTTTCCAATATAGCCTGAATAATCAGGTTGGGCTAACAGAAACAGACAACAATGACTCACAGCATGGGAAGGCTGACCTAAGGCCATAGGAGAATTGGAATCCACTGTGTAAATATTAAGAGGAGTATCAAATCATTTCAGATCTTATGACTGTATATGTAGAAAATCCAAGAGACTCTCTGAGAACAACTAGCATTAATAAGAGAATTTATGACATGACTGGATAAAAAATGAATTGCTTTTCTCTGTGCCTAAACTCTTAACAGAATGTGAATAAATGGAGTGGTATATGCAATATTCTTGAGTGGAAAAACAGTATTATAATATGCTAATTATCCCTGAAATAAAATAAAAACCCAATCCACTTCCAATCAGAACTCCAATTTTAAGATTAATATGGTAAAATAAATATCCAAAAATAGTGAAAAAGTTTTGACAAAGAACGGTAATAAAGGAAGTAGCCTTTGCAGAGTAACACTATACGAAGCTTTAAGAGTCAAGTACAGCAGGTTGGGTGGTCACACAGAGTCCAGAAAGAGAGCTAAATACATTTTTGCTAAGTTAATGTACAGCAAAGTTGGCATGTTAGTTCAGTGAGAAAGGGATGCTTTATTTAATAAATATGCTAGACTATCTCATTCTCAATCCAGAGAAGCAAAACTAGATTCTTAGCTATTATTTATAAAAATTTCAAACTGCTTAAAAGACCTTAGAACAAAATTTAAAAAACAAGTACAAGAAAACATGTAACTTTGAATTTCAGGAGAATTTCTAAAGAAAGGGAGAGGTCACCAATTAGTCATGAATGTATAGTAATATAAGCATTTTGTAAAGCAGAATTTTCTGTGAATAGTGATAAAGCAAAGAATACTGCGGGATGTGTGTGTGTGTATATATATATGTATAACATATACATGCAAAATATATTTGTAGTTTAGTCTCCATTATAAAGAATGCTACAAATTGATAAGAAAAATGCAAACGAAACAACAGAAAAGTGGGCAAAGTCTGTGAATAAGTATATCACAGAAGAGGAAATCCAACTGGCTAACAAGCAAATGACAAGATGAAACTATTTTTTACCCTTCAAAGTAGAAAAACAAAGCAGTAAAAGCATCATGAGAACACCCAGTCCTGGCAAGAACGAAGGGAAACACCCAGTTTCATATAAGGTGAACAGAAATGTGTTTGAGAACCAAGTCCTGAAGTTATTAAACAAAAAAAACACATGTGTTGGTACAGCAAATCCACCTTGGAAATGCCAACCTATAGAAATGAAAGCACTAATATGTACAAATTGTGGTATAAAGTTTATTATAGCAGTGCCTGTCATGTCAAAAATCCACCACTAACAACAAAATCTAAGAAGAAACAAAATCACCATGAAGAGACATGGTTTAAAAAAATCGTATACTGTGGTGTCAAATATGAAGAGAATATGATCGTGATTTATTGGCCCAAGGAAACCAGCACTCTGCCAAGTGCAGCGCGTGCAACTGACTCAGGTGTGTTTGCATTCTGAACAAGCAAAGTAAGAAGGAACAGGAGACAGAATAGGATGGGGCCACTGGTTAGCCTCTGGGAGGTTTGGGAGATGTGGAGAGAAAACTCTCACGTTTCTTTTATATATCTTCGTCACAATGAAATGTTCCCAATTTGGAAAAAAAAGTTCATCCCATGAAACACGTGGATGAATATCAGTGTCAAACAGGTTTGGAGGCTATGCCACTTGGGAAATAGTTTTGCAAGGGTGAGAGACGTCAGGTCTGGGAAAACCAGGACTCCAGGAGGAACGTGGGGTCCAAGAGAAGTGGACTCACTCTCCTCGCCCCTGAGGCAGGAGTGGAAGCTGTAAATGACAGGGTGAGGTGTGGTGCCTGAAGAGCCTCATCCGCCTGCAGCTGGGAAAGGCGATGACCTCACCCTTCTGTGCACCCCTGTCCCAGCCCCCTTGCAAACCATGCTGGACCAGGAAGCTGGCGCCTGGCGGGCCCCGCAGCAGGTACCTTGGGCGATGTCGTCCTGCCTGGGCAGGCAGGGCCGCTCGGCTGTGTGCCCGGGAGGGGGTGGCTCTCGCTCAGGCTGTTTGGGGCACCTGCCCTCGTTGAACACAGGTGGCAGGTTGGCTGTGTGCACCTGTCGGAGCTGCTCATAGTCACTCAGAGCGGCTGTGAGGTCCCAGTTTTTGCCTGGAGATGAGAAATGACAAGAGATTACAATACTGATGCATGAATAATGGTCACATTTTAGGAAAGAACCGTGCAAAGAAGGGTCTCTGTTAGCACCTGTTCACTCAGACTCCCCGCCCAGTAGTTCTTGGTGTTTTTTTTTTTTTCAAGTTCTTTTCCTTTTTTGTTTTTTCACTCAATGGTTTTTAATATAGTCACAGAGTTGTGCAACTATCCACACTATACAGTCCCAGAACATTTTCATTACTTTAAAAAAAAAAATCCCTGAAGTATAGTCGATTTACAATGTTTCAGGTGTACAGCAAAGAGGTTTTGATACCTACACATATATAGGTCTACTCTTTTTCAGACTCCTTTCCATTGTAGGTTATTACTAGATCTTGAATATAGTTGCCTGTGCTATACAGTAGGCCCTTGTAGTTTTGTTCTCATTTTTCAAAGGAGTAAAATGGTCTGATGTGTACTCTCTAAAAACAGAATTTCTCACCCATGCCTGAGGTCCCTCTGAGGTACATGACGTACCTACTATCCTGGCCTTAGATTCATAGACCCTGCAGAACCTTCCATGCCTCTGAAAACCTAGTTTCAGAGCTTATTTTCCGAGGGAAGCAAAGCACAGAGAAAGAAGTAAACCAAAAGAATTTCCACGTTTTCTTTGGGCTCTTGCTCAGTATTTTAGTGCTTCCTTGAAGCTTAGTTTGGAGAGGGCAGAGGCTCGGGGTGGGGGTTGCTCACTGAGTGGGAGCTTTGGTGGGAGGCCACCTCAGACCTCAGGTGATGAACTGGGTGAGACACCAGGCAAGACAGCTGTGCTCGCCCTGGGCACACTTGGTGGGGATGGGTGCTGGGGGTTCACAGCACAAGGGGAAGCTGATGGGGTCTGGACTCAGAGTGGGAGTTCTGATCCCTGACTCTGAGACTTGGTGGACTTCCAGCGGAAGGAAGGAGGTAGGGCACGTTGCATCTGACTCCACTGGGCAAAGAGTTAAAAGCTTAGCTCTAGTTTTAAAAAGCAAATAAAATCTTACCCTCTCCCAACTAACTTCAGAATGCAGGTATTTACTATATTGACTATGTGGTACAGACAACAGAACAAGGCTTTGAATGTCTAAAATAATATCTGAACATCTTCCTCTCGTCTTTCTAATTTTTTTTCTGCCACAGACTTGATACTATCAATCAGAAAATGTTTATATTCTATCATACAATCATTTACAATTTAATCATACTTTTTTCTTTCAGTCAGGTAACAGAGACACAACAGAAACATCTTTGCATATCTCAGTGGGGAAGAAAAGCAAACGAAATCATTCAGGTTATTCAACTGAACCTCAGCAAAGTCTGGTGGTGTTTTTGTAAGTGGTGACAGGTGGGGTCCTTTGTGGAAGGCAGCCCCATTACTGTTTGGTAGTTGTGTCATGGAAACCAACTGAAGCAGAAATAAAAGCACTCTCTTTCACTCTTACATACAACTAACAATCACAGTGTACACACATTGCCTGCGTGATGGCAAACGTACTTTCAAGTCTAAGTGCCTGTGTCTATCAAATGGGCATCCATGCTCCAGGGTGTGGTCTACCGAGGGCAAGACAGGCTCTGCCTTTAGGGATATTCCTTAGCAGGGGCGATGACCTGGGTGGGCACCTCACTCTAAAGCAGGGTCAAGGGTAGCAAATGTCCCAGGAGGGCTGAAACTGTCGGTAAGAAAGGGCAGGGAGAGGGGAGGTGGAGGAGAGGCGCTGAGGATGCAACCTTATCATGGGATGCAGACACGTTAATATGGGCGCATGTATTAGCAATGACACCAGCCCCACAAATACTGGCTGTGAGGGAAACAGTCCACGTGGAGCACTGAGTGAGTGGGGAATTTCATCGTCCCACAGCGCCATGCGGAGCAGGCATTGTCCTGGCTCCTCACAAACAGAAAGTGAGGCTTAGAAGGTTGCTGCACCACAGTGCTTGCATGTGAGCCCTCCAATCTCATCTTCCCACTGACTGCATATTTCTGCAGGGCTGTCCTGTACACAAGACCTGGTCATAGCAGAGCCCTGCCCCACCCCAGCTCCTGCTCCCAGGAGCCAGCCAACTGTGCTTCTCCCACTCTCGGGAAAGAGTGTGGCCTGCTTTTACTAACCATTCCTGACAGGAGATCCTTCCAGAGCCCCTGATCTATGTTCCCATCACTGGTGAGCAGGCTGGAGTATGAAGGCAGCACCCCAGTGATCATGCATAGCCTCTGTGGACCAGCGCTCCAGGGTGAGGGTATGTTCCTTCTGCATGCCTAGAGGATCAGCTGCGGTTATGCTGGGAAGCACGTGTCCAGCCATCAGCAAAGGCCAGTCTGCTCTGATCTCCCACCCAGAGACTTCTCACTGGCTGACTTTTCCCACTTGCTCTTGCCTCCACTGTATTCTCCCATCACTGCCCTGGACTCCAGCTCAGTTTGCTGAACATCTGCCCATATCCTTAACCAGCGAGCATCCTGGTTCTAACCTGGGCCACACCTCTTAGCAAATGGAGGTCCGGTAAGTACGAGGTGAGACCAGAGACGGAGGAAGCAGCACTGTCCACAAATCGCAGCTCCCAAATGAGCCCCAAGTGCGTGACTTTAAGATTTTAAAGAATTCAGAATTCCTCAGGGATCCAGGACCCCAGTGTCTATGCATGTGGAAAGGGTCCATGAGGCCACCGAAGGGGAAGCAAGCACGATGGACAGCAGACAGAGTCCTCAGAAGTTAAGGGGGTCTGAGATCTGCTTCCAGCTCTGCACAGTTCCAAAGACCACCACTCAGGACAATCAGGAACGCAAGCGGCAACTTACAGACATGTGGACAGGGATGGACGCCCCAGGGAGGTGCTTGCCACTGGCTGGTCATACAGACTGTATCTAAAGACAATTCCAGAAAAATAAATGACCCAATCAAAAAATGGGCCAAAGAACTAAATAGACATTTCTCCAAAGAAGACATACAGATGGCTAACAAACACATGAAAAGATGCTCAACATCACTCATTATTAGAGAAATGCAAATCAAGACCACAATGAGGTACCATTTCACACCAGTTAGAATGGCTGCGATCCAAAAGTCTACAAGCAATAAATGCTGGAGAGGGTGTGGAGAAAAGGGAACCCTCTTACACTGTTGGTGGGAATGCAAACTAGTACAGCCACTATGGAGAACAGTGTGGAGATTCCTTCAAAAAATGGAAATAGAACTGCCTTATGACCCAACAATCCCACTGCTGGGCATACACAGTAAGGAAACCAAAATTGAAAGAGACACGTGTACCCCAATGTTCATTGCAGCACTGTTTATAACAGCTAGGACATAGAAGGAACCTAGATGTCCATCAGCAGATGAATGGATAAGAAAGCCGTGGTACATATACACAATGGAGTATTACTCAGCCATTAAAAAGAATACATTTGAATCAGTTCTAATGAGATGGATGAAACTGGAGCCGATTATAGACAGTGAAGTAAGCCAGAAAGAAAAACACCAATACAGTATACTAACACATATATATGGAATTTAGAAAGATGTTAACGATCACCCTATATGCGAGACAGCAAAAGAGACACAGATGTATACAACAGACTTTTGGACTCTGTGGGAGAGGGTGGGATGATTTGGGAGAATGGCATTAAAACATGTATAATATCATGTAAGAAACGAATCGCCAATCTACGTTTGATGCAGGATACAGGATGCTTGGGGCTGGTGCACTGGGATGACCCAGAGAGATGGTATGGGGCGGGAGGTGGGAGAGGGGTTCAGGAGTGGGAACTCATGTACACCTGTGGCGGATTCATGTTGATGTATGGCAAAACCAATACAGTATTGTAAGTTAAAATAAAGTAAAATTAAAAAAAGAAAGAAAATACAGCGGAGAGGGACAGGCTCCTGGCGGCCTAGGAGTAGGGTTTGGTGCTCAGAGAGCATGCGTTTCAAGATCCCCTTTCATCTTGTCCACTCTTAAGTCTGGGAGAGTCCCAGTGGATGTCACTCGGAGGGGAGATGAGGTGAAAGGGCACAGAGGCCCACCATGGTGGCACCGCCACAGTGATGGAGTGGGCTGAGGCCAGGCGGAATGCACAGCTGGGTGACTGGGGCAGCCACAGGCGACGAGCCCTGAAGCCAGCTCACTTATTAGAGGAGGGCTCAGCAGAGCGGTAAGGAGCCCGGGCTTTGGGTCCGGCCCCACTCCCTGGCTACTTCTGTGCAGTGAATACAGCATACCACCACGGGAAACCTCAGGTTACGTTTCTGTGCAACTGGGATAATAAAATGCACCGAATGAAAGTTCCAAGGAGGGGTAAGTGCGAGGAGACTACATTTGTACAGTTCTGAGCACATGGATAGCTCTTAGTGTTAAGACTATTCATAACAAGTTTTCATTTATTATGAATAGTCTAACCTCTATCGCTTATGGTTGAAATCCAGCTCGCAAGTGACAGAAATGAGATTTAAATCCAGGTCTGTCTTGATCAAAGCCTAAGCTTCTGGGGGCTACAGTCCCCTTGAACCTGACCTTGTTGTGGGTGTCAGGCCACCTGGCCGCTGACCACCCTTGAAATCTCCCTCTCCTGTGCCCTCTCCTGTGCCATCATGACTCAGTAACAGGACTTTCCCTCCTTCCAGATCCCTCCACCCCCACCCTGCCAGTGTTTTCACCTGCTGGGCCTTTACTCTGCTCCCCATAGACTCACCTGTACCTAATGAAATTCTTATTCATGTGTCACTCAGGCCATCCCCTGAACACTAGCAGGCCACCAGGCCACTAGGCAGACACCAGAAGGCCTCTGTCCAACATGACATCCTAACAGCCCCTTCGTCCTATGACTCGGATCACTCTGTCCCCGTTGCTGGCTCCTTCGCCTTTCCCTGCCCTTAAAGCACACTGATTCCCCCCACCCCCCATTTTCCTTCTTGTTCTTTTTTTTCTCTTAATTTATATCCCATTTTGAAGATTAAGTCCACCTCTATGGGAATAACCATAGGTCCAGTTACAGTCTGTATCCTAAGTTTCCAAGCCAAATGTTCAACAACGGCTGATGCTAGTCAATTATCTAATCAATATTCCCCTCTGATTCTTTATGTGCAGAATCCAGATTTGATTTGCCAGAGCAATTTGCACAGCTAGAAATACTCATTTTTCTCCTGTAGCCGACCAGAGTTTCCAATGATGTTCCAGCAGTATTGCTCCAAGGACAGTATTTCTGGTAGGACAGTATCACTGTCTGCAATTTCTCAGCTTGAAGCCTCGAGAGGTGGAGGCAGTTGCCTGATAAATGTTTCCTTCTGGGCGTGGCCTTGGTTTCCGTTTGTCACATGCAGGTGACTGGGGTACCAGCAGGTACAGGTTTTACCTTCCAGCATAGTCTACTGGTGATGTGCTTGTGTTTTACACTTTTAATTCATTTTAATTTTGTCTTAACAGGAACATCAAGTGGGGTTTGATCTCAAGTTAAACACTGTATTTTGTTTTGTCTCTTGAAGGGGTATGTATGCTTTAATTTAGCACTAAAGTATCACATCCATTAAGGAAAACAATGAAGCAGAAATGTATGAGCCCACGGGAGGCTGTGAAACAGGAACTGACTAACTCAGGGAAAAAAAGAGTTAAAATAATCTCAGAGATGAAGTTCCATGATAAGAAAGCAGAGAGAAAACAGATACAGATGCCACAGTAAAAAACATAAAAATGAAAATTAGTAAAGTGAACAAAGTGAGACAGAAATAAAGAAACAAAAGGTTACAGGGGAAATGGTAAACAGAGACTACAGGTGAAAGAAATGCCACATATACATCATTGGAGCTCAAAATAAGAAAGCTATGATTAAAAGGGAAAGCATTTTTCTTATCATATGGAAGTAATTTATTATTCCCTTATCATCAGGCAAACTCAACAGAATGGTATGCTAAAATGTGATGGTAATAAAACCTCATGAAACTTTAAGATAAGGAAAGCATTTGTCATGTGAAATCACACTGCATTGAACAGGCGCTGTGGTCCAAATCTGGGTGCTTGTGATTCCCTTTTTGGCTGATTCTCAAAAAAAGAAATTAAAAAAAATACATAGTACCATGCCCATATATTATGCTTTATCTCATTATTTCAGAAAAATTGTGTGTGTGTGCACATGCTCAGCCATGTCCAATTCTTTGTGACCCCATGGAGTGTAGCCCACCAGGCCCCTCTGTCCATGGGATTCTCCAGGCAAGAACACTGGAGTGGGTTGCCATTTCTTCCTCCAGGGGAATCTTCCTGACCCAGAGATCAAACCCCTGTCTCCTGTGTTTCCTGCATTGGCAGGCATATTCTTAACTACTGTGGAAACTTAATTCACACAAATGTAAATATTAAACAATTTAAAATGTACAAGCCCCACAATATCCTTTCATTAATTAAGAAGAAACAAAAATGGGATAGCCATCATCTAGTGATCCTGGGTATCCAATCAGGGAAAAGGGGATGAAAATCAGGAGCAGAGGAGATGTCAAGTTTCAGGAGAGAAATCTAAGCAATCACAGATTTAGCCTTTCAAAACAGAGAATTTCTAACATAAAAACTTGATCTTACACATTGAAAGGCCACAAGAAGATTGCCCTAGTATAATAAAGAAATATAAGGACAGTGTTCATGATATAGCCTTATAATATTATTATGTTTTAAAGATAAAGAGAATTATTTGAATATTTCAGCAAAAAGGAAAAACAATCAGGCTGGTAACATAGTTCTTGGCAGCCAAATTCAATGCCTGAAGATACTGAAAGAAATAAAGAAGTACGAGCTAAGAAATGTTTATACCCATCTAGGCTGTTCTTTCATGGATAAAGGCTACAGACAAACCATTGAAAACAGGTATGAGTTCAGGAAATAATAGTCACATGGATTGTTCTTGAGAAAATTATGAGAAGCTGAGTACCAGCCAGTCAAGAATGAATGGAGGTTTGGCAAAAGGAAATTGAGGGAGCAGTTGCTGCTGCTGCTGCTAAGTCGCTTCAGTTGTGTCCGACTCTGTGCAATCCCGTAGACGGCAGCCCACCAGGCTCTGCAGTCCCTGGGATTCTCCAGGCAAGAACACTGGAGTGGGTTGCCATGTCCTTCTCCAATGCATGTGCAGCCAAGTAAAAGCAAAGGTACAAATGACAGAGGAGAATATTCCGCCAAAACAAAAATGGTAGAAAGCAGAGGCCGCCACAGTTGCTTCAGCTGTACTACATGGGAGTACAAGACAGCAGTCAAAGTTGGCAGATCAAATATGCACATCTCGACGTATATAATTTGTTGTTGTTCAGTTGCTAAGTTGTGGGCAACTCTTTGGGACCCCATGAACTGCAGCACGCCAGGTTTCTCTGTCCTTCACTATCTCCTGAAGTTTGCTCAAATTCATGTCCATTGAGTTGGTGATGCCATCCAACTGTCTCATCCCCTGTCGCCCCCTTCTCCTCTTGCCCTCAATCTTTCCCAGCATCAGGGTCTTTTCCAATGAGTCCACTCTTAGCATCAGGTGGCCAAAGTATTGGAGCTTCAGCTTCAGCACCAGTCCTTCCAATGAATATTCAGAGTTGATTTCCTTTAGGATTCATTGGTTTGATCTCCTTGCTGTCCACTGGACTCTCAAGAGTCTTCTCCAACACCACAGTTCAAAAGCACCAATTCTTCAGTCCTCAGCTTTCTTTATGGGCCAACTCTCACATCTATACGTGACCACTGGAAAAACCATAGCTTTCACTAGACAGTCCTTTGTCAGCAAAGCGATGTCTTTGCTTTTAAATATGCTGTAGAGGTTTGTTACAGCTTTTCTTCCAAGAGGCAAACATCTTTTAATTTTCTGGCTGGAGTCACTGTCTGCAGTGATTTTGGAGCCCAAGAAAATAAAGTCTGTCGCTGTTTCCATTGTTTCCCCATCTATTTGCCATGAAATGATGGGACTGGATGCCATGATCTTCATTTTTTGAATGCTGAATTGTAAGCCAGCTTTACACTCTCCTCTTTCACCTTCATCAAGAGGTTCTTTAGTTTCTCTTCATTTTCTGCCATTAATGTGGTATCATCTGCATTTCTGAGGTAATTGACATTTCTCCTGGCAGTCTTGATTCTAGCCTGTGCTTCATTCAGCTGTGCATTTTACATGATGTACTCTGCATATAAGTTAAATAAGCAGGGTCACAATGTACAACCCTGATATACTTTCCCAATTTTGAACCAGTCCACTGTTCCATGTCCAGTTCTAACCATTGCTTCTTGACCAGCAAACAGGTTTCTTGGGAGTCAGGTAAGGTGGCCTGGTATTCCCATCTCTTTCAGAATTTTCCACAATTTGTTGTGATCCACATAGTCAGAGGCTTTAGTGCAGTCAAACAAGCAGATTTTTTTAAAATTCCCTTGCTTTTTCTATGATCCAGCAGATGTTGGCAATTTGATCTCTGGTTCCTCTACCTTTTCTAAATCCAGCTTGTACATCTGGAAATTCTCAGTTCATGTATTGCTGAAGCCTAGCTTGAGGGATTTTGAGCAATACCTTGCTAGCATGTGAAATGAGTGCAATTGAACATTCTCTGGCATTACCCTTCTTTGGGACTGGAATGAAAACCAACCTTTCCCAGTGCTGTGGCCACTGCTGAGTTTTCCAAATTTGCTGGCGTATCGAGTGCAGCACTTTCACAGCATCATCTTTCAGGATTTGAAATAGCTCAACTGGAATTCCATCACTTCCACTAGCTTTGTTTGTAGTGATGCTTCCTAAGGCCCATATGACTTCACATTCTGGATGTCTGGCTCTAGGTGAGTAACCATACCATCGTGGTTATCCAGTTTATTAAGACCTTTTCTGTATAGTTCTTCTGTGTATTCTTGCCACTTCTTAATTTCCTCTGCTCATGTTAGGTCCTTTATTGTATCCTTCTTTGCATGAAATGTTACATTGGTATCTCTAATTTTCTTGAAGAGATCTCTAGTCTTTTTTATTCTGTTGTTTTTCTCTATTTCTTTGCAGTGTTCACCTAAAAAGATGTTTTTATCTCTCCTTGCTGTTTCTGGATCTCTGCATTCAGTTGGATATATCTTTCCTTTTCTCCTTTGCCTTTCACTTCTCTTCTTTTCTCAGCTATTTGTAAGGCGTCTTCAGATAATCACTTTGTCTTCTTGCATTTCTTTTTCTTGGGGATGGCCCTAGTCACCACTTCCTGTATAAGAGTATGAGCCACCATCCATAGTTCTTCAGGCACTCTGCCTACCAGATCTAATCTTTTGAATGTATTCATCACCTCCACTGTATAATCATAGGGATTTAATTTAGGTCATACCTGAACGGACTAGTGGTTTTCCCTACTGTCTTCAGTTTGAGCCTGAATTTTGCAATAAGGAGTTTATGATCTGAGCCACAGCCAGCTTCAGGTCTTGTTTTTTGCTGATGGTATAGAGCTTCTCCATCTTCAGATGCAAAGAATATAATCAATCTGATTTTGGTATTGACAACCTGCTGCTGTCCATGTGTAGAGTCATCTCTTGTGTTGTTGGAGGAGGGTGTTTGCTGTGACCAGTGTGTTCTCTTGGCAAAACTCTGTTAGGCTTTGCCTTGCTTCATTTTGTACTCCAAGGTCAAACTTGCCTGTTACTCCAGGTATCTCTTGATTTCCTACTTTTGCATTCCAGTCTGCTAAAATAAAAAGGACATCTTTTTTTTGGTGTTAGTTCTAGGAGGTCTTATAGGTCTGCAGAGAATCGTTCAACTTCAGCTTCTTCAGCATTAATGGTTGGGGCAAGACTTGGATTACTGTGATGTTGAATGGTATGCCTTGGAAGTGAATGGAGATCATTCTGTCGTTTTTGAGACTGTAGCCAAGTACTGCATTTCAGACTCTTTTGTTGACCTTGAGAGCTACTCCACTTCTTCTAAGGGATTCTTGCCTACAGTAGTAGACACAATGGTCATCTGAATTAAATTCACCCATTTCCATCCATTTCAGTTCACTATATCCTAGAATGTTGGTGTTCATTCTTGCCATCTCCTGTTTAAGCACATCCAATTTACCTTGATTCATGGACTTAACATTCCAGGTTCCTAGGCAACCCTGTTCTTTACAGCATTGGACTTTACTTTCACCACCAGACACACCCACAACTGGGTGCTGCTTCCACTTTGGCTCAGCCTCTTCACTCTTTCCGGAGCTACTTCCCTGCTTTCCACATTAGTATATTGGACACCTACCACCCCGGGGAGTTCCTCTTTCAGTGTCACATCTTGTTCCTTTCATGCTGTTCGTGGGGTTCTCAAGGCAAATCATGAAGTGGTTTGCATTCTTCTCCAGTGGGCCATGTTTTTCAGGCTCCAACTAGCAGGGACATGCCCTTGAGCTGCTCCACGGAGCTGGGTGACACAGCCAGTGCCCTGGTTGTCCCACCGCTGGTCCTCGTTTAGTGCGTAAACCTTCACTGGCTGCTGGACGTTGGTCAAAGTGCTGCCCGGGGGTTGAGGCAGAGGTCCCACTGGAGTGGCTGGGAAGGGGGTCTGGGGAAGACTGGAACTGATGTTGGAGGACACCCAGTGGCAGCGGGCTCCCCGGCCTCACTGCTGCCACTGGCTGCCCTGGGGCTGATCTGTTGCCCAAGAGTGGAGGGCAAACATATGTAACAGGACTAAGGAAAACACTAGAAACATGTGAATGATATACTACTAACTAAACTGGATGGTAGAAGGGAGAGTGGGAAGAGGAAGAAGATATAAACTAGTTTTACTGAGGCAGATCACTGACACCAACTATAAGAAAAAGGGAAAGGATAATACATCAAGGTAGAAATTTTAAAATAATCACCAGATAAAAATATAACTTCTAAATATCAGAAAGATATTTTAAATTACAGAACTAACCAGTTCCGTTGATCTATATGTCTGTTCTTGTGCCAGTCCCATGCTATTTTGATGACTGCAGCTTTGTAATATGGTCTGAAGTCAGGGAGCATGATATCTCCAACTATGTTCTTTTTTCTTAAGACTGTTTTGGATATTTGGGGTCTTCTGTGTTTCCATACAAATTAATTTTTTTTTTTTTTTTAGTTCTGCCAAAAATGCCATTTTAATTTGACAGGAAATTGCACTGCATCTGTAGGCTGCCTTGGGTTATATGGTCATTTTAACAATATTGATTCTTCCTCTCTAAGAACAAGATATGTATTTCCATCTGTTTGTGTCAGCTTTTATTTTTTTCATCAAGGACTTATATTTTTCATAGTACAGGTCTCCTCCTTATGTCTCCTTCAGTTCAGTTCAGTCGCTCAGTCGTGTATGACTCTTTGTGACCCCATGAATCGCAGCACGCCAGGCCTCCCTGTCCATCACCAACTCCCAGAGTTCACTCAGACTCACGTCCATCGAGTCAGTGACGCCATCCAGCCATCTCATCCTCTGTCATCCCCTTCTCCTCCTGCCCCCAATCCCTCCCAGCATCAGAGTCTCTTCCAATGAGTCAACTCTTCGCATGAGGTGGCCAAAGTACTGGAGCTTCAGCTTGAGGACCATTCCTATGTCTCCTTAGGTAGGTTCATTCCTAGGCATTTTATTCTTTTTGATGCTATGGTAATTTCTTAAATTCTTTTTTTTTTTTTTTACTTTTTGTTTCTCTTCCAGTGTTGTTGAGATATAAGTGACATACAGTACTACATACTTGCCTGGAAAATCCCAGGGATGGAGGAGCCGCTGCAGTCCATAGGGGTCGCTAAGAGCTGGACACAACCGAGCGACTTCCCTTTCACTTTTCACTTTCATGCACTGGAAAAGGAAAAGGCAATCCACTCCAGTGTTCTTGCCTGGAGAATCTCAGGGACAGGGGAGCCTGGTGGGCTGTCGTCTATGGGTCGCACAAAGTCGGACACGACTGAAGTGATTTAGCAGCAGCAGCAGTAATACATAAGTTGAAGGTGTTCAGCATAATGATTTACATATATCGTGAAATGCCCATCACAGTAAGTTTAGCAAAAATTTATTATGTCATATAAATATAACATTAAAGAAATAGAAAAAATATTCTTCCTTTTAACGAGAACTCTTAGGATTTATTCTCTTAACAACTTTCATATATAACATATAGCAGTATTAATTATATTTATCACGTGGTATTAATTTCCCTTTTTGATCTTTTGTTGTTAGTGTATAGATATGCAACAAATTTCTGTGTATTAATTTTGTGCCCAGCGACTTTACTGAATTCATCGATGAGCTCTAGTAGCTTTCTGGTAGCATCTTTTTCTATCTACAGCATCATCATCTGCAAACAGCTTAACTTCTTTTCCAGTTTGGATTCCTTTTATTTCTTTTCCTTTTCTGATTGCTGTGGCTAGGAATTCCAAAGCCCAGAAATATACCCACGCTCATATGGCCAATTTATCTACAACAAAGGAGGCAAGAATATACAAGGAAGAAAAGACAGTTTCTTCAATAAGCAATGCTTCAAAAACTGGACAGCTACATGTAAAATAATGAAATTAGAACATTCTCTAACAGCATCAACAAAGTAAACTCAAAATAGATTAAAGATCTAAATATAAGACCAGATTCTATAAAACTCCTAGAGGTAAATATAGGCAGAACACTCTTTGACATAAATCACTGTAATATTTTCTTTGATCCATCCCCTAGAGTAATGGAAATAAAAACAAAAATTAACAAGGGGGGCCTAATTAAACTTAAAAGCCTTTGCACAGCAAAGGAAACCATAAACAAGACAGAATGGGAGAAAATATTTACAAATGAAACAACTGACAAAGGATTACTATCAAAATATACAAGCAGGTTATGTAGCTTGATATAAAAAAAACAAGCAATCCAATAAAAAAAAATGGGTGGAAGATTTACATATCTTCTTCTCCAAAGAAGATACATGGACGGCCAACCAACACATGGAAAAATACTCAACATCACTAATTATTAGATAAATGCCAATCAAATCAAAACTACAATGAGGTATCAATTTATACTGATCAGAATGGCCATCATCAAAAAATCTACAAACAATAAATGATGGAGAGGGTGTGAAGAAAAGAGAACCCTCCTACACTGTTGGTGGGAATACAAATTGGTACAGCCACTGTGGATAACAGTATGGAGGTTCCTTAAAAAAACTAAAAATAGACTTACCATATGTTCCTGCAATCCCACGCTGGGCATATCTGAAGAAAACTCTAATTTGAAAAGCTCCTTGCACCCCGATGTTTATAGCCCCACTCTTTTCAATAACCAAGACAGAGAAGCAACCTAAATGTCCACTGACATGGGTAGAGAAGATGTGGTGTGTGTGTGTGTGTGTGTGTGTGTGTGTATGTGTGTGAATATTTTGTTGTTTAGTTGCTCAGTCATATCTGACTCTTGGCAGCTTCACTGACTGTAGCCTGCCAGGCTCCTCTGTCTGTGAGATTTCCCAGGCAAGAATACTGGAGTGGGGTGCCATTTCCTTCTCCAGAGGATCGTCTCAACCCTGGGGTTGAACCTGAGTTGCCTGCAGTGGCAGGCGATTCTTTACCACTGAGCCACCAGGGAAGCCCCACAATGGAATCTTACTCAGCCATAAAAAGAATGAAATAATGCCTTTTGCAGCAACATGGATGGAGCTAGAGATCCTCAGACTCAGTCACAGAAAGATAAATACCACATTATATGACTTATACCTGGACTCTAAAAAAAAGGATACAAATGAACTTATTTACAAAACAGAAACAGACTCACAGACACAGAAAACAAACTTATGGTTACCAAAGGAGACAATGGGATGGGGGGAAAGGTAAGCTGCAAGTTTGGAATTAATATATACACATTCCTATATATTATGACCAACCTAGACAGCATATTTAAAAGCAGAGACATTACTTTGCCAACTAAGGTCCGTCTAGTCAAGGCTATGTATGGTTTTTCTAATGGTCATGTATGGATGTGAGAGTTGGACTGTGAAGAAAGTTGAGTGCCAAAGAATTGATGCTTTTGAACTGTGGTGTTGGAGAACACTCTTGAGAGTCCCTTGGACTGCAAGGAGATCCAACTGGTCCATTCTAAAGGAGATCAGCCCTCAGATTTCTTTGGAGGGAATGATGCTGAAGCTGAAACTCCAGTACTTTGGCCACCTCATGCGAAGAGTTGACTCATTGGAAAAGACTCTGATGCTGGGAGGGATTGGGGGCAGGAGGAGAAGGGGATGACAGAGGATGAGATGGCTGGATGGCATCACTGACTCGATGGACGTAAGTCTGAGTGAACTCCGGGAGTTGTTGATGGACAGGGAGGTCTGGCGTGCTGCGATTCATGGGGTCGCAAAGAGTCGGACACGACTGAGCGACTGAACTGAACTGAACTGACATATAAACTAGGTAAACAACAAAGACCTACTGTATAGCACAGGGAATTATACTCAATATCTTCTAATAATGTATGATGGAAAAGAATCTCAAAAATAATACATATATAAATGCATAACTGAATCACTTTGCTGTACACTTGAAACTAACACAATATTATAAATTAATTATGCTTCAATAAAAAATAATTACATTAAACAAAGGAAAAAGGGAAAGAGGATAGCAGTACATAAAAGTAGAATTTTTAAAAGTAAACACTAGATTAAAAAATGTAAGTGTTCTAAACAGCAGAAAAAACATTTAAAAATAAAAAGCTAATAAAATATAGTGAAAGTCATTTAAATATTTATATATAAATAGAAAATGTAATATGACAGAATTAAGACCAACCATATCTGTCATAGTGATAAATTTAAATAGGCTTAATGCAGCTAGTTAAAGAAAAGGATTTTTCATATTATTTTAAAAAGCAAGGACCAACTTGTGCTGTATATGGTAGCTATATTCAGAGTGAAGTGATTCAGAAAGATTATAACTAAAGGGGAGGAACCATGGTTTACCAGGTTTATCAGGCAGAGATAAAACAATAACAATAATAATAACAACAAAAGACAATACAGGCGGTCATAATCTTACATCAAATAAAGCAGAATTTAGGCCAAAAGGCATTAAGGAAGATGAGGAAGGCCAGTTTATAATGCTAAGGAGTTCCGTTCATAGTGGAGATGGATTAATCATACTGTTTATTTTCTGTATTTTTGAGGTCTTGCTGACCTGTGACAGCTCACTCTTTCCAGAACTCTCAGCTTTTAGTTATGACAAGTGACTCCCCAGCAAGTATGCCTTTCAATAAGGAAAGCAAGCCAATCCAGAGCCCACAGCCCCAGCCACCTCCTCTCTGAGGCCCTCCTGCTCTGGGCAATCATGCAGGGCCAGAGATGGCTTAGGGGCAGCCCCTCCATGCTGCAGCCTGCTGAAGTGACTCAATCAGTCACTCCTAAACCAACGACCCTGCCTTGCCCGCTCCTTCTTGCAGTAACAAGAGCATATCCTGTGTCCGCGTCCGTGTGCTCCCCTTTCTTCCTCTGCTTTCTGACCCTGATGCTTCCCCGAGTGGCACTGTGTGCCAGGACTCCTGCCTCTGCAGAACTGGGAGGAAAACTTTCTTGCTTCATGACAGTTATTTGTGTGTGTGTGTGTGTGTGTGTGTCTTACTAGACCCGGTTAAAACAAATCCCAGGCACATATTACAACAAGACATAAGAAATATGAATATACGCATATTAGATAAAAAGTAAAAACTCTAACCCAGAAATTACTCTGAGACACGAAGACAAGCACACGGACATGGGCTCTTCGCAGAAGAATGCCTGCGATTTTATGGCAACAGCCTCCAAACCTGGGAGACCACCACAACAAAGGTTTGTTTTTTCTGCTCAGCCCGAAAATCTGCTGTGGGTCAGCTCCAGCTCTGCAGCTACTCTTAAAAACTGCCCTTCAATGTGTCAGAGGGACAGAAAGTCCGGGAGCATCTCCAATGAAGGATCAAACACTCTGACTCAGAAGTTCACCTCACTTGGGTTCACAACCCCATGGCAAAAACTAGTCAAATGGCCCATCCAGCCACAGGGGCCAGGAGGGGTAATGCATCCATGTTCCCACTAGAGGGAGGCAGAGAGCTGGACATAGTCTGTGAATAGCACCAATACAAAGGATACAGAATTGACATACATGAAAAATAACCTTCAAATAGAAACAAAAATAAGTTAGACGACATAATGGAAGATAATATTCCATTTATAATGGCAACTAAGAGAAAAATACTGAGAAATGAACCTAAAAGAGATGTGTAAAACAATATGCGGAATAATGATATCCCCAAAAGGCACAAAAGTAGAACTGCATACTCTATGTTCTTAGTTTGGAAGACTCAACATCACCGTTTCTTCATAGCTAATGTGTAAATTTAATCTGACCTCATAAATATAAGCATTTTTTTTTCCTTCTTGGAGTCAGACATGTAGAGTTTAACATTCATTTGGTAGACTAAATAAGAATAACCAGGGAGGCTCTGAAAGATAACAGCAGCGAGGGAGAGGGGCACTTCCAGGCTTCCATCCCACCCCACCGCCTCAATAACTGGTACATGAACAATCAGACAAAGCCATGCAATGTAGGGGAAATCCCAGGGAGACTTCTATTTATACAAAACACCCAAAGGCAAATGTCAACTGGGAAAATGTTTGCAATTTCTATCACATATGAGGCATCATCTCTGAGGTAGGTCTGTTCATGAGAAAATATGAGGGGAGGCACACTGTGGGGGATGAAGGTGCAAGAGGGCCTCGGCTGAACTGCCAGGTGGCAAGGGAGTGGGGGTGGCCCTTCAGAGATGCCCACCCGGTGGGAAAGGGGTAGGCTGGGATCTGGGACCCTTTGCTGCAGTGCTGCAACACTTGTACCTGGACACCTCTCCTCAAGCAATAATATACAAAGAAACTGCATGGGACTAAAAACAACTCCATGCAGGTGTAGTTAGGGCAAATTCTGGACAAAAGACACAAAAAACAGAAAAACCAAACTGCTACTTCTAAAGAGAGCAAAAGCAGGGTACCGCACATGCCCCCTGCACACACACATACTCCTACCCTCACCTCATATAAGGAACACGCTTACCCCTCACTTAGCAAGCGAGTGAGCACGGGAACCTGTTGTTTATTGCTCCCACCTACAGCAGCAGGGACTCCCATAAAACCCTGCCTGCATTTCTTGCCTGGTCTCTAGGCAACTTCTTTTGATTGGGGAAGGCTAAGAACCCTGGTGGGTATCAGTAAGGGCTTGAGCTGTTACACTCCCTGGACGGGGGTGACCCCAGGAGGGTAGCATCTTGGGTGAGGTGACATCCTCTTAGGATGACACCTGTGGAGGCCTTAGCTGTGACCCACAAGCAGCCGTGGCTCCCCTCTGGGCACACAGAGCAGATACGAGAGGTGGCATGTCTGTTTTCTCCTGCGTGGTGAATGTGTGTGCGTGTGCAGTGTGTATGTTTTTTTGCCCGGAACCAATAAGGAAAAAAAGACTAACTCTTCAAAAGCCACATAGGCAAAGGATAAGAACAGAGAGCTCACAAAAAAAGAATAATAAATGTCCATGAAACATAAGAAATATATGAAAAGATGCTTGATTTTATTCACAAAAGAAATGCAATTTACAAATATATTAGAAAAAAATCTGCAAAACCATTTTACACATATCAGAGGGTCAAAATACAGAAGTTGGCAACCACCTCGTTACCAAGTTAGTGGGTAAATAGTCTTGCTTAGCTGCTGGCTGGTGAAAGTATGGAATGATATATTCCCTAAGCAAGCAAGCAAAGCAATTTACCAGGATTCACCAAAATTCCAACACCCTCATCCTGTGACTCAGCCACCCCACTTCTGGGAATTTATCTTACAGAAATACCTATAAACATGACAAACCTAGACAGTGTATTAAAAAGCAGAGACATTACTTTGCCAACAAAGGTCTTTATAGTCAAAGCTATGGTTTTTCCAGTAGTCATATATGGATATGAGAGCTGGACCATAAAGAAGTCTGAGCACCAAAGAATTGATGCTTTTGAACTGTGGTATTGGAGAAGAGTCTTGAGAATCCCTTAGACTGCAAGGAGATCCAACCAGTCCCTCCTAAAGGAAATCAGTCCTGAATATTCATTGGAAGGACTGATGCTGAAGCTGAAGCTTCAATACTTTGGCCACCTGATGTGAAGAGCTCTTCACTGCAAAAGGCCCTGATGCTGGGAAAGACTGGAGAAGCGGCTACAGAGGATGAGATGGTTGGATGGCATCACCAACTTAATGGACATGAGTCTGAGCAAGCTCCAGAAGACGGTGAAAGACAGGGAAGCTTGACATGCTGCAGTCCATGGGGTCACAAAAAGCTGGACACAACTTAATGATAAATATGCGGTAGGTATAAGACGGTCATTGCAGCACTGTTTATAACAGCAAAATAATGAAATGAGCTAAATGCCCACCTATAAGAGAATATTTAAATAAACCACAGTCCACTCCCCCCTGACATAATGCTCTGATGTGCATGAAGGAATAATGAAGGGGCCATCGGAAGGTCTCCAGCATACCCTAGGAGTGAGATAAGCCAGGTATGAAATATTCATAATGCCACATTTTCAGTAAGGACAGAAAAATATATATATATAAATGTTTACTTTCATCTGTTTACACAAAGGTTGGAAGGGTAAATAAGAAACTAACAGGTCAGGGAGGAATTGGGTAGAAGGCTCAGAAGGGGGTTCAATGCTTTAAGTGTTGTTTTCTTTTAAGTTTTGAACTGTTTGAATACATTAGTTATCTAAAACAAACAGTAAATAAAATTTCAAAAGGATTTAACATAAATTACCCATACTTTAAGTGTTTTAGAGTGAGAACTTACCCATAAGGTTTTGTCTGCCATATTGCCACAAGCTGAAGATCTCATTTACGTTTTGCAGGCGACCATGTTGAATTTCCTGGCTATTAAATGCAGACAGAAATAGAAAGAACCAGTGGAAATACCCGGTTCTCTAAGCTAATTGGTAATTATACAGTTAGTTTTAGTTAGTTTATTTTTATAGAAATATGTAGAAGGAAATTAATCCAAAGGCTGCCTCAACTAATCTTCCAAGAGGTTATAGCTCACCAGAAGTTTGTCCAAATATAACAAATCATAATACAAAAATTTTATATGACTGATATTTTGGATGTATTAATAAAAAAACTTAGTAGCACTATTTTGTATTCTGTTACCAACTATAGTATGTGCAGACAATTTAAACAAAGGTTGGAGGACAAGAGATGTTACATTTGTGAACCTTCACTCTGACTCTCCGCAAGATGGCTTTTGTGAGCACTGCTCTACAAAGCAGCTGTTTTCAAGATGACCAACGACCTTGATGCAGATAAATCCAAGGTCACTGCTCTGTACCCGTTCGTAGAGCTGACCTCTCCATCCTTCCTGAATCCCTCTTCTTCCTGGGGGTGGTGGGAGAAGCGGTAGCTAACGCCCCGCAGGGTGTCCGCCACTCTCACTTCTTCAGAGGCAGTGCATTCTCTCACTCCGATGCTGCTCTACTCCTCTCCTCTAAATAGCACCTCTTCCTCCTTCGCAAAATCTCTAGGTGTCATTCCTCAGTGCTCAGATCTGGGCCCAACTCTACTGGGAGGTGTCTGCAAAGGATTTTTATACAGACCTAAGAGGTGAGCTGCCTTGTGCTGCTGTTCCTCACTCTTACTGACTACAACGCAGACATGATACCTGGGGCTGCAAACATGAGGCGACAAGCATGAAGCTGAAAAGGCCAAGGGGAGTGAGGGGAAAATAAAGAGCCTGAGTGTCTGGATAGATTACCGCCAGCAACCAGCTAACTAATGCAGAGACGAGAGACAGGAGGTCAGAGGACAACAATGAGACCTAAGCATTGTGCATGAGTCAGGGTCTGACGAGGGACCAAGGCGAGGCTCTAACTCAGGCTGGGAGATGATCAGAGGTGCCTTCTGGAGGATGTCTCACTTAGGCTGAGACCTCAGAGCAGAGCAAAGCAATTTTGGCAGAGTCAGGAGGAGGTGAGCAGGGAGAGGACAGCACTTGAATAAACCTGGAAGTATCATTATCCAGCACATTTGAGCACTGACGGCAGTTACATGTGAGTAAAGCCCGGAGGAGAGGCGTCAGGAGAGGCCTTGTTAGGGAAGCTGAAGGATTCAGGGAGAGGGCAATGTTGAGAGGGAACATCCCTTGAAGGGTCTTGTGAAGTGTGCCGTGAAGTCTGGACTTTATCCCGGGGGCAAAGACCAGTCACTGAAGCATTTTCAATAGGAGTGGGGCTGGATCAGATTTTTATTGTACAAAAATATCTATGCCACTATGGAAGATAGTATGGAGATTCCTCAAAACACTAGGAATAAAACCACCATATGACCCAGCAATCCCACTCCTAGGCATATACCCCGAGGAAACCAAAATTGAAAAAAGACACATGTATCCCATTGTTCATTGCAGCACTATTTACAATAGCTAGAACATGGAAGCAACCTAGATGTCCATCGACAAATGAATGGATAAAGAAGTAGTGGTACATACACACAGTGGAATACACTCAGCCTTAAAAAGGAATGTGTTTGAGTCAGTTCTAATGAGGTGGATGAACCCAGAGCCTACTATATGGAGTGAAGTAAGTCAGAAAGAGAAAGATAAATAGTGTATACTAACACGTATATATGGGATCTAGAAAGATGGTACCAAAGAATTTATTTGCAGGCAGCAATGGAGAAACAGACGTAGAGAACATATGGACATAGGGAGAGGGAAGGAGAGGGTGAGATGCATGGAAAGAGTAACATGGAAGCTTACATTACTATATGTGAAATAGATGGTCAATGGTTATTTGCTGTATGTCTCAGGAAACTCAAACAGGGGCTCTGTGACAATCTAAAAGGGTGGGATTTCTATTGCAGAAAAATTAAGCGTTTGCATTTGAGAACAATTACTCTGGTGAAATAGTAGAGACCATTAGAACTGGGCCAAGTTGAAGGCAGAAGGAACCTTAGGGGGTGACTGTAGCAGTACAGATGAGAGATGAGATGCCCTCCCCCATGAGTGACAGGGAATGGAGAGCTGGGAGTGCTCCCAGTGTTTGATCTTCAGGGAGGGAGGCATTCAGGACCAAGCTGACTCATCAAATGGCTGGCTGAGTTACAGCAATCCATGTCTGGAAATGACTCAGCCACTAAAGAGAATGGATGTGCACACACAACTGATGTGAGGGAGTTTCACCGAAGGACTGTTGACTGAGAAAAGCACTGCAGTGAAAGGTGTGTTCGGTACAATCACCACTGGCAACAGAAGGACCAGCCCTGCCTGGTCCACACCCAGCATCCACATGCCTTTTTGCCTGATGTCGTCGCACACCCTGCCTGTAACACAGGACAGGAACCCACAGAACCACTCCTGGAAGCCCTGTCCTGGTCACTGATCTGGGATGGTCTCCAGTAAGAGACATTCATGTAAGATTTGGAGGAGCAGCTCAGGCCAGTTTTCTATGGAGCACTGTGAGCAGATGTCTGGGCAGCCTGCAGGCGTGAGGCTGGCTGGAGGTTTGGGGCAGCCCCCTGAGACATGCCTGCTGGGGTGATCTGGCCACTGCGTAGTTGGTGGTGGAGGTGATCCTAGACTCCTGAGACTGCAAGGAGGACACCCAGTGATGCTGGTGACTCCTCTCCCCACCGAGCACAGCTCCTGCCAGGGCACCACTTCCGCAACTTTCCAAACCTCTAGCTCCCATCCCTTCTGGGAATACTGGAGTGACTTCCGTCTTCTTCACCCAATGCTAATGGGTACAGGTGGTACTGGGCGTGGTGCCAGGAATGCAGAAGCACAGAGATGAAACTGGTTCTTGGCCACCATGGGAGAACCAACAGGACTGCGAGAGGCTCTCCTTCCTGCTGCACCAGGCAACCACACTGGATAAAAAGGGGTGAGGGGCTCAGCTCCAGGTACAGCTGTGGAGTCGGAGCACCCTTTAGGAACCTCTGAGTTCATACAGCTATGCTGTTGATTCCAAATTCAGACCTTTTTGATGCTGCGAGTGGCTGATTTGTGCAAGCTTAAAGTTTTGCCAGGATTCCCATGAATGGGGTCAGACAGTGAGCAGAAAGAATGAGGGCTTGACAGCTGCATGAGATCCTGAGAACACTGAGGTAGGTTCTGATGAAGGTGGGGGCCTTGAGTCTGCTGAGCCAGCAGAAGTGGCTGCTCCTCCCTTGACTGAGGCTGCTGCTGCTGCTGCTAAGTCCCTTCAGTACAATCACCACTGGCAACAGAAGGACAGCCGTGCCTGGTCCACACCCAGCATCCACATGCCTTTTTGCCTGATGTCGTCGCACACCCTGCCATATCTGACTCTGTGCAACCCCACAGACAGCAGCCCACCAGGCTCCCCTGTCCCTGGGATTCTCCAGGCAAGAACACTAGAGTGGGTTGCCATTTCCGTCTCCAATGCATGAAAGTGAAAAGTGAAAGGGAAGTCGCTCAGTCACGTCCGACTCTTCATGACCCCATGGACTGCAGCCTACCAGGCTCCTCTGTCCATGGGATTTTCCAGGCAAGAGTACTGGAGTTGGTTGCCACTGCCTTCTCTGTGACTGAGGCTAGTACCCAGTTTTCTGAAGACCCAGCAGTGACCTTGTCTGTGGAGGTGTGCCCAGCTCTTCTGTTTTCAGATTTGTTACTAGAAAGATGGCCTGGGAAGAGGTCCCCCACACATCCAAAGAACTACAAGATTTTTGCCAGCAGAAATTTGAAGGAAGTGCAGAGTAAAGTTCACAACTGTTAAACCAGCAATTGCCCAGCATGTGAACGGCAGAAAAGGATACTGAGTTGATGGCACAGACTCTGAATGTGAAGGTCTGGGTGCTGGGTGAGTGGGAAGTGGAGCAAGGCAGGTGTTACAAACACTCAAACCAGGGTGTCTGCCAGGGGCCAGGTTCAAGGCCACAATGACTTGCAGATTTTCTCCTTTGCTTTGTTATTTATCTATGGTAAGATGAACCAAAGAGTACTCTTCTCCCTTCCTTGTCATAGAACATACAGAAGGCTAAGCGTGAATCAGCTCTTAATTCAGTCCACAAGTTACAGTTCATCAAAGACGGTCACAAGCTAACCAGGTGAGGGATGAGCAAAGTTCCAGGTGGGTCTTGCGCCTCATGGAGTTCGTGTCTCTGCAGTTTGTGAGAAGTGAACCATCTTCAGCCACACAATGGATGGTGTGGAGTTGGCAGGACATGACATTAATGTGTTGCCTGCTCATTTTGATGTGCATCAAAGGATGCGTGTGGATGGGGACTGGACAAAGCAGCAGAGATTGCCGGAGAGCAGTGGCTGCCTCCCCTGCACCCTTCTCTTCATTCTCCTCCAGAAATGGGGAAGAAGCATGCAACGGCACTTCAAGACTGCTTTCCTGACAGGCTCCAGGTTCCTAAATGAGAAGCACTCATGCAAGGTCTGCGAGGCTGCAAGAGGAGCAGCCACCGTGCTCCACGGCGCTCCCACCTCTCACCCGTGCTACCCTTGCCACTTGCACCCATGGCTCCCACAGAAGCTCAGAGGCAACCAGGCTCTTCTTTGACCACATCATATGTGGGGCACGGTGACAGGACATCACGCTCTGGCTCTGGTCGGCCTCCTTCCCACTCATGGCCCTTCTGGGTCTCCCTCTCTGGATCCTTCTCGGCCTCCTGGCCTCTGCTTGCTGACACGCCTCCAGCCCTGGGGCCGCTTCGCTTCCCCATCCATGCCCACTCTCTGGGTGCCACACTGGCTTCCGCCAGTAAACCCCTCTGAGTACTGACCTCCCCTGGATTCCCGTCCCTGGGTCAGCTCCTGATTCAGCATCTCACCTTGGGGACTGCTGTGCACCAAACTGTGTCCCTCCAAAATTCATATATCGAAGCCCTAATCCCCAGGGTGACTGCATTTGGAGACAGGAAGGAAATGGAAGTTATATTAGATCATAAAGATTGGGATCCTGATCTAATAGGGCTGGTGTCCTTATAAGAAGAGAAAGTGGCCTCAGGGATCTCGCCCTCTTCACCCCATGAGGGCACAGAGGAAAGGCCATGTGAGGATAAAAAGCTGGAGTCTGCCAGCTGGGATGAGAGCCTTCACCAGCAGCCACATCAGCCTGCGCCCTGGCCTGGCACCTCCTGGCCTTCAGAACTATGGGAAGAAATGTCTGCTGTTTAAGCCATCCAGTCTCTCGTCCTCAGTGACAGCAGCTGAGGCAAATGAATCCAGGCGTCCAAGGGCATCCCAGGCCTCACGTGGCCCAAGACCAGGGCTTGAGCTTCCTCTGCTCCCTGGCCTCGCAGAGCTCGACTTGGACATGAAAATCCACGTGTCAGCTTCTAGTCCATTCTCATTCTCACACCCCCACATCAGCCAATCCTTTAGGCTTTACTTGAAAATAGAGTCTCTTCATCTAATCCTCCCTCAAAACCTCTGCCCTTCCCACCCTAGGTCGGCCACACCTCTTGCCTGGATGATTGCAAGGGGGTCTCGGCTCCCGCTGCTCCAGTGTGCCCTGCATCAGAGAGGCTGTTCTTGGCCATTCTGTCTAAAATGCCATGGACCCTTGGTCCCAGAAATCCCATATCTAGGAATTCCTATATTGAGGAATATACCCTAGAGAGATGCCTCTTCACCCACCACATACCCAAGGAGCTGGTGAAAAGCACGCATGGCAGCCTGGATCGTAACAGCAGGAACAAGAAACAGCCTAAATGCCTACTGAAAGAAGACTGAACCAACACATTTTGGTCTCGTCAAACTATGGAGTGCCATGCAGTGACGAAAAATCAATTAAACTTCAGACAAGAGCCCACAGGGATCTCAGGGCAAACTGTTGCAGGATATAAGCAAGTCTCTAAAGATTCGTATCATCTCAGTCTATTTATGTCAAGTTCAAAACATGCAACGTGAAGCGGCCTATCGACTGGAGATACAGACGCAGGAGGTAAAACCCTGAAGGTGCACAAGGGACGCAAGAGAACCCACATCCTGGGTGGTGGGGACCCCGGGGGAGGGACAATGAGATGAGGTTAGGGAGAACCCCAACGGGGGCTTCCAAGTTCAAGACAAATTCCACTCCCCTGTTTTAAAGCTGGGTGCTTCAAAAGTGCATTATTTTTATAATTGACTCTGACAACCGTGATTTTGTATTGTCTCAGTATTTAATAAAAATAATACAGTAATTAGTGTAGATTAAGCTGTGGTAATTGGCAGGACCCCATCCCTGGCTCCTGCTTAGTTCAGTAGCTCACAGAGAGAGGCGTGTTTCCTTCACACACAGACTCCATACGGTCCCCTGGATACCCAGGGGCCGCCGGTCACACATGTCCCCCAAGGCTACTGTGGGGACCCTGGCCCCTCAGCCAGAGGGGAAGAGCCCAGAAATCCACACGTGGATCCCCTGCTCCACCACGGCCACCCCTCAGGCCTCACACCCTCAGACAGGCTGTGCTGGCTGTGACCGTCACTGTCGTGACCCTTCCGTGGTGGGAGCCAGTCACGCGGCCACTCCAAGTGCAGCGGGCCCGGGTGGTGAAGTCTCTCTCCGGGAGAAGAGGATGGATTTGGTAAACTGCTAGATGTCCCTACTGTCCTACTTGGGGAAAAAATATATCTATATACACAAATCCTGGGCATGCCTATGTGTGCATACACACATATACACACATTACATCTGCATATACGTGTATGTGTACATATGTATAAGAAGAACTAAAAGAGGCAATGCAAAACATTATTGGGATCTTCTCTAAAGCAGGGGTCCCGAACTCCCCCCCCGCCCCGACCTGCCACGGACTGATAAGAACTGGGCGGGCCTGACGGTCGGAGGTGAGCAGCAGGCAAGCAAGCAAAGCTTCCTCTGCATTTACAGCCATTCCCCATCTGTCGCTCACATTACCGCCTGAGCTCTGCCTCCGGCCAGATCAGTGGCAGCATTAGGTTCTCACAGTTCCTACCGCGAACTGCGCATGCCAGGGATCTAGGCTGTGGACTCCTTCTGAGAACCTAATGCCTGGTGATCTGAGGTGGGGCTGAGGCAGTGCTGCCAGTGCTGGGGAGTGGCTGCAAATACAGATTATCAGTAACAGAGAGGTCTGACTGCACAGAGGCCATGATAAATCAACTACTTGCAGACTCTTGTCCAAACCCTTCAGTGAGTGGCAAATGACGATTAAGCTGCTTCTGATGGCAGGCTTGAAGTCAGAATCCGACACTTACTTTAGTCTGTAACTGGCCTGCCCATTGTTTTATTTATCACTTCTGCCTGTGCCTCTTTTCCGTACTGCGTACTTGTCTCAGTTACGTTTTTGGTAAGCCCACAAGCTAACCCCAGCCAAAATAAAAAACATAGTAAAAGTAAAAAACAAAATTAAAACAAAGTAATAAAACAAATATTGCTGGAGAGCTTTTTTGAAAATGAGGAAAGACCCAGTGATGAAATAGTAGGAAACTCTAAGGCTGCCGACAAAAAGAAAGCTGCATTTAAAAGAAAATACCGAGAGTCCTGCTTAAGTTGGGCTTCCCAGGTGGTGCTAGTGGAAGAACCTGGTGCCAACGCAGGAGACTTAAGAGCCACAGACTCAATCCCTGAGTCGGGAAGATCCCCTTGAGGAGACCATGGTAACCATTCCAGTATTCTTGCCTGGACAATCCATGGACAGAGGAGCCTCGCGGGCTATGGTCTGTAGGGTTGCAAAGAGTGGGACACGACTGAAGAGACTTAGCATGTACATGTGCCTACTTAAATTATGGGTTTATTATAACAGTTGATTCACATTCTCCAAGTCCACTTTGTGTAATATGTGGCCACTGGCTATCAAACGAGGCCATGAAACCTTCAAAACTGCTTTGCCACGTGGCAACCAAGCACCCTGGATTAAAAGACAATCCTTTATAGAGTTTTTCAAAAGCGAAAAAAAAAAAACATGAAGAATAGAAAAAACTACTGATGGCCACCACTTCATCAAATGTGTTGCACTAAGAATATCATTCTAAGAAGTCCTTTACAACTGGCAAAGGGTTGATGTGCCTACTGCTAAGGACATTTTTTGTGAACTTTTATGAGTGTCTTCATTTCAAAAAGTGGCATGTGTTCCTCTTTCAGCACCACTGATGAAACAGACAAGTTGAGGAACTAATAGACGATATGAGGCGCAGTTGTTAGAGGGGATTAATGAGTCACTGTCATACATAATCCAGGTTGACCAGTCTACCAATGTTGACAATAAGGCAACAATGCTTGTTTTTGTGCTTATATTTTTCTGGGGGATGTGCACGGGGATATGTTATGTGCACTTGTGTTGCCAGCCAACATCATGGCTGCACAACTATTCAAGTCTTTGAATGATCACATCAGGAAAATGGAATTGATCATTTTGCGCTGGTATATGCACGGATGGAGTGGCTGCCAAGACTTGACAGCCTTCTGGTTTCACTAATCAGGTCAAAGAGGTTGCTTCTGAATGTGAGTCTATGCACTGTTTCATCCATAGAGAAATGATGACTATCCAAAAAATGTCACCTGAACCTAACAGCATTTTTCAGGATGTGATTAAAATTATCAACCACATTAAAGTACATGTCCTTAACTCACGTCTGTTCACGCAGCTCTGCGAAGATATGGACACAAAGCACACATGTCTTCTCTTATACACAGAAGTGAGATGGCTTTCTAAAAAAATCGCCAGTCTATGTCTGACGCAGGATACAGCATGCTTGGGGCTGGTGCATGGGGATGACCCACAGAGATGTTATGGGGAGGGAGGTGGGAGGGGGTTTCATGTTTGGGAACACATGTAAGAATTAAAGATTTTAAAATTAAAAAAAATAAATAAATAAATTTATATGGAAAAAAAAATAAATAAATAAAAGTAGGTTACTGGCTAGGGCTTTTAAGTTATGAGAGCTGCTCCAGAGATTTCTTTTTGAAAAACAGTCAGCACTGGTAAAACATTTCAGTGACACAGAATTGGTCACAAAACTTGCTTACTTGTATGACATATTCAGCCTGCTCAACAAACTTAATCTGTCACTACAGGGAGAATGACAACTGTGTTCAATTCAGGTCAGCAGATAAAGTGGCTGCATTCAGAGCCAAACCAGAATTATAGGGGCAATGAATGACCATACGGATTTTGACATGTTTCAAACCTTAGCAGAGATTTTGAAAGAGACTGAGCCAGGACTTTCCTTCTCCCGGCTGGTGCATGATCACCTATCTCAGCTTTCAGAAAAGTTTGAGCATTACCTCCCAATCACAAAAGAGTGGGAAGGAATAGCCCTCTGACCCATCAGTGAGTAAGTCAGGTGAACTGACTGCGTCCGCGTTAGAAGAGGATCAACTGCTTGAGATCGCAAACGACCTCAGCCATAAAAGTATGTTTGAGACAGCTTCAAATCTCCATATGTTCTTCATTAGAGCCAAAGAGGAATATCCTCAGATTGCACAAAGTCACTGGGAAGCCTGCTTCCATTTCCACACCCTACTTTGTGAAGCAGGGTTTTCTGCAATGACAGCCACCAAAACAAGGCTACCGAGTAGACTGGAAATAAGCCACACACTTTGGGTGTCACCGTCTCCTATCACCCCCAGATGGGACCATCTAGTTGCAGGAAAACAAGCTCTAGGGCTCCCACTGATTCTGCATTATGATGAATTATATAATTATTTCACTATGTATCACAATGTAATAACAACAGAAGCAAAAATTACACAATACATGTAGTGCCCTTGCATCATTCTGAAACCATCCCTCCACACACATCCCTCCTGTGGAAAAACTGTCTTCCATGAAATTGGTTCCTGGTGCCAAAAAGGTCAAGGAACACTGCTTTAAAGGGTAGGATCTTAAGTGGCTTTTATTTCCTCATTTTGTTGTATTCTCTTAATTTTCTTTGATGAATTCACATGAACGTCTGAATTAATTTAACTAGAATTAAAATGCACGTCTCGGTTTACCTGAAAGTGGGGTAAACGTGACTTGTTTGTCTAGGTAACTAATTAGCTCCCTTTGGTTTTGTTTTGAACAAATATGCACGTATTCAGAAACTAAAATGAATTTTGAACTGAACCACTTTGGACAATTGGTTAAATAATATAGAAAAGCAAGTGAAACATTTAATTTTAGCATTGAGTGATAGTATTTTGTGTTAGCCTGTGAAGTAAATATTGAAACTCCGAGTGTTGTAATGATGTGAAATATCACCTAGTTAATATATTTTTATTTTATATATATATATTTATATTTTTAAATATAATAATAAAATAATGCTGAAAAGACAAGTTTCAATTTGGTCATGTATATACAGGGACTGAATGAAAGAAAATGATTTCTATATATAGAGCAGATAATATTTCATTTGTTGAATTCAGTTCAGTTCAGTCACTCAGTTGCGTCTGACTCTTTGCAACCCCATGAACCACAGCACACCAGCCCTCCCTGTCCATCACCAACTCCTGGAGTCTACCCAAACCAATGTCCATTGAGTCAGTGATGCCATCCAACCATCTCATCCTCTGTTGTCCCCTCTCCTCCTGCCCTCAATCTTTCCCCGCATCAGGATCTTTTCAAATGAGTCAGCTCTTCACATGAGGTGGCCTAAGTATTGCAGTTTCAGCTTCAACATCAGTCCTTCCAATAAACACCCAGGACTGATCTCCTTCAGGATGGACTGGTTGGATCTCCTTGCAGTCCAAGGGACTCTCAAGAGTCTTCTCCAACACCACAGTTCAGAAGCATCAATTCTTCAGCGCTCAGCTTTCTTTATAGTCCAACTCTCACATCCATACATGACTACTGGAAAAACCATAGCCTTGACTAGATAGACCTTTGTTGGCAAAGTAATGTATCTGCTTTTTAATATGCTGGCTAGGTTAGTCATAACTTTCCTTCCAAGGAGTTAAGTGTCTTTTAATTTCATTTGTTGAATTACTATTATGAATTATTACAGTGTTGTACGAATATATAAACGACTAAGAACTTAGAGCCTGAGAAGTTCTATTTTGGGGTCTCACACTCCAGAGCTTATAAACAAAGTGTAACTTTCTAGTCCAGGTGCTTGGGCTCTCTATGCTCAGAACACAACTAATCTAAACAAGGATGCGAGTGCATGACGAAATGCCCTCAGAGCAGCTGAAGCGACCTCTAAACTGAGCAGCCAGAAGTTCAGGACAGGGCCTGCCCTGACACTGCACTACGGGGAGTCATCAGCAGACCCCCAGTTCCCAACACATTCCAGGCACTGATGATAGAAATGTAAGGACCTATGTGAGCTTTTAAGAGGCCGACAGTGCAGAGGTAAGACAGCCATTTGAGCTGATGCTCTGGACTGGGATGGCTGAAACGTGTGGACAGAGAGCTGGGGGCGGGGTTCTGCACAGGGGCTGACACCCCCGTTAATCAAGAGCAGGGAGTGCAGGCTAGAAGAAGAACAGCATATGAGAAAGCTCAGAGGCTTGTAGAATCACCCACTACACAGAATTGTGGAAAGGTGTGGGGTCCTCAGAGATGTGGGGCTGATTGAAGGAAAAAGATATAAGCAGGAGGTGCAGGGGCACAGACCAGCTTCACGGGGCAATGCATCTCCTGGCAAGAGGCTGTCCAGAGGCTACTTGGGTGTCTCAGCTCAGAAGATGAGGGGACTACTGGGGAGGGGGAGACGGGGATAGAGTGGAGGCTTCTGTGTTTGGTGACGTTGCTCAGCAGCCTGGACAGTCCTGGAGTCAGGGAGGCCTGAAGGGCAGCAGCAGCTTGGGGTCTTACAGCCATAGGCTCTATCTTTATCAACAGCCAGCAGATGCTGGGGGATCTTCTGCAAGGAATGCAAAGCAGGCAGGCTCTCAACAGCTAATGGCTTGCTCACTCAGGGTATCTTTAAAACAACTGGATGTGTAAAAATGTGAGTCTTGGCAGGCAGACTTTGAGGCTCCCCAGGTCTTTGCCTGCAGTGAAGAACCAACCAACCCCAGAGCCTCTACAGAGGACGTCCTCAGCTCACTAATACAACAGGGGTCAGGGGGGCTGGGCTGCAGGTTATGACCAGAGAGGACCAAAAACTCAGGTGGGATTGAAAAAATGCATAATTTGATTTCAGTCTCAGATGGACTTTTTATTTTTTTAAAAAGATCACTTGATTTGAAAGACAGACAAATTTAGTGGTCATTTTGTACCCAGTCACACACTCTGCCTGCCGCTCTGCCTGGTGTCTAAGCCATACCGTCCCTACTATTGCTTCACCAAAGTTGAAGACCTGTTCAGATAAAACTTTACACTGCAGACAGCATCCTTGAGACTCAATCTTCTCATCTTGTCTGCAGTCAGCCTCATGCTTCTTACTGAAATCATCATCAGTCTCAGCAGCTTCATCACCTGAAGTAAGATCTCCTGGCCTTTGATCATTTTTTTAAAAGTTTATTTTATTAAAGTATACTTGATATACAACGTTGTGTTAATTTCTTCTGTAGAGCAAAATGATTCAGTTATACAAGTACATGTATCCTTTTTCAAATTCTTTTCCATTGCACGTTATTACAGGATACTCAATATAGTTTCTTGCACTATACAGTAGGACCTTGTTGTTTCTGGCCTTTGAGCTTGAAATCATATTTTAAAAAAGAATCTTGATACTGCTTTTCATAAAATCAAAGACAGTCAACTGTTCAAAGGAAAGATTCAGTCTTGAAAATTCAAGTCTGCTTTGCTGACTTTCTAATGTCGGTGACTGTCCACCCTGAGTGGCCCTGGCTCTGCGTTCTGTGCCCTGGAGCTGCACAGTCGTTAAAAAAGAAATTTACTCCTTTCTGTTTAATTGTTTCTGTTAAAAATTCCCAAGGTAGCTTTTAAAAACTAAAATCAAACTGAATCCTGCAGAGCTAAGAAATAAATCACTTTATGCCTCTTGGATGTTTGCCAACCTAGCCTCAGGGAGAAGTCTTAATTTGTGGCTTCTGAGAAAGCCTTCCAGTTCTTTCCATCCAATCCTATCAGGAAGTCCACCAGCTCCCTCCCACAGCATATGCATACTCCAAGGCTGGGAATGGGGTCTGTCTCAGTCACTGGGGTCCAGGCATCACACTGCAGCCAGGTTCTTTCCTGGGGAGCAAGGGCCCTAGAGGAGGACTGGCTTTGCAGAGTGAGCCATTGAGCCTAAAACACATTTAAACAGCTGAGAGCAGTGCCTGCACCCTTCCCAGGCTCCCTGGTAGAGAAGGCAAGGTGTCCAGTAGAAAGAAGTAGGTGAGGGTGATGGCAGAATTGGATGCAGGCTGGAGACCCACAGTCTGTGTAAGGTCTGAAGGCTAGGATACTGCACCCACCCAGGAGGCCTGTGTGTTCACTCCACAGGATTTAAGAGGCGCCTACTCTGTGCTGCTTTAGCATTCTGGTACCAAACAGTTCCCTAATAAAGTGAGAGATCCCAAGAAATAAGGAAGGAGTCCCGAGGCCCTTTGGAGGACAGCATTGCTGGGCATTAGAACAGCGAGGTCAGCCCCTGCTGTGGGCCTGTGTGTCCACCACGCCTACAGAGGAGCAAGGCAGCCTGTGCATAGAGTTGGTGCTGCAGACTCATGGGATTTTGTTCTGGGAGCAACACGACCATCAGCTGATTGGCAGCTACAGAAAAAATGTTCTTTCTGTGCCATCATGTACACACTGTGGAATGAAGGCCCAGATTCATGTTGAGTTCCATCGTTTTGCTAAGTGCCCACGTGTGAAACCATGCCACAGTCAGGCCTAGACCATGTTCATCACTCCAGGAAGAAGTCACGTCCTTTCTCAGTCCCTCTATGGTAGCTTCCTATCGCTCTGTAACAAATGATCACACAGCTTGTACATCATCTGCTGATGGTCTCACAGTCAACGTGTGAGCCGGGCTGTATCTGCTTCCAGACCCCTCTGGGTTGTGGCGGGATTCAGTTCTGCTCGGAAGCTGCATGGAGTCTTGACAGGTCACTGTCAGTTCCCAGAGGCTCCCCTGTTCCCTGGCTCTGGGCTCTTCCTCCTTCAAGTCAGTAATGGTGGGTAGAGTCCTTTTCACAGCTCAGATCTCTCTGACTGTTCCTCCCTCATCAAACTCCCCTGCCTCCCAATTCTACTCTCAAGTGGCCTAGAGATAACCCTGTGCCTGCCCAGAAAATCCAGGAAATCCTCCTTATGTTAAAGGCAGCTGATGAGCAGGCTGAATTTGACTTGTGAAGTCTATTCCCAGTAGCACCTGGATCAGTGTCTGACTGCAGAGCAGGGAACGGGAATCAGGGGGGCATCTTTAGGACTTTGTCTATCACATAGCTGCTGCTTTGAACTTCATCTAAATGGAATCCTGCAGTCTGTACTCTTACGTGTCTAGACTCATCGCTCAGATTAAGGTCTCTGGAATTCATTCACTTTGTAGTACTAACAGTTTTCTCTATTAATTTCTGAGCAGCATTTCTTTGTATAGATATACAACACTTCCTCTATCCGCTCACTTCTGAAGGAGCATTTAGTGGTTTCTAGATTTAGGTGATTATGAATAAAGCTGCTATGAACAATCAAGTGCAGGCTGCTATGAACATTCAAGTGCAGATTCAAGTGGAATCTATTATTTTTATAATAAAAATAATAATTTTATTATTATTTTTTTTCTACAGTAAATACCCAAGAGTAGGGCTGCTGGATCAAGAGGAAAGTGTACTCTTAATTTTATAAGAAATCACCAAACTTGTTTCCCAAAGTGGTTTATTACTTTGCGTTCCCATCAGCAACATAGGACAGTTCTTTTATTCCATATCCTCATACCACTTGATATTCTCAGTCTTCTTAATTTTAGCCATTTTGGTGGGTGTGTAGTAATATCTCATTATGGTTTTGATTTCTATTCCCCTGATGACTTATTTGAAAAATGTCATGTGTTTACTGCTCATACACGTATCTTCCTTTTTAAGTCTTTTGCTCACGTTTTCTTGGGCTATTTTTATAATTAATCTTCAGTTATTTAAATATTATTCAAAATTATATTTAATATATTTATACATTATTAATTGAAGTTCATATATATATAAGTACTTTATCAGATAAGTGTTTTATGAATATAATTTCTCACTTTGTGATTTACCATTTAACAATGACTTCTGATGAACAGATTTTTATTTTGATGAAATTCAATTTATCATTTGTTTTCTCCTTTACAATTAGTCCCTTTTTTGGCCTCTCTGAAACATGTTTGCTAACTCCAGGGTCAAAAAGACTTCCCCCACACCTTTGTCTAGAAGCTTCACAGTTTTTGCTTCACGTTTAGTCTCCAGCCTACTTTGAAGTAATGTATGTATATGGGATGAGGCTGATGGTAAAGGTTCTTTTTTTCTTTACTTTTAAACATAGTATTTTACAGGTGTTCCTGCACCATTTATGGTTGAAAAGATTTTCCTTCCCCATGGTGACTTTGCTAAAAATGCATCAGTTGACATGTCATGGGTCCATTTCCAGACTCCATCCTGTCCTGTGATACACGCTCGTCTCTCCTCACAGGTCCATCCTTGCAGCCGAAAGGCAGGTACTCAAAGTCCTCCAGCTCTTTTCTCTGCTGCAGGACTGTCCTACCCCACATCTTCACAGACTCACTGCAATTCCAGCCATTTTTTTTTTCCATTTGAGAACCAGAAAAGCTGAATCTAAAATTTTTATAGAAATAATTCATGTTTTACATTTTACCTTGAAGAGTACAGCAGAGGAGATAGAGGCTCACAGTACTTGGACTGTAGTCCTAGTAGAAGGGCTGGGGCTTCTTAAGGAAAGTCAGCAGTATTTCCTAATGGATAGATGGATGGTGGAGGATCATGAAAAGGCTCTGAGGCTTTCAGAAAAGTAGGGCACTTTCCTGCCCAGCCATGGCCTGAAATCATATGGTTTGGGTGAACTCTGGAGGTTTCCAGGGAGCTGGGCTGGGCTTGTCTGGGATGTGGTTGTCAGGGGACCCAGTGAGCCTTGTGGTTCTACAGCAGTGATGTTATTCCTAAGGGAGGCTCAGGCTCTTGGCCATAGTGGCAGTCAGAGCAGCCCCACTCATTTGACCCGTGGGCATTCCCTAAGATTTTTTTCCAAAGCTACATTCAGAAAAAAGCTTGCAATGACATGACCAACAAGGGCTTAATTTCCAAAATATACAAACAGCTCATCCAACTCAATAACAAAAACTCAAACAATTCAATCCAAAAAATGGGCAGAAGACCTAAATAGACATTTCTCCAAAGAAAACATACAGATGGCCAACAGGCAAATGAAAAGATGCTCCATATTGCTAATTATTAGAGAAATGCAAATCAAAACTACAATGAGATATCACCTTCCACCAGTCAGAATGGCCACTTCAAAAGCTCTACAAATAATAAACACTGGAGAGGGTGTGGAGAAAAGGGAACCTTCTACACAGTTGGTGGGAATATATATTGGTACAGCATGGAACAGTATGTATGGAGGTTCCTTAAAAAAACTATAAGTAGAGTTACCATGTGATTCAGCAATCCTACTCCTTGGCATATATCCAGACAAACTAATTTGAAAAGATAAACACACCCCAATGTTCACTGCAGTACTATTTACAATAGCCAAGGCACGGAAGCAACCTAAATGTCCATCAACAGATGAATAGATACTAACTATGTGGTGCATATATACAATACTCAGCCATAAAAAGAATGAAATAATGCCATTTGCAGCAACATGGATGGATTTAGAGATTGTCATACGAAGTGAAGTCAGACAAAGACAGATATAATATGATATCACTTATATGTGGAATCAAAAATATGATACAAATGAATTTATATCAAAACAAAAATAGATTGACAGACACAACAAACAAACTTATGGTTACCCAAGGGGGAAGGTGGTTAGGGAGGGATAAATTAGGAGTTGGGGATTAGTAGATACAAACTACCATGTATAAAATAGATAAACAATAGTGTTCCACAAGTCACAAGATAGTGGAATAGAAGGACATGTACTCATCTTCTCCTTCTAGAACTCCAAAATTGCAAAAACCGCTGAACAATCATTGACAGGAGAATGTTGGCTCCCACCAAAAAAAGATACTCCACATCCAAGGGCAAAGGAGAAGCCCCAACCAGATGGTCAGTTCAGTTCAGTTCAGTTGTTCAGTCGTGTCCGACTCTTTGCGACCCCATGCCAGGCCTCCCTGTCCATCACCAACTCCCAGAGTTCACTCAAACTCACGTCCATCGAGTCGGTGATGCCATCCAGCCATCTCATCCTGGGTCATCCCCTTCTCCTCCTGTCCCCAATCCCTCCCAGCATCAGAGTCTTTTCCAATGAGTCAACTCTTCATGGAGGGGCAAAATCGTGTTTAGACTCAAACCCCATGCCCACCAGAGATGCTTGCAGGGCTCAAACAAAACTTTGTGTGCACCAGGACCCAGAGACCCTACAAGAGACTGAGCCAGACCTGCCTCTGCGTGTGTGAGTGTCTCCTGCAGAGCCATGTGTCAGCAGTGGCCTGCCATGGGGACAAGGGCTCTGGCTGCAGCAGACCTGGGAGGAGCAGTATGTGGCCTAAGTCATCTTGGAGGAGTCGCCATCAGCACCACCACAGAGCCACCAAGTAGTAGAGCCACAAACTGGAGAGAAATTATACCAAAGAAGTTCTCACACTGCTGCTTAAGTTCTAGGGCCCACAACAGATTTTCCAACCAGGAGATATGGCAAAGGGACTGAGAACCCCCAGGGCATTTGACTTTGAAGGCCAGTGGGATTTCATTATAGAACTTCCACAGGACTGGGGAAACAGACTCTTGGAGCACACAAACAAAACCTTGTGCACCAGGACCCAGGAGAAAGGGGAGTGATCCCACAAGAGACTAACCCAGATTTGCCGGTGAGTGTTCAGGAGTCTCTGGCAAAGGTGTGGGTCGACAGTGGCCTTCTGTGAGGTTGGGGCACTGAATTCAACAGTCCTGGGAGCTGCAGTGTGCTGGCATAAGTCCTTTTGAAGGAGGTTGCCATTAATGCCATTACCCCTACCATAGTACCCCTACCTGAGGCCAAACTACAGGGAGGGACACAGCCCCACTTATCTACAGAAAATTGGATTGAAGATTTATTGAACATGGCTCCACCCATCAGAGCAAGACCCAGATTCCCCCATAGCCAGTCCCTCCCATCAGGAAGCCTCTTATCCTTATCCATCAGAGGGCAGACAGAATGGAAACCACAATTACAGAAAACTAACCAAACTGGTCACATGGATTACAGCCTTGTCTAACTCAATAAAACTATGAGCCATGCCATGTAGGGCCACACAAGAAGGATGGGTCATGGTGGAGAGTTCTAACAAAACATGGTCCACTGGAGAAGAGAACAGCAAACTACCTCAGTGTTCTTGCCCTGAGAATACCAGGAACAGTATTAAAAGCAAAAAGATATGACACTGGAGGATGAACGCCCTAGGTCAGCAGGCACCCAATATGCTACTGGAGAAGAGCAAAGAAATAGCTCCAGAAGGAATGAGGAGGCTGAGTCAAAGCGAAAACAATGCTCAGATGTGGATGTGACTGGTGATGAAAGTACAGTCTGATGATGTAAAGAACAATATAGCACAGGAACCTGGAATGAATCAAGCTTAACTGAAAGTGATCAAACAGGAGATGGCAAGAGTGAACATCAACGTTTTACGAATTAGTGAACTAAAATGGATCAGAATGGGCAAATTTAATTCAGATGACCATTATATCTACTACTGTGGGCAAGAATCCCTTTAGAAGAAATAGAGCAGCCTTCATAGTCAACAGAAGAGTCTGAAATGCAGTACTTGGGTGCAATCTCAAAAATGACAGCATGATCTCTGTCTGTTTCCAAGGCAAACCATTCAACATCACAGTAATCCAAGTCTATGGCCCAATCACTAATGCCGAAGAAGCTGAAGTTGAATGATTCTATGAAGACCTACAAGATTTCCTAGAACTAACACCAAAAAAGATGTCATTTTCATTATAGGGGACTGGAGAGCAAAGGTAGGAAGTCAAGAGATACCTGGAGTAACAGGTAAGTTTGGCCTTGGAGTATAAAATAAAGCAGGGCAAAGCCTAACAGAGTTTTGCCAAGAGTCATAGCGAACACCTTCTTCCATGTGTAGAGCCATCTCTACACATGGACAACACAAGATGGTTAATACTGAAATCAGACTGATTATTTTCTTTGCAGCTGAAGATGAAGAAGCCCTATATCATCAGGAAAAACAAGACCAGGAGCTGACTGTGGCCCAGATCATGAACTCCTTATTGCAAAATTCAGACTTAAGTTGAATAAAGTAGGAAAACCACTAGACCATTCAGGTATACAGTAGAAGTGACAAAAAGATTCAAGGGATTAGATTTGATAGATGGAGTGCCCAAAGAACTATGGATGGGGTTCATAACATTGTACAGGAGGCAGTGATCAAAACCATCCCCAAGAAAAAGAACTGCCAAAAGGCAAAATGGTTGTCTGAGGAGGGCTTACAAATAGCTGAGAAAAGAAGAGAAGTGAAAGGTAAAGGAAAAAGGAAAGATATATCCATCTGAATGCAGAGTTCCAGAGAACAGCAAGGAGAGATAAGCAAGCCTTCCTAAGTGATCAATGCAACAAAATAGAGAAAAATAGTGGAATGGGAAAGACTAGAGATCTCTCCAAGAAAATTAGCGATACTGAGGGAACATTTCATGGGCACACTAAAGGACAGAAACATTATGGATCCAACAGAAGCAGAATATATTAAGAAGAGGTGGCAAGAATACACAGAAGAAATACACAAAAAGATCTTCATGACCTAGATAACCACGATGGTGTGATCACTCACCTAAAGCCAGACATCCTGGAGTGCAAAGTCAAGTGGGCCTTAGGAAGCATCAATATGAACAAAGCTAGTGGAGGTGATGGAATTTCAGTTGAGCTATTTCAAATCCTGAAAGATGATGCTGTGAAAGTGCTGCACTCAATATGCCAGCAAATTTGGAAAACTCAGCAGTGGCCACAGGACTGGAAAATGTCAGTTTTCATTCCAATCCCAAAGAAAAGGAATACCAAAGAATGCTCAAATTACCACACAACTGCACTCATCTCACAACACTAGCAAAGGAATATTCAAAATTCTCCAAGCCAGGCATTAACAGTACGTGAACTGTGAACTTCCAGATGTTCAAGTTGGGGTTTAGAAAAGGTAGACGAACCAGAGATCAAATTGCCAACATCTGTTAGATCATAGAAAAAGCAAGAGAGTTCCAGAAAAACGTCTGCTTCATTGACTACGCTAAATCCGTTGACCATGTGGATCACAACAAACTGTGGAAAATTCTTAAAGAAATGGGAATACCAGACCATTTTACCTGCCTTCTGAGAAATCTGTATGCAGGTCAAGAAGCGACAGTTAGAACTGGACATGGAACAACACACTGGTTCCAAATTGGGAAAGGAATATGTTAAGGCTGTATATTGTCACCCTGCTTATTTAACTTACACGCAGAGTACATCATGCAAAATGCTGGACTGGTTGAAGCATAAGTTGCAATCAAGATTGCTGGGAGAAATATGAATAACCTCAGATATTCAGATGATACCACCCTTATGACAGAAAGCAAAGAGGAACTAAAGAGCTTCTTGATGAAAGTGAAAGAGGAGAGTGAAAAAGCTGGCTTAAAACTGAACATTCAGAAAACTAAGATCATGGCATCTGGTCCCATAACTTCATGGCAAATAGATGGGGAAACAGTGACAGACTTTATTTTCTTGGGCTCCAAAATCACTGTGGACTGTGACTGCAGCCATGAAATTAAAAGACGCTTGGAAGAAAAGCTATGACAAACCTAGACAGCATATTAAAAAGCAGAGACATTACTGACAAAAGTTTGTATAGTCAAAGCTATGATTTTTCCAGTAGTCACATATAGATGTGAGCGTTGGACCATAAAGAAAGCTGAGAACCGAAGAATTGATGCTTTTGAACTGTGGTGTTGGAGAAGACTCTTGGGAGTCCCTTGGACAGCAAGAAGATCCAACCAGTCCATCCTAAAAGAAGTCAGTCCTGAATGTTCATTGGAAGGACTGATGCTGACGCTGAAACTTCAATACTTTGGCCACCTGATGCAAAGAACTGACTTATTGGAAAAGACCCTGATGCTGGGAAAGTTTGAAGGCAGGAGAAGCGGAGGACAGAGGATGAGATGGTTGGATGGTATCACCTACTCAATGGTCATGAGTTTGAGCAAGCTCTGGGAGTTGGTGATGGACAGGGAAGCCTGGCGTGCTGCAGTCCATGGGGTTGCAAAGAGTCAGACACAACTGAGCGACTGAACTGAATTGATGCTGGAGACACAAACTGAATTTTTGTTTCAGAAACAGCAAATTATACCTAAACATAAAAGTTATGTGTGTGTAGCATTTTAAAATATTTATATGTACATACATATATATAAGATACATACACATTTTCAATCCTAACTGAAACATTTGCATTCCTTTCCTCATTCCTATTCCTTTCCTCTTTCTGTCCAGATGAGGCCCTTATCCTGCCCTCATTCACAAGGGCGCCCAGGAAGTGGCCAGAGGGGCCAGGGAAGAGCCAGGATACAGCATCAAAGGCAGAGGCAGGGGCAGGTGCTGACAGACCTGTGGTGTGGAGTGAGCTCGTGTGTTGTGTGTGTGCTATGTGCATGGGCTAAAATGTGCATGTGTGCCTTATATATGGGAAGGGGGTGGAGTGGGTATAGGGTTCTGTCTATGGTATGTGCATGTGTATTGAGTATTTCTGGTGCCTTGTGTGACATACGTCAGGCTGGTGTGCAGACTCTCCATGCATTTGTTGTGGGGGTTAGGGGGTCTTTTGCATGTGTAGTATATGTGCCTTGTATGGTGTGTGGGGTGTATTATGTGCTAGGTTGCATGGCATGTGTGGTGTATGTGATTGGTGTGTGACACATATGTTGTATGTCCTATGTGCACATTGTATGTGGTGAGATATGAGGTGTGTGCACAGGGGAGCATGTGAATGCATGTAAAGTGGGTGTGCATGTGAGATGTGTGCATGTTATGTTTGTGTGTGTGTGATGTATATTATATGATGACTGTGTGTGCTGTCTGGCAGGGGATGAATGGTGGGTATGCAGGGTGAATATGCTATGTGGTGTGTGTGGTGGGTATGGATGGCAACTGTGTGGTGTGTGAGTGTGTGTGCATTGTTGTACGTGCACACTTAGGCTCCCGAGGGCAGCTATTACTCTGTCTCCCTCCAGGGCAGGCACAGACGCAGAAGGGTGCCTGCATCGTGAAGGATGTGGGGGATACAGTGGACACACAGGGGTGCACTGGGGGCTGCGGCCATGCATGCATTCAGTTTTGCAGGGTTGCTTGCATCTGAAACCCAAGCTGCCCTCTTCTGAGCACCAACCAAGGCTCAGGTGAGCAGACGACAGCTGCCCCTTGGGCCTATATCCTGACAGGGCAGGGCTGCGGGCAGTTCCCAATGTGCAGGTGCACGAGCAATGTAGAATCTGCATGTATGGCATGGCCAGGAGCTTCCTGGGGAGAAAGCCACTGAGGCACCTTCATGCTCACCGCCCCCTCACCACCATCACCACTGGGAACTGAAGCCTGAAATTATGGAACCAACTGTTGAAAGTGCAGAACAATCAACAAGTTTTTCAGATTCATTTTCTGAAATGGTTTAATCTATGCCTGAGGCCAAACATCTATTAATTAAGTAGGAACTCCGATCTCTACATTCCCAATTGGCTGCCGCAGCACTGCATGAAGGGTCTGAGGCTGTGGCTCTGGAGCAGGGCCCTCCTCCCACCCCTTTGACTTTCTGTAATCACAAGCAAGACTGTGCTGGCTGCACACGGGCAGGAAGTGATGAAGGATGAGGTTCACACCCCGAGCACTGAGCTATCTCTGTGAAGGACGTGGAGAATCCACGAATGTCACACTGTGGAAGCAGTGCTGGTATTGACATCAACGGGCCTTTCTGCATACTTGTGGAGTTCAGTCTCCATTACAGGAGAACATTATTATCAGCACAGTTCTTCATTTATATCAGCCTAAGTTAAACATCTAGATGACCCTTCACCAAAATCACCAGTTTGAATCCAGTGATCCACATACCTCCTAATATTCCACTCATCAATGCTTTTGGCTGGCAATGTTTGGCGAGCAAAGATAGAATAACCTAGATTTCGTATCAGCATCTCTGGCTAGATTGACAGGATTATTCTGAAACTTTGCTCTACTGTTTTATAATCTTCACTTGCAAAGCCCTGGCAAGTTGATTCTAGCCTCAGGGAGATATAAGGGGCTGCAGACCTGGGGCAGGCTTTTCGAGGCCTCCAGTTATAAACGCACAAAAAAACAAAACAAAACAAAACAAAACAAAACACAAAGAGCTGGACCAAGAGAGCAGAAGGAATAGAAGACATAGATATTCTGTTACAAGAGACAGCAAAGGAGGATTGTAAGCAGCAAGAGGACAAAAGAGGGAGGTGAGTCATGTTCATTTTGTGATGCCTACCAGACTGTAATTCCCCTTAGGGAAGGAGTTGATTTATATTCATTTTTGAAGGAAATGGCAACCCACTCCAGTACTTTTGCCTGGAAAATCCCATGGACGGAAGAGCCTGATAGGCTACAGTCCGTGGCATCGCAAAGAGTTGGACATGACCGAATGACTTCACTTCCACTTTATTTACCGTAGCATTTGTTCAATAAATGCTTTTAACATTGCAAAAAAAAGTAGAGAGCTGGAAACATGTCACATGCCTCTCAACATGGAAAGTCATTCTTAATACTGCTGTCACATGGAGCTGTTTAAAATAAATCGGTCAGGATTTAGATGGTTAACAAAATGAACTGAATTTTCTAACATAACTTGTAAAATGTAAACCATGGCAGACAATCAGTGTTCATAGTTTTGAAAAACTCCCTTTGCTGCCAAAATGTATGACATCTAATAGCAATGGAACTATAAATCCTGTACACAATTCATCTGTATAAACAACAACACTGCAAAGCTACACAGCTGATGTTGGTATCTGTCACATTAATTGTCTAATGTACAACTTCTGTTTTTGAAGAAAGTAGTCAACCTGGGGATTAAATAGGCAATTTTACAACCACATTTTTCCCACATGTGAGTTAAGTAATACTATTTTAAGAGAAGCTAAATACTGACATCAGCCAATTTGGGATTTTTTAATTTAAAATATCATACATAAAACTACTGTATGCTTATTTTAATACTGAAGCATTGATCACTGATATCACAGTAAACAAATTCAAATCATACTTGGGAGGTTTGTTTCTGGCAATGGAGGACTAGGTTGTTTCAGACCAACACACATTGCAATAACTAGAAAACACGGCAAGGTATAAGAAAGAGCCTCTTTGATAACATCTGAGAATACAAGGGCAGGGCGGAATTTTAAGGCTAAGATCTGGGAGGAGATCGACGACAGGGGAGGTGAGACTTGCACTGAAAGTCACTTTCCCTACTGGGAGTATCACCAATGATGAGAGCAGTGGCTGAGAGGCTGAAAAGATGGGCAGATCTTTCAACAAATCTTGATCTTGGAAGACAAAAACTGAATTCAAGGTTCATGGAGAAGAACAGACCTTGGTCAACAACCTGAGCTCTTAGTTGGGACCTGAAAGGATGACACTTCAAGAGTCAGAGTGAATTAGAAGTAGAGCAGTCATACTATGGAAATAAGTCCAACTTCACTTAAATCTCTGATTATTTTATTAAAGTAGTCTTGCATTGTTAATACCCCCATCCAAACTGCCTGAAATAAGCAAATTGAATCCTCTCTGGAAAATGATAAACTCATCCAGAGCTTAAATCTGTACCTTAAAATTTTAATATATAATCCTATATCCAGCATTTGTTAAAATGATCAGGAAGATGAGAAATTAAGACAGACAGAGAAATAACAGAAAACCAAACAGCAGGAACAGAAAAACAGGAGATCTCAACAAACATATACTTTAATTATAACAAATATGTTGAAGTTAAAGAATTTTGGTAGAGAACTGGGAAATGTAAAATAAGCCAACTGGAAACTCTAGAACTGAAAAACAGAATAACTAAAAACTCAATGGGTAGGTTTGAGAGTTGACTTCGTACTCACATAAAGAAAACTGATAAACTAGAAGATAGGTCAGAAGGAAAACTCCAGTCTGAAGCTCATGTGTGCATGCGCGCACACACACACACACACACACACACACACACACACACACACACACACAGAGCAGGGACAGGAGGGTGGTGATTAAGAAAATAAGTGTAAATCTATAAGCATAAGCACAGGCAAGGAGCATCGTATCCAAAATATGTATAATGGAGTCCCAGAAAGAAAAAATATTTTTAAAAAGATATTGAGAGAATTTTCTAAAATTCATGAAAGAGATCAAGCCACAGATTCAGAAATGACATCTGTCTACAATGTGGGAGACCCAGGTTCAATCCCTGGGTTGGGAAGATCCCCTGGAAAAGGGAATGGCTGCCCACTCCAGTATTCTTGCCTGGCAAATTCCATGAACAGAGGAGGCTGGTGGGCTACAGTCCATGAGGTCACAGAGTCGGACACAACTAAGTGACTAACACACATGTGAACCCCAAAGAAATGCTGGGAATCTATAAGGAAGAACAAAATTTTAGAGCCAGGAAGAGGAAAAAAAGAGACATATTACCTTCAAATGAGCAATAAGGAGATACACAATTGACTCCTTAATGGAATAATGAATGCCAAAAGAAGATGGAGTGACATATTCAAAGGGCTTAAAGAAAACAAATGACAGTCTAGATCCCTGTATTTTGTAAAAATTCTCCTCCAAGGTAAAAGCAAAATTTTTAAAAATCCAGGTAAAGTCTGACAGCATTTATTGCCAGTGTACCACACTAAGGAAAATACTTAAGGGGGTTCTTCAGACAGAAAGAAATAATCCCAGATGGGAGCCCAGAGGTCCAGGAAAGAATAAAAAGCAGTGGAAAGTTTCTAAAATGTCTAAGTAGGTACTGATTCCACAGAGCATGATGCTTGCTTTATGGGGTTTAAAATGGAATCAAATTATGGGACAGAATTAGCACAAAAGTCAGGAGGGGGTAAATGGAATTAAATTCTAAGTTCCATGAACTATCTGCAGTGTGGCAGAGGCACTAATTTAAGGGGGAACTCTGTTTTCAAGTGTGCATGTTATAATCTCTATAGTAACTGCTAAAAAATACTGAGGGACTCATGGCTAAGAAGTCAGAAAGTGAAAAATAAATAATAAACATCTTGATTTACACAAAATAAGTCAAGAAGGATGAAAAAATGGAACAAAGAACAGATAGGAAAAACAGTGTGATGGACCAACACAACCCTTTAAAGCAATTATCCTCCAATAACAATAAAAATTTAAAAAGTGCAATATTAGATCTATAACCAAATATATCTGTTATCACATTCAATGTGGGTAAACTAAATACACCATGTTATAGATAGATTATCAGCCTGAATAAAAAAAAACTAATTATATATTGCTTAGAAGAGCTACATCTTAAATACAAGGTGTCAGGATGGTTAAAAGTAAAAAGAAAAACACATAGTGCAAACACTAACCAAATGAATACAGAAATACTCATTTTGGGAAAGCAGACTTTAAAGAAAATAAAATTTTAATAAAGTTAGAAGAAAAAGTGTTGATTATGACAATGGAGTCACTGTCCAACAGGAAGATGTAACAAGATTAAATGTGTTTAACCTCAAAGTATATAAAGCAAAAGCCAAAAGAAAATAAAGGAGAAACATACACATCCACAACCACAGTTGGAGGTTTGAACAGGTGCTTTCAGTAACTGATAGAACAAGCAGATGAAAATAGTATAGATTTAAGTGCACCCTAGAGCTGACTCCTCAGCCATGGGGATCCCATGGCTCATACTGCAGACATGTGGCTCCAGTGTTTCAGTGTCCACCTTTTTGGAGTGAGGGATGAGGACCTAGGGCCTGGCACCTCTGGCTACTCTTCTTTTCACTGTCTATATAGCTAAAAAAACTGAATCCAAAGGTGGTTTGTGTATCTTTACTAGCTGAATTAGTGCTTGCCCTTGCCTTGTTTTTTGTGTGTGTTAGAAATTAGTGACAAAAAGATAAACAGAAAAATCCTCAAAAGCTTGTCAATTTAGCAGAAATGTCTAGCCTTCAATATAAATATTTGAAAAGGCTGAACTGAACATCAATAATCTAAGTTGGGTGTTGGCAAATTATAGCCTGCAGGCCAATTCCAGCCTGCCCATTTTTGTGCAGTGCACAGGATAAGAACAGCTTTTACATTTTTAAATAGTTAAAAAAGAATATGTAACAGAAACTGTACACAGCTTGCAAAGCTTAGTGTGTTTACTGCCTGTCCTTTTGCAGAAAAGTTTGCCCACCCCGACTCAAGTATACATATTAACTGGTTAAACAGAATAGCAATTTTAACCAATAGATAAGAAGGGGAAGAAAAGGGACAAAGAACAGTTAAAGAAAAATCAGTGAGATGATAGATCTATAACCAAATATAGTAAGCATTTATAAAGGTAAGATCAGAGCTTCATTAAATAGACAAATAACAATAGAAAGAATTAATAAAGCCAAAAGGTTGTTTTTTGGAAAGACTTAATCAATAACCCTGGAAAGCTGGATCTATCTCTATCTCCATATCTATCTCTGTATCTGTCTCTGTCTCAGTCTCTATTTCTTTTTCGGTCTCTCTCTCCATCTCTATCTATATGCAAAACAAGTCAGACATACAAGAATATATACTGTATGATTACATGTATACAAAGTTCAAGAATGGGAAAAAAACAAATCTAAGACAAACCACAGTTGTGGTTGCCTTTGGAGAGAAGGAAGGTTAGTGAGAGGAGCGGGGAGGAAAGGGACTTATGGGCATCTGGTAATATCATAGTTTTTTATTTCGGTCAGTGATGATTATCAGTGATGAATTATGAGAATTCATTAGGCTCTAAACTTATACTTTTTGTAATTTATATGTGCATACAATACTTCAATAAGAAAATTTAAAACATTTTTTTGTTTTAAATTGCAAATACTTTGCAATTGACTTTGTACAAGGTTTTGTGCAATGTCATATGTTAGGCTGTTACTCAGAATACATCTGGTTTTAAAAGCATCCAGGGATAGAAACTAGATGAAGAGGAGATAGAAAGGCTTTTCACTGAATACCATTTTGTCCCTCCTGGGGTTGTAATGTGTGCATGTTTTATTAAAAGTAAATGAACTATTAAAAAGTAGGAAAAAGTTATTAATATATAGCAAAATGTAAATAGAATATTTATAAATATAGATATAAAAATATAAATAAGTACATAGTTTTATATACTCATCACTTTTAAATTAGTCTATTATGATTCACTGTTGGTCCAAAGTTAATACCAAATTAAAAGCAGTGGTTCTTATTCTTATGAGCCTGATTATTATCACCAAAATAATTCAGGCCAGAAGAGGGAAGTATGCTAACAGTTCCTAGATCATGGAATAAGCATTAACACTTCAAAACAAACCGTTAGAGGAAGAGCCATGACTAATAAGGCAAATGACACACAGGTGATAGAATAAAACTTCCTAAATATCAGGAAACAAACAGAAAGTGAATCTGAAACTGGTCTCTTCCAAGGATTTATCAGTAGTCCATCAGGATCGTCCCAGATGGACTTTGGCACATCTAGTGGTGAAGGGCATAAAACTTCAATTTGTATGAAGCATTGATAACCACCCTCTACCTGGGCCCTTATGTACTTGGTGCTGCACACGTATGATTTCATTTAATCACACCACCATTTTATATCTGCAGAAACTGAGGCTCATATTTAAACCCCTTGGTCCAATGGTTCCAGCAGGCCAGGAAGTGGTAGACTAGAACTTGGACACAGGATGGCCAGCTTCACAGAAACACTACAGCTGATTGATTCTCCAATCAGCCCAGACAACAATTTCCCTCCCTTGTCAGTAGCTGCTTCTATCCCCTTCAATGTGTGGTAGCCAGACTCCAAAACAGCCCCCAGAGATCCCAGCTACTGTTATTTACACCTTTGTTTTGTCCGCTCCACATTCAACCAGAGTTGGTTTGTGTGTGCCCAGATATGGAAGAAGTGATAGGATGTCCCATCCAAGATTACACTGTGAAATAATGTGGGTTTTGTCTCGATTCCCTCTTTCTCTCCCTCCCTTTCCCTCTGTCTCTCAATCAACCCATATCTTATGAGGATATTCAGGTACATAGTGAGACACTGATGTCCCCTGCCAAGTGCCAATGAAGAGTGGAGACCCGCTGGCTACCGTGTGAGGATCCTGGAACAGATCCCCCAGTCTTAGTCAAGCTTCAGGTGATGCAGCTACAACTTGATGGTAATCTCATGAAAGATGGAACCAGAACCACACAGCTAAGTCACTTCTGGGTTCTCAGTCCTCTGAAATGGTATGTGAAGATATATGAAAGGTAGTTTAAGCTGCTAAATAATGGGATGATTCAGTAATGCAGCAATACAAAAAAAAGTCACCATGACACCAGACTTTGATGACATAAACATTCCTGATTTTAAGTAATACAAGAAGTGCTGCAAGATACTACCTGTGCACCAGAATGGGTGAAGTAAAGAAGATGACAACACCAAAGATTGTTCACTAAGATTATAGAGCAACTGGAACTGTTACACACTGTTACAGTGGAAGTATAAAACAATACAAACACTATATGAAAAGGTCCTGCAGTTTCTCTAAAACTGAACACACGCCACCTATGATCCAGTTATAGCTATGATCCTAGCTATCTACTCTCATGTATTTATCCAAGAAAAATGAAACCACATATCCATAAAAAGACATCTAACCTTCTGAAACTGAACCAGGAAGAAACATAAAATCTTAACAGACCCATCACAAGCACAGAAATTGAAACTGTAATAAAAAAATCTTCCAACAAACAAAAACCCAGGACCAAACAGCTTCACAGGTTGAATTCTACCAAAAATCTAGAGAAGAGCTAACACCTATCCTACTCAAACTCTTCCATAAAATTGCAGAGGAAGGTAAACTCCTAAACTCATTCTATGAGGGCACCATCACTCTAAAACCAAAACCAAAGATGCCACAAAAAAAAGAAAACGTCAGGCCAATATCACTGATGAACACAGATGCAAAAATTCTCAACAAAATTCTAGCAAACAGAACCCAACAGCATATTAAAAAGATCATACATCATGACAAAGTGGGCTTTATCCCAGGGATGCGAGGATTCTTCAATATTCACAAGTCAATCAATGTGATACACCACATTAACAAATTGAAAGATGATCCAGAGAGATGATATGGGGTGGGAGGTGGGAAGGGGGTTCAGGATTGGGAACTCATGTACACCCATGGCTGATTCATGTCAATGTATGGCAAAATAAATACAGTATTGTAAAGCAAAATAAATTAAAAATAAAATTAAAAAAAAGAAAAAAAACCCATATGATTATCTCAATAGATGCAGAGAAAGCCTTTGGCAAAATTCAACATCCACTTATGATAAAAACTCTCCAGAAAGCAGGCACAGAAGGAACATACCTCAACATAATAAAAGCCATATATAATAAACCCACAGCAAGCATTATCCTCAATGATGAAAAATTGAAAGCATTTCCCCTAAAGTCAGGAACAAGACAAGGGTGCCCACTCTCACCACTACTACTCAACAGAGTTTTGGAAGTTTTAGCCACAGCAATCAGAGAAGAAAAAGAAATAAAAGGAATTCTGATTGGAAAAGAAGTAAAATTCTCACTGTTTGCAGATGACATGATCCTCTACATAGAACACTCTAAAGACACCACCAGAAAATTACTACAGCTAATCAATGAATATAGTAAAGTTGTAAGATATAAAATTATACACAGAAATCCCTTGCATTACTAACAATGAAAAAATATGCTAACAATGACAAAAATAGAAAGAAAAATTAAGAAAACAATCCCATTCACCATCGTGATGAAAAGAACAAAATACTTAGGAATAAATCTACCTACTCTCCGACATAAATCAAAGCAGGATCCTCTATGATCCACCTCCCAGAATTCTGGAAATAAAAGCAAAAATAAACAAATGGGATCTAATTAAAATTAAAAGCTTCTGCACAACAAAGGAAACTATAAGCAAGGTGAAAAGACAGCCTTCTGAATGGGAGAAAATAATAGCAAATGAAGCAACTGACAAACAACTAGTCTCAAAAATATACAAGCAACTTATGCAGCTCAACTCCAGAAAAATAAATGACCCAATCAAAAAACAGGCCAAAGAACTAAATAGACATTTCTCCAAAGAAGACATACAGATGGCTAACAAACACATGAAAAGATGCTCAACATCACTCATTATTAGAGAAATGCAAATCAAGACCACAATGAGGTACCACTTCACACCAGTCAGAATGGCTGTGATACAAAAGTCTGCAAGCAATAAATGCTGGAGAGGGTGTCGAGAAAAGGGAACCCTCTTGCACTGTTGGTGGGAATGCAAACTAGTACAGCCACTATGGAGAACAGTGTGGAGATTCCTTAAAAAATTGCAAATAGAACTGCCTTATGACCCAGCAACCCCACTGTTGGGCATACACACCAAGGAAACCAGAATAGAAAGAGACACATGTACCCCAATGTTCATCACAGCACTGTTTATAATAGCCAGGACATGGAAACAACCTAGATGTCCATTAGCAGATGAATGGATAAGAAAGCTGTGGTACATATACACAATGGAGTATTACTCAGCCATTAAAAAGAATACATTTGAATCAGTTCTAATGAGATGGATGAAACAGGAGCCGATTATACAGAGTGAAGTAAGCCAGAAAGAAAAACACCAATACAGTATACTAACACATATATATGGAATTTAGAAAGATGGTAATGATGACCCTGTATGCGAGACAACAAAAGAGACACAGATGTGTAGAGCAGACTTTTGGACTCAGAGGGAGAGGGAGAGGGTGGGATGATTTGGGAGAATGGCATTGAAACATGTATACTATCATGTAAGAAACGAATCGCCAGTCTATGTTTGATGCAGGATACAGGATGCTTGGGGCTGGTGCACGGGGATGATCCAGAGAGATGATATGGGGTGGGAGGTGGGAGGGGGGTTCATGTTTGGGAACTCATGTACACCCGTGGTGGATTCATGTCAATGTATGGCAAAACCAATACAGTATTGTAAAGTAAAATAAAGTAAAAATAAAAATTAAAAAAAAAGAAACAAAAGATCTATATATAGAAAACTATAAAACACTGATGAAAGAAATCAAAGATGACACAAACAGATGGAGAAACATACCATGTTCATGGATCAGAAGAATCAATATAGTGAAAATGAGTATACTACCCAAAGCAATCTATAGAGTAAACGTAATCCCTATCAAGCCACCAACAGTATTTTTCAGAGAACTAGAACAAATAACTTCATAATTTGTATGGAAATACAAAAAACCTCAAATAGCCAAAGCAATCTTGAGAAAGAAGAGTGGAACTAGAGGAATCAACCTGCCTGACTTCAGACTATACTACAAAACTACAGTCATCAAGACAGTACAGTACCGGCACAAAGACAGAAATATAGACCAATGGAACAGAATAGAAAGCCCAGAGATAAATCCACAGTCCTACGGACACCTTATCTTTGACAAAGGAGGCAAAAATATACAGTGGAGAAATGACAATCTCTTTAACAAGTGGTGCTGGGAAAACTGGTCAACTAAACTGTAAAAGAATGAAACTAGGACACTATCTAACACCATACACAAAAATAAATTCAAAATGGATTAAAGATCTAAAGGTAAGACCAGAAATTATAAAACTCCTAGAGGAAAACATAGGCAAAACACTCTCTGACATAAATCACAGCAGGATCCTCTATGACCCACCTCCCAGAGTAATGGAAATAAAAGCAAAAATAAACAAATGGGACCTAAGTAAGCTTAAAAGCTTTGCATAATGAAGGAAACTATAAGCAAGGTGGAAAGATAGCCTTCAGAATGGGAGAAAATAATAGCAAATAAAGGAACTGACAAATAATTAATCTCAAAAATATATAAGCAGCTCATGCACCTCAATACCAGAAAAACAAAACAGCCAATAAAAAAAATGAGCCAAAGATGTTAAACAGACATTTCTCCAAAGAAGACATATAGGTGGCTAACAAACATGAAAAGATGCACAACATCACTCATTATCAGAGAAATGCAAATCAAAAGCACAGTGAGGTACCATCTCACACCAGTCAGAATGGCTGCTATCAAAAAGTCTACAAACAAATCCTGGAGAGAGTGTGGAGAAAAAGGAACCCTCTTACACTGTTGGTGGGAATGCAAACTAGTACAGCCACTATGGAGAACAGTGTGGAGATTTCTTAAACACCTGGAAATAGAACTGCCATCAGTTCAGTTCAGTCGCTGAGATGTGTCCAACTCTTTGCAACCCCGTGAATCGCAGCACGCCAGGCCTCCCTGTCCATCACCAACTCCCAGAGTTCACTCAGGCTCACGTCCATTGAGTCAGTGATGCCATCCAGCTATCTCATCCTCTGCCGTCCCCTTCTCCTCCTGCCCCCAATCCCTCCCAGCATCAGAGTCCTTTCCAATGAGTCAACTCTTCACATGAGGTGGCAAAAGTACTGGAGTTTCAGCTTTAGCATCATTCCTTCCAAAGAACACCCAGAGCTGATCTCCTTTAGAATGGACTGGTTGGATCTCTTTGCAGTCCAAGGGACTCTCAAGAGTCTTCTCCAACACCACAGTTCAAAAGCATCAATTCTTCGGCGCTCAGCCTTCTTCACAGTCCAACTCTCACATCCATACATGACCACTGGAAAAACCATAACCTTGACTAGATGGACCTTAGTCAGCAAAGTAACGTCTCTGCGTTTGAATATGCTATCCAGGTTGCTCATAACTTTTCTTCCAAGGAGTAAGTGTCTTTTAATTTCATGGCTGCCAATCACCATCTGCAGTGATTTTGGAGCCCCCAAAATAACGTCTGACACTGTTTCCACTGTTTCCCCATCTATTTCCCATGAAGTGATGGGACCGGATGCCATGATCTTCGTTTTCTGAATGTTGAGCTTTAAGCCAACTTTTTCACTCTCCTCTTTCACTTTCATCAAAGGCTTTTTAGTTCCTCTTCACTTTCTCCATAAGGGTGGTGTCATCTGCATATGTGAGGTTATTGATATTTCTCCTGGCAATCTTGATTCCAGCTTGTGCTTCTTCCAGCCCAGCATTTCGCATGATATACTCTGCATGTAAGTTAAATAAGCAGGGTGACAATATACAGCCTTGACATACTCCTTTTCCTATTTGGAACCAGTCTGTTGTTCCATGTCCAGTTCTAACTGTTGCTTCCTGACCTGCAAATAGGTTTCTCAAGAGGCAGGTCAGGTGGTCTGGGATTCCCGTACGACCTAGCAATTCTACTGCTGGGCATACACATTGAGGAAACCAGAATTGAAAAAGACTCATGTACTCCAATGTTCATTGCAGCACTGTTTATAATAGCCAGGACATGAAAGCAACCTATATGTCCATTGGCAGACGAATGGATAAGAAAGCCGTGGTATATATACACAATGGAATATTACTCAGTTATTAAAAAGAACACATTTGAATCAGTTCTAATGAGGTGGATGAAACAGGAGCCTATTATACAGAGTGAAGTAAGTCAGAAAGAAAAACACCAATATAGTACATTAAGGCATATATGTGGATATGAGAGTTGGACTGTGAGGAAGGATGAGTGCCGAAGAATTGATGCTTTGGAACTGTGGTGTTGGAGAAGACTCTTGAGAGTCCCTTTGACTGCAAGGAGATCCAACCAGTCCACTCTGAAGGAGATCAGCCCTGGGATTTCTTTGGAGGGAATGATACTAAAGCTGAAACTCCAATACTTTGGCAACCTCATGCGAAGAGTTGACTCATTGGAAAAGACTTTGATGCTGGGAGGGACTGGGGGCAGGAAGGGGGAGAAGGGGATGACAGAGGATGAGATGGCTGGATGGCATCACTGACTCGATGGATGTGAGTCTGAGTGAACTCTGGGAGTTGGTGATGGACAGGGAGGCCTGGCGTGCTGCGATTCATGGGGTTGCAAAGAGTCAGACACAACTGAGCGACTGAACTGAACTGAACTGATGGAATTTAGAAAGCTTGTAATGATGACCCTATATGCAAGATAGCGAAAGATACACAGATGTAAAGAACAGACTTTTGGACTCTGTGGGAAAAGGCGAGGGTGGGATGATCTGAGAGAACAGCACTGAAACATGTATAATACCATATGGGAAATAGATGCCCAGTCCAAGTTCAATGCATAAAACAGGGCACTCAAAGCCAGCACACTGGGACAACCCAGAGGGATGGGATGGGGAGGAAAGTTGGGGAGAGAGGTTTGGGATGGGGGACACATGTACACCTGCAGCTGATTCATGTCAGTGTATGGCAAAACCACCACAATATTGTAATTTAATTAGCCTCCAATTAAAATAAATAAATTGATTTTTTTTTAAAAAAGACACATAAGAATGCCTGTAGCAGTCTTATTCATAACAGCCAGATCTGGAAACCACTCAGATGCCCATCTAACAGTGAACAAGTAAATTAACTGTGGTATATACATATAATTGGAATACCACTCAGCAATGAAATAAGCTACTGATACACACACATGAATCTCAAAATCATGCTCAGTGAGATTGATATAGTTAACTTCAGGCAGGTTGATAAACAGTCCAAGGCCCCTTAGGGAGGAGGTACACATTCTATGTCTGAGCAGTCACACAGGCACTGTGCTAATGATTATATAGCAACAATATATCTTGTTTAAAGGCATGGTTTCCTCCTCAACAGGAACTCATTCCTGCTCGCTAATCTTGTACTGAAGTTATCTTAAGATGTATGCCTTGAGAAAGGGTCTGGTGGAAATTTTACAACATTGAGATATTCTTTTCATCTATTCTTAGCAGCCAGTTGAAAAGTATATAATGTTCTGCTCAAGCTAAAATGTTCCTCTCTCTGTCTTTCCCTGAAAGGGGTCTACCTGCATATTTTAAAACCTGATGCCTGAGGGAGAGGCTTTTAATTGAGAAGGCATCTAGGGAATAGAAATAATCTTCCCCAGAGCCTGGTGATACTAATGGACACCTTCTTCATCTTCTTCCTCCAGCCTGATCTAACAACAAGAAATCAGTATCTCCCTGGAAGGAACACATGTCTAGAACCCTATATTTTGAGACTGCTGATTGAGGAATGGAACCTAGGACCTCTTCACTCTGACAGCCAATAGGACTGGCATTCGTAAGTCCCATGGGACTGAAGCAAATGAAGAATCAGTTCTTAGTGGGTATAGGAGAATTAATTCCCTATCCTCTGCCACAACATACACACCCCATAGCTATACACCTAGGCTTGGCACAGAGGGAGCAGGAAAAAAAATTGCCCATCTCTAAGTTTGTCCATGGAAGGGCCTTAACTATATACTTTCCCAGGTGGTGCCTATGGGTTCATTTTCCAATTGGCCTGCATCTAGGTGCTAACTATGATCCTTCCCTTGGAACACTGACAGTCTTGGCACATTCTCAACTACTGGGAGCCACTAAGCACAAAAAAAGTAGCTTGGAAAATCACAGAGTTTCTGGAGACAATTAAAAGCTTGGGCTGGGCTAAATGATAAGACTAATTTAACTACACAAGATCACCCTGTCAAGACTTTGGAGAAGAAGGTGGCTGTTTTATCTAATACATACAGAGTCGAGGAAGATGAAGAAATAGAAGAATATTCTTCAAACAGAAGAACAAGATAAACCTCCAAAAACAGATCTTAGTGAAATGGATATAAGTGATTTACATGATAGACAATTCCAAATAATGGCCATAAAGTTGCTCACTGAGGTCAAGGGAGTATCACTTGAAGAAAGTTAGAATTTCAGTAAAGAGAAAATATAACAAAGTACTAAGGAGAAATCACAGAGCTAAAGAATACAATAACTGAACTGAAAAATTCAATAGAGAGGTTCAACATTAGACCAGATCAATTAGACCAATGAACCAGAAGACAGAGCATGGTATTCATCCAATCAGGGGAGCAAAAAGAAAAAAGAATGAAAAAGACAGAAGAGAGTTTTTAGGAGACACAATCAAGATGATCAATTACACATTACAGGGGTTTGAAAATAAGAGAGAAAAGGGGGGCAGAAAGTCTATTCAAAGATATAATGCCTGAAAACTTCCCTAATGTAGGGAGAAGAACATCCAGATCCAGGAAACCCAGAAAATTCCAAACAAGCTCAATCCAAATAGAGCCACACTGAGACACAATGTAATGAAACTTAAAAGTTAAGCACAAGGAGAGAATCTTTAAAGCAGCAAGAGAAAAGTAACGTGTTATATACCAGGGAACTTCCGTAAGACTATCAGCAAATTTTTCAGCAAAACTTTGCAAGCTAGAAAATGGTGGGATGGTGTTCAAAGTGCTGAGAGGCAAAAACTGCCGACCAAAAATATTCTACCCAGCAAAGTTGTCCTTTGGAATTAATCGAGAGATAAAGAGTTTTCCAGACAAAAGCTGAATGCTTTTGTTACCATTAGACCAGCTTTAAAAGGAATGTTAAAGGGAGTTCTTCAAGCTGAAACAAACGAATGCTAATTGGTAACATAAAACATATGAAGTATTAAACTCACTAATAAAAGTTAAATATATAGCTAAATTTTGAATACTCTAATGTTGTCATGGTGGTAGGTGAATCACATATAATCCTATCATCAAGATTCAGACAAAAATATTAAAAATAATCACAATAAATTTGTTAACAAAAATAGAATGTATAAAGAAAACCTGACATAAAAATATGACATATCGAGGAGTGTAAAAATGTAGAGCTTTTGCATGTGTTCAAAGTTGAGTTGTATGAGCTTAAAATAGACTATCACAAATATGATGTTTTATGTAAGCCTCATGGTGACCACAAAGCAAAAGCCTATATATAGATATGTGAAAGATAAAGTAAAAATAAAAGAATACCATTATAGAAAATCATCAAATCACAATGGAAGACAGCAGAAGAGGGGAAAGGAACAAAGGAATTTTTAAAAAGACATCAGAGAACAACAAACAAAACAGCAATAGTGAGTCTCTATCTGTCAATAATTACTTTGAGTGTAAAAGGACTAAATTTTTGAATCCAAAGAGTGGCTGAATGAAATAATACCCAACTATATGTTGCCTATAAGAGGTTCACTTTGGCTTTAAGGACACACAGAGATTGAAAATGAAGGGACAAAGATATTCCATTCCAGTGGAAACCAAAAGAAAGCTGCAATAGCAATGTTATATATATATAAACACTTTAGGCCAAAAATGGTAACAAAAGATAAAGAAGGTTATTATATGATGATAAAGAGGTAAATTCATCAAGATTACATAAAATTTTCAAATAACTATGTACCCAACGTAGGAGGACCTGAATATATAAAGCAAATATTAACAAACCTGAAGGGAGGGAAATACACAGCAATACATTAATGGCAGGGCACCTCAGTATCACACTTTCAACAATTGATAAATCATCTAGATAAAATCAATAAAGGAACATTTGGACTTAAACATACTTCAGAACATGGAGTCCTCATAGACATACACAGAATATCCCATTCAACAGCAACTGATTATATATTCTTCTCAAGAGTACATGGAAGATTCTCCAGGACAGAGATATATTAGGCCACAAAATAAGTCTTAAAAAATTAAAAATACTGAAATCATGCCATGTATCTTTTCTGACCACATTGGTATAAAAATAGAAATCAAATACAAGAAGAAAACTGGAAAATTCACAAATATGTGGAGATTAAAATACATATTCCTGAACAATCAATGAGTAAAAGAAGAAACCAAAAGAGAAAAAAAAAATCTTGAAACAAATGAAAATGGAAACACAACACAGAACAAAACTTATGATTTGCTATAAAAGCAGTTCTATGAGGGACCTTTTTAATGATAAGTGCTTAAATTAAGAAAAAAGAAAGATCTCAATGAAATTATCTAATTTTATACCCCAAGGAACTGGAAAAGGAATAAAACTAAATCCATAGTAAAAGGAAAGAAAGCAAATATCATAGTAGAAATAAATAAAATATAAAGCAGAAAAACAACAGAAAAATAAATGTAACTTAGAGATTTTTTTTTGAAAAGATAAACAAAACAGATGAGTCTTTAGTTAGACTATTTAACTTACATGCAGAGTACATCATGAGAAATGCTGGGCTGGATGAAGCACAAGCTGGAATCAAGATTGCCAGGAGAAATATCAGTAACCTCAGATATGCAGATAACACCACCCTTGTGGCAGAAAGTGAAGAGGAACTGAAGAGACTCTTGATGAAAGTGAAAGAGGAGAGTGAAAAAGTTGGCTTAAAGCTCAACATTCAGAAAACGAAGATCATGGCATCTGGTCCCATCACTTCATGGCAAATAGATGGGGAAACAGTGGAAACAGTGACAGACATTATTTTGGGGGGGGCTCCAAAATCACTGTGGATGTGACTGTAGCCATGAAATTAAAACACACTTGCTCCTTGGAAGAAAAGTTATGATCAACCTAGACAGCATATTAAAAAGCAGAGACATTACTTTGCCAACAAAGGTCCGTCTATAGTCAAAGCTACGGTTTTTCCAGGAGTCATGTATGGATGTGAGACATGGACTATAAAGAAAAGCTTAGTGCCGAAGAATTGATGCTTTTGAACTGTGATGCTAGAGACTTTTGAGAGTTCCTTGGACAGCAAGGAGATCCAAACAGTCCATCCTAAAGGAAATCAGTCCTGAATATTCATTGGAAGGGCTGATGCTGAAGCTGAAGCTGAAAACTCCAATACTTTGGCCACCTGATACGAAGAACTGACTCATTTGAAAAGACCCTGATATTGGGAAAGATTGAAGGCAGGAGGAGAAGGGGATGATAGTGGATGACATGGTTGGATGGCATCACCGGCTCAATGAACACGAGTTTGAGTAAACTCTGGGAGTTGGTAATGGACAGAGAAGCAGAAGCCTGTCCATGGGGTCGCAAAGAGTCAAACATGACTGAGTGACTGAAATGAGCTGAACTGAAAAAAACAGAAAACTTAAATAAATAAAATTATAAGTTAAAGAGGACACATTACAATCGAGACCTCAGAAATACAAAGGATCATAAGAGGCTGCTATGAGCAATATATGCCAACAAATTGGACAACCTAAAGGAAATGGAAAAATTCCTTGAAACATAAAACTTATTGAGACTCAATCATGAAGAAATAGAAAATCTGAATAGACTAACTGCTAGCAAGGAGAGACTGAATTAATCAAAAGCCTCCCAACACAGAAAAGTCCAAGACTAGATGGTCTCACTCACAAATCCTAGCAAATATTTAATGTAGAATTAATCCTTCTCCATCTCTTCCAAAAACACAGAGGAAGAAGGAATACTTTCAAAATCATTTGATCAGACTATCATTACCCTGATACCCAAACTAGACAAAGACACTACAAGAAAAGAATGTTTTTGACCAACATCCCTGATAAACATAAATGTAAAATTCCTCAACAAAATATTACAAAACTGAATTTAATAATACATTAAAAGGATTATACACCATGATCACATGGGATTTATTCTAGGGATGCAAGATGTTTCAATGTCCACAAGTCAATCAATGTGATATATCACATTGATGAAACAGAAAATAAATAACATATCATGGATATCTATATCAACAATGGATCATCTCAATAGATGTAGAAAAAGGATTTGACAAACATCAGCTTCCTTTTGTGATAAAGACTCTCAACAAAATGAGTATAAACGAAACATACCTCAACATAATAAAGGCCATATAGGGGCAAACCCACAGCTAATATCATACTCAATGGTGAAAAGCTGAAAGATTTTCCTCTAAGATCAGGAACAAGACAAGGAAGCCCACTTCCACCACTTTTATTCTGCATAGTACTGGATGTCCTAGCAGGGGTAATTAGACAAGAAAGAGAAATAAAAGGCATACAAATCAGAAAGAAGAAGCAAAATTATCTCTATTTGCAGATGATGTGATCTTTATAAAAAATATTATTTTATAAAGACTGCACCAAAATGCTGTTGGACCTAATAAACAGTCAATAAATTTCCAGGATGCAAAATTAATAATACAAAAAATCAGTTGTATTTATATACACCAACAACAAATTATCAGAAAGGAAAGCTATAATAGCATCAAAAAACCAAAAAAATATTTAGGAATAAATTTAACCACACAGGTGAAAGGTCTGTACATGTAAAACTATAAGACTTTGATGAAAGAAACCGAAGAAGTCACAAATAAATGGAAAGATATTCCATTAAGTTGGGAGAATTAATACTGTTAAAATGTCTATACTTCCCAAAGCCATTTATAGATTCACTGCAATGCCTATCAAATTTACAAAGGTATTTTACCCAGAAATAGGAAAAAAAACCCTAAAGTTTGTATGAAATCACAAAAGACCCTGAATAGACACAGTAATCCTGAGTAAGAACAAAGCTAGAGGCATCCTACTTTCTAATTTCAATCTATATTACAAAACTATAGTATTAAGAACAGCATGATACTGGCATAAATACATACATATAGGTCAGTGGAATAGAATAGAGAGCCCTTAGAACTAAACCTACAGATACAGGTCAACTAATTACAACAGGGGTACCAAGAATACACACTGGGGAAAGGACAGCTTCTTCAATAAAAGGTACTGGGAAAACTGGACATGCAAAAGGATGAAACTGGACCATCACCTTACACCAAACACAAAAATCAGCTAGAATGAATTAAAGACGGAAATGCAAAGACCTGAAGCTGTAAAACTCTCAGAAGAAAAGTAGAGAGTTATCTCCTTGACATCTGTGATAGCAATAATTTTTAGGTTTGACATGAAAAGTAAAAATAAACAAGTGGGACTACATTGAACTACAAAACTACACAGCAAAGGAACCATCAGCAAAATAAAAAAGCAACCTATGGAATGGGAGAAAATGTTTGTAAACCATAGGAGTTAATATTCAAGTCAGGAGCAAAAAACTCCAAATAATCCAATTTTTAAAATGTGCAAAGGGCCGAATAGACATTTTTCCAAAGAAGACATAAAAATGGCCAATAAATATATCAAAATGTGCTTGACTTTACTAATCATCAGAAATGTGAATCAAAATCATGAGATATAACTTCATACCAACAAATGCTGGCAAGGATATGAAAAAAGATAACACTTATCCGTTGGTGGTGGGAATGTAAATTGCTACCGTCACTATGGAAAACAGTATGGAGGTTTCTCAAAAAATTAAAAATTGAACTACCATATGATCCAGCAATCCCACTTCTGAGTATTTATCCTATGGAGACAAAATCATTATCTCCAAGAGATATCTGTACTCCTGTGTTCACTGCAGCATTTATTCATAATAGCCAAGGGATGGAAATAACACAAATGTCCACTGATGAATGAATGGATAAAGGAGATATATAATATAATATTATCCAGAGCTAAAAATGGAGGAAATCATGTCATTTGCAACAATACAGATAAAATTAGAGGGCGTTATGAGATGGCTGGATGGCATTACCGACTCGATGCACATGAGTTTGGGTGAACTCCGGGAGTTGGTGATGGACAGGGAGGCCTGGCATGCTGCGATTCATGGGGTCGCAAAGAGTAGGACATGACTGAGCGACTGAACTGAACTGACTGAGAGGGAATTATGCTAAGTGATCTAAGCCAGACAAAGGCAAATAATGTATGATCTCACTTATATACGGAATCTTTAAAAAAAAATGTTGAACTTATAGGAATGGAAAGCAGAGAAGTGGTTCCTGGGGCTGGTGGGTGGGGGAAATAGGGAGAGGTTGGTAAAAGGGTACAAACTTTCCACTATAAGATGAAAAAGGTCTAGGAGCTAAAGTATAATGTGGTTGCTACAGCTGATAACACTGTATTGTATAATTGAAATTTGCTAAGAAGGTAGAACATAGATGTTCTCATGAAAAAAGGAAAAAGGCAGTTGAAGGATGTGTTAATTAACTTGGTAAGGAAATATTTTCACAGTATATACATGTATCAATTTACCAAGTATGCACTTTAAATATCTTGTTATTTTGTCAGTTGCTGCTGCTGCTGCTGCTAAGTCGCTTCAGTTGTGTTCGACTCTGTGCGACCCCATAGACGGCAGCCCACCAGGCTCCTCTGACCCTGGGATTCTCCAGGCAAGAACACTGGAGTGGGTTGCCATTTCCTTCTCCAATGCATGAAAGTGAAAGTGAAAGTGAAGTCGCTCAGTCCTGTCCGACTCTTAGCGACCCCATGGACTGCAGCCCACCAGGCTCCTCCGTCCTTGGGATTTTCCAGGCAAGAGTACTGGAGAGGGGTGCCATTGCCTTCTCCGATTTTGTCAGTTAGATCTCAACAAAACTGGCAAAAGAACTTCGTCTAACCTAAGGCCATTAAAATTTTCTTCTATTCATTTTCTCTAATTTTTTTTTTCAGGTTTAGGTGTTACCTTTAGATCTTTCACCCATTTTGAAGGAATTTTTATATATGTGTGCCGTATATATCAAAGTGGTTTTTTTTTATATGAGTATGCAATTATTTCACCATCATTTGTTGAAAAGATTAATTTTCCTGCACTAAATTGTCTGTTTCTTTATTGGATTTCAGGAGTCAGTATATGTGAGCTATTGATATTTCTTGACTCACCAATGTTTCATTGATGTATTTCTCTATCTTTATGCCAGTTCCACCTTCATTTGATTACAAACTGTCATAATGAGTTTTAACAACAAATATGGTTAGCCTAGAACTTTGTTCTAAATTTTCAAAGTTCTTTTTTAAAAATTCTAGGTTCCTGCATTTCTCTTTGAATATTAAAGTAGCCTGCCAAGTTTTTCAAGAAAATTCCTGCTGAGATTTTTTTCCATTCTACTGTTTTTTAATTTAAATATTAAAAGAAAAAATTTTATAAAGCTGCATTGGTTTCTGCCATACAACACCACAAATCAACCATAATTATACATATACCCCCTTCCTCCCTAGCCTCCCTCTCCTCCCCCATCCCATCCCTCCAGGTCATCACAGAGCACCAGACTGGGCTCCCTGTGCCACACAGCACCTTCTCACCAGCTATCCACCTTACACCTGATAGTGCACACATATGCTGATGCTACTTTCTCCATTTGTCCCACTCTCTCCCTCCCCCACTGCATCTACAAGTCCATTCTGCACATTTGCATCTCCATTCCTTCCCTGAAAATAGGTTCATCAATATCATTTTTCTAGAGTCCATATACATGTGTTAATACACTATATTTGTTTTTCTCTTTCTGACTTACCTCACTCTGTATAACAAGCTCTAGGTTCATGCACCTCACTAGAACTGACTTAAACTCATTCTTTCCTATGGCTGAATAATATTCCATTGTACATATGTACCACAGCTTCTTTATCCATTCATCTGTGGATGGATGACTAGGTTGCATCCATGTCCTGGCTATTGTAAACAGTGCTGCTATGAACACTGGGATACAAGTGTCTTTTTCAATTATGGTTTTCTTAGGTAGTGGGGTTGCTGGGTCACATGATAGATTTATTTCTAGTTTTTAAGGAGTTTCCATACTGTTTTCTGTAATGGCTGTATCAGTTTACTTTGAAACCAACAACGTAGGAGGGTTCTCTTTTCTCCACATCCTCTTCAGCACTTACTGTTTTGTAGATTTTTTGATGATGGCCATTCTGATTGGTGTAAGGTGACACCTCACTGTAGTTTTGATTTGCAATCAGTGATGTTGACCATCTTTTCATGTGTCTATTGGCCATCTGTATGTCTTCTTTGGAGAAATGCCCATTTAGGCCTTCAATATTTTTTGATTGGGCTGTTTGTTTTCCTAATATTGAGCTGTATAAGCTACTTATATTTTTCTACATATTAATCTTTTGTCAGTTGTTTCATTCGCAACTATTTTCTCCCATTCTGAGGGATGTCTTTTAATCTTGCTTATTGGTTTCTTTTCTATGCAAAAGCTTTTCAGTTTAATTAGGTCCCATTTGTTTTTATTTCCATTACTTTAGGAGGTAGATCACAGAGGATCTTGCTGTGATTTATGTCAAGGAGTATACTGCCTATGTTTTCCTCTAAGAGCTTTATAGCTTCTGACCTTACATTTAAATCTTTAATCCATTTTGAGTTTATTTTTGTGTATGGTGTTAGCAAGTGTTCTAGTTTCATTTGTTTGCATGTAGCTGTCCAGTTTTCCCAGCACCACTTACTGAAGCGGCTGTCTTTTGTCCATTGTAGATTCCTTATCTTTTGTCAAAGATAAAGTGCCCATAGGTGTGTTAAGTTTTCTGCTGAGATTTTGTGTGATTGTACTGAGTTTAAGATCAATTAGGGGAGAATTAACAATACTGAGATGCCATGGATGTACAATGTCTCTCCATTTAGGTCTTTAATTTCTCTAAGCCATGTGTTATAGTTTCAGTGTGTAAGTATTACACACTGTTGTCAGGTTTATCCTTAGTATTTTATATCTTTTGATGCTATTGAAAAAGTTATTTTTCAAAATATCAGTTTCCAATTATTCATTGCAAATATACAGAAATGGAATTTATATCTGTATATTAATCTTATATCCTGTAACACTGCTGAACTCACTTAATAGTTGCAATAATTTTTGTAATTCCACTGGATCTTATACATAGGTCATGAGGCATTCTGTGACTAGAGGTAGCTTACTCTTCTTTTCAATCTGGATGGGTTTTTAAATTATATTTTGCTGGACTACACTGGCTAGAATCTCCAGGGAAATACTGAATATAGTGGTGAGAGTTGGCGTTCTTGTCTTGTTCCTGGTCTTAGGTGGAAAGCATTCTTTCTTTCACAAATATCTTGGTAGCTGTAGGGCTTTTTGTTTCCTTGTTTGCTTTGTACATACTCTACATTACATTGAGAAAATATCCTTTATACCTAGTTTTCTGAGAATTTTTTTTTTTTAAGTCAGGAATGAATGTTGGATTCTGTCAAAGACTCTACATACCTATTGAGATGATCATATAGTTTTCTATGTTTTGGTTTGACAATATGGTAAATCAAATTTATTTTGAATGTTAAATTAGTTTTGCATTCTTGGAATAAAATCCACTTGGTCATGATGTATTATACTTTTTATATATTACTGAATTCAATATGCCAAAATTTTGCTTAGGGTTTTCACATTGATCTTTATGAAGACGATCTGCTCTGAGCTGTTTGGTTTTGTATCAGGGTAATGTTGGCCTCACAGAATGAAATGCTAAGTATAGCTCTTCTTTGATTTTCTGGAAGAGTTTGTATAAAACTGCTATCATTTCTTCTATGTGTGGTAGAATTTATCAGGAAAGTATCTGTGCCTGCTGTTCTCTTTGTGTGAAGGCTTTTAATTCCAAATTAAATCACTTTAAGAGATACAGATATATCCAAATTACTTACTTTTTCTTGCATCAGCTCTGGTAGTTTGTACCTTTTATGGAATTTGTCAATTTCACATAAGCTGTAATTATTGGTTTAAACTTGTCCATAATATTCCCTTAGAAAAGTGTTAGTGTCTACACAATCTGTACTGAGGCAATCTCATTCTTTATGTTGTGAATTTATCTTCACTTTTCCTGATATCTGGCTGGAGGTTTACCAGTTTTATTGATCTCAATGAATTTACTCTTGAGTTCATTGAATTCTCTATTGTTTTTATTCATTATTTCTGCTCTGATCTTTATTGTTTCATTTCTTCGGCTTGCTTTGGGTTTAATTTGCTCTTCTTTTGCTAGTTTTTAAGGTGGAAACTGAGGTCACTGATTTGAGACCGTGCTTCTTTTTTAACAAGATTAGTGATGAAGTTCCCCTAAGTACTGCTAGTTTCTTCATTTATCTTTTCATCCCTCACGCTCCTCTTCCAATTACACATATTTTAGGCTAACTACATTTCTTCCACAGCTCACTGACACATTTTAAATCTCTTTGATTCTACTTTTTTCTGCTTCATTTCGTATAGTTTCTATTGTTGTGTCTCTATGCTTATTAATCTTTGTTTTCCATAATATTCAATCTGCTGTTAATCCCATTGAGTTAATTTCTAATCTCATGTAGTTTTCATATTGAAAGTTTGACTTAGGTCTTTAAAAATATTTCTACACCTTAAATTTTTGAACCTACAGAATATAATTTATCCACCTCTGCTGTTTTTACAACTTTTAATAACTCTTAACATCCTGTCTGATTGTCCTAACTTCTATGTTAGCTCTGGGTTGGTTTTGATTGAATAATTTCTCATTATGGGTTGTGCTTTCCCACATCTTTGCATTTCTGCTCTTTTCTTTTTTTGGCTATGCTGGCTCTTCATTGTGGTTTGTAGGCTCTTGAGTTGTGGCACATAAGCTTAGTTGCTCTGTGGCATGTGGGATCTAGTTTCCTGAACAGGGATCAAACCCACATCCAATGGTAACCCCTGCATTGAGAAGGCAAATTCTCAACTGCTGGGACACCAGGAAGTCCCCTCTGTTAACTTTTGACTGGATGATAGACAATGTGAATTTTAGTTTGGTGCTGAATAAGTTTATATTCCAATAACTATAACTCAGCTTTGTTCTGGAATGTAGTTACATTTCTTGGAAATAATTTGATCCTTTTGGGTCTCACTTACATGGTCTGTTGGGGCTTCCCTGGTGGCTCAGATGGTAAAAAAAAAAAATGCCTGCAATGCAGGAGAATTCCTGGTTCAGGAAGATCCCCTAGAGACGAGAATGGCTACCCACTCCAGTATTCTTGCCTGGAGAATTCCATGGACAGCTACAGTCCATGGTGTCACAAAGATTCAGACATGACTGAGTGACTAAAATTTTCACTTTTTTCTCTGGTTAGGTGTGACCAGGGCAGTTTTTACTCCACAGTTAATTATTTACCATTACTGAGGGAAGATCCTTCTAGAAATCACACTCAGTACTTTTCCTGTTTGATCTGATGGTACAGACACTGTTTGCGGCTCTGTGTTGGTGGTGGGCACTCTTTCCTCTAACCTTAGTTGGCTCTTTCCCCAGCTGCATGTAACTTCCTCACACACATGCTGAGTAGCAGAGGCAAACCCTTGGTTCATTGCTGTCTTCTTCTTGTTCATCTCCTCTCTGTATTCCGATCTCCTAATCACGATGGTGTGATCACTCATCTAGAGCCAGACATCCTGGAATCTGAAGTCAATTGGGCCTTAGAAAGCATCACTACAAACAAAGCTAGTGGAGGTGATGGCATTCCAGTTGAGCTATTTCAAATCCTGAAAGATGCTGCTGTGAAAGTGCTGCACTCAATATGCCAGCACATTTGGAAAACTCAGCAGTGGCCACAGGACTGGAAAAGGTCAGTTTTCATTCCAATCCCAAAGAAAGGCAATGCCAAAGAATGCTCAAACTACCACACAATTGCACTCATCTCACGTGCTAGTAAAGTAATGCTCAAAATTCTCCAAGCCAGGCTTCAGCAATACGTGAACCGTGAACTTCCAGATGCTCAAGCTGGTTTTAGAAAAGGCAGAGGAACCAGAGATCAAATTGCCAACATCCACTGGATCGTGGAAAAAGCAAGAGAGTTCCAGAAAAAACATCTATTTCTGCTTTATTGACTATGCGAAAGCCTTTGACTGTGTGGATCACAATAAACTGTGGAAAATTCTGAAAGAGATGGGAATACCAGACCACCTGACCTGCCTCCTGAGAAATCTGTATGCAGGCCAGGAAGCAACAGTTATAAGTGGACATGGAACAACAGACTGGTTCCAAATAGGAAAAGGAGTACATCAAGGCTGTATATTGTCACCCTGCTTATTTAACTTCTATGCGGAGTACATCATGAGAAATGCTGGACTGGAAGAAACACAAGCTGGAATCAAGATTGCCGGGAGAAATATCAATAACCTCAGATATGCAGATGACACCACCCTTATGGCATAAAGTGAAGAGGAACTAAAAAGCCTCTTGATAAAAGTAAAAGAGGAGAGTGAAAAACTTGGCTTAAAGCTCAACATTCAGAAAACGAAGATCATGGCATCCGGTCCCATCACTCCATGGGAAATAGATGGAGAAACAGTGGAAACAGTGTCAGACTGTATTTTGGGGGGCTCCAAAATCACTGCAGATGGTGATTTCAGCTATGAAATTGAAAGACGCTTACTACTTGGAAGAAAAGTTATGAGCAACCTGGATAGCATATTCAAAAGCAGAGACATTACTTTGCTGACTAAGGTCCGTCTAGTCAAGGCTATGGTTTTTCCAGTAGTCATGTATGGATGTGAGAGTTGGACTGTGAAGAAGGCTGAGTGCCGAAGAATTGATGCTTTTGAACTGTGGTGTTGGAGAAGACTCTTGAGAGTCCCTTGGACTGCAAGGAGGTCTAACCAGTCCATTCTAAAGGAGATCAGCCCTGGGATTTCTTTGGAAGGAATGATACTAAAGCTGAAACTCCAGTACTTTGGCCAGCTCATGCGAAGAGTTGACTCATTGGAGAAGACTCTGATGCTGGAGGGATTGGGGGTAGGAGGAGAAGGGGACGACAGAGGATGAGATGGCTGGATGGCATCACTGACTCAATGGACAAGACTCTGAGTGAACTCTGGGAGTTGGTGATGGACAGGGAGGCCTGGCATGCTGCGATTCATGGGATCGCAAAGAGTCGGACACGACTGAGCAACTGAACTGAACCGAACTCAATTCCCTGACTCCCAGCTCTGACTCCTCATGATAGGGAGTTGGCTGGCCTCCATCTTGGAGCCTTCTCTTCACACCACATCCTGGAAACTCTCAAGGTTGATAGATGAGCTATCACAGGCAGTAGTACCTTGTATGTTTCCCATCTTTCAGGGATCACTGACCTTCATGTCTACAGTTTAGGGCCTTCTTTCTTACACACTGCTCTCTCCCTTTTTCTCAAGCATGAGGGTAAACCCATTTCCTAAACCATCTTGGCTGGAAGCAGAAGTTTATCAATGCTGCTTTTAAATGATTGTTATGGAAAGCTGTATAAGCATCTAGAAATACACAGAAGATTATAATGAATCTATTTGCATCTATCACCCAGTTTTTTTAAAAAATTATTTTAATTGGAAGATAATTACTTTACAGTCTTGTGAGGGTTTTAGCCATACATCAACACGAATCAGCCATAGACATACCTGTATCCTCTTTCTCCCAAACTGCCCCCACCTCCCTCCCCTACCTGCCCCTCCAGTCATCACAGAGCACTGGGTTTGGGTTCCCTGCATCATACATCAAACTTCCACTGGCTATCTATTTTACATATGGTAATATATGTGTCAGTGCTTTTTTCTCAAATTATCCCACCCTTTCCTTCTACTGAGTCCAAAAGTCTGTTCTTTATGTCTGGGTCTCCTTTGTTGCCCTGCATGTAGGATTGTCAGTACCATCTTTCTAGATTCCACATATATGCATTAATATACAATATTTGTCTTTCTCTTTCTGACTTACTTCACTCTGTATAATAGGCTCCAGATTCATCCACCTCATTAGAACTGAGTCAAATGTGTTCCTTTTTATAGTGGAGTAATATTCCATTGTGTCTATGTACCACAACTTTTTCATCCATTCATTGGCCAATGGACATCTAAGTTATCTCCATGTCCAAGCTATTGTAAACAGTGCTGCAATGAAAACTGCATCACCCAGTTTTAATAAATAATCAACTGAGCTAATCTTGCTCCAGATCTAATCTTACCATTGCATTACTAACTACATCACATACTCCCTTAAGAAGTCCACCCACAAGCTGTGGGGGATGCCTCTTCAAAGCAATTCTATGTAGTCCGTGTTAATGAATACATGGGGCTGGAAGCCCTGGAGTAATGTGCCTATCAGGGGAGCAAGGTAGAACACAAAAAGGTGGGGTAGCCCAGGTGGAGATATCCTCCAGAAAGACTGTAATGGATACGGCTGGCTTTCCAGAGAGGAAGCATTTAATTTCAAGCAGCCAGTGATGGTACCTGGGGTTACAATCTTCCTTAAGGGAAAGGAAATGACAAATCTACTTAACTGATTAGCGTGCCAAAAGAGAACTCACTATAGACGGTCCTACTGGCTTGTTTATTTTCACATGTATTTAAATATACTCACCCATCTAAAGAGAAAATGTTTCTTCTCAAATGGGACCAGGCCAGAAGATGTGTCTTGCAAGTCTGATCCTGGACAGAATTCTTTGGTTATTTTATTTCAAATATGTCTAATCTAATGGCAGAGCTGCACCCTTCTGGGGACAGGACAGTAGTCGGAGGAAACTGTGGTTTCATTTCAGTATTTTTACACTCACAGGTAATCCTGGGTCTGGTCAGAGGCCATCAGGCCTTCTCTTTTAATTTCCACTCAGATTCACAGTCACCAGGCTGTTTTTTGCTCCCCCCTCAGGGATGTGGGACTTGCTCACATTAGCTCTCTAATCACACAAATTTGAAAAAAAATTAGAGCAGTTAATTTTCCTGGTAAATTAGGTGATGTGTATTTAAGATTGGGCTTCAGATATAACTTGATTGAAAAGATGTTCTGGGTACATATGTGTGGTGAGTCTAGGCTTTTATTTCTTTTATTTCTCACTGTAATTAAAAGAGTGACCATTCTGGAGTCTACTTCAGTTTCCTGGGTGTTTGCTAAGTTAGGGTGGTTCTTGGAGCCACAGTATCCTGGGCTGGCTACAGCAACTGGTGGGGCTCCAGGCAGAGGGCTTTTGGGTTCTTCCTCCACCTGCAGTCTTGTGGGTTTGCTGTGGGTAGATCCCATGACCAGCTGTTAGGCTAAGGAGAGACTTCTACTAAACACATGCTCCCCTGACTTGCTTTCATGTCCTCCTCCATTTCTTGGGTGTATATTTTTTGAGCATTACTGCATTTATCCAAGTAAGCAGCTGCTGTCCCCAAATAGCAGGAATATTTTCAAAGGCCAAATGTACAGGTTAATGAAATTATCTGTCAATATGACTGGCAAGTGATTGGGAGAAGCCTCTTCATAGTAGCTGGACCACCATCTGCAAATTTCCAAACAAAATATACTTCAAACCCAAGGGACTCAGGATTAGAAGAGGGTATATTTTCTCATGAACGACTCCAGAAACTTTGCTAATCAAATTACCAACTCAACTGGTAAACATACATGCATCTTAAAAATATGTGCACAGCTTCCCTATGTGTATATGTAATTTTGAGAATACGATTCAAATCACTTGTTACCATTTTCCTTAATTTTGCAAATTCCAGACTAGGGACATGTGAGATGTTAATTTCCAGTTAATGTTTGTTCTAAATGTAATCTGGCTTCTTTATTCAAGGATACTTTCCCCATGGACAGCAATGTAAGTGAGGGATGGGAACACTGAACGAACATCTTGGTAAAGCTGCAAGGCCTGAAACTCACAGCTATTGTGAGAATGTGAGTTGCTTTCTCTTTAAGCAGGAAATTGACACTTTAAAAACAACTCATGTGTTTGGCCTCCCACTCGAAAAATTTTTAAACCAACTTTTAATATATGTCAAGTGACCAGACAGTGTCTGGCACATGAATGTTAGCTATTAGTTCTATTTTTTGAACAGTTTTTGTGGTCTCTTTAAGTGGTATTTTATTTGAAATGCTAATTAGTTACATCATAAAATAGGTTTCTCAAACATTCCTCCAGTGACTAGTTTAAACTCTACTGAGTAGACACAGCATAAAAAATGCTACTACTCTCTACAAGGACACAGGAATAAATGGTGGATGATCCAGTTTTGCAGAAAAAAATCTGGTACCTAGTGTCACAGTGGATTCACATGTGGTTCTGCTATGTCCTGACTATGCAACTTCAAGGAACTTTCCTTACCTCAGTTTTCTTCCATATACAATGGGAAAGCTAAGACTTTGTTAACGTGTTGCATAGATTAATGAGACATCACAGTTAAAGCACCTAGTGTCTGACATAAAACAATGCACCAAAAAAAGTTAACCATTGCTGTCTATGCTACTGCCCCTGTTTTAAGAACTCTTTTTTTAAAAAATTATATATCTGTTTTAATTTAATCAGGAAAACTCCCTTTAGAATGATTCTATTATTTATTACCTTAAAAAAATTGAAACGTAACTTAAAATGTTGTGTTAATTTTAAGTGTATAGCAAAGTGATTCAGTTATACACACATACACACACATATATGTATTGTATATAATTTTCTTTTTCAGATTCTTTTCCAGAGAACTTCTAATTTAATGAGGAAAAAAAGTATGTAATCAATTGTGTCAAAGAAGACACAATCAAATATTTGTTATAATAGAAGTCTACAAAGTTCTGAGGAATGGCAAGGAATAGCCAATTCATCCCAACTTCCTAGAAACTTCTTTCCCAGGTATCCACTCTCTCATACCTCAAATCTTTGCTCAAATCTCATTTTTTTTAAAGTTGGGCCTTCTCTGACAACACTAACTTAAAATCGTACCCATACCTGCATCCCCTACCACTCCCTTTAATACAGGCTTCTCAGTAGCACTAATGTCTAAAATGCCATCTAACTCATTTATGCTGTTCATTGTCTGTTTCCATGTGCCTGAGGATTTCCATCTGGTTGTTGGTTCCTGGATCCGCAGCAGCCAGATGACACTATCAGGGGACCAGCACGTGCCTGGTGGGGGGGGAACACAGTGGGCACAACTTGGAGTGGTCCCTCCTATCATGGAGCCTGTGGTCTAACTTGGAAGAGGAGCAGAATCAAGAATGAGATGAGCATGTGGGGGGTAGTGCGCAGCATGAGACATCAGTTTAGACAGAAGCACAGATGTGGACGGTGTCTGGGGAGAAGGATGGTGAAGGGCTGTAGTGGGAGAAGAGGTAGAAGGGACGGAGCGGGACCGGATGCTGAAGGGACTTCAGTGCCCCGTGGAGAAGCTTATTGTGCAGGCCGAAGAGATATCAGAGGAATCTGGTGAACAAAGTCATCCTCCCTGACCTTTGTTTCAGAGGGATCACCTGACCAACAAACAAAGGGCAGACCTGAGGGCAGCTAGCAGCCAGGTAAGGACACACCCTTGGACCTGGAGGCTGACTGCAGTCAACTTCCTCTCCTTTGTCTCTGCCAGATTTCTATCAGCCTCTGCTGCTCTTTCCTTCTGTTGTGCTGTGATTCCCATCTGAATGCAGAGTCCCAAGAAGAGCAAGGAGAGGTAAGAAAGCCTTCCTGAGTGATCAATGCAAAGAGATAGAGGAAAACAATATGGGAAAGACTAGAGAGTCCTTCAAGAAAATTAGAGATACCAAGGGAACATTTCATGCGAAGATGGGCACAAAGAAAGACAGAAACAGTACGGACCTAACAGAAACAGAAGATATTAAGGAGAGGTGGAGTGGGGTGTCATTGCCTTCTCCGAAGAATACACAGAAGAACTACACAAAAAAGATATTCATGACCCAGATAACCATGATGGTGTGATCACTCACCTAGAGCCAGACATCCTGGAGTGTGAGGTCAAGTGGTCCTGAGGAAGCATCACTACAAACAAAGCTAGTGGAGGTGATAGAATCCCAGCTGAGCTTTTACAAATCTTAAAAGATGATGCTGTGAAAGTGCTGTGCTCAATATGCCAGCAAATCTGTAAAACTCAGCAGTGGCCACAGGACTGGAAAAGGTCAGTTTTCATCTCAATCTCAAAGAAAGGCAATGCCAAAGAATGTTCAAACTACTCCACAATTGCACTCGTCTCACATGCTAGCAAAGTAATGCTCAAAATTCTCCAAGCCAGGCTTCAACAATACATGAACCAAGAACTTCCACATGTTCAAGCTGGATTTAGAAAAGGCAGAGGAACCAGAGATCAAATTGCCAACATCTTCTGGGTCACAGAAAAAGCAAGAGAATTCCAGAAAAATATCTACTTCTGCTTCACTGACTACACTAAAACCTTTGACTATGTGGATCACAACAAATTGTGGAAAATTCTTAAAGAGATGGGAATACCAGACCACCTTACCTGCTTCCCGTAAAAAATCCAGAGAAATATGTATGCGAATCAAGAAGCAACAGTTTTAACTGGACATGGAACAACAGACTGGTTCCAAATTGGGAAAGGAGTATATCAAGGCTGTATATTGTCACCCTGCTTATTTAATTTATACACAGAATACATCATGTGAAATGCTGGGCTGGATGAAGCACAAGCTGAAATCAAAATTGCCAGGAGAAATATCAATAATCTCAGATATGTAGACGACACCACCCTTACGGCAGAAAGTGAAGAGGAACTGAAGAGCCTCTTAATAAAAGTGAGAGGAGCATGAAAAAACTGTCTTAAAACTCAACATTCGAAAAAATGAAGATAATGGCATCCAGTTCCATCACTTCATGGCAAATAGATGGGAAAAACATACAGACAGTGACAGACTATATTTTTGGGCTTCAAAATCACTACAGATGGTGACTGAAGCCATGTAAGTAAAAGATGCTTGCTCCTTGGAAGAAAAGCTATGACCAACCTAGATAGCATATTAAAAAGCAGAGACATTACTTTGCTGACAAAGTTCCATATAGTCATAGCTATGGTTTTCCCAGTAGTCATGTATGGATGTAAGAGATGGACCATAAAGAAAGCTGAGCATGGAAGAATTGATGCTTTAGAACTGTGACATTGGAGAAGACTTTTGAGTCCCTTGAACTGCACAGAGATCAAACCAATCCATCCTAAAGGAAATCAGCCTTGAATATTCATTGGAAGAATGAATGATGCTGAAGCTGAAGCTCCAATACTTTGGCCACCTGATGCAAAGAACTGACTCAATGGAAAAGATCCTGATGCCTAGAAAGATCAAAGGCAGGAGCAGAAGGGAACAACAGAGGATGAGATGGTGGGATGGCATCACTGACTTGATGGACATGAGTTTGAGCAAACTCAGGGAGTTGGAAATGGACCGGGAAGCCTGACGTGCTATAGTCTGTGGGGTTGCGAAGAGTTGGACGCGACTGAGTGAAATGAACTGAACTGCTACTGTTTCCCTCTGTTATTCTGTGATTCCCATTCTTGTATGTTTTTAACTTTTCTTTAAAAATCGTATTTTATTTTTAATTGGAGGATAATTACAATATCGTGATGATTTCTGTTATATAGCAACATGAATCAGCCACAAACATACACATCTCCTCTCCTCTTAAACCTCCCTCCTACCTCCCTCCCCATCCCACCCATCTAGGTTGTCACAGAACATCAGCTTTGGATTCCCTACATCATACAGCAAATATCCATAGCTATCTATTTTACATATGGTAATGTATATGTCTCGATGCTACTCTCTCGACTCTTCCTACCCTCTCCCGGCTTCCTACCCTCTCCCTCCCCCATGGTGACCAAAAGTCTGTTCTTTATGTCTGTGTCTTCTTTGTTTCCCTGCAAATAGGATCATCAGTACCATCTTTCTAGATTCCATCAGTTCAGTTCAGTTTAGTCGCTCAGTCGTGTCCAACTCTTTATGACCCCATGAATCGCAGCACACCAGGCCTCCCTGTCTAGCACCAACTCCCAGAGTTCACTCAGATTCATGCCCATCAAGTCAGTGATGCCATCCAGCCATCTCATCCTCGGTCGTCCCCTTCTCCTCCTGCCCCCAATTCCTCCCAGCATCAAAGTCTTCTCCAATGAGTCAACTCTTCGCATGAGGTGGCCAAAGTACTGGAGTTTCAGCTTTAGCATCATTCCTTCCAAAGAAATCCCAGGGCTGATCTCCTTTAGAATGGACTGGTTGGACCTCCTTGCAGTCCAAGGGACTCTCAAGAGTCTTCTCCAACACCACAGTTCAAAAGCATCAATTCTTCGGCACTCAGCCTTCTTCACAGTCCAACTCTCACATCCATATATGACTACTGGAAAAACCATAACCTTGACTAGACGGACCTTAGTCGGCAAAGTAATGTCTCTGCTTTTGAATATGCTATCTAGGCTGATCATAACTTTTCTTCCAAGTAGTTAAGCCTCTTTTAATTTCATGGCTGCAATCACCATCTGCAGTGATTTTAGAGCCCCAAAAATAAAATCTGACACTGTTTCCACTGTTTCCCCATCTATTTCCCATGAAGTGATGGGACCGGATGCCATGATCTTCGTTTTCTGAATGTTGAGCTTTAAGCCAACTTTTGCAATCTCCTCTTTCACTTTCATCAAAAGGCTTTTTAGTTCCTCTTCACTTTATGCCATAAGGGTGGTGTCATCTGCATATCTGAGGTTATTGATATTTCTCCCGGCAATCTTGATTCCAGCTTGTGCTTCTTCCAGCCCAGCATTTCGCATGATATACACTGCATAGAAGTTAAATAAGCAGGGTGACAATATACAGCCTTGACATATTCCTTTTCCTATTTGGAACCAGTCTGTTGTTTCATGTCCAGTTCTAACTGTTGCTTCCTGAGCTGCATACAAATTTCTCAAGAGGCAGGTCAGGTGGTCTGGTATTCCCATCTCTTTCAGAATTTTCCACAGTTTATTGTGATCCACACAGTCAAAGGCTTTGGCATAGTCAATAAAGCAGAAATAGATGTTTTTCTGGAACTCTCTTGCTTTTTCCACGATCCAGTGGATGTTGGCAATTTGATCTCTGGTTCTTCTGCCTTTTCTAAAACCAGCTTGAACATCTGGAAGTTCACGGTTCACGTATTGCTGAAGCCTGGCTTGGAGAATTTTGAGCATTACTTTAGTAGCGTGTGAGATGAGTGCAATTGTGCAGTAGTTTGAGCATTCTTTGGGATTGCCTTTCTTTGGGATTGGAATGAAAACTGACCTTTTCCAGTCCTGTGGCCACTGCTGAGTTTTCCAAATGTGCTGGCATATTGAGTGCAGCACTTTCACAGCAGCATCTTTCAGGATTTGAAATAGCTCAACTGGAATGCCATCACCTCCACTAGCTTTGTTTGTAGTGATGCTTTCTAAGGCCCAATTGACTTCAGATTCCAGGATGTCTGGCTCTAGATGAGTGATCGCACCATTGTGATTATATGCATTAATACACAATATTTTTCTTTTCTTTCTGACTTACTTCACTCTGTTTAACAGGCTCTTGGTTTACTCATCTCATTAGAACTGTGTACAAACATGTTCTCTTTTATATCTGAGTAATATTCCATGAACTTTTTATTTTGAAATTAATTAATTAAAAACACACAAATAGTTGGTTTTCTTTCACTTACTCTTTTTTAAAAATTGAAGTATAGTTGATTTACAATGTTGTTTGAGTTTCAGGTGTACAGCAAAGTGATTGAGCTATACATACACACATTATATGTATCTATATATACATTGATTTTCAAATTCTTTCCCCTTATAGGTTATTATAAAATACTGAGTATAGTTCCCTCTGCAACACAGTAGGTCCTTATTGGTTATCTATTTTATATTAATACATAGTAGTATGTATCTGTTAATGCAAAACTTCTAAATGATCCTTCTCTGACTTTCCCCTTTGGTAATCATAGGTTTGTTTTCTGTCTGTGGGTCTGTTTCTGTTTTCTAAATAAGTTAATTTGTAGCACTTTTAAAAATTCCACATAAAAGTGATATCATATGGTATTTGTCTTTCTCTGTCTGGCTTATTTCACTCAGTATGATAATCTTTAGGTCCATTTATGTTGTTGCAAATGACATTATTTCATTTTTCTTACATGAAAATTTGAGTAATAGTCTATTGTATACATATACCATGCCTTCTTTATTCATTCATCTGTTGATGGGCATTTAAGTCGTTTCCATGTGCTGTGTGTACTTAGTCACTCAGTCGTGTCCAACTCTTTGTGATCCCATGGACTGTAGCCCACCAGGTTCCTCTGTCCATGGGGATTCTCTAGGCAAGAATACTGGAGTGGGTTGACATGCCCTCCTCTAGGGGATCTTTCCAACCCACGGATTGAACCAGGTCTCTTGCATTGCAGGCAGATTCTTTACTGTCTGAGGCATCAGGGAAGCCCAGGAATACTGGAGTGGGTACCCTTTCCCTTCTCCAGAGGGTCTTCCCAACCCAGGAATCAAACCAGGGTCTCCTGCATTGCAGGTGGATTCTTTACCAGCTGAGCTATCAGGGAAGCCCAAGTTGCTTAAAGTCGCTTCCATAAAAACATACAAATAGTTTAAAAAGTACTACAGAGAGGGCCCATGTACCTTTTACCTAGCTTCTGCCATCACTGAAAATTTTTTACCCTTCGAAAGGTCTGAGACCTCACAATGAAAATAGTTTGTCTTTTGAAACATTGATTTTTGGAAAATTCTTGACCCAAATAACTGAGAACTTAAAGAACCCTCCATGTGCAAGGAGCCTTCCACTTGTGGAAACAGAAGACAGTTTGCAGGGTATAACATGAAAGGACACTCCATGTGTCTCTCCTACTGAAATCACCTTTTTGCCTGGACAGCATGCCTGGAGCAGCTAGTGAGGATCCAAAGAAGTAAATGTAAGCAGGCAGATTGAGGAAGAAAACCACAGAACTGGTGGCAAGTTTATCACTTTTTATTTCTAGTCTCCCTGAGGTGAACTCATGTAGCCCAGAACCCAGAAGTGGGCATTAGTTACAAGGGAAGACCTCTGCTCTGGCTCAAGAAGTAAGAAGGGGTATCCAATGTTCAGAAAGAGTGTAGAAATCTCTTATTTATCTTTTTTTTCTCCTTAACAATTTTTTTTTCTCATTTCTCTTGTGTCCTAGACCTCAAGCAATCCTGTGGAGGAATGAGAGATGGCAAGAAATCAGAATAGGAAGGCAGAGAATCCTCCTCTCCAATCAGAAGAGCTGTGAATCCCAGTGGGCGTGGTGAGCCCCACTGCTATTGCTCTCCCTCTGGCTTCTGCTCAGCTCTGAGATGGGTACAGTCAAATCAAATGTGCAAGAGTGTTGGGCAAACAGAGCTTCAGGGTGCCAGCTGTTGGGCTGGAGAGCTGAGTCCCAGGGACCCAGAACTATCAAGGCAATTAGGATATGGCAGGGGCTTAGGAAAGCAACCCCTTAAAAGTTGTTTATGAATTCTTGAGCTGCATGTGTATGGATCTGACCCTAAGTAGATTCCAGGGACCTGGAGCAGTAAAATATGGCGCAAACGATTGCCTAAGTCCCACATTTGCCAGTAGGTGTACACCAGACAGATCCAATAGCACTTCTCAAAGACTCAATATTGAAACCACAATCTACGGAAGTCTTGGGGAAGTGAGGACTTGTGATTTGAACCCGAAGGGATTAATTACCTCCTAAAACAAAATCTGCTGTAAGATTCACACAATATCTGTTACAAGATTCAAAAAACAACCTAAGTCTTAAAACATAATATTCAAAATGTCTAGGATACAATCCAAATTTGCTCACCATAACAAAAAACCAAGGAAATATCAACAGCAATGCTGGGATCCCACAGATATTGGAATTATTTGACCAAGACTTTAAAGCAGTTATTATATTTTCCAACAACTAAGACAGAAGAAACACTTTTGAAAAATACAGAAAGCCTCAGCAAAGAAACAGAGGCATAAAGAAGAATCAAGTGGAAATGTTAGAAATGAAAAAATTCAACAACTAAAATACAAAATCATTGGATGGGCTTGGTAACAGAATGGAGATGACAGAGGATTCAGTAATTTTATAAGTAGATCAACAGAAGTTAATAATCGACAGAGAAAATATCAAAAGAGAAAATGATTAGAACTGTAGGGATACGTAGGACAGTAACAAAAGTTTTAACGTTTATATCATCGAAGTCCCTTTAGGAGATGAAAAAAATGTACAGTAGAAAATCTTTGAAGAAATAATAGCTGAAAGGCTCATTTACTATTAGAAGGCAATCAATGCAATACATTATATTAGCAGTTTAAAGAAGAGAAACAACTCAATCATATCAATTGAGGTAGAAGATGCATTTGGAAAAAAAAAAACTGTTCATAATAAAACTCTCAGCAAACTAGGAACAGAAAGGTATTTTCTTCACCTGACAAAGAAAATCAACCAAACCCACTCTGCATAATGGTGAAAGATGGAAAGCTGTCCCCCTAAGATCAAGAACAAGGCAAGGATGTTCCCTTTCATCACTCTTATTCAACATTTTACTGGAGGTTTTAGCTAGTGCAATAAATAGGAATAAGTGAAGAATAAGTCAAGAAAAATAAATAAAAGGCATATATTGGAAACAACATAATTGCAGAAATAAAAATTTTTAAGGAACAGACATACACACACACTTGAACAAATAACTGAGTGTAGTATAACTGTAGGATGTAAGAACAGCATGCAAAAATCAATTATATTCTTACATACTGCAATGAATAATTAGACAATGAACTTAAACCATATATAGAAGTTCAATCCCTCCCCAAAGATGTATCTTACAAAATATGTATAGGATCTAATATGCTAAAAACTATAAACTGTTAATGAAATAACTCAAAGAAGCCCTAAATAAATGGAAAATATGGCTACAACGTCATCATGGATTCAAAGACATAACATAGTTGGCAATGATTTATAGATTTACCATAATTCCAATAAAAATTTCAGCAGGAAATTTTACAGATAGAGGTGACCTAATAGGGAAAGGCAAAAATACAGGCTACTTGAAACACTTTTGAAAAAGAAGAACAAAGCTGAAAGAATCATGGTGATTTTAAGATTTGCTACAAACCTAATCAAGACAGTATAGCATTGGCAAAAGAATGGACATACTGATCAATAAAACTGAATTGACATCAATAGTTTCCTATAGACACACTTAGTTTGTTTGTGACAACTATGTAAATTCAATTCAAAAGAGGAAGGATAATCTTCAAAAAATGGTTTGAACAACTGGTCATCTACATGCATAAAAATGAAGCTTGCTTTAAATCTCACGTGTTATACAAAAATCAGCCCCAAATGAGTCAGACATCACAACTTTTGAGTTCACACAGGAGAAAATCTTCATGACCTGGTTACGCAAAGGTTATTAGATGCATCACCCAAAGCGTAATCCATAAAAGGAAAAAATGATAAATTGGATTCCAGCAAAATTAAAAACTTCTGCTCTGCCAAGAGCACTGCTAAGAGAGTGAAAAGTCAAGTACAGACTGGGAGAAAATATTTACAAATCACATATCTGACGAAGGATTTATACTCAGAATATATAATGAACTTTCAAAACTCAACTGTAAAAAAACAGCAACCTAATTTTGCTGAGATATTGGGAAAAGGCTTGAACAGACATTTCACCAGGGAGAATACACCATTGGAAAATAACATGAAAACAATTGAGCATCATTAGTCACGGGAAATTGAAACTAAAATGATGAGGAAATGACATTCTAAACCTACAATGGCTAAATTTTTTTTAAAAAGCCAATTGTGGTGAGGATGTGGAGTAGCTAGAACTCCCACACGTTTCTGGTAGAAATACTAAATGGTACTGCACTCTGGAAAACAGTTTGGCAATTTCTTTTAGACCATTTGAAATAGCAATCCCTCTGCTGTGTTTACCCTAGAAAAATTAAAACTGTGTTCACAAAAGCCCTGTCCTCAGATGTATCGTAGTTCTAGTTATAACTGCATAAAACTGGAGACGACTGAATACCTCCCACAGTTGAGTGGCTAAACAGTCCATGGTCCATCTCTACAATAGGTATATCACTCAGCAGAACAAAGGAACAAACTATAGACAAGTACATCAGCTCAGATGAATCTCAAAGCAACTATGCTGAGTGAAAAGAAGCCCATTTGAAAAGGTTAGGTTCTTTGTAACTCCGTGTATATGATGTTCTCAAAAGAGACAAAACCAAAGTGATAAAAAATGGAATGGGGGTTGCCAGTGGCCAGGGCTGGGGAAGGCATGGCTGTAAGAGAGCAGGAGGAGTTCTTGGGGCTGATAAGACGGTTCTGTGCTCGGAGAGAGGTAGTAATGACACAATCTACACACATGTTCAAATTCTTAGAATGCTACACAAAAAGTTATTTTCTTGCATTTTCCCTTAAAAAATAAAATTAAAGAAAAAAAGCTGAACACTCTTGCTTCCAGTTGAAGACTAACCACATATCAATGGCAAGGTCAGCACTACCTGCAAAGAAGGCAACAGCAGACAAGACCTTCATCTGCTACTGTTTGAGCATCTCTAAAAGCTGGTCACGCCACCCACCAAGCATTTACATCGCAACTTCTAATGTTCACGATCACCCTAGAAGGTGGGTTAGGTTCAATGTATAGACAAAAACTAAGGCTTAAGGGAAATCAAATAATCTTCCCTACATCTTTTAGCCAGTAAATTGTCGAGTCTGGACTTATCCCAGTCCTTGTTGCCAACCTCACTGTAAACCTATTTCCCTACATGACTGCTCACTAAAACTAAGAAAAGCAGTGAAAAGCTATCAGGGAAACATTAGAATAGCACTTTGATTCACATACATCACATATATTCTCTAAACATATTTCATTCTAAACTCCAAGAATGTTTGAAATTCTGGGAGGTTCAGGGAAATTTAGAAATGACTCCCATTTTATCAGAATCCTCCAACAGCTCTGAGGATTCAGCGGAGTATAAGACCGTGGGACTTCTGTGCTAGTGTGGGAGACTGGTACTACCATAAGTAAGGTAATATAACATGGATAATATAACAGTAACAACATGACTCATGTTATGAAGAATATAAAGCAGGGCAAGAGAATAGACAAGGATTAGGGATGCTAGATTTGATATGGTAATCAGGGTAAGTTAAATAAACACACTATATACAAAATGTACTTAAGTTTCCATGGGTCTATCCTTCACGGAAGTACTGGCATTGTGTATTGTTTCTTCCTAGCCATGGGAACTCCTTTCACATGGAGCTCAGAGAAGGGAAGTAATCCTCCTATTTGAATAAAACTATCACAATAGGTATTCTTGACATAGGAACAATAAACACAAAGTAAAAGACCTTAAAAAAAAAAGAATCCTCCAATAGGGAGGTCTTAATTTTCAACAGGATAGAGTATTACCTCCAACCATGCAAATGTACAGTGAGTCAGATTTTTCCTTAAGGGAATGAAGGAATCATTGTGACTTACACTATTTGACCAAGTATTTGTTAATTTCACACGGAGGAATTTATATATTTGGAGCAAAGAGTAATTGTTTATAATGCCTCTTTCACACACATGACTCTCCTGAGAAGCTGAAATTGGTTCTTCCCACTTCTTTTTACTCCACCACAAAAAAAACAGAAGAAATTGTAAAAATATGCAAAATAAGTCAATTTTAGAGACTGAAACTAAACATTACTTTTATTTCATTATAGCTGAATACCTATCTCAAAACATTCTAAATATAGACTAAGCACATTTTTCATGTAGTGAATGATATCCACTCAAAAAGCTTGAGGATGAATTTGCCTTCTTGCTTGTGAATTATTTTCAACTATTTTGTTGGCTATTAGGTGTTTGTTTCAACAAAAACCTTGGCCTGAAATATTTTTGTCTCAGCTAAGACACAGATAAGAAGCTCAGGTCTTCAATAAAAGTGTTTCTCTGAAATGGTTTCTAATTTCTGTTTTACTGAATATATTTTCTTTAAAAAACAGCCATTGATAGATTTTGACTCAATATCCAGGAGCTTTAATGCAAAGCAAAACCAAGTGAATGCCTTCTGTTCTTTTACTATAGAGAGTTGGGTGATCTATTCAATTCCCAAAAGAAAGTTAAGAGTAACAAAAGGAATTCCATCATCCATACCCTCTTTGACTTTTTAAGGAGTCCAAGTACCACCTTTGTCAGGTAAGAGAAAACTTATCTTTTGTCACTGCGTTGGGGGCAGTTATGGCCAAGAGGGTGATTTGGGGGACCTGGAAGAGACCTACCTTCCAGCAGGTCTCTGGCCAGACCAGGTTCTGCCCCCGTAGACCGAACAAAGTCTGACAGGACTGCATCCATATCAAGAGTCATAGGATCGTGTAGGAGGGCCGCCCAACACTCAGCCGAGGTGGGGTTTGGAAGCAGGCTAGAAACCATCCATCTGCAGGAGAGAACAGAGAGGCAACGTGATGGAAAGAAGAAACCAGTTCCGCTTGGTGTGACACATATCTGAGCCAGGGTGGGACAATGCCTGATTATTTGTGTGCAACAGTAAATAATAAAAGTCAGACTCACATGTCATTCCCTTTGTAGGTGCCACAGGAGAGAGACGGCATTCCCAGTTCAGTCTTCCTACCCTGAGCGCATGTTTAGTTGCTCAGTCATGTCCAATTCTTTGAGACCCCACGGACTGTGGCCCACCAGGCTCCTCTGTCCATGGGATTTTCCAGGCAAGAATACTAGATTGGGTTGCCATTTCCTACTCCAGGGGAATCTTCTCAACTCAGGGGTCAAACCCACATCTCCTGCACTGGCAGGCAGATGCTTTACCTCTGAGCCATTGGGGAAGCCCACTTCCCATCTTAGATTATGTCAATTCCAGTGATAACCAACTGAAAAGAAGATAGACTTGGTTGTTCTAAAATAATCAAACACTTAATGAATCTTAGAGAGATTAACTGAGAGCTGCTAATACTTCCACTTGGACTGCAAGGAGATCCAACCAGTCCATTCTGAAGGAGATCAGCCCTGGGATTTCTTTGGAAGGAATGATGCTAAAGCTGAAACTCCAGTACTTTGGCCACCTCATGTGAAGAGCTGACTCATTGGAAAAGACTCTGATGCTGGGAGGGATTGGGGGCAGGAGGAGAAGGGGACGACCGAGGATGAGATGGCTGGATGGCATCACTGACTCGATGGACATGAGTCTGAGTGAACTCTGGGAGTTGGTGATGGACAGGGAGGCCTGGCATGCTGCGATTCATGGGGTCGCAAAGAGTCGGACACGACTGAGCGACTGAACTGAACTGAACACTTCCACAAACGTAATTGTGTTGCTGCTATATTCTACCTACATCTTAAACAGTGACCCATCCCCATGCCCACTTCAGTCCTTACTTGGCTCTTAGGAAATATTCCACATCAACCCAGAGTTGGCAGAAATACTATGCTTGCTGAAGAGGATAAATCATTTGCCATTTTTCCAAGAGTTGTCGTATTCACAAGAACAATCAATAAAATTCATAAAGATCTCAGATTTCCTAGCAGAATAATCCATTAGAGGAATAAAATGTCACCCTGTAGCTTGATCACAGGCTAACTGCACCAGGCAGCTGCTCGGGAGAAACAGACAGTACATGGCATGTGAGGGTGACTCCCACCAGTAAACTGGTAACATGGTCATGCCTGATAAAGCACAAATGCACCCTCTGTCTCCATCAAGAAGGGGTCGGCAAGTTACAGTCCACTACTTTGTGAATAACGTTTTATTGGAACCAGCCCTGCCCACTCCCTGTCATACTATCCGTGGTCATTTTTGCATGTGGCTGAGTCAAGCAGTTAAAACAGAAACTGTTAAGATCCACGGAACCAAACACATTTACTATCTGGACCTTCACAGAAAGTTTGCTAGGTATAAATGATGGAAAATATTATCCTGGTGAGCATCTAATTAATTTTGAAGTCATGGGGGTGAGTTTAAATCCCATGCCACTGATGAGAATCCCGGTTCTTTTTCACTTGGATGGGCTCTGCTCGAGCGCTAGGTCTGTGCCGACTGCTGCTGCTTTAGAGCCAGAACTGCTGGCCTAATCCCCACCCCAGCTCGGCCCCTGTGGCAAGAGGTGACATGCTGTGTTACCTCTCTGAGTCCACCTGAGCATCTGTAAGACTTGGGGAAGTAAGCTCATCGAAGGTGCCAGGCCATGAGGATGGAGGAATAAGACAGTGGTGTCTGTGACATCAGACACTCAGTGTCCCTACACCAGCTTGCACATGGCTCTGAATGGGGTGTGATTTTTGGGTTGGTGTGGCTTGACAGTAAGAAAATGATTTGACCTAATGTCTATGGTTCCAATTAGGAGATTGCTGTCTTCCTTCTCTCCATGTACCGGGGCCTTGGCCAGGAGAGCCACTTCTTTGGTCACTTCCACCTGGAGGACAAAGCAGAAGATAAGGGTGTGTTACTCTCCTGACAGACAGAGGCTGAGGCTTTGCTTCGTGTCATAGGAGGCGCACCTGGAGCTCGGTGACTGTCTGAATCAGGCCTGTTTTCTCCTTGGGCACCTGCCTATCAGGTGGCCATCACCTCCCAAACATGGGGGCTTCTGCAAGGGGAGTAGTATCTCAAATTTCCTCTTTGTAACCAGTACTTATATTTCAGAGAGTATCCTTTTCCCATCACAGACCTGTTTTCAACCTTAATAGTAAGCACCTCATCAATACATTGAATCTTGCATATTTTTAATTATTATAACATATATAACATGAAATCACCATTTTAACTATTTAAGAGTGCATTTCAGTGACATTAAATATGTTCTACATTATTATGCACCCATTATCACCACCATCATCTCTGGAACTTTTTCATGTTGTCCAATGGAAACTCTGCCCCATTAAACATGAACTCCCTCCCCCAGCCCCTGGAAACCATCGCTCTACTTTGTTCCTAAATTTGACAGTACCAGGATCCTCTTAACAAATCACATAATATTTGTCCCCTGTTGACTGGTCTATTTTGCTCAGCATGGGGTCTTCCAAGGTGCATGTGTGCTATAGCAAGTGTTGGGATTTCTTTCCATTTTAAGGCTCATCTTAGTTTGGGATGCTGTCAGAAAATGCCATAGATTGGATGGCTCAAACAAGGGACATGGATTTCTCATAGTTCTGGGGGCTGGCAAGTCTGAGATCAAGGTGCTAGTATCTTGTGAGATTTGGCATCTGGTGAGAGCCCATATTCTGGCTGCAGATGCCACCTTCTCCCTGGGTCCTCATGTGGCAAGGATACAAATAGCAGCATGGGGGCTCCATCCTCACAATCTCATCTAAACCCAATTACCTCCTGCTGGTTCAACCGCCTAATACCATCACATTGGGGGGATAGGGTTTCAGCACATGAATTTTGGGAGGATATACCATGTGGCCACAAAAAGGCTGAATAACATTCCACTGTATGGACAGACCACACCTTGTGTAGCCATTCATCCGTAGCTGCACACTTGGTTGTTTCCACCTTTGGGCCACTGCGTATAACTCAGCTTGCACCATTTCTACACTTACACCAAGCGCCTGTGCTGAGACCAGTGCTGTGATGAAGACTCATGCCACACCTCCTCCTCTGTGCCTTGTCCTCTGCACAGACAGAAATTAAAGGGTGGACTTCAAAAGAACTTTCCACCACATTCAAGTATAAACATGGGTGCAGCAAGAGGTTAATGTGCATGTCCCCCGGAAGACTTCTTTCTTTCTTTAAAAAACTATCACTTATTTATTTTCGGCTGTGCTGGGTCTTTGCTATTGGATGTGGGCTTTCTCTAGTTGCGGCGAGTGGGGGCTACTCCCTAGGCGCGGTCCACAGGTTTCTCCTGGTGGTGTCTTCTCTTGTTGCAGAGCGTGGGCTCTAGGGCAAGTAGGCTCCAGTAGTTGCAGCATGGCCTTAGGATCTTCCTGGGTCAGGACTGAACCCACGTCCCCTGCACTGGCAGGCAGATTCTTAACCACTGGAAAGAAATCCAAGACTAGGGAAAGAAGAAGACTAGGGAAATCCAAGACTTATTTCTTAAATCTAATACCCCTACCACACTGAGGCCCCACATTCAAGCACTGTGATGACACAGGAGGAGCCAGGCCAATGGGGACATGGGCTCCCAGCCATCTTGGCCATCATCACCCCTGCCCCCTCATGCCAATCCTCCAGAGAGCACTGCTGGGCCCCATGACCCACCCTTCATGGCCAAGGCACCCCTGGCCTGTCCTAACCCTGTGAGGACCAGGGAGGCCATGTCCAGGCTCTGCATCTTGGCCCCTGGACACAACTTCTCTGAGGGTCTTGCCTACTGTCCTGGGGACAGGGGCATGTCAAGCTCTTTCCACTGTGGCTTTGTCTTGGGAGAGGCAGTGCAGTCCAGGGATGGGGCTTGACCCTGGAATCAGCCTCTCCTGGTGCCAAAATAGCTCCATCACCACTCCTGTGAGGCCTCAGGTATACCATTTCAGTTTCCTCATTGGTGGATCAGAATCATAACAGTACCTCTTAGCTGGTCTAAAGCCTGAAGGAGTTAGTGCATGAAACACACTGGCCCACAGGGCATGCTCAGTAAGTATGAGCTATTATCCAACCTGTGATGATGAGGACCACCCTCGCCTGCCCAGGTCTCCACCAAGGAGCAGAACTGCCGCCTCTGGAAGTACTGAAGAGCTAGCCTGAATGGCAGAAGGGGTGCGTGCTGCCCTCAGCCAGTCCTGCTGGACAAACCAGAAAGCTTGCTAACTGATTACATGCAGGCATGCACCCAGCCAGGTAGGTGCCTGCTCCCAGGAGCAACAGTGCAACCAGAGCAACAGTGCTGCCCCCCATCCCGCCCCCTATCACTCTCAGACACAGGCAGGATGACCAACACCCTCTTTCCTAGCTGGACCTCAGTCCCTGAGTCCAGATGGATACAAAGGCCTGAAAATGCACAGTAGGACCCTGGGGAGAACCCGGGAGGGAGTTCAAGGTGACCATCCAAGCCCATCCCTGGGCGCTGTCCACTCCCTGCAAAATATAGGGCTTTGGCCAGAATATTCTGTTTCTGGCCAATCACTGCCCATGTTCCAAGGACCAGGCCCCTAGCTAGGCATTTTCCTAAAACCATGTTGGGGGACATGCTCTTTATCCTTGATAGGTATTAAAAAAATAATTTGTATGCTAATTTAAAAAATGTTATACATTTTAAAATGATTTATTTATTTTTAATGACGTATATATTTGATTTACAATATTGTGTTAGTTTCAGGTGTACAGTGAAGTGATTCAGATATATATACATATACTCTTTTTCAGATTTTTTTTCCTTTATAGGTTATTATAAGATATTGAGTACAGTTCCCTGTGCTACACAGTAGGCCCTTGTTATCTATTGAGTAGGTATTCGCATGACTCCTCTCTGTGCGTGAGGTGATGGAGGTTTGAGAAGGGAGAGCCAGGCAGCGCTGTTGAGATGTACCCTAGTCTTTCCCTTGGGCTGAGAGCTGTCCCCCGCCCTTGACCTTCTCCTCCACAGGCAGACAGACTGGACCGATAGCTCTCCTGCTGGGAGCCTCTCAAGGGTCACTTGGAAGCCCAGAGCCCAGAGGTGCTTCCCATGCCCTTCTCTCTGGGCCCCTGCAGCCTGGCCTAGCCCCTCTCACACCCCTGGCTCCCTCCTTCCCTCCCTCCCAGGCCCCTGACTCTGCAAGGTCACAGTCCCGAGAGGGTGTTCTGCGCGCTCACAGGCGCTCTGGACTGCCTGCCACATATGGGGTGTCTCCTGTGTGGCTCAGTGTCCTGCTGACTCCTGATCAACCCTAGCCATGCTCAGTCCCAGCAGTGCTGCCTGAACCCCTGTGACAGCGTAAACTCTGTCATGCTACCTTCGCCGGGACCCAACCAGAGAAGACAGAAGCAACTGCCACAGAAGAGGTCCTCTTGACACACCGATTTCTCAGGCTCCCCCTTGCGTGTGCACACACACACACACAGGACTGTGGGTGTCACATGTGGAGGCTGGGCGCCTGGCTCATTCCATGCTTTGGGAAATATGGCTAAAACTGCACTCTACTCCCATTTTATTACATATTAGGCTTTTGTTTCTTATTAAATCAGCAAATTGATGTCAAGTTTAAATGATAAGCTCCTAAGGTTTATGTAACCAATTAAAACGAAGGACGGCCCAGCTTCCTAGAAAGCACTCCAAGCATTTGTCTCTTTGCTTGGGTAAGTTAGTTTCATTACATACGAGAATGTGGGCCAGTTTTGGATTTCACCCTGAGAACGCCCAAGGTTTCGAACCAACAAATGCACAACACGAAGAGTGAACCCTAATGGACATTATGGACTTTGGGTGATAAGGATGGGCTAGTGTCAGCTCATCGATTGTAACACATGTATTGCCTTGGTGTGGGATGCTGACAGTGGTGGAGGCCATGTGTGTGGGGACAGGAGTTACACGGTAACAGTCCACACCTTCTGTTCAGCTTTGCTGTATACTTAAAACTGTTCTAAAAATTACCTATTAAAGGGTTTTATTTTCCACATTGAAAGCACTGATGCAGTTGGACTTGATCTTGGCGTATCAAGTGAGGAACAGATTCAATTTTAGCATTTTTCCTGTCTATCCAACTGTTTCAACACAACTTAAGAGCAAAACCCATCAGTGGGGAAGCCCTTCTAATCTCAGATGCTTTCACTGCTATATGGTATGTTTGCATATGCAATTGGGTCTATTTCTGTATTTTTCTGTTTAAATTATGCCTTGGCTATTGTTTAGTCACCATGTCATGTCCAACTCTTTTGTGATCCCAATGACTATAGCCCACCAGTCACCTCTGTTCCTGGGATTTCCCAGGCAAGTTACTGGAGTGGGTTGCCATTACCTTCTCCAGGGATCTTCTCAACCCAAGGATCTAACCCATATCTCCTGCATAGGTAGGTGGGTTCTTTACCACTGAGCCACCAGGGAACCCCATATTTATGCCTAGGTATCCATAAAGGGTATCTTTTTTCCCAATATGTGTGTAAACTGGTTATCATATTTCTACACAAAACTATTGACTTCTGGCTGTTAAATTTATATCCTGCTCTTTTACTAAGTTCTTAATTAGTACTTATAGAAATTTATCCATTGGGTCTTTTCCCCCTTATTTTTCATTTTGCTAGATATACAATCACATCCTATACAAACAGAGATTGTCTTACTCTGAATTTTCAGGTTTTAAGCCTCTTTCTTCTCTTGCCTGACTGAATTAATTCAATGTACTATTAACTATTCATAGAGGTAATGGGCATTTTTGCTTTTCTCCTAACTTTAGTAGAATTGCCACACTGAGTAAGATGCTGGCTATTGACTTTTGGGCTATACACATATTTGTACATACGTTTAGAAAGTACCCATATGCCTTATTGAGTAGCTTTATTATGGATGGATGTTGATTTTCACATAACTTTTTCTTAATATCTATTAATATAATGAATTCTATTAATTAACTTCTAATATTAAACTTTACTCATACTTCTAGAATAAATAAATCTTCAATCATTTGTTGGTATTTCTCTTCCTATGTGCTTTTTTCTTCAGTTCGCTAGTTTTTATTTAAAACTATTTTCATATTAATGCATTAACTTGATATACACCTTTTATTTTTATGTGCAATCTTTTGTGTAAATTTGACAGTTTTATGGTTAACATCCTACACACAGAGCAAAACCATAAGCTTGTCTTCTTTCTCGATTCTCTTGCAGTAGCCTCAGTAGCACTGGAGTCACCTGACATTTAAATGTTAGATAGATATTCCCTGTGAATCAACCGATTCCTGATGCTTCTTTTGAAGGAAACCCTTTACAACTTCCCCTATTTATTTTTTCCTGTGGAAATTACTGTTTAGACTTTCTGTAGGATTCAACTGTGTTAGACTGTATTTTACTACAGATTTACCCATTTCATCTTGGCTTTCCAATTTATTTGAAAGGAGCTGGACAATGAAAAACATTCATCCCATGGGTGTTTATTCTCTCTATAGCTAAACGAGGAAAATAACTACGATTTGTCAAGGGCCCAGGATGACAGTGAGTATACTAAGGACTTTACAGGTGGGTTAACTCTCATTCAGACAACAACTCCACAAGGCAAGTGGCTCTGTTCCATTTTACTGAAGATCAGAGAGCTCAGTAGCAGAGTAATGACTCCCACAAAGACCCACTTAGACCTAAGATCGCTATTCACCAACCCTTTATAATGCTATGGGGTCTTCAGACATTCCGAGGTCCAAATGTCCAGCACCTTTAAAACACAGCACATGCATCAATGTATGATCAGAAGCAAAATATTTCCTTAGTAGACACTCAGTCATACATTTTAATGATTTTTCTCCTAGGATGGAAAGATGGAAAAAAGTCTCTCCTAAAACTTATATTTTTGCTAATAGTACTGAGTGTAGGATCTATTGAGGTTTTCTATTGTGTTCATGAAAATGATACAGTAATAGGTTAAATCTCTAAAAATCTTCAACAGTTCTTAGTATGGGAACAGATGTATAGCTATCATCACACTCAAGGCTCATGAACCCCAAAGAGTTACAGACTGTTCTTTCCATGCTGCTTCCTACCTTGAACTCACATTAAGAGAAGACAATTAGAGAATATACAAGGAATAATAATCACTCATTTTGAAGATAATACTTAAACATGGAAGTAAAGTTTTAAGGCCACAAGACATGGCATTATTTATTCTCACTTGTACAGGACAGTAATATCCGTGGAACTGTGGAAGGAATGATCACCTTCTAAGGGCACATGGATGTCAGAGCATTATCCTTGAAAATCTCCAGCAGAGCTTCCCTGCACAATTCAAGCCTTCAGCACTGGAATGCTTGCAAGATTCTCTTGCTTTAAAGGATTTATGCTTTTACTGTCCAGGCTCACCAATCTAGCTGTTACACAGGCATAAAACGTATGTCTGAACCAGACCAATGTGCCATCAACAAGGTTTTCAAAAGATCTAAACAACTCATTAATCAGGTTTATACTTCCCCTGTTGATTTCAATCATTTTATCTAGGTCTTCTGGGAAAAGGTGTACCTGCTAACAAGTTAAGAGAGTCTTAAAAATAAAAGCCTAAAGGGTCAGGCTCTTTCCATGGTCTCACTGACATGAAAGGAACACTTCAAGTATGTGTGTAGGTCCTGGGCTGCCACTGCTGACTTACGTGCCTCCTCGTCTCTCTCTGTGAGGGCTGTCCTGAAGCTCAGGGTTCCTATTTTTTTGCACTAACATCACCAAAGTTGGAATATACCAGATGTCAAATAAATCTGTTGAGTGAACAAATAAAATAGAAATACTAAATCCAAGTTCCTACTCCATCTGATGGGTATACATGAAAATAACCATTATTCAACTTAGACTGGTATAAATGCTATAATATGATTTATTAAAAAAAAATTAGGATACTAGAAAGGGTAAGTTTCTTCTGCCTGGCAGAATGAAAAAGGCCAAATGTAGGATGAGTTTTTGAGGATTTAGGAAGGCTGAATAGAAGACATTCCAAGCTGGATGGACACTATAAGCACAGGCCAAAAGGCAAAACACATTTTTATGTTTCTGGGTCCAGGGATACCAGAAGCAGGAGAGCTGTGGGCATGGTGACTACACGTAAAGGTCAGAGTCAGACCTGTGGGCTGTCAAGGTAAGAAGCTAGATTCTAACATGAGGCCTGCGGGAAACCACTGGGAATTTCTTAGCAGAGAATGGACATGTACTGTGCTAGGAAAACAAAGACACAAAGGTTTGGTAACAGTGAAAGATGGATCAAGAATGTAGAAAGAAATAGGAAAGTGCTCATTCATTTTCTTGTTGCCTACTCCATACCTACTCACCTACCACTGGTAAACTCTTGGTTTATCAGGTTGCAGTGCAGAACCCTTGATATTTGGAGACCGACAATATTCCTAGTACTGGGTAATGAATCCAAGTGGTTCAGAGTTGGTCACTGAAATCTCCCGTCCTTGAACTCAGATTCACCAATCTGGATGCAGCTGCACTGAATGATCCGGGTCTATGTCATAAGAGACAGGAGTCGACCGTGTTGAGTTTATGGGAAAGCCGTTGCTTCCCTGACAGAAAGGGTCAGGCTTAACTGACACAGTCCTTTCGCACTGGCTTTCTTCCTCCTTTCTGCCTTAGGCAAGGAAATACCATCTCCAAGTATATCTGCCATCTTCGGTCTTTGAGAAAGCCAGAGGATGACCCAACATCCAGGTTGGTGGAGTAACAAGTCCAATACTGATGGTATCACTGAACTTTGCCCAGGCCCTAGACTTCACCTCTCTGGACTTCCCATTGTTCGTCTCATATAAATACCTCTCAGTTCTAGCCAAGTAAGTCAAATGCTTGGTGATTTATAACTGAACTTAGATTCCTAGTTGCTACATGAAGGGAGAATAATTCAGATGTCAAAATTAGAAAAGAAAAGAGAAAAAGTCATGGGCTAGTGTAATTTATAAACATGGATGAAAACCTTAAACAGTGAATCCGACTGTAGAAAAAGACAGAGAAAGACAAAGGACTCTGGAGCCCTAGCCCCAGTAGGATAATGGAGATAAGGGTACAGGGAGGTTCAGGAGGCAGGAAGGCAGTCCTGGGGATTCACGGAGTTGCCATCACTGAAATGCTTACCCCAGACTCATGAGAGAGGAGCAAAATTTACCTCCTACTAAATTCCCTATTATTTCTTCTCTCTGTTACTAACAGCCAAACATGATCCTAATGCGAGTATGCTATATTAACACTCTCCAGAAGAAAAAAACATATGATCATCTCAAAAGATGCCAAAAAGCTCACATCATTCATTATACAACTCAAAATAAACCAGGAATAGAAGAAAACTTCCTTTACTTATTAAAGGGTATTCCAAACTTATAACAATTATCCTATCTAATAATACAAACTTTAGAAGCAGTGCCATCCAAATTTAGAACAAGCCCACGACCAAGTCTTAGAACAAAGAAGAACATTTTAAATGGCTGGAACAAGACCAACATTAAAAAAAATCAATACTTTTTTTTACATACCAACATTACCCAATTAATCATTTTTATAAAAAACAAAAGATCTGCTTCATTAAAAGTTTCTATAATTAACTAGGGTTCACACATCAAACATGAAATAAATTTTCTGTTTGGACAGAAAACAATATTTAAGGCGAGAAAGAAAACTAAAAGGATGGGAAGGCTATTTTTAAGATTCTAATTCATACCATAACTTCAATACCACCAGAACAGACCTGTTATGGAATATGACAGTTTCTAAAACGCAGAAGAATAAAGAAGCAAGAAATTCCAAAGCACTTTTGATAAAGATCAAAGTGGATTCAGAAGTCTGTTCTACCACACATCAAACATAAAAGAACTGTGATTAAAGTAGTGTGGAAAGGGGCAGACAGAGAGACCAGTGAGAGGATGGAAAATGTGTGTGTTTATGTGTGTATAAAAGAGACTGAGAGGGAAAGAGAGAGGTGAATAAGAAAGAGGAAGGGGTGGGAGGGGAGAGATGGGGAGGGGGAGGAAGAGAGGAAGAAGAACAGGAAGCAGAGGAAGAAGGGAGAGAGAGGGAAAAGGAGGAGGAGAGGGAAGGAGGAGGGGGAGAGGTGAGATGGGCGGGAGGAAGGGAGAGAGAGCTCTCCATGCTACCCACACTGCACTGACTGACAGATGGCAAAAAGTAAAACTGCACTGTGTTAAAGCACCAGAGTTTGGGGGACGATTGTTGTAGCATTTAGCCTGTCCTGACTCATACAGAAAGCCTTCTTAAAATACAAAAAGCAAAAACCGCCATAGAAAAATCTGATGAAATGAATAACAGCAAAAGTGCCAAATCAATAACTAAACTTTTGAATGAAAAAACAAATCCTGCAAAAACTTCAAAGTTAGACGGAACAGGAGAAAATTTTGGAAAATATATAATGAACAAGGAACTGACATTCAGAATAGAAAATGAACATATCCAAATAATTAAAGATTCACAGAACAAGAAAAAAAATTGGCAAATCATAGGAATGTGAAGTTTATAGAAAGCCCACATGACAAATCAGTATATGGAAAGATAATCAACCTTAGTAACAATGATGGGAATACAAATTTAACCATAAGATAACCATTAACCATGCCCACCCAACCCCTACTCCACAGATAGGCTCCTCAAAAAATTAAGTTTGGAGGGTCCTGAAGATGGCATGGGAAGTGGAGTGCATCTCTCTCCATGGATGCATCAGGAATATGTCTTCAGATGTAGAAGATCTCACAGAGCACCAGCTAAGAGTTGGCAGGCGTCCCTGACCACTGGAAAAGAATATATAAAGCCATGCAAAACTCAGTAGGATGAAGGAAGGAAGAGAAAAAGAGGAGGAGAGTGAGCGGGGCTGGATCTGCACCTGGGGACTGAGGGCGCTGAAATCTCCATGTCAGGGCAATCAGTTGGGACAGAGGGGAAGCACCTGAGGCTGTCGGAGAGTGAAACACCTGATCTGTGATACTCTGAATGGAGTGAGAACCACACAGACAGTCCATGCCGTGGCCCTACGTACCTTGGACAGTGACACAACTCACTGCTGGCAGCAGGAGTGTAGGGAATGGAGCGCAATTCCAGGGCGAGGACTGCTGTTGACTATGGGGAGGTGGGCTGAGGTGATGGGAGAGAGGGAATTGTGGCGGGGAATGCCTCTGGAGGGAAGCCTGGCAGCTATACAGGCAGGGCGTGACTGCTGAGTCACGTGCAGGGCATAGAGCCATCACTGCAGGCTTTCTCTTCCCACTTACTGGCGCCAACAGCTGGCCAACAGAGAAAGACCAACAGAGAGGGTGGCCCTTTGAGTGCCTGCTGCACCAAGCTACAGAGAAGGACCAGCCAGGGAGGCCCTTTGAATGCCAGCTACCAGAGACTAGTTTTCTAAAAGTGCCATATCTTCTACACCTGTGGGTGATGGCTTCATGGTGCACCTGGTGCCCTGGGGTCTCTGTGATCAAAGCAGCCATGCCACCTCTATGCTCGGCCCTCAGTGGGGCAGAGTTTCAGAGGCTGGGGAAAAGCCCTAATAGTGCGATATCTCCCACACCCATGGTTATCAGCTTCCCTGCAAATCTGGCACTAACAGGGGCTCTGTGATTCAAGCAGCCCCACCACCTCCATGCCCGTTGCTCACTGGGGCAGTCTCAAATCCTCAAAGACAGCCTCAAGAGCAGACTCCCAGGGATGACCCACATGCAGAGGTGGGGATAAAAACACAACTGGGCCCCAGGGGTGGAGTTGCTAAGGAAGAGGACCAAAACCTTTCCACCAGCTGTAAAAGCTGTAGATTAAATCCACATGATCAACTAGGTAGACTCTGACTCTAAGGAATATATAAAAGGACAATGAGTGTTCCCACAAAAGAAAATGCCCTAGCTCTGGCAGCTGTGGACACTGGAGGCCAGAACACGTGAAAGCAGGGCCAGAATAGGCTCAGCTTCATCACAGTAGGTCCAGAGAGACCAGCCCCCCACCCCCACCCAGTACTGGAGGGTCTCCTAGGGAAGCAGAGGTAGGCTATGGCTCACAGAGGGGGAGAAGATACTGACAGCTGAGACTCAAGGAAAACACTTATATTCTTATATTTTGATTTTTCTGTAGTTGGTTCAGGATTTTTTCTTTTTCTTTTTTTCTCTGTAGCTGTGGTTTGTTATTTTTATCATTATTATCTCTATTTAGGCTTTTGAGAACTTTTTAAAAAAAATCACACTTTTAATTTCCTTTACTTCTACTTCGGCTTTCTGCAGTTCTGTGATTTTGTTTGTTTGTTTTTGTTTTGCTCTTTTCTTGTTGTAGTTATTATTATATATATATATTTATATACATTATTTAACTTTTCTATTCTTTTCTTTCTTTTTTTCACTATGTTTGTTAGTTTGATTTGTTTTCTTTGCATTGACACTCTGCTTTGGTCTTGGTTTCTGTTTTGTGTTTTAGTTTTGTTTTTAATTGATTGATAACAAATTTGGTTTCCTTTGCTCACTGGGTCACTCTCTTGGTATGTCATTCACTTCAGACTGTTTTGGTTTTGGTTGGTTGTGTGTATGTGTTTGTGTGTGTATGTTCCTGTTTCTATATTCTATATTTCTGATTTTGCATTTACTATTTATCTGGGGTCCATTTTTTGTTTTTTTGTTTTTTTCTGTTTTGTTTTGTTTGTTTAAATCCCCTTTATTGCCATAACAATCAGCTTTTTAGGGGTTTCTTGACCAGATATTGGGCCTGAGTCTCTGGGGTGGGAATGCTGAGTACAGGACACTAGACTGCCAGAGAACTCCTGACTCCAGGGAGTATTAATTAGTGAGAACTCGCATGAAGGCCTCCACCTGTATCCAAGACTTGGCACCACCTAACTGCTGACAGCACCCAGCACTGGAAGCCTCAGCCAAACAACAAGCGAGGTAAGATCACAAACCTAATCATCAGCAGGTAGGCATCCCACAGACACCTCAAATCATACCACCTCACACAGCTCTGCCCTTCAGAGGGAAAAACTTACCTCCTCCCACCAGAACACAGGCACAAATCCCTCCCAACACAAAGCCTACACAGGACACTGAAGAAACCTTACCTGAAGAGGCCAGAGACCAAAAGCAAAAGGAACTGTGATCCTATAGCCCAGGGAAAGGAAACCTCAAACACAGTAAATTAGATAAAGTGAAAAGACAGAGAACTATTGTACAAATGAAGAAGCAAGGTAAAAACCCCTAAGACTAAACAAATGAAGAGGTAATAGGCAAACTACCTGAAAAAATTCAGAATAATGATAGTAAAGATGATCCAAAATCTCAAAAATAGAATGGAGAAAATGCAAGAATCATTTAACACATTAAAAAAGATCTAGAAGAGATAAAGAATAAATAAACAGTGACAAAAATACAATTGCTAAAATTAAAAATACTCTAGAAGAAATCAATGGCAGGATACCTGAGGCAAAACAGATAAGTGAGTTGGAAGATCATATGGTAGAAATTACTGTTGAAGAGCAGAATAAAGAAAAAAAGAATGAAAAGAATTGATGATAGTCTCAGAGACCTCTGGGACAATATTAAATGTACCAACGTTCAAATGATATGGGTCTCAGAAGAAGAAGAGAAAAAGAAAGGGTCTGAGAAAATTTTTGAAGAAGTTATAGTTGAAATTTTCCCTAATGTGGGAAAAGAAATAGGAGAAACATCCAAGGAGAAACACCCCAAGACACATTAATCAACCAACAAAAATTAAACACAAAGAAAAAATATTAAAAGAGGCAAGGGAAAAGCAACATGTAACATACAAAGGAAACCCCATACAGTTAACAGTTGATCTTTCAGCAGAAACTCTGCAGGCCAGAAATGAATGGCAGGATATATTTGAAGTAATGAAAAGGGAAAATCTACAACCAAGATTACCTAGCAAGCAGCTCATTCAAAATTGATAGAGAAATCAAAAGTTTTACAGACAAGCAAAAGTTAAGAGTATTTAGCACCACCAAAGCAGCTTTACAACAAATGCTAAAGAGATTTCTGTAGGCAGGAAACACAAGAGAAGGAAAAGACCTACAAAAGCAAATGCAGAACAATTAATAAAATGTCAATAAGAATGCACATATAATAATTACTTTAAATGTAAATGGATTAAACACTTCAACGGAAAGACACAGAGTTGCTGAATGGATACAAAAACAAGCCTATACATATGCTGTCTACAAGAGCCCCACTTCAGATCTAGGGACACATACAGACTGAAAGTAAGAGGATGGGAAAAGATACTCCATGCAAATGGAAATCAAAAGGAAGCCAGAGCAGCAATTCTCATATTAGACAAAATAGACCTTAAAGAATATTACATGCGATAAAAGAAGGACACTATATAATGATCAAGGGATCAAATTCAAGAAGACATGAAAATTGTAAATATTTATGGACCCAACATAGGAGTACCTCAATACATAAGGCAAACACTAACAGACATAAAAGGGGAAATAGACAGTAACACAATAATACTAGGGGACTTTAACATCCTACTTACACCAATGCACAGATCATCAAAACAGAAAATTTATAAGCAAACACAGCCTTAAATGACACATTAGACCAGATGAACCCAAATGATATCTTTAAGACATTTCATCCAAATACCAAAGAATATACTTCTCAAGTATACACAGAACATTCTCCAGGATAGATCACATCTTGGGTCACAAATCAAACATTGGTAAATTTAAGAAAGCTGAAATCCTATCAAGTATCTTTTCTGACCACAACACTATGAGACTAAATATAAGTGACAAAAAAAACTGTAAAAAACACAAACACATGGAGATTAAACATTATGATTCTAGATAACCAACAGGTTACTGAGGAAATCGAAGGGGAAATTTAAAAATACCTAGAAACAAATGACAATGAAAATACAACTCAAAACCTATGGGATGCAGCAAAAGCAGTTCTAAGAGGGAAGTTTGCTGCTGCTGCTGCTGCTAAGTCACTTCAGTCGTGTCCGACTGTGCGACCCCATAGACGGCAGCCCATCAGGCTCCCCCGTCCCTGGGATTCTCCAGGAAAGAACACTGGAGTGGGTTGCCATTTCCTTCTCCAATGCATGAAAGTGAAGAGTGAAAGTGAAGTCACTCAGTCGTGTCCGACTCTTAGCGACCCCATGGACTGCAGCCTACCAGATTCCTCCGTCCATGGGATTTTCCAGGCAAGAATACTGGAGTGGGGTGCCATTTATAGCAATGCAATTCTACCCCAAGAAATAAGAAAAACATCAAATAGACAACCTAAACTTGGGGCTCCCCTGGTGCCTCAGATGGTAAAAGAATCTGTGTGCAAAGATCAAAGCACAAATAAATAAAAAAGAAGTGAAGGAAACAATAGTAAAGATCATAAAATTAACAGTGGTTCTTTGAGAAGATAAACAAAATTGACAAAACACTGGCCAGACTCATCAAGAGAAAAAAGGAAAAGACTCAAATCAACAAAATTAGAATGATAAAAAAGGAGGGGGTTACAACAGACAATGCGGAAATACAAAGACCATACGTGACTATTATGAGCAACTATAAGCCAATGAAATGGACAACCTGGAAGAAATGGACAAATTCTTAGAAAAGTTCAACCTTCAAGACTGAAACAAGAAGAAACAGAAATTATGAACAAGTCAATCACAGGCACTGAAATAAAAACTGTGACCAAAAATCTCCCAAGAAACAAAAGCCTACGGACAGATGGTTTCACAGGCGAATTCTATCAAACGTTTAGAGAAGAGCTAATGCTTGTCCTTCTCAAACTCATCCAAACAATTTCAGAGGAAGGAACATTTCCAAACTCATTCTATGAGGCCACCATCACCGTGATACCAAAACCAGACAAAGACATCACAAAAAAGAAAATTATAAGCCAATATCACTTATGAACATAGATACAAAAATCCTCAACAAAATTTTAGCAAACAGAATCCAACAACTTATTGAAAGGATCATATGCCATGATCAAGTCAGGTTTATCCAAGAGATTTAAGGATTCTTCAGTGTATGCAAATCAATCAATATGATACATGTGTTAACAAATCAAAAGATAAAAATCATATGATAATCTCAATAGATGTAGAAAAAGCTTTTCATAAAATTCAGTACCCATTTATGATAAAACTCTTCAGAAAACAGGCACAAAAGGAACCTATCTCAACAAAATGAAGGCCATATATATTAAACATTCTCAATGGTGAAAAACTGAAAGCATATCCTGTAAGATCAGGAACAAGACAAGAGAGCCCACTCTCACCACTATTATTCAACAGTTCTGAAAGTCCTAGCCATGGCAATCAGACAATAAATAGAAATAAAAGGAATCCAGATTGGAAAAAAAGAAAAAGAAAGGAATCCATATTGGAAAAGAAACTCTTACTGTTTGCAGATAACATGACTATACACAGAAAACCCTAAAGATCCTATCATAAAATTACTAGAACTAATAAGTGAATTTAGTAAAGTTGTAGGATACAAACTCAAAACACAAAAATCCCTTGCATCCCTATACACTAATGATGAAAAATCAGAAAGAGAAATTAAGTAATCAATCCCATTCACCACTGCAACAAAAAGAATAAAACATCTAGGAATGAACCTACTTAAGGAGACAAAAGAACTGTACACAGAAACTTACAACATATTGATGAAAGAAATCAAAGACAACATAAAGAGATGAAGAGATAATACCGGGTTCTTGGATTTAAAGAATCAATATTGTGAAAATGACTATACTACCCAAAACAATCTACAGATTCAATGCTGCTGCTGCTGCTAAGTCACATCAGTTGTGTTCAACTCTGTGCAACCCCATAGATGGCAGCCCACCAGGCTCCTCCAACCCTGGGATTCTCCAGGCAAGAACACTGGAATGGGTTGCCATTTCCTTCTCCAATGCATGAAAGTGAAAAGTGAAAGCAAAGTCGCTCAGTCATGTCTGACTCGGCAACTCCATGGACTGCAGCCTACCAGGCTCCTCCGTCCATGGGATTTTCCAGGCAAGAGTGCTGGAGTGGGTCACCAATGGCTTCTTCAACAGATTCAATGCAATCCCTATCAGTGGCATTTTTCAGAGAACTAGAGCAAAAAATTTAACAATTTGTATGAAAATACAAAAGACCTCAGACAGCCAAAGCAAACTTGAGAAAGAGAAATGGAGAGCCAAAGGAATCAACCTTCTTGACTTCAGACTATACAACAAAGCTGCAGTCATCAAGACAGTACGGCTGGCGCAAAAACAGAGGCATGGACCAATGGAACAAGACAGCAAGCTCAGAGATAGGCCCACGCACCTATGTGCACCTCATCTTTGACAGAAGAGGGCAGAATATACAATGGAGGAAAACTGTCTCTTTAGTAAGCGGTGCTGGGAAAACTGGACAGCTAGTGACTTAGCAGTAGCACCATGTGTAAAATAATGAAGTCTGAACATTTCTTAACACCATACATAAAGAGAAACTCATAATGAATTAAAGACCTAAATGTAAGACCAGAAACTATAAAACTCTTAGAGGAAAACATACGCAGAACACTCCTGGACATAAAACATAGCAAGATTCTCCACGACCCATCTTCTACAGTAATGGAATAAAAACAAAAATAAAGGTGGGAACTAATTAAACTTAAAAGCTTTTGCACAGCAAAGGAAGCCATAAACAAGATGAAAAGACAACCCTCAGAATGGGAGAGAATAACTTTAAATGAAGCAACTGCCAAAAGATTAATCTTTAAAATATACAAGTAGCTCATGAAGCTCAATATCAGAAAAACAAAGAACCCAATCAAAAGATAGGCAGAGCATCTTTTCATGTGTTTATTAGCATTCTGTATGTCTTCTGTAGAGAAATACCATCAAAATCACAATGAGGTGTCATCTCACACAGGTCAGAATGGCCATCATCAAAAAGTCTAGAAACAATAAATTTTGGAAAAGGTATGAAGAAAAGGAATCTCTCTTACGCTGTTAGTGGGAATGCAAACTGATACAGCCACTATGGAGAACAGTAAGGAGATTCCTTAAAACACTAGGAATAAAACTACCACATGGCCCAGCAATTCTACTACTGGGTATATACTCTAACGAAACCAGAATTGAAAAAGACAAATGTACCCCAATTTTCAAGGCAGCACTATTTATAATAGCTAGGACATGGAAGCAACCTAGACGTCCATTGACAGATGAATGGATAAAGAATCTGTGGTACATATATACAATGGAATATTACTCAGCCACAAAAAGGAACACATTTGAGTCAGTTCTAATGAGGTGGACACACCTAGAGCCTATTATACAGAGTGAAGTTAGTCAGAAAGAGAAATATAAATATCATATACTGATGCTGGGAGGGATCGGGGGCAGGAGGAGAAGGGGACGACAGAGGATGAGATGGCTGGATGGCATCACTGACTTGATGCACATGAGTTTGCGTGAACTCCAGGAGTTGGTGATGGACAGGGAGGCCTGGTGGGCTGCGATTCATGGGGTCGCAAAGAGTCGGACACGACTGAGTGACTGAACTGAACTGGACGTATATATATGTGGAATCTAGGAAGATGGCACTGATACATAAATTTTCAGGGCAGCAATGGAGAAACAGACATAGAGAACAGACTTATGGACACAGGGCGAGGGGAGGAGGGAGAGACTGAGATGTATGGAGAGAGTAACATGGAAACTTATAATACCGTATGTAAAATAGATAGCCAATGGAAATTTACTGTATGACTCAGGGAACTCAAACAGGGGCTCTGTAACAATCTAGAGGGGTGGGATGGGGAGGAAGATGGGAGGGAGGTTCAGGAGGGAGGGGACACCTATGGGTGAACCTATGGCTGATTATTGTTGATGTTTGACAGAAAACAACAAAATTCTGTAAAGCAATTATCCTTCAGTTAAAAAATAGATAATTTTTTTAAAAAAGTCAGACACAACTTAGCAACTAAACCATTACCACCACAGGTGATTCATGTTGATGTATGGCAGAAACTAAAACAACATTGTAAATCAATTATCCTCCAATTAAAAATAAATAAATTAAATTTAAAAATTAAGTTTGGGAAAATCAGCCCTGATGAGTTGAAATGGGTTATTTTTTCCACCACTGGGGGGAGTATATAGGGTTTGTGGTGAGGTCAGTGGAGAGCCTTTTGTTCAGTATCTAAGTTGTTTAAATGTAATTCTGCCTCTTGGTATCTTTCATAGAGTCAGGCATGCTCAAGTGCACAAGGATGTGCGTATAAGGATGTTCTTTGCAGCACAGTTGGAAATATTCAAAAGGACTGTTTGTCAAAGAGGAATGTTTGCATTACCTATGGCACCAGGACATGACCTGTCCCTGAGGTGTCAATATGAACATTTCTCTAAGGCACATGAGAATATCCATGTATTATAGAATAATTAAAACTATTGAAAGGGAAAAGAATCTCATGTGTAGGACAATGTGTAAAAAGTCACAGCCCTCCTTTTAATTTTACTTCTGGCTTTCGGAGCTCTGCTTTGTGCTTACATGATACAATCTACTTGAAGTATTATTTTCTGCAGAAGCTATTCAATTAGATAAGAAATGACAGGTGGGCTCAAGCCTGTAAACTGCAGGGAACAAGAGAAAGGAAAGGCTCAGTTGGTAAGGCAGTGATGGAAGTCAGAGAAGCAAAGGAGAAAGGCCAGACTGATGAGACCTGGGCAATGCCATCCTCTGTAAGAATGACCTCTGGATGGTCACTAAAGTCCCTTCAATCTTTTCCTCATCTATACAAGGGGGGAATATACCATATCTTTCTTAGAATTTTGTTAAGATTAACTAAACTTAAGTTAAACTGTATCCCTCGCTCCCTTCTCTATTTCTGCCTACCTGCCAACCTGACTACTTACCAATCTCTCTACTTTTCAGTCTCTTTCCTTTTCTGTTTGGCTTTGTGTCTATCTGATTATATGCTTAGCTATCTCACTATATATTCATATAAATATCTATCTTACTGTCAGCATACCTCCCTTTTCCCTGATTTTTTGTCTATGGTACTACTATTTATCTAATCTAGTAATTGTCTGTCCATCTTCTAGTCTCTATGTCTGTCTGTGTTTCAATCCATTTCTCTATCTACATATATACGTCTGTTAGTGTATTCATCTGATTGTCTGCCTTTATCTGTCTATCCACCTACTTTTATCTTCCTCCCTCCCTCTACATCTTTATATCTATCTGTTTTACTGTCTAGTGACTGTCTTTCTGTCAATTTAATTTTTCTCTATCAATCAATCAATTTATCTGTCTCTGCCCTGACACAGTGATTGACACAGACTAGAGCCTCATTAACTGTTAGTTCATCTTCCTCCTTTCATTTCCCTGCACTTCTTTATTTCTCCATTTCCATAAACAACTATTGTTCACTAAGCCCTGTCTCTGTGTTATGTGCAATCCAAAATCAGGCTCGGGCTCTTCCTTCAAAGAGTATTCAGGCTGGTGGCCAAAAAGAACAAACTAAAGAAGCAGTGACATTATGTGGTGCTTAGTGCTACAGAGAGATAAGCCTGTCCTACACAGGCATGGAGGAGGGAATTAACAGGGCTGAGGAAGTGACCTCTCACCTGCAGAAGAACTAAGAATTTTGCAAGTGAAGAGGCAGAGAGCTGATCTCCACGTGAATATGGGGGGTGGGTGGGAAGTAAGGACAGAGCCAAACAGGTGGAGCAGGATGTGTATAGACCTGAAGATCAACAAAGCAAGGACATATTCCTGAAACAAAACTGTAGGGAGCTCACAAAAATCAGACAAAAGAGACCAACCATGACCTAAATAAACGAAGAGACGTATTACTAGCATGGATTGCAAGATACAGTGCAGTTAAGAAGTCAGTTACCCTCAAATCATCTACAAATTAAATACAATCCCATTCAACATCTAAGCAGGATTCTTTGTAGACATGGACAAGCGGATTCTAAAACGTACATGGAAAAATGAAGGAACCAGATTTTTGAAACAATTTTGAAAAAAGAAAAAAAGTTGGAGGATTCATGCTGCTTAAAAATGCATTATAAACCTACTGTGGGCAAGACAGTGTGGTATTTGGGAGAGGATAGATACACAGATCAATGGAAGAGGAAACAGACAGCTGAGATTTTGGCAAAGGTACCGGGCAATTGATAGGAAAAGGAGAGACTTTTCAGACAGCGATCCTAGAACCAACTGACAGTCATACGCAGGAAGCAAAGACACAGAAACACCTCAATCTAGACCTCACACCACATATAAAAATGAACTCCGCTTGGATTACAGACCATGTGTGCATGTGTACTGAGGTGTTCACGTGTGACTTTGCGCACGTGTAGGAGTATATGTGTGTGAGCTTCTGTGTTCAGTGCATGAGTACGTGTACTTGTGTTTCTGCTGGATGTGGATGCATATATATGCGTGTATGCATAAGCATGTATGCATCCTTGCATAACTGTGTGTCTGTGTGTTTGTGTGTGTGTGTGTGCATGTTAAAGAGGTCGGGAAAGCTATCTAGGGGATATTTAGACAGAGGTTCCAGTGAGCTAGATATTTACACTTGAAGTTTCCAGCATACTTACAAGAAGTGAAACAAAGGGAGTAGATGTGATAGCTCTTTTACATTAAAAAATAATTAAATTTCGCAAGCAAAGGAGAATTTCAGCTTTTACACTAGAAGAGGCTATTATAAAATTCAGTTTTATCTAAGTATCTATCTCTCCAAACAGAAGAAGCCAGTTTACCTAAATGAAGGAACAAACAAATAAAAAGGAAAAAGACATCTACAGACTGCATCGCCCTGGATGGCTCTGTAATATTCTATAACAGCTGACATTGAGACAGGTAGATTATTAAGAACCCAATCAGTTTCCTATACTTACCTGACAACTTTATGACCTGAATGTGTTAATCTACTAATTGTATTCTTTGGATATCTGAGTTTCAAGCTTTAATCACTAGGAACACTTATATTGAAATACAAATGCACACAGGCCTGCAAATAAACTGGGACAATCAATTTCGTCCCTGGCTCTCACTGCCTCCCTTTGAAATGAGGATAGTAGTTCCTGTTTTATAGGGTTCTAGGGGTGATTACACAACACAGTGCCTCGCCCACAGTGGGTACCAAAAATAGGTTATATATGATTATTACTGTTGTAATTATCTATTCATTTAGTTGCAAATATATTCTTAAACTAATAACTTTAGACACCTAATAAAACCCTCTGGAGTACCATTCTTTCAGAAGATTTGCTTTTATGTCATATCAAAAGAACTTATCTTATACAGGCCTTCCCTGCTGGCAGTAGAGAACCCGCCTGCCAATGTAGGAGACATGGGTTCAAACCCTGGGCTGGGAAGAGCCCACGGAGAATGAAAAGTGGCAACCCACTCTAGTATTCTTCCCTGAGAAATCCCATGGACAGAAGGAGCCTAGCGGGCTACAGTCCACTGGGTGGCGAAAGAGTCAGTCAAGACTTATTAACTAAACAACAACAACAATATATATATTTTTTCAGATTCTTCTCCCTTATTGGTTGTTATAAGATACTGAGTATTGCTCCCTGTGCTGTATAGCAGTCCTTGTTGTTTATCTATTTTATATGTGTTGTGTGTGTGTGTGTGTGTGTGTGTGTGTGTGAGTCACTCAGTCGTGTCCGACTCTTTGCAACTCCATGGACTGTAGCCTGCCAAGCTCCTCTGTCCATGGAATTCTCCAGGCAAGAATACTGGAGTGGGTTGCTGTTTCCTGCTCCAGGGGATTCTCCCCACCCAGGGACCGAACCCAGGTCTCCTGCATTGCAGGCAGATTCTTTACTGCTGAAACATCTGGGAAGCCCTCTATATTATATATATATGTTGATAACTGTGTGTATATGTTAATTCCAAACTCCTAACTTATCCCCCACCCCCTTTCCCCTTTGGTAACGTACATTTGTTTCTATGTCTGTGGTTCTATTCCTGTTTTGTAAATAAAAAATATTAATAAATTTTAAAAGGCTGGTTCACAAAAGGTGATGCACACAAAGTTAAAGTTTATGGGGTCAGCTGTCTGAGTTAAGAAAGAAATGACACTTTTAAGCAGAATATACATGTACAACTCCCCTGAGGAAAGAACGATGAAGCCAATATCACTCAAACACTTAAGTGCTGGCTCAAGATCAAATAAGAAGCTTTGCAGCTTTGGAGAGCAGCAAGTTTGAGGTAGTTGATTTCAACATTTTTTTTTTTGCTCAGAGGCCAACCCCCTGGGGAACCACTGACTCCCTGGGCAGCTGGGGAGTCAGGGCCACCAGCTAGAAAGTGGGAATGAGCACTTGACCCCAAGGCCCCAGAACCTCAGAGCCCAAGAGCTGCTGTTTCCCATGGATGGAAGCACAGCCTGTCTGCCCAGCATCCCCACCCCACTGCCCCAGAGTTTGGCACCAACGGGCAGAGCCAGGTCCCCTGGGGGGACCTCAGGCCCCTGGCTCTGCTACCTTCCTCACGACCTGGGGCGGCATGGGCCCATCCTTCCTGGGGAAGTGTGGGTGTGTGTGACACAGACAAACACAGCGCCCTGATCACACCTGCCCCAGAAGAACGTGAGCTCCTGGGATCCAGGGAAGCAGCTACAGGAGAAGACTGAGGCCCTTCCTTTCAGGCACAAGGAAGCAGGAAAAGGGAGCGGAAGAGAGGGACTCAGCGTCCTGGCCCAGGGTTGCCGGGGAGGACCCCCACGAGGCCCAGGGCCTGCCAACCTCAGGGAGGGGGCTTCTCCAAGAGGGGCTTCTCTGAGCCTTCAAGTTGCCTCAAGGCCATGCTTAAGCATGCTGGTTTGGAGCACGCCTCTCAAAACTAAGTAACTCAGGTTTTCAAGGGGGCAGAAATTCCTCATGGTGCATACTAGGAAATGAAAAAAAAAAAAGGGCCACCCTGGTATTTCTACCCACGTGTTCAAATGAAACTCAAGAAATCAACAAAGATTTCCAGGATTGCACAGGGAACTGTATTCAATATCTTGTAATAACCTATAATGAAAGGGAAGGTAAAAAAAAAAATATATATATATATATATATGTATAAATAGATCATTGTGCTGTATAACTGAAACTAACACAATATTGTAAATAAATCAACTATATTTCAATCAAAACAACAACAACAAACCCAAGTGCTCTCTTCTGTGTCTCTGCAGAAGCAGAGATCTGATTTTCAACTTTGCTCCACCCATCCCATCAAGTTGATGTCAGACCTACAACCTAGTTCTTTCCCCAAGGAATTCATCCCAAAGGGACACAGAGACAGGCAGAGGGGCCCCAGCTCATAAAGTGCTAAGGAGGAGGAAACCAGAAGAAGGAGGTGGGAAACCTCAGGGGAGCTTTGGGTTGGCGATGCCAGCGGGGCTGGCTATCACTCCGGAAAGCAGGAGAACAGGGGACACCACAGAGCCATCCTGCAAGCTCTGTCTGACAAGCAGGAAGCACACTGGCTACAGCCACAAGCATCCTTTATCACACCAGCCCTCATCTGCTTTTAAGAATCGCAGGGAAGTTTGCCAAGGGGGAGGCTGGGGTTAGCACACGCAAGCTTTTATAAACAACAAGGTCCTACTTTATAGCACGGAAAAATATATTCAATATCTTGTGATACACTGTAATGGAATAGAATATAAAAAAGAATGCATATACATGTATAACTGAATCACTTTGCTATACAGCAGTAATTAACACAACATTGTAAATCAACTATACTTCAATAGAAAAAAAGAAAGCACTGTGGGGAAGAAAATGAGACAAGTAAAACGTACAGAGGAAGCGTTCTGAAGATAATCTAGTAGCTAGAAGTACTCTCCAGAAGCAATCTAATCCATGTCCACATGCAGCTTGGAAATCACATGTATATTCACAAGCTGTTTCCCTGGTAAAATTTCTAAAACATTCTTAAGGAAGATTCCACGGCCAGAAAATAAAACCATAGGGACTGAATAAAACCAGAGTGACTACATCGAAACCGAAAGAAATCTAATAACCTTCAGACAAGAAGTCCAATTAGTTATCTGTAACTGAAAGGCAAACAGACAGCAGGCCAGGGAGGTCCAGGCCTGCAGCAGGGAGGAAGGGAGTGTGATTGAGAGTGTGAGGAGTAACCAGAACAGGGGGTGAAGTCACCTCGTGGGAACACTGTTCGCTGGTAGATGCTTCCTGCCATGAGTTGGCTTCTCTGCGCAACCTTCTAAGTGTAGGGACCTAGATTATGAGCACTCAGACTAGGGCTCTGCCCTGTCATTAATGTTCATCAGCCTTTTGGCCAAAGGTCCGAATCAGCTTTCATGGGTCACAGATGAACTCAGGGTTGGAGCAGCACTCACTGGGCATCAGCCATCCTTCCTGCCTCTGTAATCATTCCCAGTGAGCGCCAACCGTGGCTCCAGCCCCACTGGACACCGCTCGCAGGACTTACTCCTGTCGCCAGCGTTAAACACGAGGGCACTGAGGGTTGTGAAGTGAAGCATTTGCCCAGGTCGTCTGGTCAGCATGTGACAGAGACAAGGGGCACACCTATACAGTCTCACTTCAGAGTTTCTCTTGACTACCCAGATACTCTCTGTGTGATCTCACAGATGTGGAAGAAGTAAAAAAGGGAGGACTACGTTACAGGGAAGGAAGTCTGATGCGCAGATTGAATGATTAGTGAAAAATCATAATATGACCAGCAATGGGTGCTAAAATCATTGGTGAAAATTATCTGGGAAAGAGAATATTCCTATGATCTCAAACCTCACCCCACAGATTACTTATTAAATAGAAGAAACAAATAAGGTAACATCATAAAGGAGAGCTCTGGCAGAAACCACCTTGGCCAGCTGAACTCGTCACTGCTAATACTAGGTCATGATGATGTAAATGCGAGGCAAATACACGAGATGTCTACCTGCAGCTAAGGACGAAAGAAACAGTCAGACAACTCCCGTGAGATACTCTACAAAACAAAAGGCTTAGATTCTTTACAAATATGTGAACACTGCAAAAGACAAAAACAAAAACGGGGTTGTCCCTAGGACAGCAAGATTAAACCAGTCAATCCTAAAGGAAATCAACCATGAATATTCACTGCGGGGACTGATGCTGAAGCTAAAGTTCCAATACTTTGGCTACCTGATGTGAAGAGCTGACTCAATGGAAAAGACTCAAGATGTTTGGAAAGATTGAAGGCAGGAGAAGGGGCGACAGAGGATGAGACAGTTGGATGCCATCACCGACAATAGGTATGAGTTTGAGCAAACTTCAAGAGATGGTGAAGGACAGGGAAGCCTGGCGTGTTGCAGTCCATGGGGTCGCAAAGAGTTGGGCACAGCTTACTAACAACAAAGAGATATAACTGGACTCAGTGAATGACATTTAATCGAATACTAAATGAGGGAAGACAGTTATAACGGATATCTGGGGGCAACCTGGGGTATTTGAGAAGGAAATGGCAGCCCACTCCAGTGTTCTTGCTTGGAGAATCCCAGGGACCGGGGAGTCTGGTGGGCTGCCATCTATGGGGTTGCACAGAGTCGGACACGACTGAAGTGACTTAGCAGTAGCAGCAGCAGCAGCAGGGGTATTTGAATTGGAACTATATATTGGAAAACACTGCTTTATCAGTGTTGACTTCCACAGTGATAATGGTATTATAGGACAGTTTTGAAGAAGATAGTCTATGAATTTAAGAGATATATGCAAAGTATGTCATGATGTCTGCAGCTTATGTACAAATGATTCAGAGAAAAAACTGAACATGCATCCATAACACACACACATCCATATTTACAATCCCTCCGTGTGTGTATGTATCTGAGTGTGTACTTGGGTAAACATCTAGTAAATCTGAGTGAAGAGCACAGGTGTTCACTGCCCTCTTTTTCCATTTTCCTAAGAGTCTGGAGTTTATCAAAAGGAAAAGTAGGCAAAAGAGTAAATGAAGAAATTTGTTTGAAGAGTCATAAGGTAAAAGAATTGCTACTCTCTGATATCAACTAGATAAAAATTCTATTTCTGGACAAGCACTAAGAAGAACATTAAAAATAAAAGCAATTAATATGGTAATATGAGACTTTAGTCTTTTGCCTAAGTTACCCTTCTAATATTTTAAAAATCAATCATGATACCTACAGATGGCAACAGAGTTGCTTAATAAATTCTGCACTAGTATAAATCAAATTACCTCCTGGTTATTCACTACAGCCATGTTCTTTAGAAGGGTGATGTTTACTATTCTAAACACAAATCTTAATGCAACATGAAATCCACTTCATAATTTCCTCTCATTGGACTTCAGCAGGTAAATTAATGCACTCTTGCTCCCTGGCTTTAAACCTGATTTTCAGGTCCTCTGTTCCCAGGACCACAGCAAGCTCTCTTGTTGGAGATGTTGATTACACTTGCCCCACCCCAGCATAGTCACGACAGACCCCATGAACATGGAACTCACTTTTCAGACACTGCAATTCACTGGAGGTGGGTGGCAGTCAGGCACCTGGGGCAACATGGCACTGTCTCTGCTGGAAATGGCCCATTGTTGCCCCAGTGGATGGCGTGAGACCACAGCCCCTGAGAACTCTGAAAAAGAAAATAATGAAAGAAAACATTTACATTTCATCAGAAGTAAGAACTTAAAACCTTATATTTCAAATTTTAAAATGATTTAAACTATTTGGTATGATATGAACTTGAAATGGTCTTTAAAAATTGTTTAAATAAGCTTTATTGACAAATAGGTTACACATAATAAAATACATGTATTTTAAGTATATGAAAGTATGAACATGAAAGTCACTCAGTCATGTCTGACTCTTTGTGACTGTAAGTACATGGAATTCTCCAGGCCAGAATACTGGAGTGGGTAGCCGTTCCCTTCTCCAGGGGATCTTTCCAACCCAGGGATTGAACCTAGGTCTCCTGCATTGCAGGTGGATTCTTTACCAGCTGAGCCACAAGGGGGTCTCCTGCATTACAGGTGGACCAACTGAGCTATCAGGGAAGCCCCTTAAGTACATAGATTTTGACAAAATGTATACACCTGTGTAACCACCACTGTAATCAAGATACAGAGTTTGACCTTGAAATGGTCTTGACAGTGAACCCCATGCCCCTGCATCTCCCTCCCTCACACACCATCCCACCCTTTAATTTTTAAATAAATGAAGGCATTGAGAGTTAGTTCAGGATAAAAGGAAAAGTCTCCTAAGTGAGTGTCAACTCAAGGAAGTGACTGTGAGGTCAGAGTCATGAGAAGTCCACGGGCTATGCTGATGCTCCAGGATAGGTGCACGGAGAGGCTCACAGACAGAAGCTCGACTTCTGACATCCCATGAGAAGCTCAGGTGGCACAGACCACAGGGAATCACAAAGTTGGAAAGCTGTTCATCATCATCCTTGCCAGGGTATGGGGTGGTCCTCAGGAAATTCAAGAGGTCAGGCTGATGACCACTCCTTGTTCCTGGTGGAGTGCACCAGGGCAGGGGGTCAGAGTGTCACCAACAGCATCTTGAGTCAGGAGGGTTCCTGTGGACTACACCTCAGTCCAGGTGAGTGCAGGGTGCTCCCCAGCAGTGTTGGGGGGGCAAATAACGTGAGTGGCAGGTTGACTCCTGAGATCTAATTGCTTATCTGTGATACGGGCTTTTCTTGCAGGCATCAGACCCCCAGGACGCTCATAAGCTAGGAGGGCCATGACTGCACAGGTGAGGGGGAGGAGCTGGGTCACACCCTACACGCAGTACCAGGACCCCGCTCTCTTCCATGTTAACACACAGGTTCTGGGTGAAGTCTGAGGATCTCTCCTGCATCCAGAGACTGCCTCTCAGGGGGTGCACCCACAGCCTGGGTATGGCCAGTCCAGTCTCTGTAGATCCTGAGTACCCTGAGGCTCCAGAACCCAGGCTGGTTTCCCCTTTGACCTCTACACCCACATGGGTAAATCACATATCCTCATAAACCTAACTGAATTTTTAAATAGACATTGGAAGACACTAAATTCAAAAGAATGAGAATCCATAGCCAAAATCAATTTTGATAAGAACAAAGTTCTCACACTATTGGGAAAACTTGGATATCCACATACAAAAACATGAAGCTGGGCCCTTACCTTACACCATACCTTAAAGCATTAGTCGCTCAGTCGTGTCTGACTCTTGGCAACCCCACAGACTGTAGCCCACCAGGCTCCCCTGTCCATGGAATTCTCCCAGCAAGAATACTGGAGTGGGTTGCCATGCCCTTCTCCAAATACTTCAAAGTTACTTCAAAATGGATCAAAAACCTGTATTTAAGGGCTAAAAGTATACTTTTAGAGGAAAATCTTCATGATCTTGGATTTGGCAATGATAACTTGGATATGTTACAAATAAGCACAAGCAACAAAAAATTTAAACTTCATTGAAAACTTCTGCACATCAAATAACACAGAATGAAAAGGCAACCTATGGGATGGGAGAAAATATTTGCTAACCATATAGCTGATAAGTGATCGATTAATATCCAGAATATATAAAGAATGCCTACAACTCAAGAGAAAACCCAAACAACTCAGTTTAAAAATAAAGAACTTTAATACCCATTTGTTCAAATAAGATATACAAATGGCCAATAATCACATGAAAGGTACTTGACATCAGTAATCAGTAGAAAAATGCAAACCAAAACCACAGTGAGATACCATTTCATAGCCATTAGGAGGGAAAAACAAACAAACAAACAAGAAAATTGGAACCCTTTGCATTGCTGGTGGGAATGTAAAATGGTACAGCTTCTACAGAAAACTTCTATAGAAAACTCTGTAATCAAGATGAGGAACCACAAAAAATTAAACAAAGAATTACCATATGATACAGCAATTCTACTTCTGGGTAGAGCTGAGATTTGAACAGACATTTGTACAGTCTCGTTGATCAGAATTATTCACAATAGCCAAAAGGTGGAAGTAACTCAAGTCCCATCAATGAATGAACAGATTAAAAAAATAAGGTCTAGCCATACAATGAAGTATGATTCAGTCTTAAAAAAGGAAGGAAGTTAATTTAAGCGATATATGATATTTACATTTCTGTCGGACAATCCCTAGGTCCATTCACGTTGCTGCAAATGGCATTATTTCATTTCATGTATGGGTGAGTAATCCTCCACTGTATACATGAACCACATTTCCTTTATCTATTCCTCTGCTGACAGGCATTTCGTTTGCTTCCACGTCCTGGCTATTGTAAACAGTGCTGCAGTGAACACTGGGGTGTGTGTATCTTTTTGAATCGTGTTTTTCTCTGAATATATGCCCACAACTGGGGTTTGCTGGATCATATGGTAGCTCTATTTTTAGTTTTTTTTAATTTTATTTTTAATTAGATGATAATTGCTTATTATATTGTGATGGTTTCTGCCTACGTCACCATGAATCAGCCATAGATACACATATGTCCCCTTCCTCTCGAACCTCCTTCCCCATCCCACCCCTCTAGGTTGTCACAGAGGCTTTGGGTTCTCTGAATCATACAGCAAATTCCCACTGGCCATCTATTTTACATATAGTAATATATATGTTTCAATGCTACTCTCTCAAATCATCCCACTCTCTCCTTCCCACACTGTGTCCAAAAGTCTGTCCTTTATGTCTCCATCTCTTTTGCTGTCCTGCAAATAGGATTATCAGTACCATCTTTCTAGATTTCATATATATACGTTAATATATTAATACAATATTTGTCTTTCTCTTTCTGACTTATATCACTCTGTATAATAGGCTCTAGGTTCATTCACCTCATCCACCTCATAGAGTTGACTCAAATATGTTTCCTTTTTATAGCTGAGTAATATTCTATCATGCATATGTACCAAAACTTCTTTATCCATTCATCTGTCAGTAGACATCTACGTTGCTTTTATGTCCTGGCTTTTGTAAACAGTGCTGCAATGAATACTGGGGTACATGTGTCTTTTTAAATTATGGTTTCCTCTGGATATATGCCCAGTAGTGGGATTTCTGGATCATGTGGTAGTTTTATGGGGCTTTCCAGGTAGCACTAGTGGTAAACAACCTGCCTGCCAATGCAGGAGACATAAGAGATGTGAGTTTGATCTCTGGGTTGGAAGATGCCCTGGAGGAGGGCATGGCAACCCACTCCAGTATTCTTGCCTGGAGAATCCTATGGACTGAGGAGCCTGGTGGGCTACAGTCCATAGCGTCACAAGGAGTCGGACATGACTGAAACATCTTAGCATGCACTCATGCATGGGAGTTTTATTTGTAGTTTTTTAAGGAACCTTTATACTATTCTCCATAGTGGCTGTACCAATTTACATTACCATCAACAGTGCAAGAGGGTTCCCTTTCCTCCACACCCTCTCCAGCATTTGTATTGTTTATAGATTTGTTGATGGCCATTCTGATCGGTGTGAGATAATACCTCATTGTAGTTTTGATTTGAATTTCTCTAATAAATTGAGGGTCTTTTCATGTGCTTTTTAGTCATTTGTATGTCTTCTCTGGAGAAATGTCTACATCATCCAAGATGCAGAAAACAAACTAGGGGGGAAGGAAGGAGGGATAAATTGGAAGGTTGGAATTGAATGTATACAGTTCAGTTCAGTTCAGTTCAGTCACTCAGCCGTGTCTGACTCTTTGCGACCCCATGAATTGCAGCATCCCAGGCCTCCCTGTCCATCACCAACTCCCAGAGTTCACTCAAACCCACGTCCATCGAGTCAGTGATGCCATCCAGCCATCTCATCCTCTGTCGTCCCCTTCTCCTCCTGCCCCCAATCCCTTCTAGCACCAGAGTCTTTTCCAATGAGTCAACTCTTCGCATGAGGTGGCCAAAGTACTGGAGTTTCAGCTTTAGCATCATTCCTTCCAAAGAACACCCAGGACTGATCTCCTTTAGAATGTACATATACACATTACTATAAATAAAATAGAAACTAATAAGACCTACTGTATAGCACAGGGAACTCTACACAGTGCTCTGAAATGGCCTATATGGGAAAAGAACCTAAAAGAGTGGATATATGTATACGTATCACTGATTCACTTTGCTGTACACCTGAAACTGACACAGCATTGTAAATCAACTATATTCCAATTAAATTTTTTTTAAAGGAAGGAAATTCTTACACTCATTATAACATGTAGGAACCTTGAGGACATTATAAATGAAATAAGCTAGTAATTAAAGGACAGGCACTATATGATTCCACTTATATGAAGTATCCAGAATAGTTAAATTCTTAGGGGCAGAAAGTAGAATGGAAGTTGTTAGGGGCTGGGAGATGAGGAATTGTGAGTTAGGATTTAATGAATAAAGAGTTCTTACAATGAGGGAAAAAGTCCTAGGAAGGGATGGTGGTGATGGTTGAATAACCATGTAAATGTACCTAATACTACTGAATGGACACTTACGGGACATTTATCTTATGCACGAAAGTGTTAGTCACTCAGTCGTTTCTGACTCTTTGTGACCCCACAGACTGTAACCTCCGTTTGTGGAATTCTCCAGGTAAGAACACTGGAGTGGGTAACCATTCCCTTCTCCAGAGAATCTTCCTGACTCAGCAATCAAACCTGGGTCTCCCATATGGCAGACAGATTCTTTACCACCTGAGCTACCAGGGAAAGCCCCATGTTATATATATTTTCCCACAATAAAATATTTTCAAAATAAACAAACACCCAAAAGAATGAGAATCAAATTAAAGATTTTTCCATTGGGCACACAGCATTCAAAGAGAAATATATGTTAAGACAGGAGGTGAAGGGAGTAGAATTTGGAACCTAGGACTATATGGATAGACAAATTATCTTTCAAGAAAAAGATGATGTATACAGACATACAGAGGCTCAGAAGGTTCACTGCCCACAGACTCTTGAAAATATTTACAGAGAAAATACTCAAATAAAAAGAAAAATAAATCCAATGGGAAAAGGTAAGACACAAGAAATAATTATTAGTTAAAAGAAATGATAATATAGTATTTTTTGGATTATTAATCAACTGATTGCTACTAAAACTAAAGGTTAAAAATAAAAGGGAAAAATGAGTTATCTTAGTCCAAAATTAAAAAAGGAAATCCTAAATTAATATTAACTGACAACAAAATAAGTTCAACGTGTAAACCTTATAAATTCACCACATTATAACTTTAAGAGGAAAATCAGATGACCAATTCAAAAGACATACACTGATATAATTCAACATCCATTCACAATAAATCTGTAGCAACGTAGAAATAGACACTCTTTAACCTGATATAGGATATCTTCTAAAAGATGACAGGAAATATTACACTTCATGGTGAGATGCTGTATGATGTTGAATGCCCTTCCTTGAAGATCATGAATAAGATATGGTCACACAATCACCACTGTGATCTGCTGTGCTTAGTTGCTCAGTCGTGTCCGACTCCTTGCAACCCCATGGACTGCAGCCCGCCAGGCTCCTCTGTCCATGGGGATTCTCCAGGCAGGGATACTGGAGTGGGTTGCCGTGCTGTCTTCCAGGGAATCTTCCCAACCCAGGGATTGAGCCCAGGTCTCCCACACTGCAGGCGGATTCTTTACCATCTGAGTCACTAGCGAAGCCCAATACTAGAGTGGGTAGCCTATCCCTTCTCTAGGGTATCTTTCTGACCCAGGAATCCAATTGGGATCTCCTGCATTACAGGTGGATTCTTTACCAGCTGAGCTAACAGGGAAGCACACTGTCACCACTGTAGGTCACCAATCTCCTGGAAGTCTTAGCCAGAGCACTAAGGACGCATAAATAAGTTAATTAAAGTGAAAAGTATGACAAGTTTAAAAGAAAGGAGAAACCTGCCTTATTTGTGGAAAATATGGCTTAATACATAGAACATAATCTTGCTGATAAATTATTAGAATAAAAGCTTTCAGATATAAAATGAATATATAAAATCAATTCTGTGTGTATGAACCAGAAAGATTTAGAAAACCAAGTAAAAAATGCCATATACAATAGCATCAATATGAAATATACAGGAATGAATCTAACAAAAAGTGTACAGAAACCTCATGGAGATAAAATAGGTCTGAATAAGCGGAGATATAGATGAGGAGACATTACACTCCTAAAGGTTCACACACATGCCCTTTAAGATAACTGCATTAATATCTTAAAGGACATGTGTGTGTCCGGTGGATGGGTGTGATGTGTACATGAGTACAACTGGAAAATTAATTCCAAAGTATATTTAGAAGCCCAAAGTTCAATGCACATTGAAGATAAAGGATGAGATGGAGAAAGGCCCTGTGAGGTAACCAGACTCATCACAAAATGACAGAAATGAAGACACTCTGTCATTACAGTATAGGGATAGACATGTAGGGAAGTGGCCCAGAATAGAAAACCTAAAAAAGGATCACATATATATATATATATGGACATTTGATATATGACAGATGATTTTCGAAAGCAGTTGGAAAAGAACAGACTTTGCTCCATACAATGCTAACACAAGTGATCATGCAAATTGAAATAATGAAATTGGACCCCACCATACCAAGAATAAATTTCTAAATTAAGGCTAAACTATACAAATTCTAGAAGAGAATATGGGAAATTTCTTATGACTCTGAAGTAAGGAAGAATTTAAGTAAGACAAAATAAGAGCATAAATATGGCTAAAATAAATTATAAACTGCTTTGCATAAAAGTATTAAAACTGTTAAGAAAGTGAGTGGACAGACCACATGATGTGAGGAGATACTTACCAGACATATCACTGATTAAGAAATGCTACTCAGACAATTTAAAGTACTCCTAAGATTTACTTAAAAAAAAAAGGAAAAAGAAAACCCAAACAAATGGGCCATTGAAATAAGCAGAAATTTTGTACAAATTGTGCAGAAATGCAAGAACAAAAAAGTAAGAGACATAGAAAAAATTCATGTCAGAAATTCTGACCATCTAATTTTTATGAAAATAAATGGAAAATAAGATCTCAAAGAAATAATATTTTATACCTGCCAGACTGGCAAAACAATTTAAAGAAACAAAGCCATATATGGACAAGGATACAGAGAAAATCCTATGGACCCTTCTTTGGATGCTGGTCAATGGCAAAGGCAGCGCAGCTGTTTGGGAACACTGCATGTCCTGACCTAGATGAAAGGCACCAGCCTCCCGGGAACTCTCCCACATCCTTTGGGCCTCACACACGTGTGCACCTGAGAGCACACTCAAGCTCCTAGGAGCACAGAAACCACCAGCTGCTCATCAGCTGCAGAATGGAATCCAAATTTCAGGCAAAATGAGTGCATGATGGCTACAGATATCAACATGGCTGGATAGATAAACTATACTAAGGGGAAGAATCAAGCCACAGAAGAATGCACACAATACACTTCTATAAAGTGCAAATAGCAGGCTGATCCAGGCAGTTTAGCTTGGGAATCTAAACGGTCCTGCACTTAGGATGGTTCTACAATACTTACATATTTTTCAACTTTAGGGTGGTGTGACATTTATGTGCATTAAAGTAGAAACTGTACTTTAAAAATCTTAAAAATTTTTAGTTTATATTGAAGTATAGTTGATTAACAATGCTATGTTAGTTTCAGGTGTACAGCAGAATGACTCAGTCATGCATATATATGTATCTATTCTTTTCTAAATTGCTTTCCCATTTAGCTTATTATATAGAGTGTTGAGCAGAGTTCCCTGTGCTATACAGTAAGTCCTTATTGGTAATCTATTTTAAATATACCAGGGTGCACATATCAATCCCAAACTCCCAATCGCTCTCTCCCCACCCCCTGTTATCCCCCCACCCCAGCCCCCAGTAATCGTAAATTTAGTAAGTTTGTTCTCTAAGTCTGTGAGTCTGTTTCTGCTTTGTAAATAAATTTTTATCTTTTTCAAGATTCCTCATATAAGCAATATCTTATTTGTATTTCTCTGTCTGACTTACTCCACCTAGTATTATAAATCTCCAGGTCTATCCATGTTGCTGCAAATGGCATTATTTTGTTCTTTTTTATGACTAAGTAATATTCAATTGTATATATGTGTCACACCTTCTTTATCCAGTCTTCTGTCCACAGACACTTACGTAGTTTCCATGTTTCGGCTATTGTAAACCACACTGCAATGAACACTGGGGAATACGGATCCTTTCGAACCATGTTTTTATCCAGATATATGCACAGAAGTAGGACTGAAGGATGATATGGCAGCTCTTGAATTTGGATCTTTTCCTGGGCGAGTGATAAACCATATAACCCGTTCTGGAGATGCTGGGCAGTGGCAGTGAGCCACCCCACCATGAGGGTAAACAATCAACACACTTACAACCAGCCTGGACCCTTTAAGTACAGTATTCAACAGATTACATGAGATATTCAACATTTCATTATAAAACAGTCTTTGTGCTAGATGATTTCGCCCAACTACTTCCCTGGTGGCTCAGAGGTTCAAGTGCCTGTCTCCAATGCGGGAGACCTGGGTTCGATCCCTGGGTCGGGAAGATCCCCTGGAGAAGGAAATGGTAACCCACTCCAGTATTCTTGCCGGGAAAATCCCATGGACGGAGACGCCTGGTAGGCTGCAGTCCATGGGGTTGCAAAGAGTCGGGCACGACTGAGTGACTTCACTATAGGCTAATACAGGTGTTTTGAGGGGGTTTGAAGGAAGCTGGGCTAAACTATGATGTTTGGTAGGTTTTATGTATTAAGTGCATTTTGACTTGGGATATTTTCCATTTACAATGGCTTTATCAGGATGCTGAGGGAGACCTGCGTAAACATGGATGATTTAGGACAGTGGTGACCTCTGTGGGTGGGGGAGTGGGCACATCCATGAATTCTGGGTACAATCATGTCCCTCCTGTGTGACAGGTGCGTGGCTGTGTAGTTTATCCTTTAAACCATTCACACAGTTTTCGAAGCACTTTTTTTTTGTCCACATGTTATTGCTTTAAAAAAAAAAGAAAAAAAAGAGAAATATGCAGAGTAAAATATCCTAAAAAGTCCTTATGAAAAAGTCTAATTACAAAGGTACAGAAATCATCCAGGAAACCTATAAAACTCCACTATAAAACAGGACTTGAACACTGAATAAAGCGAGAATATTTCCTGGACAAGCAGACAATATTGTAATATTAATTCACCTGTAATTAATCTATTAAAACCAGTAAAATCTCAACAAATTTCCAGCAATCTTAAAAAGCCATTTCTAAGATTTCTAGAGAAGGAATGTCAAGGCCAGGTGAAAGAAGGCTAGTTGTACCAAATTTAAATTTTACTGACTTGCTTTGGGATGTGAACCTTTTAGTGTAAAACACCACTGGTCTGGACAACCAACCAATTTGTTTCTCAATATATTTGGCCCCAAGACCGAAGGGGAAATAACCAGGTACTAAACTGAGTTACAGACGTAGAGCCGCTAGTGGACAGTCTGGGCACAGCTCTGGGAGACCCAGCACTGGGTCCTGGGCCCACAGGAGCCCGAGCCAGGCGTGGAGGCAGGAGGGCGGGGACCCACAGAGGTGGGACTACATGGGGCTGATGAATTCTGCTCTCAAGCCAGGGAAACCAGAGAGAGGAGGCTTTGCCTGTGGTGTTAGGGGAGGTAAAAAGTCTCCCACAGTAATATTGCAGAATCAGGGATTCAAACTATTATATATGGAATGGATAAACAACAAGGTCCTACTTATAGCACAGGGAACTATATTCAATATCCTGTGATAAACTGTAATGGAAAAGAAATATATATATATATATGTATAACTGAATCACTCCACTGTAATGTAATACAACCTTGTAAATCAACTCCACTTCAATAAAAGAAATTAAATATTTTCAGAATCAGGGGATCTTTCTCTCCCAGATTCATCGCCCACTTCATGCTAGTGATGCCACAGAAACTCTAGCAAAGCTGATAATGATCATGATTTTTCACTGCAACTCCTATTTACTGAGCACCTACTACACACAATGTAATAGGCTGAATGTGTTACAGGATTTCCTTTAATCCCACAAGAACACTGAAAGGGAGGTCTCCCGT